>NC_042618.1:402843964-403454930 GCF_901001135.1 Rhinatrema bivittatum | reverse complement strand
TTTTTAGCAGAGAAAATTTGCATCTGTTTAAATAATGGAATTCATACTGATTTTCCTCAGTATCTGAAATATTCTTTTTTTATGTTCCATAATGCAAGTATGCATGTTAAACCAGCAGAAATTATAATCTTCAGCTTTGAGTTTCAGAGTCAGTGCAGTATCTATACAAGTATGGGATAAGCACGGGGATCTCTGACAGAGGTGCGGGGATTGTATAGCTGAGCATTTGGAGTGGATGGACAGACTAGATAGGCTGTATGATCTTTTTCTGCCATCATGTTTCTATGTAAGTATACATTCTTTTATATGTTATACATAAATAGGGTAATTTTCAAACAATGGATACTTTTTACCTGTACACTTCAGCCAGAATTTTCAAAATGGATTTATGCGCATAAATACACTCTGAAAATTTGGGAGTGTGTGCAGAACCCCCTGGCACAATACATTCAAAAAGTTACATTTGTATTTGGCCAGGTGAAATTTTGCAGATACAGCCCTGACCCAATGTGCCCTGACCCGCTGTATTCCTGTCGCTACAGTGAAAATGAACCTTTCTTGAGCATTTTTGCCCAGTCAGGACTCCGGCCGTTCCTGTTTCCTTATGCAGCCTGTTAGACGGCAGCTTGCCGCTTGACTTGTTCTAGCTGTTCTGAGGGACCACTGAAAGGGCACCGCTGTTGTAATATCTAGCCCTGAATAGCATTTCCTCTGCACGTGTATGGAGCATATCTCATTGAAGACTGCTGGGATGCTGAAAATTATCCCCAAATGTATCAAGTACAGCTTTCAAACCAGCACTATGCACACGTTTGTGCACATACATCAGCCCACACCCTGTAAGCAATATAAGGGCATTCTGCAATCTGTCTGATACAGTACACCTTCTTTCCCCTCCCCCACACCTGTCAGGATGGGTAGTGCTATAGACAATTACTTCTATCACCTCCAATACCTATATAATCTGAATAGCTCAGAAAAGACTAGACATGTACATTCGTTTATAACGAATTAAGCAATTTCAATGAAATTGCCTAATTCGTTGTGGTTCGGGGGGACCTGAACCACAAAACAGATTTTCCGGGTTAGTCCAGGGGGAGGGGCACATTTATTTAAAAAAAAACAAAAAACCCCACCCCAACCCTTCAATTTTACTTCTTCTTACACCCCCCCCCCCCCCCCCCCACATCCTGATCCCTCCCAAGACTTACTAAAAGTCCCTGGTGGTCCAGCGGGGTCCCGCAAGAGATCTCTCCCTCCATTCCGTCAGGCTGTCGGGCCTGCTATGACTCAAAATGGTGCCGATAGCCTTGCCCTTACGATGTCACAGGGGTCAGCCCCTGTCACATGGTAGGAGCATGTGGCAGGGGCTGACCAATGGCTCCGGTAGCCCCTGTGACATCGTAAGGGCAAGGCTATCGGCACCATTTTGAGTCATAGCAGGCCCGACAGCATGGAGGGAGAGATCGCTCGCGGGACCCTGCTGGACCACCAGGGACTTTTAGTAAGTCTTGGGGAGGGATCGGGATGTGTGTGTGTGTGGGGAGGGGGGGGTTATAAGAAAGTAAAGTGAAGGGTTGGTGTGGTTTATTTTTCTGATTCGTGGTTTTTTTTCCGATTCGTGTTTTGTTTTTTTTATTTGTTTTTTCCGGTTTCGGGTTCAAGTTCCAAGTTCGTTTTTGGCAAAAAACGATCCGTGGGAAAACAAGTTTTCCCACGAAGCGCCCAAACCGAAACCCGACCCGAGCCAGAAAAATGAAGCTCATCTCTAGAAAAGACCACGGGGTATTCCACTGAACCTGACTTTTATTTGTCAAACTTTTCAGGTTTAGCGGTTAGAATAAAAAGACAATACTTGTATCTACAGCTCTTGCTGCTCAGCCTTGGTTTTTTTGCGTCCGTCGGTCTTCGATGGCGTCACCCGCCTACCTCTCTCTACTTGTGGCTCTTCCCACTCACATTGGACTGATGGCTGCCGCGGCATCTGTTTGCCGACCTCTCCGGTGTCCCCAAACCGGCTTTGGTGCTGCCTCCTGCCATGCTCCTTCAAGGTACCTCTAGGACGTGCATGCACACGCCGCCCTCATCTTTATTTCCACATTGTCGCGAACCTCAGAGGCATCCCCCTGTTCTGACATCATGACTCCAGGGTAGATCTGCCTACTATATTTGCTAGCTCATTGAGATAGCAACTTCAGGATTCGTATGGATGGGATTCGCTCTCCGTTCCTAAGCTACTCTGCCAGTCCAGCTCTACTGGAACTCTTACTACCCTTTGGGATCTCTAACGGAGTACCCGCTCCTCGGGGGCCTCTCTGCTTCTTTCAGGTGCTATCAGGAAACCGGTACTCACTCCTCGAGGGCCCATGTTCCCTGTCGCTGCCTGTAACTTCTACCTTCTACTTGGAAGAACTAACTACGGTCACCATCTGTGAGTGCAGAAACATCTCTACATTACCCCGCTTCTCCGAGACAGGGAGAGCAGGCCTCGAGGGCCTGCTCTCCCTGTCTCGGAGCTCTCCTATTCTACTTGGGACTCTGAATGCTAATTCTACTGTATGCTCATAACTCTCAGTCTCTTTCTACTACAGCACTGCTTATTGAGGATCCGTTTCCAGCGTTCTGTGAGAGACGCACCTAGCCGGGCTTTATAACCACTACTCACTACTGCCACCTCTGGTGGTTCCATATACTGTTTAATAAAAGATTCAAATCTGTGTTTGTCTGTCCGGAGTTTAGCCTGACACTATGGTCCCTCACGGGACTGCCCCCCATGGGCGTGTTAGCTGCCACAGTGTCCAAGGATCCACCCAAACACCAATAACCCTAACAGGTTTATACTGAGTAAAGCTCTGTAATCATTAGTAAACTTAACATATCAGAGACCTTGACTTGCTTAGGGTATATTAATAAATGTAGTTAGCTAACTAACCCATAAGCTTTAAGAGCTTACCTTCTATTTCATCCTGAGGCAGTCTCTGCTGAAGGGAGTAGGCATTCTTGGCCCCAGTCACTTGCTTGGCTAAGACTGTTCTGAGCCCTGGAGAAGAAAAAGACAGGTTTGAGACAAGCAGCCAGGTAACAGCAGGGCTTCTTACATGTACAGGACAGCAGAGCTCATCTGTTAAATTGAGGGAGGGTTGAAAGTTGCTGACTCGGGTGTCATCCTCAACTGTTAATGGTTCTTCTTTTACCAGCCCCCTGAGCTGTCTCCCTGGCAGCTTTTAGCAGGCAAAGCATGAATATGTAAAAAATCTCATGCATAGTCAAGCAGTAGAATGAATGGGGTCATTTCTCCATTTCAAACTGCTGGCCCCCCTTTCCCATCATGAGGGGAGTCACTTTTCCTGCTGCATGGCAACCCTGGTCTAGGATATGATCTTGGTCCTGCAATCTCTTGACCCACAAGGTATTTTGTGGTGTTGGTGCTTTTCTGTGAGCTGATCTGTGTCATAAACTGCCCTTTAGATAGGCTGTCTTTCATCTCCTGGCAGATTTGGCTTGTTTTTGTGTCTGACCTGCCCTGTCCTGGGCAGCATTGTTTATGGAAAGAAACTATAGCACTTAGTTAAGAAGGCAGATCAGATAACCTGGGCATGTATTATCATTCTGGTCAAAAGTTCCTCATCTTGTTTTGCTGTTGAAACAAACATTCTTGTGAGGTCAACATCCCTCTTGTGGGGTCAGTATTCATATTTGGATGCACTCAGTAGTAAAAACGTCTGATATATCCTACAGCCCATTGATGTGGCAATTTTATAACATATGCACACATTATATAAACTAGTCTAGCCACACGCTCATGTGCACCAAATTTTAAGTAGGCATATGCATGTGCACTCAAATCCTGCTTCTACCACATAAATCAGGGGATTTTAAAGGAGCACGTATCGACGTCTTTCTCAGTTTTACCAGTACATCCCCAGTTTGCCAAGTTAAAAGACAGGTTCTTCAAACTACCCCCAGTTTAATAGCCTTCACTTTTCCCAGTTAGTCCTGATCCTTAAACCCCCACAGATCTGCCTAGCTTTCTTAAATTTTTAACTCAAAAAACAAATCGGAAGCCGATCCAGTTGGCTGTGATACAGTAAAGACAATGAGAATCGGACGATCAGAAGAAGCCCTTTATTTCAATGCCCGACTCTGGCCGAGTTTCGCTCATAGAGCTGCCTCAGGGGCAATTCAATTAGCAGGACTTAAAATATGCCTGCAGGGCTGCTGTCACACTGTCACAATGTCACAATATCATTAGTGTCTGCAAAACACTCTGACATTCCTTCTGCTAGTCACTAGCAGCAGGGGTTCCGGACAGCCGCTGAACGACCTCCTGCAGTCGATCTCCTGCTGGCGCCATTTTCCGTACGGAAAACGATTCGCGGCAGGAGATCGTTTTCCGGACCCCCGCTGGACCCCCAGGGACTTTTGGCCAGCTTGGGGGGCCTCCTGACCCCCACAAGACTTGCCAAAAGTCCAGCGGGGGTCCGGAACGACCTCCTGCAGTCAAATCGTGTTGGTCTATGGCCGCCGCCATTTTGCGCCGCCATTTTGAAAAATGGCGCCGGCTGAAGACAACACAATTCAATTGCAGGAGGCCGTTCTGGACCGCTGCCGTTCCGGACCGCCGCTGGACCCCCAGGTAATTTAAGACATTTGGGGGGGGGGGGGTTCGGGAGGGTGGGGGATTTAATTTAAAGGGTCGGGGGTGGGTTTTAGGGGGTTTTAGTGTGCCGGTTTTCCTGCCCTCCCCCTTCCCCCGATTTATGATTTTTTGACGATAAATCGGAGGAATTGGTATTGTATCGTGGCCCTAAAGATTTTTGACGATTTAAAATATATCGGACGATATTTTAAATCGTCAAAAAACGATTCACATCCCTATTATCCATAGCAGAAGTAAAGTTACGCAACAGGGGACCTCAGCATGCGCCAGGATGCATAAATATTTATGCGCACATCTCAGGTTCACGTCCCAAAATGCCCATGCCCCAACCAGATTATGCCCACACCACACCCCTATTGAAAACTTTCGAGATGTAAGTGCTGCGGGAGATGCACGCATTTCTCGGCAGCTTTTAAAATCCGCTCAGCACGTTCAAGCCCAACTTATTCATGCATCCCCTAATTAATAGGGATGTGAATCGTTTTTGAACGATTAAATTATCGTCAGATAATTTTAAAATCGTCCTAAATCGTTAGAGTGCACGATACAAAACAAATGCCTCCTTTATCGTCAGGGATTTGTATTGTATCGTTAAATAGGGCACGGGAATTATTTGGGGGAGGGTGGGAAAACCGGCACACCAAAACAACCCCCAAACCCCCCCCAACCCTTTAAAACCAATTCCTTACCCCCCCCCCCCTCCCGAACCCCCCCAAAATGTTAAATTACCTGGTGGTCCAGTGGGGGGGGGGGCACGATCTCCTGCTCTCGGGGCCATCGGCGCCATTTTGGCTGCCACTAATTAAAATGGTGCCAATGGTCAGATAAAAAAAACCCCACCCGACCTTTTAAATCGACTCCCCCACCCTCCCGACCCTTTTTTTTAGGGAGGCCCGCGCCGCTAAAAAAAACAACCCACCCGACCCTTTAAATCGACCCCACCCTCCCAACCCCCCCAAAACCTTTTAAAATTACCTGGTGGTCCAGGGGGGCCTTGGGGAGAGATCCAGGGGGGCCTCTGGGAGAGGAGAGATCCAGGGGGGCCTCGGGGAGAGATTTCCCGTTCCCAGGCATCAGCTGTTCTAAAAAAAATGGCGCCGATGCCCCTTTGCCCTAACCATGTGACAGGGTATCCGTGCCATTGGCCGGCCCCGTCACATGGTAGGAGCACTGGATGGCTGGCCATCTTTACTCATCAGCCCCTATTATAGAGTAATAGCCCCCCGAGGCCCCCCTGGACCACCAGGTAATTTTAAAAGGTTTTGGGGGTTCGGGAGGGTGGGGTCGATTTAAAGGGTCGGGTGGGGTTTTTTTTTTTTAGCGGCGCGGGCCTCCCTAAAAAAAAAATTAGCGATGTGAATTGGAATCGGAAACAATTCCAATTCACATATCTTAACGATCAGATTTCCCCCCCCCAGCCAAATCTGATCGTTAAGACGATCTGGTACACATTCACATCTCTACTAATTAATGCACATGCTAGACTTTTAAAATTCACTTCTTAGAGAAACAATGTCAGTGTTTTCATAGATACTTTCATAAAATGTTTGCAATTATGCTAACATGCTTAAGCTAACTTAGGTAACTATTTACTAACCTGTGATGCTTGTTAATTTGTGTTATTTACTTTAGCATCCATTATTGGCAGTCGTTTAGTCTTCCTGTGACCTTTTTTAATGCACAGAATGCATTTGATCTGGGATTCGAACATGAAAGGTAAGGACACTTTGGGAATCTGGTGCTGATTCCTTAGTGGCTATGATGATTATTAGGACACTTGGTAATCTGATCTTGAAGGAATGGGAAAAATGTATTAGAAAACAAATGCTATTGAGAATCTAAGAAAAATCAACAGTAAATAATAGCTTGCACAGTGCTGATACTTTCAGTGATGCATAGTCAATTAAAGGAAAATTGGTTCTTACCTGCTAATTTTGTTCCTAGAGTACCACAGATCAGTTCAGACAAGCGAGTTTATGCATCCCTACCAGCAGATGGAGGCAGAGAATAAAAACTTTGAGGCACTGCTACATAACCGATAATGCCACCTGCAGTCCCTCAGTATTGACCTGTACCGAAGCCACGATATCTAACTCCAAACCTCCAGTATCTCTTCCTGTTAAAGAACTCCCAACCATACTGATCCCTGAACTATGGTCAAGAAAAAGAAGTTTGAATCTCAAACAAGCGAGAACTATATACAATTATCTTCTGCAGGACAAAATTAAATTCTGTATCACCAGCAGCATTCAGAATCAGGAGAGGTCTTTGGAAAAATAATCATACTCAGAATGGGCCAGGAGTCTGGATTGATGTGGGGTATTCCAGGAATGAAAATTAGCAGGTAAGAACCAATTTTTCTTTCCTGTTCATATCCCAGATCAGTCCAGTCAAGAGGGATGTACCCAAACCCTTTTACACTGGGTGGGATCCCAAAAGACATGTACACAACACACTTTCCCCAAAGGCACCCTCCTCTGGGGCCCTGACATCCAAATGGTAATGTTTAGTGAAAGTGTGCAAAGAGGATCACATTGCTGCCCGACAAATCTCCTGTGGCAACACCAACTTACACTTCGCCGAGGACGCTGCCTCTGCCCTAGTGGAATGCACCTGCAATCCCTCAGGGATCAGCTGACCTTTACAAATATAGGCCAAAACAATCGCCTCCTTCAACCAGCAAGAAATCGTACTTTTAGTCACCTTGCCACCCTTCCCATCCAAAAGATGAAGTTCCCTTGCATTTGGAGAATCAGATGTCAGATGAGAAAACATCATCAACTCCACCATCTGGCTAAGACGAAAAGACAACACCACCTTGGGCAAAAAAGAAACTGCCCACAATGAGACCCCATCATCGGAAATCAGCAAAAAGGGCTCCCTTCACGATAAGGCTTGGAGCTCAGAAATCCATCTCATCCATCAAATCGCCACCAGAAAAACCGCCTTCAGAGTAAGATCCTTCATGGAAGCTCTGTGCAATGGCTTGTAAGGAGGACCACATACCCACAGAACCAAATTATGATTCCAGGAAGGACAAAGTCTACGGACTGGAAGACAAAAATGCTTTGCTCCCTTCAAAAAAACACTACATCCGGATGTGAAGCTAAAGGTCTTCCCAGCAGTCTTCCTCTGAAACAACCCTAGACTGGAGAGAATTATAGGCCAAACCTTTTGACAAGCTCTCCTGCAAAAAGGCCAAGACCTGGGCCACATTTGCCTGCAAGGGATCAGAGTAATGGACCCCAAACCAGGCCTCAAACACTCTCCAAACTCTGATATATGCCAAAGAAGTGGAGGATCTAGCCTGAAGAAGAGTAAAAATCATCGGCTCAGAATACCATTTCAAATGGAAACATTGCCTTTCAAAAGACAAGCCACTAGACAGAAGCGATCCGCCTGCGCCAAGATGGGCCCCTGACGCAGCAGCCCCTTCAGATGGTTCAAACAAACAGGCCTGTCTACTGCCAGCTACACCAGACCCGCAAACCACAGATGTCATGGCCACTCTGGTACTACCAGGATCACTTGTCTGTGATGCTGTCTGATGCGACATAACACTCAACCTACAAGCAGCCACAGAGGAAAGACATAGCAGGAGCCTCTCTGGCCATGGCTGAACTAGGGCGTCAATCCCTGTAGAGTCGAATTCCCTTTGGCAGCTGAAAAAATTGGTCACCTTGGCATTCTTCCTTATTGCCTTGAGATCAAACTGGGGCTCACCCCACCTGCGTCGAAGGAGCACAAAGGCATCTATTGACAACTCCAATTCTCCTGGGTCCAGTTGCTGCCTGCGAGATAATCCACCTGCACATTGTCCACACCTGCCATGTGAGATTCTGCAAGAACCGCTAAATGAAGCTCCACCCAGGCAAAGAGTTTGTCAACTTCCTGAGCTACCAGATGGCTCTTTATTCCACCCTGCCGATTAATATAGGCCACCATCATTGCATTGTCTGAGAACACATGTACTGCCTGTCCCTAAATCCGAGGGAGAAAAAACAATAGCGCCCTCTGAACCATCCTTATTTCCAGAATGTTGATTGACCAGTAGGCTTCCACTGAGGGCCAGTGCCCTTGGGCTTCTGAACCTTGACACACTGCTCCCTAATCACTGAGACTGGCATCCATGGTTACTATCACCCAGTCCGGAACTTCCAGATCCACTCCCTTCTCCAAATTGGACCATGACAGCCACCACAAGAGACTGGACCGGGATTTCTCCTGGAGCGGCAGCAGCACTTGAAACTCCTCCAACATCAGATTCCAGTGGGACAGGAGAGCCTTCTGTAATGGACGCATGTGCCCAAAGCCCATGGCACCAGATCCAGTTTAGAAGCCATGGACCCTAGGATATGCAAATAATCCCAGACCTTGGGGACTGGCAAGTCCCGCAGCCGAATCACTTGCGACTGCAACTTGGGTATCCTTTCTGGGGTAAGAAACACCCTGCCTATCCGAGTGTCAAATCACACTCCCAGATAATCCAAAGACTAGGACAGGATCAGCTGACTCTTCACCTGGTTTATCACCCAGACTAGGGACTCTGGCACTCAGTCACTCACTGAATGGAGGTGAAATACTCCACCTCTGACTTCACCCGAATGAACTAATTGTCAAGGGTTGGATACACCAGTATCTCCTTTCTTCTGAGGGCCGCTGCCACTACTACCATCACCTTCATGAACATCCTCAGCACCATAGCCAGTCCAAAGGGAAGAGCTTGAAACTGAAAATGCTCTCCTAGCACAGTGAAGCACAGAAACCTTTGATGGTCCGCTCTGATGGGAATGTGGAGATATGCCTCTGTCAAATCAAGAGAGGCCAGGAACTCCCCCTTGCACACTGCCGCAATCACTGTCCGCAACATCTCCATCTGAAAACATGTGACCCGCAATGCTGCATTGACCCTTTGTAGATCCAGAATGGGTCAAAACGAGCTCTCCTTCTTGGGAACCACGAAGTAGATGGAATACCTTCCCCAATCGTGCTCCTCCTGCGGCACCGGGAGAATGGCTTCTAATTGCTGCAACCACAGCAGAGTGTCCCGCACACCACCCGCTTGCCAGGCGAAGTGCAAAGGGACACTACAAAGGCATCTTTGTGAGATCGAGAACATTCTAATGCGTAGCCATCTCTTATTACTTCCAGCACCCACTGATCTGAAATGATTCTGGTCCACTCCTCATAAAAATGGGATAACCTTCCTCCGACAGCCACGAGGGAGGAGTGGAAGAGACTGCCTTTATTGAGTGGGCTTCGCACATCTGGAGCCCTGTCCAGAACACTCTCTGGCTGGTCTATGGATCCCCCGAAAGGACTGCTGTCTTCTTAAACCTTGCTTCTGCGAGGAACTGGAAGAACTTCTGTTGGAGCAAAATTGCCTTATCTCACAGAAGTGAGAGAGAGATGGGAAGGTCTTCTTAGCGCCCTTCTTATCCTCGGGCAACCTATTCCCCTTGAGGCATCTGGCAGACTCTAAAGGGAATAGGTTGCCCAAGGTTAAGAAGGGTGTTTGCCTTATCTCACTTCTGTGAGATAAGGCAAATGCCTCGTCAGCTTTTCCAGGTCTTCTCCAAACAATAACTGTCCTTTGAAAGGGAAATTAACAAGTTGCACCTTTAACCAAATATCCGCCGACCAATTGTATAGCCACAGGAGCCTTCGCTCGGCCATCGCGGACACCATATTCCTAGCCGAAGTGCAAAGCATATCATAGAAGACATCTGCCACATAAGCCACTCCCACTTCCAATCATGCATCCTGGCCAGCAGTCACAGGGATATCTCTGGCCGTCTCCTGTGTCTTCTTCACATAGCACAGACAAACCCTGTGCATAAGACTGGCTCAGATTGCAGCCCTAAGGCTCAGCGCCGAGATCTCAAACAGCCTCTTCAAAAGGATCTCCAGCTTCCGGTCCTAAACATCCTTCAAAGCCGCTGACCCTGCCACAAGAATGGTTGTTTTTCTTCGTCACTGCCAACACTGCTGCATTCACCTTCAGCAGTTTCCATAGCTCCAAGGTGCTCTCCAGCAGGGGGTACAACCTGGCCATAGCCCTGGCCAACTTCAATCCAAATTCATGGAATCCCACTCCTGGTCAATCATCTTCTTCACCTGCTTTGGCAAAGGCAGTCCATGCAGACCTTCCAGCACCAGGTTTACCCCTTCCATGTCAGAATCCTCCTGCCACCTTAATCCCCAGTTCTCTCCAGAACCTGAGGAATGAGAGCCCGCAATTCATCCTTGCGGAATAACCTAACCACCCTAGGGTCATCTCCTTCTGCCAGAGGGACCTCATCTGCATCCGGGTCCTCCAGCAGCCCACCACCAGATCTGTGCCCTGACCAGCGACCTGATCCACTTGCGGATCCAGCGGATCATCGCCAAGTGGATCAGCACTATCAGAGTCACTCCTAGAAAAACAGCTCCTAGAAATTACACTGTCATTTCTAGGAGTGATACAGCTCAGCACAGCACAACCACCAAGTTATAAGCTAGTAAACTTTCATACCGGCATTTATAAGGTCCAAGCCAGTTTCTTTTTGTTGATATCTCTGCGAGTGAAATACCTCTGTGAAAGGACAAATAAGACCGTCACACTATTGCTCTAAGAAACCAAAACACTGAAACAGTGCTGGCAGTGTCCGGTGGCTCTCCTTTAAGACAAGAGGAGTTTTAAGTTTAGTTCTCATGCTTTCTATTCTTCTCAAAAGACTGCATACAAAAACATTCTTTAAAAAACCCACAATTGTATGACCAATGATTATAACCTAGACGAGGTCTGAAAAAGACCACTTTTTCTACTAACAAGTAGACATTACTGTTTTTTATATGATGGTCATATTTGTTTATTTCCTTCAATAATGGATTTATGAAGTATTGGTGAATTTTAAATTTCGCTATTATTTGACTAATTATTCACTCTTCGGTTTCATTTCTACCAGGACAATACCTATGCCTGGCGGAGATGTAGAGAGACAGCTTCTGCAAAGATGAGAGGGCTAGATGGGCAGTAGTGGCTGTAATATCAAAGCTGCCTCTGGTGCCAGGCCTTTTTCTTCAAGTCCTCTATCTAGAAACATAGAAACATATGTGAGATGGATCATAATGTCCATTTAGTGTGCCCAATTTCCTTATGGGACATAGCCATAGACCCCAGTTGCTGTCTGACTTGTTTACATCTATGGATCCTCTGTGCTTCTCCCATGTTTTCTTGAACCAAGTTACCATTTAGTGTCTCAAGCACTACCCTTGGAATCACATTCCATGCACCAACCATCCCTTCTAAGAACAATTATATAGTAACATTAAATGCAAACAGAAAAAGAACATTGTGTCCCTCCAGTATGTCCCACTATACTGTCCCCACTGATAAGGATGTCTCCAAATTGCTAGCCAGAGAATGTGAACACCTGCCAGATTTCTCTTTATCTCAGATAGCCTTTGTAATCCACCATCTTGGTTCCTACCAGCACCCATCTGTTCCATACCTATACACAGTTGCCCCTGTTTCTATCTCCTTGAAGGCTCTTACCTCTTGATGGTAGGAGGTCCTCTGACTATAGTGGTGACATAGGGCATGCCAGACCCAGGACATCCTCCTCTGTCTCCTCCTGACCCCAAGGGTGTGGAAGAGAAGACCTTCTTACAAGCTCTGTCAGGAACTGCACATAGGGGTACAAAATTTGGATTACTGGTCAAGAGTGCTATTTTGATGATGACCCCATGCATTCCCAGATACAGAAATTGTTTTCACTTTGGTAACCACTTACCAGCTTCTCAGGAAAAACCAGAGGAGGAGAAACAGTTATTTGTTTTAACCAAAGATATAACTTTATATAACTTACACTGCTTCTTCATCAACCATGAAAATAATATTAAATCCAATATTCATTATGTAAGGAACCTCCAGTTTCCTTATCAGAAAGAATATACCAACTATCTGGGGAAATTCATAAGAACTTAAGAACATGCCATACTGAGTCAGACCTTTTTGAGTTAAATGTTTATTTTTGTGCCACTTGGAACTGAGTGCCCTGGTTACCAGGGAATCAGTTTCCAATATTGGGGAAAGAGGCACTTTTCATCACTGAAGGCATCCAAAGGCCGGAGGAGTTATCTGGCATGACTGGATCATTGCTCTTTGCAGAGGAAGGAAGGATCTGAAGGTACTGTTTGAGAACTTTGCTGATGCTGACTCAGGAGTGTCCACAGGTACTTTCAGAAGGAGATCTAAAATATTTAAGAAGACTTCAAGAGAGTTATGAGAATTGTGACTTATGTTCTGATGGATAATTGGTTCTTTATTTTAACCATTCTACAGTGGGGAGAAGATGTGTGATAAATTTGGAAAAGGAAGAAAGATATGAATAACTGAAAGGAGAAGGAAAGCAAGTATTAAGGAATTGGCTTCCATTAAAAGGCAATGGTTTTACTAGAGAAGTGAGGTCACAAATGTATTAATCTATCTTCTGCTTATTTCATTGATTCTATTTGAAATCTGATTTGAGTGCTGTAAATATTCATCTGATCACCTATCAGTAAAGAAGTTGGAAACCACATTGCTTCTCAGTGTGATTTTCAGATGCCAAAGACTGTGACTAATATCAGTGCTGTTTATAATGAAAGAAAAAAAGGGCTTGCGTTGAGTTTAAATGTAAAAGGGCCTTGAAGTTATGCGCCCCTCCACAGGGAGCCCTGGACCTCAGGTGTGTGAAGCTATTCGTTGAGCAGATAAGGTCTAACCCTCTTTCTATGTGCCTATGGCTAATTTGAGGGATTCGTCCTGCCCAGGGGATACTATTAAAACAATGCAAACGATCATTTTCTACAATACACCTTTCTGATTTTTTTTTTAACAGGAAAACAAAACAGAATTTCCAAATTGCCCAGTCCTTCTCCTTAGAGCAGACCTTTTGTTTCTTGCAACTTTCTTCTTTGATAGGGGCCCAGTTCCTGAAGTAATCTCATTCTTCTGCCTCCACTATTTTTAGGAGTCCATTACTCCGTCTGAAAGGAAAGTTTCCACAACTTCAGTCCTGCAACCACTCAGATTTCCACTGTCCTCTGGTCTACACTTATCCTGTTCGCTGACTCCGCTGCAGGACTGATACAAGCACTTTTACAAGCCTTTAGCCTATTGTTTACATTTCTGTTAATTGTTATTGCCAAAGCAATACAATCTGAATCTCCTTAAATGTTTTACACAGGTTTACATCCATAGAAATATAATTTATCTGCACGGGAAACAGATACCATCAGTTGTACTTCTTAATACAATTATCTCTAACCTGAAAGGAAAGTTTCCATAACGTGAGCCTTGCACTCAGGAACCGTTTACAATAAAGTGCGCCCAGCCTAGCGCACAGGTTTACGCATGTTTTGGACGCGGTAGACTAGCACCCAATGTGATAAGGAGATTAGCGCGTGTAAAAATGCGTGACCAAACCATAGCCAATAGCACTCATTGCATGTAAATTCCATGTAGATGATATTAACTATTAACACCTCCCCCCCCCGCCTTGCAGAAAAACACTGGGTGCCCAGCACACAATTTTTATCATGGCAAATTTAACTCCAGCCCTGGAGGTAGTGTTAAGTCAATTCATGAGTCAAGGACTCAGGAGAAATTAAAAGAATACTGTCCTCTGTGGTTCCTCCTACTTAGTATTGTTTCAGTACTTAAATCTGCTGCTTGCGATGTTTAAGAATAAAGTTATGATGTAATGGTTTGATGTAAAAAAAAAAAAAATTCTGGACACACAATATACATGCTCCAGGCCAATTTCGCTGTTGTTGGTGTATATTGTGCAATGTGCATGTATATTGGGCAAAATCGACCTGAAGAGGGATAAAATGGACGCTCATATTGAGTGCCCATTGCAAATGCGGGCACCCGATGCATTTGAGCACTAGGGACACACAATTCTTCCCTAGCACTTCCTTTTTTTAACGCAGCAGCTCCTTTAAATATTGCTTCAGGTGCCCAGGAGGGGTAGCTGTGCGCGCATTAGGATACTGGGTGCTCAATACGAGCGCCCATTTTAATGCACGTCTTATTGAAAGGACCCCTCCAATTTCCACTGGCCTCTGGCCTACAGCTATCCTGTTGGTAGCACAGGTTTGCTACCTCCTCTGGGGGTCTATGCAGAACTGAGAAAATCTCACCTTCCTGCTGGCTCCATGCATTTATTCCACATGCAGTTTCTCCATCTATCTAGCTTGTGTATTGCCTGTAAGCATGGCAGATGTAAAGCAATAGCATCCAACCAAGCAAGCTTTATGCCCTAATCTCTCTCAAAGCTTCTTAAACAGAAACTCACTGTGTAAATATACTCCAGGAGGGTTTTGTACACGTCTAACTTTCGTACACATTAAGGGGTGAATTTTCAATGCCATTTACATGCACAAACCATGGGTTTACATGTGTAAATGGCTTGTTATAAAATTGCCTGGGTTTGTGCATATAAATGCCCGAGCTTCGTGAACAAGCGGAGGCTCAAGGCACAGATTGGCTGAGACAGTGCTTGGCAAGACCTGTAACACTGGAAATAGACAGGAGCACGGGTGGATTTATTCATCGATTTTGATCCTTCTTAGATTTATCTGATCTTAAGACACTCATTCACTCATTCTGTCTAGATTTGATTACTGTAATGTATTATTTCATGGTCTCTCTTACATCCAACTCATACGTTTCCACATGGTTCAAAATACAGCTGCCAAGACGATATTTTGGAAATTCAAAGTTTGATCAAGTCACCTCTCTGAACTGCCCTGGTATCCCGTATCTTTCTATATTCAATTTAAGATTGATGTTTGACATATGTGAGAGTTATGAAGGAATTCCCCAAACTCTGCGATGGGGAATTCCTTCATACCTCTCCATATTCATCACTTTCTTTGTAATCATCCCAGCAAGAATTATTAGTGCTACCTTCAGTTAGGGAGATCCAGTTTGAGAGGACTAGGGAGACTTGCTTCTTTAATTTGGTCCCAGTTTTTGGAACTCACTACCGCTCTCTATTTGTCACTATTGCCTCCTCGCCCTTTTTTTTTCATGGCATCATTCCGCTATAATTATAACGGAATGATGAATCTAGGGGTAAATGACCTGCCTAATATACATTAAAAATTCATGCTACCCTGTTTTTTAGTGCACTTTCATAAATAGATCCCAGAATAAATAATGACAGATAAAGACCAATTGATCAATCCAGTCTGCCCAAACATTTGAAATTCTTTTTCTCTGGTTATCTATCACCTTGGGTAGATAGGCACACAAATTCCCATTGCTTAAACATCATCTTTCCCTTGCCTCCCCAACTAGTGATTAATCTTATGTGGATATTAAATCCATAAACAAACAAATAATGCCCATCCCTGAGAAACAAAAATCTTTATGCAAAGTTTAAAAAATAAAGAGTAAGCAGGTGCTACAATGTGTATTCTAGTGTATATACGATCAGAGAATCAACTTTGGATTTTAATTCTGTTAAAGCCTGCAGCTCCACGGAGCCTTATAGTTCCAGAAAGCAAACCACTTTGGTCCTGGATTCACCATTCTATCCCAGGACTTTTCGCATGCGATAGCGGTTTATCGCATGTGATAAGCTTTACAAAATGACCCCCCTTAATCTGTAAAATCTAAATTATAAACTGCAATGTAAAGAGGAGTTATTTTTGTTTTATACTTTTCAACAAAGTTTGCATGGTAAATTAAGGAAATTGCATTTTGTATTCTACTGTTGCTTAATTCAGTCAATCAATCATAGTTTAAGACCAAACAAGAACAGCAAAAAGATGAAGGGATTCAGGTAATATAAACTTAGAGGATAGGTTCAGGGAGATGGGTCAATTTAGCCTAGAAAAAGGAAGACTGAGCAGTGTTTTGATTGTTGTACACAGAGACATAAGGGGCATGATAGGGATAGTGTTCTCCATCTCCTCTGCGGATAGGATGAAGAGTATTGAGCTTTAGGGTTTATGCACAGAAATTTGTTTTATTTTGTTTTTCATTTTGTGTTTGGGTTTTTTTTCCTTTTAATTTATTATAAACAAACAATGAAATTAAAAAAAAAAAAAGGGAAAAGCAAAACAAAAAAAAAGCAGATCCTCTGCCAAATTCCCTCTCCCCCCCCCCCCAACAAACACACAATCTCCTGGGCTCTCTCCTGAGCCTCCTCAGCACCCCATACCCTCTTACCTTCTTGTTGAAAATTTCTTCATAGAGCCAAGAGCAATCCCCAGTCACTCCTGTCTCACAGTTGTGCTGCTATTGGATATGGTGCCTGCAGACTAAGGCCATATAAACTGGCACCAGCCTGTGCCTGGTTCTGGTCCTGAGCCTGGCCGGCACCAATTTTAATGGCTGGGGAAGTTTAGGGGTAGAGCCGGGGAGTGGGAGGTTGTTGTTTGTGGGTGATCGCCTTTTTATTTTTAAAGCAAAAAAACAAAAATGAAGAAAATATGTTCATTTTTCTTTCATTTCATGAAAACAAATGAAATTAAATGGAAAAGTTTGTTAAAACACTTAATCGTAATGGGTTTAAATTAAAGTAGGGGAAATTTAGGATAGATATGAAGAAGCTCTTTCTAACTCTGAGGGTAATTATTATTACTAGAATCTAGTGATGTGATGGAATCTCTAGCACTGGAGGTTTTAGGTAAATATCTGTGGAATTGTTTAGAGATTGCCCGAGGAAGAGGGTAATGACTAGGGGACAGATGTAATATGACCCACGGTGAAATCAGCGCTAGTTGTCTGTCTATATTTTTAGCGCATGCAGCAAAAGCAGGTGCCTTCACAGGATGTAATAAAGGATGGGTATGCATATGAAATGCATGCAGAAAATTAACGCTAAAGTAAAACACGTGCAAAACCGCACACAAATACGTGCACTCAAGGCCCTAATGTAATAAACCGCACAAAAACCCACATTAATGTGGTGCACCATGAGTGATTCTCAGGGTGAAACCTTTCCCCTATCATAAAACAGTGATGAAGTTTGTGGTCTGAGAGTGGGACTGAAAGTGGGTGGAGCAATGCCTAACCCCTTCATATTCCGTCTCTGATCGCGTGGCAGGTGTACCAGCAAATACCAGTAAGCGCGGGAAATGCAGCAGAGATTTCTTGAGCTGACCTGCAAAATGTACCATAGCATCCAGAAAAAGTGAAGTTAAATCATGATTGCCCCAAAGCTGCCTGGAAACACAACCACACTAATGCCAGCAATGGAGTAAGCTAGCCTCCAGACACACACTTTAACTTAACTCCTGCCCCGACCCAGGTGCTAAAAAACCCTCACTAACCAAAGAACGACTTCCTGCATAGCCTGTGAATAATTAAGTGCCTCCTTTGCATGCTATTTGCCTGCACTCATGAAAAGCCAGCCATGGGTTTTTAAGTGGGCTTATGCACATGGTTTCCCGACTGAACACATTATTATTTACACACGTAAGACTAGCACAGGAAAAATGAATGCAGACACATACACAAGTATGTGCAAAAACCCGTGGCAGCTTTAACTCGGCTTATTACATCAGCCCCTCTAAACTGTAAAGGTCCAGTTCAGTCTATAATTCTGTGATTCCAGACTATGAGTGCTTCATGTTTGATATTATTAAAAGCCAATTGCAATATTTTCTACACAACTGCTGTCAAATAAAACCACAGTTTGCTAGTTTGAACATGTCAATCGTTTTCCATATGTGTGCACTGTTCAATGAAATAATGATATTTTGTAGGTAAAACACATATTAAAGCCCAGACACATGAAGGGACTTCTTCCATTTTGTGTCTTCTCTGGCTCTGTCATTTGTCCTAGTTTGCTAAAGAAGAAAGAAATCCAAATTCCAATTGACTTCCTCAGTTATCACATAGATATTTTAAATTACATTCACATAGCAATTGGCAAGGAAGGTCAAAACTGAAAGTCTCTATTTGATAGCTTTTTCTGAATATGTAAAGGCTTAATAGACACTGAGAGAAAAAAAAAAAGCATTCTTTTCAGGAACTGCATTGGCGAAAGCCAGTAAATGAGTTGGATCATTGTGCTAATTTTAGCATTCTGTAAATGAAATAATTCATACAAAGGGATTATAAAAGCATGCAGAATTAATGCCAACAGAAACATATTGCAGATATAATAAATAGTTGAAGCATTTCCTAAATGAACAATTTAAAATATCTATTAAAGTAAGGAGATCGGGGCTTAGGCTTCTAGTAATGACTTTCCCTCTTCAAAATGAAATCTGTATCCTTGATTGTAATTTCAAATCCCCAAGGACCAAGCAGGTTCTGAGACCAGAGTTTAAAGACTTTGCCAACAGTGTGCCTGATTGGGTGTAGTTCTGAAGAGTATTTAGAACCTATGTTCCAAAAGACAATTTCATATTTTTTTTTATTACAGTCCTGCTGTTGAGTGTCTATCTAATCACCAAAAAGCAATATTGTCGGTATTGGTTTTCTTGTTTCTGACATCAGCACACGTTTGTTATATCTATGCAGAATGATTGGTGCTGTGATTGTTAATAAAAATGAATTTCTAACCATCAAATCTGAGCTTATTATTGTAAGTTAATTGCATTTGCCCTAAAGAGATTTGCAACTTACCGCAAGCTATTTGTGTCAGTTTCACTGTATTAATCACTCAATTTTGTATTTTTTAACAACCTATATATTGATCAAGCAGAAATCTCACAGTGCTTTTTCAGCACCCCTATTCTAAAGAAAAAGTTTATTAATGAGATTATTCCTTATGATCTTTAACCTGTTTAATATTCTAGCAGTAAACACTGGTAGACAAGACAAGTTCTATTCCTATTAAACATAATCAGTACAGCCCACTTCTCTACAGTCTACGGGTGGTAAAGAAGCATGTTTAAATAAATGATCGTAGCAAATGTCTATTTTTTAAAAATAAGTTGTAGAACCATTCCTGCAAAATTTATTTTTTCTTATAGTGCTTTATAATTCCTAATTTAAACCACACTTTGAGGATTTTGTGTACTTCATAATACCAAAAATAATTATTATCCTGTAATAAGGAATAGATAATATTATGTGTAAGCATCTGAATTAATTTATATTTGCTTGTGCCTCTCTTGCATAGATTAATTGTACACACACACACACACACATATATATATATACATATGT
This sequence comes from Rhinatrema bivittatum, assembly GCF_901001135.1. NCBI lineage: Eukaryota > Metazoa > Chordata > Amphibia > Gymnophiona > Rhinatrematidae > Rhinatrema > Rhinatrema bivittatum. The sequence continues at coordinate 403,435,107 of NC_042618.1, read as the reverse complement.
GTGTGTGTGTGTACACAACTTACGCATTTTGAGACTATGAATAGTAACAAATAATTATATCTAAGAACATTATGCTATCACAATCTGAAAATTCAGTTCTATGAAAAAGTTGGAAGAGGCAACAAAGCAAAATGCCAAATTATAGGGTATGTCTATCACAAGGATATATTTAACATTTCATGAATTACTTCCCTTTGGAAATTTTGTCCTTGAGTCGTATCTCACATGAAGAAATGACAAAACTGAGAAAAAAAAATAGTTTAAATACAAATAAATAGTGTCACATTCCCACCTCAAAAAGAAAAAGCCACACATAATGATATTTCTTTTAATACTGTACAATTTCACTTGTTAAATACTCTATATGGTTCTCCAGGCCATGCAAAACACCAAAAAGGTGAAAATTACTTTTATAAGACTTATGAAGGCAGAGGGAAGCAATGAGGATGAGCCCATAATATTAACTACATCTATAAATTAGTTAGGAAAAATCAAGCATTCAGATTTGTCAAACAGCATCATGTGATTTTACATACATTCAGGCGTCACATTATAATGCAGTGACCAATGGCAAAGCAGTGCTAGAGTGATAGCAGATGACAGCAGAATAATAGTGTCGCTGGAATTTCAAAGTCAACTGAGCACACAGTTAAAAAAGGATTAAAGAGAATGTTTCATATCTGAGGGTTTTTTTCCCCCCAAAATATTTGATGGAGCAGATGTGTCGCGGGTTTGCTCTAATGTTTTTACCTGTTGAAAATATCAGAAGGTTTCCAATGATAAACTAGGAACACATTTTTACCCTGGAACAAAATGTTAAAATATCTGCATCTGCTCCATGCTATCACATGCTGGGGTGTGTACAGGGAGGGTCATTTTATACCTGAGTAGGTTGGGGGTAAAGTTTGCGTGTAACTTTTACACACAGACTTTACTCTGCATTTTCAAAATGAATTTATGCACATCAGTTTGCTTTGAAAATGCCCAAGTAAGAGCCCATTATCACACACAAAATAACTGCACGGAGAACAAAGGGAGGACGCATCAGGAGCCCTCCTTCTGCCGTACTTTCTTCTCTGTAGCTGAAAGATGGTGAAGAAGCACGAGAAGCTCCAGGCTAATCTTTCGGCCTTCCCTGGGAAATCCCCTCTTCAGCAGACTAATATAGAAGGATTCCTGGTGCAAGCAGCTATAGATGCGCCCAGAATGGAGTCCTTGTTTGGTGCAGATCAAGGTACCCTCCAGTCAGATCATGAAGCAACACTGAATCCGGGTGCTGCTGCTCCTTTGTTTTCTGGTGATTTTTGAGGAGAAGCATTGTTGCCGGCAGTTACGTACAGAGACAAGCCAAGTGGCGCAACCACTGATTGCCTTTTTTCGGGGACTCACAGTGTCAATGCTTCTGCGGGGAGAGTGGTTTGAAAGCACAGGGAAGAACAGCAGCTCTGGGTGTAGCTGATGGTGTTGCATGTGCCGCCGCGGCAGGCCCGCGGCTCGGCCCTCTTACCCTTGGCTGCCCAATCCAGCGTCTGGTTCCTCTTCCCTTGCAGCGGTAGGCCGCCAGCTCCATCCTCGGGCTGTCCCTGGCACTCCTGGTACTATGACTAACTCCTGTGGTCCGCGGAGAGACGCCGCCGTCCAATGCTGCACCTCTCCCTAGGCGCGCGCGCACACCTCTGTCTTTCAAAGGGCCCGGGTGGGAACTTGGCTGCAACTCCGGATGATGACATCGCTGAAGCTCTGGTACTTAAGGCCGGGCTCAGCTGCTGTTAGTCACCTTCGCAACAGGTCTCCACACTGGTCGTGTACTTTGTTGCCTCCTGGTGATTCCTCCGTGTTCCTGGTTCCTGATCCCTGCGAGTTCCTGTTCCTGATTGCCTTCTTCGTTCCTGCGTTCCTGATTCCCAGCTTATCTTCAGACTGACCTCTTGGACCTGCCCACTGCTTTGCTTGACCACGCCATTGATCTTCTCCTGCCCCGACCTCTGCTTTGCCTGACCACGCCATTGATCTTCTCCTGGACCCGGCCTCTGCTTTGCCTGACCACGCCATTGATCTTCTCCCTGACCCAACCACTGCCTTGCCTTGCCACTGCTCCTGGATTGCCACCTGCCCTGACTTCAGCTTGTTCTATGATGCTTCTCTAGTCTTTGTCCTGGACATGGCCTCTCAGGCTTCAGCCTGTTCTTCTCGGGCACCCCCTGTCAGACTTTGGTTCCTATTAGCGCCTAGGTCTCCAGGACTCTGCCTCATCCAGCACAGACTCCTCAGTTCTACAGTTGCAGTCTCTGGGATGACCTCTTCATCTTCTTCTCAACGACTGCATATGGAGGCCCACCTAACTCCAGCTGGCCCCGGTACCCAAAAGCTCAACCCGCGGGGAACGTGGACTGGTATTGGCGAAGCTCCAGCTGACCTCCGTCCATCAGCCCACTCCGCTTGCCAATGATGGGGACCTGTAGGTTCCCTCCTACGGGTAGCATCAACCCCACCTTGGCCCAAGGGTCCACCTCCCGTGCAACAGATGGTACTGTTGGAGTGAACTCCCTGTCTGAGGATGATTTTTCATCTGTGCTCACTGGCTTTCTTGAGAGCCTGCCATTATCACCATGGAGCCCTGTGGAGCATGCTGGCATCCTTAGAGAAAGCTATAGGCCATTCTGACCATTGAAACACATATGACATTATTAAAATCTAATGAAGTTTCTTTGAATTCACAATTGGAAGTTTGGAGAAATGCACGGATCGTGTTATCACTGTACAAACCGAGATTTTGTAATCAATTTCTGTGGCCCTTAGGAGGATCAATAATTTAGAAACATTTTCCCAAGTATTCAGGAAAGGCCTTGAATATTGAGAGTTTTAGGGAATATCTTTTGAAGATTTTGCAACTACCCTCAGAAGTACTTCCTCCTATCTCTAAAGCTTTTTTTTTCTATCATCTTCTGTGGGAGAAGGGCGTGAAGCAGATGGTCAAGCAGCTTCCCTGAATCTTATGGATGTGTTGGCTAGACCTGCTGATGCAAAAGAGTTATCTTCAGACACTATTCTTATTACGTTAGTCTTCTTCCAGAATAGACTCTATAATTAAGGTTTTCTTCAGGAATAGAGCAGCTTTATAGTGTGATCAGAAAGTTTGGCTTTTTCCTGACCTTTCCAGGGCTACTCAGGCCCGTGGGAAAACATTTCTTGCTATGTGTTCCGTTTGGCCCTTGGGGCCTCTTTCATAATTTGATTTCCTTGTAAATGTATTTTGCAGTTGAGCAATGTTAAATATATTTTCTTTGAGTCTTCTCAAATGCACTTTTTTTTAGACTCCAAGAAGTCTCCACAGGGAACTTAACTGACTGACACTGTTCTCCGTGTTTGTCTAAGGTAATGCTGCTTCCTCCCTTTTATTAGATTTCCTTTCACTTTATTTTGTTCAAGTTTGGAACTCTTGGGTTTCCCCTTTATATTTCTGGATTTTAAGGACTCGTGTCATATTTGGATTTTCTTCTGTGTGATTTTTTTTTTCTTTCGCTAATTTGTTTCATCATGAAATCCTTTTTCTGTAGCAAGGTATTTTTGTTTATTTCAATAGAAATAAAGTTTTAAAAAATAACCTACATAAAGTTACCCTTGCTTTTAGTAGGACGTAACTTGTGCTGGTTAACATACATGCATAATTTTGAAAAAAAAGTAAGCATGTAAATCCCAGCTCTGCCCACAACTCCAACGGTGGGGACCCATTCTGTGTCGAAAAATAGCATGTACATACATAATTAGCATGCATTTACATATATGCTATTTTATAAACATCAAAAGTCTGTGCACATTTTTTGTTTCATGCACATTTTACCAGTGCTAAAAAGGGGCAATACAGGCCCAGTTTGGGGCAGGGTCAAGAAGTTCACATGGTAGTCGCTATTTTCTAAGATATATATATATATACATATAAATTGTAGAACTCATTCATATGGTTTCACACTTACTAATTGACTAGCATGAGTGAAATTTGGATTTGTCTGTTTTCTGCAACTTTTTGGGTGGGAGGTCTGGGTGAACAGGTGGGGAATTAGGGTGAAGTGTTAGAGGGTCTTGGGGAACTGAAGACAGACTGGGTGAACTGGCAGAGGTATTGGCGAACTGGTGATTTCAAGTACGCGTGCATGCAAGCATTTTCAAAATGATATACCTGGCATACTTTAGAAAATACCTGCCTCCAACATATAAATCAGGGTTATTATACTGCATAGTTTATAAAATACTAGGATATATCTCCACATATCCATATACTCACACAAATGCAGTACTACAAATAGGTTTGTAAGTTAAGCTTGTGTGTACAAAGGTAACACGTAAAATGAGGTTACACATAATTTTATATGATTTGAGCCCCAAGAGATTTCATAACAGCCATTTCCATGCATAAAACTGTGTATGAAGCAAGGTCGGTATATGAGAAAAACTTTTCTTCTGACAATATTTGAGCCTGACTCTGGCCAAGTTTCACTCTTTTTTGAAAGAGCAGCCTCAGGGGCTACAAAACTTCAAAATTAAAATTAAATACAAATTAAAACAATAACTCACATAATATGTGAGTTACTGTTTATTTATGTATTAGTTTATATTCTTTACGTTGTTAGTTGTCCACAATGTTCACACACTCATGTATGTTGTTTGATTTGTATTTTATCTTATATATGTGTTTTAATTTGTATTTAATTTTAATGTTGAATTTTAGTAGTCCCTGAAGCAGCTCTTCCAAAAAAGAGTGATACTCGGCCAGAGTCGGGCTCGAATATTGTCAGAATAAAAGTTTTTCTCATATACCGACCTTGCTTCTTCTGTACGCTACACAGCCATCTTGGATCGGTTTCCGGTTTGCTTTCTAAAACTGTGTTTTATGTGCATACATGCCTTTGAAAATTCATGCCTAGGTACTAAAGGACATTGGCCTTTGGTTTTTCTCGTCACAATACACATGAAGTATGTGTCGAAATCCTTTCATTCAAAAGCCCTTCTGTGCCTTTTGCTTACTTACACTCCTCCAGTGTGAAATGTAGCCTCTGCTATTTTTGCTAAATTATTCCAACTTTTCAAGAATGTTGTCCCAGATTTTCTAGCAATCTCTTTCGGCCACTGTTTTCTAAAGAAGGCTCAGAATGCTCTACTCGAAGTAATGTTGAGATGACGCCACTTTTTTTTTTTTTTTAAATTAGAAATTAATTAGAGAAGCTCCGTGCAAGGTTTAGTTATGCAAGTTCAAGACTAGGTCAGTCTCTACTGATAACCCATTTAGGAGGTAGGCACTCAGTGAGAGAATACTTTAGCAATGGTTCTCTTTTGTTCTGTCAGTTTGAATAGACTTGCTAGTATAGAGTAATTTGGCATGGAGCTCTTTTTTTTTTTAAAGCTTTCACTCACAAAAGCTGCTGGAGCTCAGGGGGTATAACCGAGCTCAGGAAAAAAAAAGCCAGAAGGAAGGCAAGTTCTCATTGACAGGTTGATCCCAGAGAGAGGTGGCTAGCTGCTTGTCTAACTGATCCTCTGGGTCTAGAGGAGGCAGAGACAGAAGAGCAGACAGATTAAGCAAGTATGGGCTGTCAGTGTTTAAAGGAGCAATTACCATTGTTCTGCATTGCTTACCATTCTTTAGTACTGTTTGCTGCAATAATTTTTTTTTTTTACTTATTCATTGAAACACCTCATGTAACAAATACTTTACATGCAATGCAGACATTCTATAAATGTATTGTATATGGTAAGCATTACATAGCACATGACAGCAGATAAAGACCATAATGGCCAATTCAGTCTGCCCAGTAGTAATTTGTCCACTTTCGGTAATAAACACACAGATTCCCATATGGAACCTGACACCCCATCTCCCCCACGTACCCTCACACAACCTCTCAAAGTTGTGCCACTGACTTTTAAGATTGCAACCTCTAGGGATGTGCATGGGGCAAATTTTCATTTTAGTTCGTTCTTTCGTAGTGGGTAGATTTTTTTAATTCTCATTTTCTGCTTGTTTAATGTTTATTTTGGATTAATTTGTTTGCTGAACTGAAATGCACATTACATTTAAAAAAAAAACAACAATCCACGAACATAAAACAAAAGAAATAATGCTCCCTTGCAGCCCCTGCCCCCACTTACCTCTTCTGCAGGGTCTCCATAGAACAAAGGGGCAGGAGAGATCCCCAGTTGTTCCTGCCCTGCAGCTTCTGAATGAAAATGGCACAGGCTGACTCTGGTGCAAATATGTTTTACGGGCCAGAAAGCCTAAAACAAAATGGCATGAGTCTTAGATCTGACCAGCACCATTTTTCAACCAGCCACTGTGGGGCAGGACGGGTTGGGTAGGACTCCTGCTTCTTTTTGCTATGCAGATCCCCACAGGATGGGCAAGGTGAGCCGGAAGGCCATGGGTGAGAGAAGGATGGTGGTTTTAAAACAATCTTTTGGAAAATAGTGCGCGCTATTTGTTAATAGCGTGCACTAATTCCCAAATGAAAATGTTAAAAAATTGAATATTTCAAAATTACTCGATTTTCAGTTTGGTTGTAATGAACCAAATCAAAAATCAAGTCATTCGTTGCATTTTGCATATTCATTTTTTCTTTATTTTTCTTTATCAATTTTACCATTTATATAATCAAGCACATCTTGATATGTCAAAACATTATATGCATAAAGAAATTTGAATACAACATAGTTATAATTAAGGAAATTAATAACCAAAGCCATAATTTATCAAAGTCCTCAATAAGGGGGCTTCCTTTAACACATAAAGGCATAAATTAACATTTAAGTAATATCGAAATTCACACGATCCTAACTGATAAGGGTTACATATTCCAAGTTAGAGAACATCGTAACATTCTAAGGGGTCGCTACACCATGATATTCGTCCATACTTCTATCCATAATAAATTTAGTAAGATGTGAAAAAAGTCTGAAAAAAGCAATATTTTACATTCTGATATGTTATACAGCATTTACAAGGGAACCTTAATTTATACAAGGCTCCCATTTGCAAAATCTTTGGTCTCATTATCAAAAATTGTTTTCTTCTCTTTTGTGTTTCTTTGGTGACATTGGGAAACATCCTAACATTCAATTGACAGAATTGTTATTTAATGTTCCTAAAGTATAACCTTAGGACCCACTCTTTATCAGTATTTAACATAAAAGATATAATCATGGTGGCTGATTGGGTCACTATCGATTTAGAAGATTCTAATATATCTGACACATTTAAAGGAGATATAACTTGGAAATCTTGATCACTACCAGGTCTAGTCTTCCATGAAGGAAGATAGTAAATTTGAGTTAGTGGAGGAAGAGCTTGCTGAGGAATTTTTAAAACTTCCAATGCAAATTTACTGCACATTTCTTTAGCTGAAAGTGCTGGCAATTTTGGAAAATTTACCAGTCTTAAATTTTTACCACGAATCTGGTTTTCAAGATTTCCCTTTTTTCTTGTTAAATACAAATTTTCTTTTAACATCATTTCATTTTGCTCGCTTAACTTCTTTCAAACATGTCTAGTAGACTCTATCACCTGATCTCTCTTAATTGTTACAATTCCTTCTGAGGTGCCAACTGAATTGGCCTCCTCTGCTATTGGTATCATAGTTATTCCTGGGTTTCCTCCTGCTTCGCTACTCTTATCGAGAAGCAGCAGGGTAGCCAAAGTTGATACAGATCTTACTATCACAGGATTCTCAGGAGGTGTTCTTTGATCTGGGGACAGTGAGATCACAGAGTCACAAATGGAAAACATGCCTTCCTGATTCCCTTCAAGCAACACCTCAACTGGATTCGTAATGCCTCTCCTGATCTGGGCATCCATTTGGCCCAACACCGGGCTTGCTATAGTGCCTTCCATAACTGGCCTCCCCCAAGTGAGGCATTAATTTTATATAGGAAACCCAATAAAAAGAAACAATGTACAATGAAAGTGCACTTAGCTCTGTAGGATCGTGTAGTTTCTGGATTTCGCCTGGTAGAGATAGGAAGGGTCAGGAGAACTGATAGAAATTATCGATGCTCTATCCAAAAGATGAAACAAAGCCGCCGTGCCCCTTTGGCACGCGCGGCTTCGGTGACACACCAGTGGCAGCTGTGTACCGCAGCAGGGCTGCTCTTAAAAGCCCCCTCTGGCGTCACCCAGCTGATGTCGTCAGACGCTATAGAGTGTCCTTGGCTCGCCCCATCGGGGCAAACAAGCACTGTGCCCCTGGTAAGGCCTCTGGTCTCTTCCTTCCACTCACTCCTTCCCAATCTCCAAGGGAAAGCGTTGCAGGGCCATTCTTAAAGGCCCCCTCCGGCGTCGCCCAGCTGATGACATCAGACGCTATAGAGTGTCCTCGGCTCACCCCATCGGGGCAAACAAGCACTGTGCCCCTGGTAAGGCCTCCGGTCTCCTCCTTCCACTCACTCCTTCCCGATCTCCAAGGGAAAGCGTTGTGGGGCTGCTCTTAAAGGTCCCCTCCGACATCACCCAGCTGATGACGTCAGATGCTATAGAGTGTCCTCGGCTCATCCCGTCGGAGAAAACAAGCACTGTGCCCCCGGTAAGGCCTCTGGTCTCCTCCTTCCACTCACTCCTTCCCGATCTCCTTGCATATTCATTTTTAATGAACACACATCCCTAGTAACTGCTTTGTGCTTCCTGGAAACACAAAGCAGTCATATCACTGCTGTTTTGAGCTATAACTTCTACTCCACACAGATTACATGAGTGCTTCATTTCTATCCTCTTTCCACTAGAAAGAAATTTTCAATTCTGTTACCATTTTGTCTTCACCACCAACTAGGGTTGCCAACTTTCCATCATCAAATTTCCAGATGTTATTTAATATCTTCACTGATGGGGTTTACGTACATGTGATTTTTATTGCTACTCTTCAACATTAGAAAGGATAAATATTTGCTTGTACCAGCCCAGGGGCCAAACTACCATTTTGAAAAATATTTTAGGCCTCTCATTAAATTGTGAACTGAAGTCTATGTAAGTTACACAAAATAAATGTATCTAACACATAGAGCTGGATTTTTAAAAGGTTACACTCGCCGGGCCTATTTTAAAAGGGCCCAGCGATGCATGTAAGTCCCGGGGCTTACAAAAAGGGGCAGGGAGGGGGCGGGGAGGGCGGCCTAGGGGTGGGGTGAGGGCGGGGTCAGGCTCCCGGCACAGCGGGCATATTTGCTGCTGTGCCAGGGATCACGCGCCGGAGGTTGGCCAGCATGCGCAACTTACTTCAGCCCCAGGGCTAAAGTAAGTTTGGAGATAAAAAAAGAAAAAAAAGGTAGGGGGGAAAGGGAGGTAGGGGAAGGGAAGGGAAGGTGGGGTTGGGGGGAGGGAACGGGGAAGGCTGCATGGCTCGGCGCACTCAAGGTGCACAATTGTGTACCCCCTTGCGCGCACCAACCCTGGATTTTATAACTTGCGCATGCAAGTTATAAAATCAGGTGTACATGTGCGCACGCCCACGCGCAACCTTTTAAAATCTACCCCACAGTGTATTGTATACTTGTCTGCGGAATACAAATCTTTTAAAATAAATAAATATTTGCAGGGAAGGTTTGGATTCTAACCTGCAGCTAGAAGGCTAAAATGAGAACATTTCCAATCATTTTATCCCTCCCTCTTTTTTCCGTAGAGTATGCCAAAAATCTGTAGAGCCCCCCAAAAAATCAGGAGAACTGGTAACCCTATGACCAGCTCTGAGGGAAGACATTACTCCAGGCACCCTTTCAGGGAAGAAATATTTTGACAGTTTTCCTGAGTCTTCTCCCTTGGAGTTTCATATTGTGACCCCCCTATTTCTAGAATTTAATTTCTATTGAAAAAGGTTTGTTTCTTGCACATTTTTAATAATTTTCATTATGCAAATGTCTTTAACATACCTCTCTGTCTCTCTTCTCTTCTAGAATATGCTTGTTTAGATCCTCAGGTCTCATCTCACATAGCTTCTGATGAAGACCCCAACCATTTTGGTTGTCTTTCTATGGACCACCTCAAGCATATTTCTATCCTTTCTGAGATATAAACTCTAGGTGAGGCCTAACTAATGACCAGTACGGTGGCATGGTCACTTCCTTTTTTCTGCTGATTATGCCTCCAGCTATGCATCTCAGTCACACTGAGATCATCAAACACCATCTCTCTCTTAGTAGATCCACATCAGCTCCTCCCCCCTCCTCCATCATATAACACTCCTTTGGATTTATGCATTCCAAATGTATGACTCTGCACTTTTCAGTATTGAATTTTGCTTGCCAAGCATTCAACATCTCCTCAAACCTTGTTAGATCACTTCTTATTCAGTCTAGTCCCTTGGGGATGTCCACCCTGTTGCAGATTTTAGTGTCATTTGCAAAAAGGCAAACCTTTCCTTCTAATCCCTCTGTAAAATTGCTCACATAAATATTGAAAAGAACTGGCCCAGGACCTCTCCCTAAGGCACTCTGCCAATTAACACTCTCTCCTCAGAGCGAATTCCATTTATCACCACTCTCTGTTGTCTTACATCAGCCAGTTTCAAATCCAGTACTCCATCTTGAGACCCACTGCCAGGAGTTTATTAATGAGCCGCTTTTATGGGACAATTTTAAAAACTTTGCTGAAATCCAAGTAAACTACATCCACTGCCAGTCTAATTATCTAGTCACCCAAACATTTAAAATGATCTGCTTCTGGTAAATCATGCTGTCTTGGATCCTGCAGTCCACTGGACTGTAGATAGTGAACTATGCTCACCTTCAGAAAAGTCGGCATTTATTTTCCCATTACCAGTCTATGGTTTCCAACCTCCTTTCTGTTACTACTACTTTTATGAAGAGGGCACTACATCGGCTTCTTCTTTAGTGTCATTGAACCACATCCCATCTCCAATGATCTATTGAGCAGGTCCTTCAGCAGACCGACCAAAAGCTTTTTATGCTCCCATCAGCATCCTAGGATGCATCCCATCTGGCTCCATGGCGTTGTTCACTTTCAGTTCTGCTAGTTCCACCATCTTGGCAAATAATGTTGTATCTGCCCCACTCCAGACTTTTCTGATTCCCATTACAGAATCTCTCCCTAAATCTCTCGCCTTTTGGGAAATCTGCCTCAAATCTATAAACAGTCTGCTCACCAACTTGAATCTAGTTCTGAATGCAAATAAGACTGAACTCCTAATCATCTCCTCGGACCACTCGGCCTTAATCAATCCACCAGCAGGCAACACCCAGATCACGCAAGTAAGGGACCTTGGAGTAATCATTGATAACCGTCTGAATCTTAAGAAAGCCATCAATAACACTACCAAGGACTGCTTTATAAATTACAAGTCATGAAAAGGCTCAAACCCCTCCTCCACTTCCAAGATTTCAGGACAGTGCTCCAAGTCACAACTCTTTTCCAAAACAGATTACTGTAACTCTCTTCTCCTCGGGCTCCCTACTTCATCTATCAAACCATTACAGATGCTCCAAAATGCTGCGGCAAGAATCCTGACTAATACCAACAGAGGAACACACATCACCCCCATACTACAGAACCTGCACTGGCTGCCAATCAAATATAGAATATTACACAAGGCTCTCACTATAATCCCACAAGTCATTCACAACCAACAACAACTAGACCTCCAGATTCCCCTCAAATTATACTCATCAGACAGACCGATTCGAGAAGCATATAAAGGCAACCCTGCAACCCCCTACAAACGAAATCTACCCGCCTATCATCTACCAAAGAACGAACCTTCTCTACAGCTGGCCCAGCCATCTGGAACAAGATGCCCACAGAACTCAGATTAGAACCATGCCCGTCTACCTTCCGCAAAAAAACTTAAGACATGGCTCTTCATCCAGGCCTTCACTTAAACCTACAGTTCCAGCAATTCCTCACTAATTCAGACACTGACTCCTACCTAAACTCTCTGACAAGTGTAGCCTATACACTTATGCCTCTTCTCATCATATATTGTATTATCTAATTTGTTCAGTTATGCCTTCTATCGCTCCGCTATCCTAGCCCTCCAGATTAATACCCCTTGTTATATGTAACTTCATTCTTGTTATATGGTTGACTTTGTTATTCCCCTCATGTTATTTGTAAACCAATCTGATATGAATTCTTTCATGAAGGTCGGTATATAAAAATGTTAAATAAATAAATAAATAAATAAATAAATATGTACTCTTGCCAACATTCAGTGGTCCTTGCCAAAAGTCGTCTTCAATAAATAACAAAAAGACGTATTTATTTAGTGTTTCTGCTTTTTTCGTCAGCTCTCTCCACACATTACTCTCCTGGCCTTCTTTCAATCAACAGAGGGCATGGTGACTGGAACACTTTATATAGTATACATTGCATGATAACACCATAATGTTGTGTACTCAGAGGCCCCGTTACCTGTTATGAAAGCATATACAGTCAATACGGACCCTGATGGAAAAGTCTAATTGCATACTGTATAATTTGTTATTGCAAACCATTTACTTGGGGGGGGAGGGAGAGAGGAAAAGAATTAGCAAAAGAGTTTTGCCACAAGCATGGAATAGGACAATTCCCTTTCAAAATATGATCCTATCTGTTTTGCAGGAAAACAGAAGCTAAAATAATAAGTAAGTATTTATGATTTGCATCATTCACCTAGCAAAATGGAAAAAATATGTTAGAATGTACTCAGTGGGAACAGAAAATAATCAAGAGATCTAACATTCAACTGCTGGGATGGCCAAGTGTTAGCACTCTGAGCTGCCATGCAGGAAGGCTGGGTTCAGCTTTCCAACATGGCTTCTGCTCAGCAGATCAGGAGGAGGTGATTTAGTGTGGAGGCTGCATTCACACCACCCAGAGAAAGGAATGTCTGCTATTACACAACAGCGGGTGGGAGTCAGGGTGTACATGTACTGGGTACCTAGGGAAGCAGCAGTCCATGGTCCCCTGCCAGACTGTCGTAGTGATGGCTGGGCTGTAGCGGGAGGACGCTGGGGCCTAAATGGGACTGAAGTTCTGACCACAAATGACTGCTCTCTGTACCTCAGACTCCATGTTCCATCAAAAGGGAAAGTGAGCTGAGAGGGCGCCAGCTCCGACTGGGCTTGCAGTGCAGGCGTGATGGAAGGCAAGCCGGCCCAAAACAAAAGAGGCTTGAACAGTTTATTGCAGAGATGTGTATGTTCTGTTCTACATCTTAAACTCTTTTAGATATGACTTGTATTTACCAATGCTTTATTTAGGACAAAGAAGACAAAATGCATTTAGAATAGCTAATATCTGTGCTATAACACCATACACTGTAGTGATCACGCCAAGCATGGCAACATGTTAAAATAAGAATGCATTGAAAAAAAATTAAAATTTTGAAAACTTTCAATAAAACTTTATTTTTAAAGAATAGAACTCATTGCAAAAAAAAAAAAAAGACAATTGCTATGCTTAGAACATCATTTATTTTAGCTTAAATGGGAACTGATTATTCAAAAGAAATGACTATTTCCACCAGGAACTTATAAGAATCTATAAAAAGACATAAATGTGTTCATTTAACGAGCTTTACATCCTTACTTTCTATAGTTAAATATAATGTAAAGGCAAAAAGCAGGAGTAAGATACTCTGACTCTTGACATTCGTACACCTGAATAACACAAATTTGCAAATGAACAAAAGAGTAGGAGGCGGATATCTGATTTACAATGTTTTTGAGATAAAGAACACCATAAAAAAGATCAATGTGAATAATAAAGCATTGTTATCTGAGTCATGACATTTCTTTTCTCAGTTTAAGATTTGAACAGTGGTGTTCTACAAATGAGCACCCTGTGCTGCTTTGAAAGTGGGAGGAAGGCATATAATTATCAGTTTCAGAGTGAAGAGAATTAAAAAAAAAATAACTGTGAAAAAAGTTTATTGAAAAACATGGCAACATATCAGCATGACAGAAATTAATTTTTATTAAACTAAAAATAAGCTTTTGAATACACAAAATGTATTATCAGAGAAGAAGGTTAGGTATTAAGGATGCTTGTGCTAAGGTAGGGCAGAATTGAATATCAAAGCTGCTTGCTAATTTTATTCTAAGACTTTTAAGTACCATGCTAAAAAAAAAAAGAAAATCAGCGGATGTGTAGCTTCTATCTAACCCAAGGAAGGCACATTTCCTAGTCTTCTTGAGATCAATTTTCAGAGCCATTTAGCCAGATATTTCACAAGTTATTCACCTAGATGAGAACTTTTGAATATACCTCTTGCTTATCTGGCTAAAGATTTAGCCAAATAAGAACAGGGTGTGTTGGGGAAGTTATGGAGTGGGATTGGGTTTAGCCAAATAACTTATCTGGTTAATTCCAATATTTGGACGTAGTTGAATTAATTATTTGGCTAACTCAAAATGTGCCTGAGAACAGATCTAAATTCATCCAAGTACATGTTCTCGGAAAACTTTAGCCCTAACTGGCTATATTCAAAAGAATATAGCTGGTTAAATGGAGCTTACTGAATAAGGGGTAAACCTAGCGTGTCGAAAATGTGCGTCCAAACCTGGGCTAACAGTGCGCTCCACCGAGTGCAATGTACTGTATCGGCCTGAAAAATGATAAAGGGGATGGAACCGCTCCCCTATGAGGAAGGCTGAAGAGGTTAGGGCTGTTCAGCTTGGAGAAGAGTCGGCTGAGGGGGGATATGATAGAGGTCTTTAAGATCATGAGAGGTTTTGAACGAGTAGATGTGAATCGGTTATTTACACTTTCGAATAATAGAAGGACTAGGGGGGCATTCCATGAAGTTAGCAAGTAGCACATTTAAGACTAATCGGAGAAAATTCTTTTTCACTCAACACACAATAAAGCTCTGAATTTGTTGCCAGAGGATGTGGTTAGTGCAGTTAGTGTAGCTGGGTTCAAAAAAGGTTTGGATAAGTTCTTGGAGGAAAGTCCATTAACGGCTATTAATCAAGTTTACTTAGGAATAGCCACTGCTATTAATTGCATCAATAGCATGGGATCTTCTTAGTGTTTGGGTAATTGCCAGGTTCTTATGGCCTGGTTTTGGCCTCTGTTGGAAACAGGATGCTGGGCTTGATGGACCCTTGGTCTGACCCAGCATGGCAATTTCTTATGTTCTTAAAAGCTCATGTACTTTTATAAATGCATTGATGTAGGGCAATTTTTCAGGGAGTCGATTAAAGTGGGTAAAATACTTTTTTTTTAACTCACATACATTCATTGCTTTGAAAACTGCCCTCCCCATCTCTCTTACTTACACTTAAATCCACTTTCCTGGTTAGTTTTTTTTATAACTATTTTGATACATTCAGTTACCATCAAGAAATTAAATTTAATTAGAGAATTTCTCTTTCATTCTTTTTGTTTCATCTTGCATTGAAGTCCTACTGTTGAATTTGTGGTACTATAATCATGCGTATGCTAAGAATTCACCATTGCATGATCAAACTGAAGGAGAAATTGGGATCTAGAAAGCTTATTCGGAGATGCCATGAAGAGCAGTATAAAGTATATATGCCTTCATTCATTATTTCTCATAATCACATGCAAATCAAACATCTCCTATTTTGTGTTTTCCAATTTTCAAACTGATCCTTCCTCAATGGAGTCACAACTAAGTGCAGTGGCGTCTGCCTTCAGAAAGTAAGGAAAATGATACATGAGGACAGATTAGCTTGCAATGAAAACACCACTGAACAAGACATAGCATCAGCATTAAAGAAATATGCTCTCTTTTTCCACTGCAAGAATCAAAATGTGGTAAGGGCATCATCCTTACTGTACTAGGTCACGTGCATCCATCATCTCCTCAAAGCATTTACCATGAATGGCAGTGAAATCGCTACCCCACGAATCACTACAACTATTAAAATCCCCATCTATTATAATGGAAAGTCATTATGAGTCATAAAACTCAAAAGTTCTTCCATGACTACAAGTTTGCATGGGGTTATAGAAATTAATAAACCCTTAACTTATAATGTTTTGAAGCCATATTCCCTGCATTATACTCATAATTATCAGAAGGAAGATCTAACACTTCAAAAATCACTAGCTATCCTTGGAAAAACTCAAGTACCTTTTACCCTCACTTGCCTGTTATCCTGTTCAATGGAGATTGCTGCCCAGTTAAATTAAAGATTAAAGAAAGCTATACTCAGAGCCAGATTCACTAGGGCTTTTCTCCCATTGTGTATCTATGAGAAAGATCTAGATGAATCAGACCCTTTATATTTACTGGTATGGGTAATATCCCAAGTGTACAGGACAAGTGCATATGCACTTTGGGGTAGAATTTCAAATCCGGGTACGCATAAATCCCAGGGTTTATGCGCGTGGCCGGGCCTTATGCCACACCGAGCCAATTTTCAAATGGCTCGGCCATGCGTGCAAGTCCCAGGCTTGAAAAAGGGGCGGTCCGGGGACGGGGGCAGTCTGGGGGCAGGGCGGTTGGGGGCGGGGCTAGAGGCGCCCAGCACAACGGTCATTTGCCACTGTGACGGCAGAAGCAAAAGGTAAAATAACAAAATTTGGGGTAGTTAGGATAGGGATGGGGGACGGCAGGATAGGGGAAGGGGAAGGGGAAGGGAGGTTAGGCTAGCGGGTTGGGAAGTTCCCTTCCAGTTCGCTCATTAATTGGAGCGGACTGGGAGGGAACTGGGGAAGGCCCCAATGCGTCACCGCACATAATTGCAAAAGTTGAACCCCCCCTTGCGCACGCCAACCCGGCATTTTATAATATGCGCTCACCAGTGCACACATATTATAAAATTGCGCATCTATGGGTGCATGCCGGGTAGCGCACACACATGGATGTGCACGCGTAGGTTTTGAAAATCTACCCCTTTATGAAGGCAGTTTTCAAAAGCCAGTTACTCAGGTAAATGCTGGTTTTCCTAGGTAAAATGCCTATTTGAAAATTGTACCTACTTTTACCCACATTTTCCTCGAGGTGTTTCTGGGGTGGGATTAGGCCAGGAGAGTCAATGATATACATAAGTTTTGCATTTTTCAAAATTATAGGAGTTGCTTTCACTGGAATAAATACCCACAGAAAAAAGCAGATGCAAATCTCTGCCAGTGCTTTCTTTCCTTTGGCATATTTTCAAAAGGAAAGTACTGGTGCACAATCCACAGGACTTTAAACCTGCCCAGTTTGAAAGCTTGTCCCCATATCAATTTAAAAATATGCATATCCATGGATATTTCTGATATTCTTCATATACTCCCCCCCTATAATTCCTTGAATCCCTGGGAGCTACCCTTTCCAGAGCAAAATTACAAAGTACCTGACACAGATATGATTGTTCCACATAGCTGGTCACGCACATATTGGAGACCAATCAGATACCATTAATCGAGCCATACGTTCTAAGCATTTTCACTTGTAGATACAAATAGTGAGCAAACCTTTAATATGTTAGGCATGTGCTTTTCCCCATAGAGAGGGAGATAAATTTTCATACAGTTGATTTACACAGGAAAAATAACTTTTGAAAAGAATTATAAATACATAAATGCATTACTGAAGTATAAAAAGTAAAACAGTAACAACTTTTTATCACTTTCCAGCTAGTTCAGTTGGGTTCTAGTTGACATATTTGACTAAGAGTATTTTACTAATAGTAGTGCTAACATAATAATATATGTCTATATCTCCTACATATATTTAATCTCTAAATTACTCATTTTAAATCTAGATTTTTTAAATAAATCAAGAAATGGTTTTTTTTTTTTTTTTTTTTTCTGCCTTTAGCTTAATTCAAGGCCCATGGCAGATTACAGGCAAATTAAAATGTTATAAGGCATATGGCAATATTATACAAGCCAGTTCAAATATATAAAAAAATAACAATATAATTCTACAATTTATAAATATTCAACCAGAATTCAATTAAACAGATGTTGAAAAATCCAGGCCATTGCTGTTTTTTGGAATTATAAATAATTTAATTCCAAGCATACATCCAGTGGTAACAAATTCCACAGAGCAAGGGCAAAGCCTTCAAAAGCACTGTGTTTACTTGCCACCAATTTCCCATCCAGATAAGATGGAACTTGTAAACATGTATAAGCAACATCAGTGTTGAATGCTTATTCAGAAAATAATATGGATTTGGATTTTTCTTGCTTCTCCATTGCCTAAGAAAAATAAAACCTTTAATGTTACTGTATTTTATTTGTCACCAGTTCAAAACATAAGTATTGAAAGATCAAACGAACAGCTGAGCAGTAGTGATGATAGGCTGGGGAGCTAGTGGTAGTGTGCCTTCAACTGATCAAACAACATGTGAAGAAATGGAATGTGTAAACGGTACAAATAACCATGTCAGGCTGTTCAGTGAATTGTGAAAAAACAGAATTTTGTATTTCAAGTAGCAAGACAAAAAAAAAAAAAGGTATCGTGCTATTGTGGTGATGACAGTGAGTGCTGAGGCAATGAATAATCCTCCCAAGCAGTGAGTTACAGCAAACAGATGTGCACTTTTACAAATCAGTAATATTCTCAGCTAGTTATTAAAATCATAATTCCATGCTTAAAGAAATAATAGTTATTTACTTGTTTTCTTCTAGAAAAAAATATATTTAAATAGCATTTTGTTTTTGGTGTGCAACACATTGTAATTGATCCCAGCACAGGCCTCTCCTCGTTATAGTGCAACAGGAAAAAAATGACTGCATAAACTGTTACACCCCAGGCTGTTAACAAACAAACAAACAAAAATGAAAAATGAGGAGAAAGTGGATAAGCCCCAAGTTATTTAACACTCAGGGATGGACACTGCATGCAACTAATAAGTAGCAGATTTAAAACAAATTGGAGAAAGTTGTTTGTTTTTTTTCCACTCAAAGCACAATCAAGCTGTGGAATTTATTATTGGAGGACGTAGTCAAGGCATCTGGTCCAGCTGGGTTTAAAAGGGGTTGAGACAAGTTTCTAAAGGATAAGTCTATAAACCATCATGAGCCACGTACACTTGGGAAAGACACTGCTTAGCTAGGAGTGAGCAACAAGGAATGGATCTACTCTTTGGAATCTGCCAGATACTTGTGACTGAAACTAGTGGCCATGGTTAGAGACAGGATGCTGGACTCCACGGATCTTTGGTTTGGCTTAGCATGGCAGATCTTATGCTCTTGTGTGATGAGGGCACAGTCTGTTTTTTTTTTTTTACTTTACTAAGGGAAGATTGCAGGGGGATCTAATAACAACTGTTAATAGCAATTATACCAACTGTTAACAATGAAGTGATACCCAATTTTCTGCTAAAAAATACTTGTCAGTTTAGAATGCACTGCAGTGAATTCCTTGGAGGTAGGAATATCAGTACCACTTGCATTTGTACCTTGGAAGACAAATTTTGGATTTTTAATTTTTTTTTTTGGGGGGGGGGAAATCTGTTGATTTTTATGTTGAACATTTTTTGAAGTTTTGCATACTTATCCACAGCCGCAATCATGGGGCAAGGAAAAATCAAAGTAATGTTTTCTCAGATGATATGCATATTTACAGATACTCAAGTACTAAACCCAAACTATAATAACAAGATACAAAATAAGAAAAGTTATACAACTTGTTATGTATGGAGGATGTGGATTGAGCGTGCCTTCATACGATGCCAACCTGTGAAGTTTAGCTATCGTGTATGTGAGCCTTAAATGGCTTCTAAATCATTAGGCACCTCAATACAGGTTTTAAATTTATGGTTGTGTCCACGGGTTTGCGTGCTCTGCAAAATGTTTTCTAGATATTCAAGCCACCACTTGTATTATACTTGCGTGTGTGTAGTCAATCTTGTGCTGCCGACACCAAGGCGTTTCGGAGCTTGTGCTCCTTCTTCACGGGCTTTGCTTTGACAAGAGAGACCGCAAAAACACTGTGGCAACTATGCAACATAAAAATAAACCATTACTATCATCCTGAGGCTATTGACATTTAGCTGTCACTTAGCAAGGTACTTCTGGTTGGAGTTCCGAATACGTACTTATTGCTGTGGCTGTTCAAATGGTCGTGGACTGCGGCGCTGGAGACGCTGGTTATCATGCTCCGCTGTAGAGTACAGAATAAATTCCTAATCGGGCTTGCTTAAGGTTGAGTGCGGATTAGAGCCGGTTAAAACAAAGGCTTTAATGGCATTACTTGCCAAATGGTTTGAACGGTGCTTGCCAAATGGTGTGATCGGTACTTACTGTTCTGAAGCCACGGCTGCCTGAACCTGCTCCTCTGGCTAGCGCGGGAATCGGCGGGAGAAATCGCCATTTTTAAAGTGGTTCTGTCACGTAGGCTCGTGACGTGTGGGGCGGTGCTGCTGACGTGACTCTGATTATTGTGACGTGGGTAGATGCTAGATCAGTGACAGCCATTCTATTTTATCATTCAATCCGTGGGGTTCTAATGTGTTCAATCGATGAATCCACTGGTTTTCTTTTCTGTTGAGAATCATTTCACGGTTGCCTCCTCGCCATGATGCTTTAACTTGTTCCAGCACTGCCCATTGTAATTCCCCAAACGTGTGCCCTTTGTCCACACAATGTTGTACCACTGGAGCTTTCAGATCTTTGTTGGTTATCCTGCATTTGTGTTCTATTAATCGGATTCGTACTCTCCTCTTTGTCCTGCCGATATATATCTTTGGACACGGACATTGTAAGGTGTATATCACATGGTCCGAGTTGCAATCGACGTCACTATTGAGCTTGACCACATACCCTGTGCTTGGATGGGTCCAGCTGATGCCCTGATGGGCTTGAGCACAAAATTTGCATTTGCCACAAATTGTTTGCCCTGTACTCACGGGATTGATTGATTCTGGAACGGCTGCTCTGATGATATGTTGTCTTATGTTGCGTCCTCTTGAGTATGCAAACATGGGCAATTGGGTGAATATTGGATATGGACTCAGGACATGCCAGTACTTGATAAGGATGTTTCTAATCTGTGTAGTCAGCTGTGTGTGTGTTGAAGCACACAAATTAATTGTGGACTATCCGGTTTGTGTTTGTATTGCAAGAGGGATTCCCTATCGGAGTAGGTAGCCCTTTTGTACGCATGATTTATAACCTGTCTAGGATAGCCTCTGACTGCCAACCGATCTGATAGTGTTTGTGCTTGCAAACATAAACCCTCAACGTAAACACTCGAGAAGAGTAGTGTTTAGAAGGTCCGAGTTGCTCATTGTAAAATGGGTGGGGAGGGGGTGTGCAGATGATGATTAGTTGGATGATGTTGGTCTCTGGAACCTATAGCATTATTGCTGTCATGTGACCCTCTGGTACAATTATAGCTCAGCTGCAGCAGGTTTAAAGCAGAAATGTTGCTAGGTAGAATGATGGAACTGAAAACTACTACTGACAAGAAGGGAATCAAGACCCCTTTGTTGCTGCAGTTTCTAGACACAGCAGAGGCGGCGACATGGCAGAGCTGAGCTAGTGCTTTCGCTGCCTGTCCTGAGCCAGCAGTGGAAGAGGAGGCAGGAGACAGCTGAGCTTGCACACTGTTGCTGCTCTTCCTGATCCCATCAATGGAAAAGGAGGTAGGGTTCAACTGAGCCCATGCTATTGCCTCCAGTCCTTGTCCCAGTAGCGGAAGAGGTGGGGATGGAGCCGGGGCGGATTCCCGATGACGGCCGGCCCGGGGTTTCGCCGCCCAGGCCGGCCCAGGAGATACCACGCGGTCTGCCGAATGCGGCTCTGTCACAGCCGCGCTCGGCAGACCACGTGACTAGAGCGACCGGCCCACCGGGGGATACCCGATCCCCCGATAGGCCAATCCGCCCCTGGATGGAGCTGAGTCCATGTTGGTGCCATTGAGGCCCAGCAATGGAGAAGGAAGCAGAGCAGAATTGAACCTATATATCAAGTGCATACTAAGGCTGACACTGAGATCTAGGAAAGGTAAAACAGATCAAGGGGAATAATGGAGGGAATCAGGATGAGAGGTAGGAATGCAGGAAAGAAAGGATGATTCGGAGGTGAAGGGGTGGAAGCAAGACACAAGTAGGGGAGAAGACAAAATGAGGAGGGTGGAAGAAGGTTGAAAAGATAACGTATGAGGCAGTGAAGGGGAGGATGGGAGGAGTTGAAGTGGTGGGATGGAGCAAGAGAGGGGTAAGACTTAAAAGAGACCATAAGTGTTTCACTACCTATGTCATTTCCCACTAGCCACTATCAGTAATATGGCTTGAAGGAGAGGGAATACTGGTGACTTTAGCTGATCAAACTAGTAGTTGAAGGCACGGGAAAACTCCTAGGTATATTGTTGATGATGGCAAGTAGTACAGCTACAGTTTATTTCTAATTGCAATGTAATTTTTCATATTCATATTTAAGACTGACACTAAACATTACCAATTTGTACATAATGTTATTTTAAAAGCCTATTTGGCTTCATTTATTTTTCCAAGCTTTCAACCCATTACAGATCCATATAGTGTAGCATCAACATATAAAAATTGCTAACCACGCTTTTATGCTGGTGTAGCATAATCTTTATTTCTTGAGACACTTTGTTCAAACATTAAATTGATAAAAGGCGTAATGCTGATGGACCCACAAACTAAGCTGAAGGTAATTGCATAAAGATGAAATTGAGACCAATAATTGGACACTGCTTCCTCCCTATCACACTGTTGTCTGGGAATGCGGATCAAGCCTGCCATAGAGAGGTGCTTGTTAGGGTGCTTATTATAACCAAGACTTCATCTACAGTAACAAAACAAGTCAAGCAGAACCCTTGCAAAGCAAAGAGTCTGTACCGAGAAAGCACTGTATTTTGATAGAGTATGTGCATAATAATACTATAAATAAAAAGACCTGGCAGCGTTCTGGGATGACTATTTTTTTAGCATTTTTAATTAATAAGAACTTATTATCTTAAGTACCTTTCATCTTACAGCATTTGAAAAACATTCAATTACCTTTAGAAATAGAGGACCAATTACATAACTGCTTCCACCTCCTAACCTTTCTCTGAGACTTATACGTTATCCCTGGTTCTCCTCAAGTTCTTATCTGCAGCTGGCCCTGCTGTTTTTAACTCAAATACCAATCTCCACCCCCCAGTGTTTCTTTTTTTGCCTTTACTGGATTATTCTAGGGTTTCTCAAACCAGTGCCCAGGACACACCTACCAGGTCAGATTTTCAGGCTATCTACAATGAATATGCATATTTACATACAGCAAAGGCCATTGATGCAAATCTATTTCATGCATATTCTTTGTAGATGTCCTGAAAAACCTGCCTGGCTAGGTGAGTCCGAAGACTGGGTTGATAACCACTGGATTATATGCTTCATGGAGCAGGCACTGTCTATTATCTCTGTAAAAATCTGTGTACATCTGGCAGTGTGATACAAATAATAATTATAATGAAGATGAGACTAAAGGAGAAATTATAATTGGAATGTAGAGATCTAATATGAAAACAGAAAGACCTTCTAGCAGTCTAGAGTCCAGGAGTTCTTCCTCCCAGCTTTACACCTTATCTGTCAGATCCCTCTGTCTGTGTCTGATTTAAGTTTTGTTGGTGACAATGTATTACAACAGAATCTCTCTGGGACTGTCCCAGTGACTCTCAAGCACCTGGATTTCAATTTCCAGATCAGGTTTTCCGCTCTCTGAATTGGCAGGGGCTGGTGATGCTGTGGAGGCAACATTCACAGCTCCCTGAGGATGGAGAAAGTTATAATCAATGTGCAATGCCTACACCTGGTTGCTAGATATAGAGCATAAGAACATAAGAACATAGGAAATTGCCGTGCTGGGTCAGACCAAGGGTCCATCAAGCCCAGCATCCTGTTTCCAACAGAGGCCAAACCAGGCCACAAGAACCTGACAATTACCCAAACACTAAGAAGATCCCATGCTACTGATGCAATTAATAGCAGTGGCTATTCCCTAAGTCAACTTGATTAATAGTCATTAATGGACTTCTCCTCCAAGAACTTATCCAAACCTTTTTTGAACCCAGCTACACTAACTGTACTAACCACATCCTCTGGCAACAAATTCCAGAGCCCGTAATTGCAGGATTCTGGAAAGAGCCATGGTGTTTGGCCCCTGTCTGAGTACCATCACTGCAATGATGGCCCTTCGGTAAGTTGGGAGGGGATAAAACATGTTGGGGGAGGGGGGGAGGAAGAACTCCAGGTTATTGCAAATGAAGGTTTATGGTACCAAATCCCAACCCTGATTCTAATAAACTGGAAATCCAAAGAAGCATGAGGAAGTTGACAGGTAAAAATTTATGTTGAATTCCTGTTGTTATGTTATGAACTATATTGTACCATGCCCTGTGTGCCTTCAGCAATATGGCATGTAGCAAAAGTTTCAAATATATAAATATTAATTAATTAAAACAGAATTTTTCCTAAATGATTACATTTTGTGATTAATGGAAGTATTTATATGCAGTGCATTGAGCATTGATGTCACAGGCATTGATTAATATCACCTGACTTTTCAGTTATAATACTGAATGCATTCATGGACCCACAAGGAAACACTATGGTTTCCAGTCTATTGCATAATTAAAAGAAAACTGTGCCTTATGCTGAGTTTTAAAACTACACATAAGAAATAGAATTTTCACGGTTCCAATTAAAACTTTGACTTCAAGTTATTATTTTGAAATATTTGTTTAAGCAACTTTACTGCAATTTCTTAGGTAGTAAAAGAAATTCAGATTGCTTAATACTCATTAGATCATTCTCAGGGCATAAATTTCACCCAAGCAGGGTACCGAGAAAGAAACGGGCTTGGTAGCCTGCACCTGTGACAGCAATAGGAAGAAAAGTCAATATATGAGCTTCACAAGTTGGCTCGTGCTTACAGGGCTGATGGTGGTTCCATCAGCTCTTCCCTCATGTGAGAGGAAGAGCCACTGCAGTCTTTGCGCACATGTCAGCTCAAGGGCCCTACATTGATTTTCTCTTCTATTTCTGCTGCTACTGGACACCAAACCAGCCAAAAGAGGAGAGGGCCAAAGGTGGGGGAGAAGAATCTGGGAAGGAGGTCATGGAAGGCAGGAGAGAGTAGAAGGGAAAGGACCTGTGAAGGACCGTGGGTGGAGGTCTCAGGAAAGGGGTTATGGAGGAGCAGGAGGATGAAGATCCAGGAAGGGGTCATGGAGAAGAGGAGTAGGAATGAGTGGAGTCAGGAAGAGGCTACTGGGGAGTCACAGCATGGCATTGCTGGCACATGGGGCTTGTGCCTCAATTGTATACACAGGAGCCCTGAATGCTGGTGTCCTTGTACTGGTTCACAAGCCTGTATGCCTTTAAGGGGATTAGAAAGGATGCTTCCATACTTGACACAGGGGCTAGTGGGCCAGCTGCACACATTGAGGAGAAGAGCTGGATCTGTGCAGGGGGCACCCCCACCCACACTCAAGAGCAAAAGAGAGAGATTCCCCTCCTTCTTGCCCTGGGGAAAAGCCATCGGGGTTGCCTTCTCCAAAATGTTTGCTTGAGGGCCTGGGATTTCAACTTATGCCACTAAGTGGACTAATTCATATTAACACTGATGTCCCGAATTAAATTATACTTACTCCTTGAACCACCTGGGTCCAATTCCATGTGAAGTAATTTGGGACACTCATTCTAAGACAATCACTCCCAGAGATTCATGAGGAATTGCAGTCCAGCAACCTGAAGAAAAATACACTTAGGGGAGAACTTTTCAAGACTTTACATGTGTAAAAATGAGCATTTACGTGCGTAAGTAGCCTCCTACTCGTATATTCCACATTTTGCAAAAGTAAAAAATATGAGTGTATTTCACTTTCACACACACAAATACTGAAGAATCATAAAAAAGGGGTGGTCTAGGGTAGGACCAACACTTACATGTGCAAGTTGTTATTTTAAAAGACGCACACACACGTAAATTTGCCAACTTACTCGCATATTGTTATGCCTGCTAATTATCTGGCATGAGTGATATTAAAGATTGAAGATGCCATGATTTTAGAGGTTTGCACAAAAAATGTTTTCATTTCATTCTTTTTTTTTTTAATTCCTTTTTGCATTTTGTATGATGTTTATTTTTGTTCATTTGGATTAGTCAAACTAAAAGAAAAAGCAAAATGAAAAAAATGAAAAAAAACAAAACAAAAAGAAATGTAACATCCCCTCGACCACTTAACTTGCGGGGTGTTCCTGGGTCCAGGACGGACCTAGTGGGAGCCCCTCTAGGGCAGATTCTGTTGATCCTCACGTTCTTGGTGCCTGGTGTACCCACCTGGGGAAGACTATGATAGTGGGTGGAATTTCCCTCCCTTCACCCCAGGAAACAAATGGGACTGTGAACAAGGCTAGCAATATTTACAAATATATACAGGTTTAATAGTCTATACAAGCATATACATTTCTACATGACTATGTACATTGCTAATAGGATGTCAAACTCATGGTTAGTAGGCCATGCAACTATATACATTTCTACAAGACTGCAAGAACATTTAATATTTGGCAATTTGGGGTTGTTGGCCCCCACAGTATAACACCATATGGAATAGAAGGGACCTCTTATGCTCCTGCTTAAGCAAATATTATTATCCTCCCCCTTTTTTCCCCAAGTCTCACCCATGTGAAAAGATGCAACTGAGCTGGTGGGCAGTGTTGGCCTAGGGGGGTCCATTATATGTAAACTATCTCCTCCCATTCCACTGAGAAGTCCATTCTGTGGAAAGGTCTATGCCAAGACTGGGGTCCATGCCCTCCTGGAGGAACTGACTCCACCTCCTGGTCTGCCACTGGGATCCACGCCCTCCTGGGACACCCAACTCTGCCTCTGGATCCGCCACTGTCTTTCTGTTCTTCTTCCTTAGTAGGAGGGTTTTCCCTGGCGTGGGTTTTATAGCTCCACTAAGCTCATGGCTGTTTAACATTCAGTGATTCAGACCCTATGCAGTTTCAGCTTTCAGTGATTTCAGGTCTGCTAAGTTCATAGCCAGTCATTTGCTGTCACCCAGCCTGGATAAGTCAGCCAAAAGACCAAGATTGAGGCAGGACCACAGAAAGAGACCATGTGCAGATCTCTCCATCCTGCCTGGCTATCCTTCTCATGTCTGGGAACTCAGTACCCAAGTGTCTGAGTCAGGGTGAGAATCTATTTGCTCCTAGGACTGTTCTCCAGTACATTTCTCTCAGAAATCCCTTTCCCAGTCATAGTTCTGTAATTTAGGAGTTTGAATCCTTTGACTTTTACAAAATTACCAGCAGTATTCCAGGGGGCTGTGACATGCAAATTTCCTACCTGAATCTCTGACTAATCTATTCAATGGACATTTAAGTACCTTCACAGTAAGGGTTCTGGCAATCTTTTCAATTTCCTGGGCTGATGGCTCAAGTTTCATAGTTGCATTGTCCCGCTTTTTCTTTTCTGCTGCAGTTCACTTAAATGGTAGCATGCTCAAACCTCTGTCTCTTGTGAGGGAGGTTTCAGAAAGGAAGGGGCTGAGTTCCCTCCTCTCCCTGCCGCCAAAAACCCAAAACATCACTGAAATAAAGAATTTAAACACCACCTCCTTCTACCAAGCCTAGCTGTATGCCCCACCCCCATCCAAACCTGACTTTATCCCATGTGTGGGGTTGCAAGCACAAGAAGCAGTCAAAATGGGACAGGAGAAGGCCCCAGTCGCTCCTGCCTCACTGAGCACCATTTTCAATATGACAAAATGATGATGGCCTCATGGCTGGCTTGTACCATTTTGAAAACAGGACCCGGTGGGGCAGGAGTAACTGGGGTTTGATGTGGTAAGATCAGGTCTAGGGAGGGTAGGTGGGGGTTTAGACCTAGATTCATCAAAATGCTATAAATATAGAGGAAATAGTGCCGCGATAACAAAGGGGGCATGGTTAGGCTAATTTCCCTGCTCCTACATTGCATGATACATTTATTACAAAAAAAGAATCATGGAATAAATGCACTCTCTACTGTGATTCACTCTCTACCTAGTTTCAATCAAGCTAGGTAGAGAGTTCATTGTACAAATCAATTCCTCTTTTACTTTTCATAGCTCAAAATGACAGAAAATCTTCAGTAATGTCAACTTTGCTGTTTGTACCTTTGACTATGATGTAAAACTGCTCCCCCCCCAAACCTACCACATCCACCAAACCTTACCCTAATTAAAAATGTCCCCTCTTATAGTGGTATAAATAGTAAACTTACATATTGGTCTCTACAGCGACTCTGGCTCTCTCACTCTCTCTCTCTCTCTCTCAACTGGCATGTGTGATAAAAACCTTTTTGGTCAGTATCACACAGCTAATGGGGGGGAACAACGCACAGAAAAAAAGTAGATATTTCTGGCGTTAAAACCCATGTTGCTGTGCATTACTCTATCACATTTGACATGAGGAGCTGCTCATTACCATTATCTCTGCCCAAACTCTTCCCACTTACATAACCAATGTGACATTTGCATAGTAGCATGCATTGCACTATTTAACCCATGCATTTTGGCCTTTAATGCTAGTGTTAAGGCCCTAACACAAAATGATAAATGACCCAGTTAATTTGTTAAATTTCGGTGGTCCTTAGTGGGATTTTTTTCCCATTTCCAAAATGAAAGCTAACAAGAATAAAACAATTTTCAATGGCATTTTTTTTTGTTCATTTCCTAATGAAACAAAGTTTTTGTTGTGATTTTTTTCATTTCATTAGAAAATAGGTGCACATCCCTACCAAGTTCTGGTCCAGTGGGAACTGAAAGTATTGTAGGAGCCACCTACACATGTTCTCCGTAGCATGACAATAGATAGAATTTCAAATTAATTCTTATTTTTCCTTCTCTCACTTGAGAATCCGTGGGTGTAGGAGACAGTAATTATGGCTTGGATGGTGAAGAAAAGATCAGAGAGTCTGTCAGTAGCCTGTCCAGTCGAAGATGGAGAATGACAATTACATGTGTATCCAATGACTATAACTGCCTTTTAAGTATAGGAATTCTGGTCTTAACAGACTAGGCCAGACGTATTTATGTTAGTCAATGTCAAATTAGCTGTTGTTGAGAAGGACATAGTCCTCTCAAGGACAGGTAGAAATAAAAAAAGATAAAAAAATAAAAAGCCTCCATGAGCCTAGCTTGCTTATTTATATGCTGGTTGTTTATTGTTGCTGAGTGATATAATATATATAGCCTCATTGTTTCCCAGTGGCTTTGTAGAGCTTAGGAAGTACAAAAAAAAATAACTCAGGTGTGCCAGCCAGCGGCCAAAAAATATCTGAACATGTGGTTCTCTCATTATCATGCAAAGTGAAAAGATCTGCATGCTCCTTTAGTGATTTCAATTTAAAATTCTACCTAGAAAGGAATGAGCATGACATGCTCCACACCTAGTAACACCATGACCACTTCCTAAATGTTAACAGTTCTTCTCTGTTCCTTTCTGCCCCTTACATGACCTAATCAGTTTTAAGGGTATATTTACTAAAATGTGTTAGTGCTAAAGCAAGTGTTAACATGCATTAGATTTCTTTGTTAATTAACAAGCGCATTTATCGCACACTACATCAGCATTAATGCATTTGCAGTATTGTCAATACTAATTTTAATGATAATGTGGTAATGAGATGAAAGCTATGTAAATTACCTCATTATCTATTACTGTGGGTACACCAGATAAAGATGATATAACGCAAATCTTAACACTAAAGTGTTAACGCCAAAAATGAAGCTACAACACAAGAGGCGTAGTTAAATTTTGCATTAATACCAGTGTTTATGTGCATGTTAATTAGCACACTCAAGCATAATTTGCATTTAATTATTTTGGGAATACTATGGTAATGCCAGCATTGACAAGCACGTTAAATTTGGGTGTTAAATTGATAAACTGACCCATTAATGATGTAGACTATTTTGACGTCTGAGAATTCAGCATTTAAAAATGTGAAAAATTTCAGATACAAGAAAAGTGTAAAAAAATGTTAAGCATAAAAGCAACCATACTATTACTTGCAAATATGAAGATGTTTGTGCTTTGAATCCTCACAAAGCTGTCTAAATACTGAATTAATTTAATTGATACCTTTATACACCATGCCTTGAACAAATGGCAGTAAACTAGGCATGAGCAAATGTACTTCAGTTTCCTATTCCTTCCATGTTCCTTCACTTCACTAACCCCGAGTCAACTTTTTTTGTCATATAAATTATTGTAAGCGAAAGCAATTTAAATTACATGCAATCTGACCGTGTGTGATAATTTGAACCGATTGTTAATTAACTCTGTAAGTAAATAGCTGCTGCAATCTCCATAATCATTGAGGTTTCTCTGTCTGTCAACCATTCCTGCTCAGCTTTTCCCTAATACACAGTTCTAAGCACATGCATAGACAGAGATATAACAAGCAGACAATTTTTTCTCTTTCCTTAAGAAAAGACAAGTTTTGGGTAGTAGGTTTTTTTGGGGTTTTTTTTTTTTGCTATATTCAGAATTAATGCTCATTTACTCAGGTTGTTGGTCTGAGTTGACTTCTTGGTTATAGGAAAGCAGTGCAACATTTACTGTAAGATTTCATAAAAACTGCATCACTGCTTTAGCATGAGGAATATGAGAATTAGTTGAAAATAAAAGCGTTTGATTTTAGAACCTGCAAGCAATAGGTTGTTAGTTTTCTGATCACATGATCACTGTATATCATAACTGTAGGATTAATAACTACTGTATGCTAATTTATCAAGTTTAAAAAGAGATGTATAAAATCACATTTATCCTGTTTTTTGTAAGTTCTTAAAATTTAAAAAGACTTTTTCTTGGCACATTTATGATATGTGTCAACATTCTAAAGCATAACAAAGATTTGTATTCATGGATGGTTGTTACGTTACACTAGGTTTTTTTTAAATTTTCATGTGGCAAAATTATTCAAATACAAAATTAAGTGTTTACATAAAGATTTTTAAAATTGTTCAATTAGATTAGTGAAGTTCTCTAAGTAAGAATAAATAAACCCATAAAAGATACACAAAAATAACAGAGTATTTTCACTGCTGATATTTTTTTAGACAAACATGGTTTACAGCATTCAGATTCTTGTAATGCAAGTTTATATGTGAACATTCTATTTTGTAGATGATCATCTCATGAGTTCAAGGCATACAGATGAAAAAGCCATTAACAGTAATACTGTTAAATATTCAGCATCAGAAGCAATGGTCAAAGATGAACCATCTAAGGAAGTCCAACATGAAAGGAAGCGGTCAGACTCTACAACATTGTTCCCATCTCTTGATGAATATGGAACAAAATGGACGTTCATGGAGAATAATACAATAACCCAGCAAACCCACAGTGGAGGTAAGAAATATGTTACTTAAATGTACTTTTCACATGCATGTTTGCATTTCCTTATAGTGCATTGCTACAAAAAGTGAATGCTTCAATGTAAAATATTGCACCATTTCCAGGCAGAGGGGCCATGCTTGTTTAGCATGGGGATGGTGGAGACTAGGGATGTGAATCATTTTTTGACGATTTAAAATATCGTCTGATATTTTTTAAATCGTCATTAATCATTAAAGAGTGTGATACAATAGAAATTCCACCGATTTATCGTGAAAAAATCGTTAATCGGGTTAGTGCACACTAACGGGAGTTAGGACACAACCTAAAAACCCACCCCGACCCTTTAAAACCGCTCCCTTAGCCTCTACCACCCTCCCGACCCCCCCCCCCCCAAAAAAAAATGTTTTAAAATTACCTGGTGGTCCAGCGGGGGGTCCCGGAAGCGTTCTCTCGTGCTCGGACTGTCGGCCGATAAACAAAAAAACCTACCCCGACCCTTTAAAACTGCTCCCTTAGCCTCCACCACCCTCCCGACCCCCCCCCCCCCCCAAAATGTTTTAAAATTACCTGGTGGTCCAGTGGGCCCCGGGAGCGATCTCCCGCTCTCGGGCCGTCGGCTGCCACTAATAAAAATGGCGCCGATGGCCCTTTGCCCTTACCATGTGACAGGGTAACCATGCCATTGGCTGGCCTCTGTCACATGGTAGGAGCACTGGAAGGCCGGTGCCATTTTTAAAGATGGCGCCGGCCATCCACTGGATGGCACGTGCCATTTTTAAAGATGGTGCCGGCCATCCACTGTCACATGGTAAGGGCAAAGGGCCATCGGCACCATTTTTATTAGTGGCAGCCGACAACCTGAGAGCAGGAGATCGCTCCCGGGGCCCACTGGCCCACCAGGTAATTTTAAAACATTTTTGGGGGGGTCAGGAGGGTGGTGGAGGCTAAGGGAGTGGTTTTAAAGGGTCGGGGTGGGTTTTTTGTTTATCGGCCGACAGCCTGAGCGTGAGAGAACGCTCCCCGGACCCCCGCTGGACCACCAGGTAATTTTAAAACATTTTTTGGGGGGTCAGGAGGGTGGTGGAGGCTAAGGGAGCAGTTTTAAAGGGTTGGGGTGGGTTTTTTGTTTATCGGATTGGGCGCAGCCGATAAAAAAAAAACGATCGGGCTGGATGAAAAAAAATGCACGATTTGAATCGGAACCGGAACCGAACCGATTCCGGTTCCGATTCACATCTCTAGTGGAGACGGATGTTTTCCACAAAGGTTAAATTAAAAAGGATATATTTGTACAATTTTTCCTCACATCACAAGAATTATACATACTGGCCGAAAGTAATATTTTGTTTGGCTCAGTGCACAGAAGTGACCTTACCTTTCCAAGATGACATTCTCCTTTTAGGGGATATGAAGGTTTTAGAGAACTTAATACCTGATTCACCTACAGGTGCCCTTATTAGCGGCACATAAATGCATTCTCAAAGAATGGATTAATGATAGTTCTCCCTCTTTTGCAGAATGGCAAGAACATATGGTTAAATTCATGCAAATGGAAAGGTTTGATGGGTCTTTTGGCAAAGAAAGTTTCTGGGGAATATATAGCAGCATGGAAATGTTTTTATGAACTATTGCCTGGTGACGAGCATGCACAATTATAAAATGTGGGATATTCTTCGGTATGGAAAAGGAAGAAACACCCTGGTGATAGACCTTCATTACTTAAATGACAAGAGTAGGATGAAAGGATGGATGAATGGGTGTGAGTGTGAGTAGATGGGGTGTTAGCACATGGAAGGGGACACATTCAGAGGTTTAGTGGAGGGAACATTTTTTCTGTAAATGACATGGCAAAACAATCATTTCATATTTTTGGATGGTGAGCTTTTACTACTTTGTATTGCTGTTTGGCTTGTTACACCTATGCATACTTGGTCTGTACTATTGTTTCTTGTTTGCTATGTCACAATAAACAGATTTTGGAAAAAAAAAAAAAAAGAAAAAAAGAATGCTGAATCAATGAATCAATGAATGAATCTATTTTTTTTCCTTTGCTTTTCCATTGATTACACTCAAAGTGAATCTAAACTACAATACATTTTGGGGTTGATTTTAAGACCCGCGTGCGTGAGTCCACGTGCGTGTGGTTCCCGGCGCACACACCTGGATGCGCCGATTTTATAACATGCGCACACCGGCGTGTGCGGAATGCTTTTACTCAAACTGCTGCAGCATTGTTTTTCTGCCTAGAAAGCAGTTACTGTTTATCTTGAAGTGTCAGCCTGAGTGGGACTCTGAAAAAAAAAAGGAAGCAGGGAGAACTCTAGATCTCTAGCAATCTTGAGGTTTTTTTGTAAAGGTTTGTCATTCTCTGCAGCATTCTTGAAGAGAGTTTGCATTCACATTCAAACCTTGTTTCGGAGACCAAATAGGAGTCAGAACCTCTTGGCACTAATACTCTAAAGATAAATGTGCCAGAAACTAAGATGAAATAATTCTAACCCCCACTACCCAGGGATCCAGCATTATTGGTCAAAGTACAAAGCAACAAGACCGGTAACACAAGAGCCTCCTGTGCTATTGACTGCAAAAGTGATGAATAATGTAGACATGACAGTCAGTTTGTATGGGACCCTGTGAGGGGAAGAGGGTCTTGGTTGAGTGCCGGTGCTGTAAAATGCTGTCTATGAAAGAGTAGCAGGGCTATTGTCCATAATTTTTGACTGCACAGAATATATCCAGGTGAAGAAAGCACTGGTCATGATATGTCAACACTGCAGTCAGTAATACAACCATAAGACTGTAAGAAGTGTCATGACGGGTCAGACCAATGGTTCATTAAGTTCATCATCCTATCTCTGACAGATACCAATCTGGATCACTCGGAAGATGACAGCAGGTCCATTATCTGCTGTTCACTCCCAGAAATAAGATGTGGTGATCGCCACATTTACCTGGCTAACAAATGTTAATAGACATGATCTCCAGAAACTTGTCCATAGCTATTTCAAACCCATCTATATTTTCAGCTTCGACAATATCTCTGGCAACAAATTCCACAACTTGAGTAATGACTGAAAAGAATATTTTCTTAAATTTCTTAAATAAGCAATTAACGTCAAACATAAAATGAAATCTACAGAACAGCCATTTGAACAGGTAAAGGTTTAAATCTGTCTAGCACATGGTTATAATTGGGGAAGGGTTTTTACAGTTGACCACTATTAGTATTTATTATCTAGTTCATTGCTACTCTTTCATAGGCAGCATTTTATAGCACTGGCACTCAACCAAGACCCTCTTCCCCTCACAGGGTCCCATACGAACTGACTGTCATGTCTACAATACTCATCACTTTTGCAGTCAATAGCACAGGAGGCTCTTGTTCACAACTGAGCACAGACTGAGATCACCCATTTTGTAGAACGCATCCTTCTGCAGAACCAATGAATTAGCCATGCTGTTATCCATCTAAGAACATAAAAATGGAAAGGCTGGTCCACAGCATTATCTCAAAAAACATCATAGTTTCTTTATAGGACAGAAGTGAATAAAAGGAAAGAAAGAAAGAAAGAACAGAATAGAACATGATGGTGTCTATTTTTATGCCCTTTGTGGTTAATTTATTCTTCAATAGATAAAGGAATGCATAGGACTTGATGCTTTATTGCTAATATCTATTATTTATGTACATTAATACTCTTAAAACAGGATTAAAAGACCTCACATATGCAGATTTTGTCAAATCTGATGTATCCATTAGTACAGTTCATGGTGTGTGCTCTGATAGGAATTTAAAAGCATTTTTACTGCACATCACAGAATGTGTGCTACAACATCACTTTATTATTTAAATATTGCGCTTTTTGCATGGTCTCATTCCAGCATAATAAAACTTTAAGAAGTAAAAACTGTATCTGTTCTATCATCTGGTCTCCAGAGAATTCTTGAACACAACTGGTGTTAATAAATTCAAGAAAATAAATGTTTTTGCAAATAGATTTTAATATTAAAATAAAGCTGAGAATGTGCCTATGGGGTTATATAGTTTAATTTAATATCACTTATCTAGGTGCAGGAGGAGAAAAAAATCATAAATATAAGATATTGAACCTAATAAGAATAACCTTAATTATACCATGGACTGCTGAATAAAATGATTACATTTTCTACACTGTAAATTTCATACAATTAAATGCGTCAGTGTCACCCTATAAAATGTTTCAATTTTATAATTATTTCAGTTCATTTACTCAGAAAAAAATGTAAGCGTGAATTTACTAACTCTCTCTAGAATGTAGCCATTCTAATTCTGAAAAACTGACCTAGAAGCTAGTTGTGCTGGTGTGGGCCTAAATAGATATTGACATATTTAAATAAATATTAAGATTGATATCATTCTTGGTAATAAGCTATTTGTAGAAAAACTCACATGCTATTTATTATGCTTTGTATTTATTACTCTATGTACCACCTTGGGTGATCTTTATAATCAGGAAGGTGGTCTAGAAATACTTGTAAATAAAAAATAAATAAATCAAGCTGAAGACGCTTTGAATAAAGATGAACAAAATTGTGTACCAAAAATGTGAAAACTATAGTCTCCACTCAAGGGAGTTAGCAGAAAGGTTTACAGATTTGTGCAAATTTAGAAGACTAGAACATGGCAGTGGATAAATACTATACTGCCCATTAACATTTCTTATTCAGCTTTATAGCCTTTCTTCTCTTTCACAGATCTTCTATGCTTGTCCCATGATTTAAATTTTGATAATGTCCTTACCTCCAAAGGGATGCTCTTCCATTACCCTTTTTGTAAAGAAATATTTCCTTTGATTACACCTGAGTCTACATCCTTATATCATCATTCCAGGACCCCTTATTCCAGAACATTCTGTTGAAAGAAGCCCACCTCCTGTACACTTACTCCTTTGAGGTATTTACATGTTGGTATCAGGGGCAGCAGAATGCATTTTTGGTTGAGGGGGCCAACCAAGCTGCACCCCTAGTTCCACCCCCAGCTCTGCCCTATTGCCAATTCCTTACTTTACATTTATGGTTAATGCCATTTTTTCTTACGTACATTCTTTGCATAAATCATATATTAGAATTATTCATTCCCAGACCTACCAATAAAATAATTGATGCTAGAAAAATGCTAGGGTCTTCTTTCTGCCTGTTGGCAGGGATGGCCTGCCCCTGAGATAAAACTGGATGGGACAGGGCCTGAGTGGCCCATACTGTTCTGATGCCTATGCAGTGTTGCCAACTCCCACTTGAAGAACATCACCAAATTCACTGTGAAAAGTCTCCAGATTAAGTAAAAACCATGTTGTTGCACAGTGGTGTCAGCATGACTGATGATCCTAAAATTGGTGAGAAAAGAGGGGTAGCTCACACTCACATACACAATCTTGCTGTCTCAGAAGCTGACACATACTTGTATTTGACACGCTCAGACATTGACACACTCTCATACTCTCTCAGACACAGACACACACACACTTTCCCAGACATTCGGACATACTCACACACACAGGCATATACAATGCTTCTACTGCTGCTCATGTGCTCACTTGGGGGTAAATTTTAAAAGGTGCATGTGGGCATCCATGTGCGTGCAGTTCCCGGTGCATGCACAAGGATGCGCCGATATTATAACATGCGTGTCTCCAGATCTTGTTCTTCCATCCTTTCTTGTTATTTCTGGGGGGACTTCTCATGGGGAAAAGTCAGAGGGGGATCAAGCTACCTCAGCACTACATCCAAGTGGGGAGGGGGGATCCAAAACCTCCTCACTCTGTTCAAGTCCAAAAAGTACTTCATAAGTTAAACTGGATACATCTTCTGCCAACACTGTCTTTCGCAGCAGGATCCATCACTAGTGCTTGCCCATCTAGTTTTAGAGTGAGCTCACAGGTGTTTGGTCCCCTGGTGAGAGCCCTTTTGCCCCAAAAGGATATCAGGCTTAAAAATCTATCTCCCTGTAAATTAGTAGAAGAAGGACCCCTCTGGCAGCGAGTGCACATTGAGGTATAACTTCTAACAGAAACTCCATCTAGGTGAAGCTGGGAGGCCTCACCAGAGTGCAAAACTGAAACCTCCTTACTGTTCAAAGGCTTCCTCAAACTGATCCATGGTGTTCTAAAATGGCTAGGCTAAATAGTGTTTAGGTATCCAATCCAGGCCTTCCAGGTGGGAGGGACTGAAGGGTGGATAGTGGCATTTAGTGACCAGATGAGGAGGGCTGGGGTCTGCCACACAGATATGCTTGGTAAGTAGGGAGCCAGGTGGAAATGTAGGAGAAGGGAGCGGTCATTGCCGTTGGTGGCCTGAATTTTGGGCGTGCCAAGGCCCCTTCCTTGTTGGATTTTTCATCTCTTCCTTTCTGCCCATGTAGGCCCATGCCTCTTCCATGCCCATGCAGGTAGGAAGGAGATGCCATCACTACCATCAGAAAGAGCAAGAACAGGCTGCATCATCAGTTTGCATCGCGGGAAGGAGAAGAACGCAAAACAGCATAGGTCTGCAGAGCTGAAAGGAGCAGGAGGAGGAATAACATTAGTCTGCACAGCTGAAAACAGCAGGAGATGAATCAACATCACCTTGCAAGGTCAAAGAAAGGAGAAAAAGCAGGAGGCAAAGCAGCGTTTGGCAGGAGCAGAAGCAGCAGCATTGTCAGCCCCCCACAGCCCAGAGAAAAAGGCACATCCAAACTGAAAAAGGCCATTTTCGTTTCATTCCAGATGGAACACATCAACAATGGCCTTGCACAAAAATACATGAAAATGTTCAGGTATTTTTAATTTGTTTAAAAAAAATGGCCTCCCTAAAGCCATCCAATCCCCATCTCACCCACTAGGAAAGTTTCGCGCTCGGGCCTACCTGGCTGGACTGAGATGACCCTCGCCAGAGTTTCCAACCCCTCTCTTGCCCTATAAAGAATACCTCAGAGACCAGGCTTACCAGCTGGGCTGAGCTAAGCCCAGCT
Source organism: Rhinatrema bivittatum (assembly GCF_901001135.1). NCBI lineage: Eukaryota > Metazoa > Chordata > Amphibia > Gymnophiona > Rhinatrematidae > Rhinatrema > Rhinatrema bivittatum. The sequence continues at coordinate 403,396,829 of NC_042618.1, read as the reverse complement.
AGGGTCTCCTTGGGGCCCTCCAACCCCACTCTGGAAAATATGCTGGGGTCAAGAACCCTCCATTTATTCATTCCATGGATGTTGATGGTGAAGCAAGGGGCAGAAGCGATGCCCTAATTGATGTCACTTTGAGCATGTTTGTGAGTTAGAGTGAACATGAGGGTGATTGAGAATGTGTGACTGAGAAAGAGAGCATGTGTGTGTGTGTGAGCTAGAAGCAGTGTGTGAATGAGAGAGCATATGTGAGAGAGGGAGAGTGTGAGTGAGGGAACATAAAGTGAGAGTGAATGTCAGTGAGCGTGTGTAAGAGTGAGTGAGCATGTGTATATGCATGATAGTAAGCATGTGTATGAGAATGAGTGAGCATGTGTGTGTGAGTGAGAAATAGCATGTGTGAGTGAATAGGTGTGTGCGTGGGAGTGAGTATTTGTATGTGTGTGAGTGAGTACATGAGAGAGAGAGGAGAAAGTTTGTGTATAACACCCTACCCCACTCCTGTCGTGAAAATCCACGGCATATGGAAATAAAACGTTTTCAGGTATGGAGCACAGTAGATTTTTTTAGCCTTATTATTTTTAATTATTGGGTGTTTGATGTGCTGCTGCTTTGAAATATTTTATTGGTCTCTGCAAAATAAAAAAAAAAAATATGAGCTATAAATTATTGGGTGTTGTTCAATTCCTCAACTGCTTTGAAATATTTATGCTTTTTATTAGTATGGCTTTTCTATTATTGATGATTTATATGTTTTTATTTATTTCATTGATGTTTTATGAGAAACTGTAATGGTTCTGTATTTCCATTATTGCACAGCATATAGAATCTTGCTTGTTTATTTTTTTCTGATTATTTCTATTTATACTTTAAGATCTATTTATTCTGTATTTTGTGAGGGTCTATCTGTGTTCTGCATATATGACCAGAGCAAGGTATTCTGCTAGCATATTTCTATATATTGATGGCTTGTTCTGTTTTCCTAAAAGGAGGTGTATTGCTATTTTAAGGTCTAGTATAATATTTGCAGTGTTCCCTTTTCATAGGTACAGTTGTTACTGTTTGAGTGCTAGCAGTTAGTGCTGTTTTGGCATGAAATTTTACTATATGTAATTATAATTAGTTTATTCATGGTTTCTGAGTTTTTGTCCACACCCAACACATGTTGCAATAGGCTTAGTACCATATGACTTCCAAATGTCTTTCTTGCTTTTTTGTAGGTATAACCCCTGCTTTGGGTAGATACAATGATGGAAAGGGTTACTCTGTTGGATAAGAGTCCTCTATTTCAAATTTATTATGGGGATTCCTAAAATAGGAAAAACAGATGGTGAAGTGAACCTGTACAGAGACAGTGGGAGTTACCTTTAAGCATCTTTCCCTCTGGCTGGAAAAGGAGGATTCACATGAAGTATAGTTATTTAGTTTAGTTTATTTAAAAATGAATTAATTGCAAATCATAAATAAAGATCAATGCGATGTACAATAAAATAAATATATACTAACATGGGAGTTTATAGCTAAAATTCAACTCTGGTCTCTGCTTTCTGCTAATGCTGGCTAAATAAAGTGTAGAAGGTAAAAGGTTTCAAATTCAAACCATTAACTTTATTTCTGGATGATCCAGCCAGCAACTATGTACATGGATGGGAAGTAGATAAAAATTATGGATATTGAATACATCAGAAATTCATGGGCTTCCAACAATCAGACTGACATAAAAATAACATACCACTTGGGAACATAAATTTTACATTCCTCCTTCTCCATCTCTTTCCATATGACTAATTTTTACCTCAACCAACCCTAAGGGTCGATCTGAACTCTCAGCTTCTTCTTGAGTTTTGCTACAGCCCCAGCCCCAGCCCTGTTTAAGGAATAGTGTTCTCATCTTATAATTTTATAACTTTATTAAAATGTATGAATCACCCTGTGCATGGGGCTCTAGGCAATTTACAATAATACATACATAATCATATTTCACAGACACACATAGCTAGAGCAAATAAACCAAACATAGCCAGTCTGATCAGAAACCCAATCTAAAAAGTTCTGCATATTCATGCAAATGCTAATCTAAATAGATACATCTTCAGCTCAGCTTTACATTTAGTAGTATCAGTCTCGAGTCACATCCAAACGGGGACCAAATGCGCCATTTTCCGTACGGAAAAACGATTCGCGGTAGGAGATCGTTCCGGACCCCTGCTGGACTTTTGGCAAGTCTTGTGGGGGTCAGGAGGCCCCCCCCAAGCTGGCCAAAAGTCCCTGGGGGTCCAGCGGGGGTCCGGGAGCGATCTCCTAATCTCCTGACGTCGGGGGACAAAAAAACAAAATGGCGCCAGCGCTACCTTTGACCTGTCATATGACAGGTCAAAGGTAGCGCCGGCGCCATTTCTACAACGCACGGAGGTCAGAGAGTGAAAGATCACACCGGGACCCTTCCTCTGGACCCCAGGTAATTTAAGGTATTTTGGGGGGGTTCGGGAGGGTGGGGGATTTATTTTAAAGGGTCGGGGTGGGTTTTAGGGTTGTTTTAGTGTGCCGGTTTTCCCGCCCTCCCCCTTCCCCTCCCCCCCCCCACTGGACCCCAGGTAATTTAAGGCATTTTGGGGGGGTTCGGGATGGTGGGGGATTTATTTTAAAGGGTCGGGGTGGGTTTTAGGGATGTTTTAGTGTGCCGGTTTTCGATTTACACGATTTACACGATATTTTAAAAACCCAAACTGCGACGATCTGATTCCCTCCCCCTCCCAGCCGAAATCGATTGTTAAGACGATCGATCACACGATTCACATCTCTAGACTGGGAGGGGAGGACCTGAGCATCACATCACTTGCATAAAGTTGTCACTGCCCCTGAATCTACCTCCTCTGTCTCGTCCCTCTGTGCCTTCTATTCTAGCGTCCTCAGGACACTGATAATGAACAATCTTTCAATGGATCAACAAACCAACAAGACCATCAATGATATTAATGAATCAATGTGAAACACCATAATGAATGATGGAGCATAATCTGCAGCTGTATGCATTCTATTAATTGTGCAAACATGTGTATTATGGGGGTATTGCACATTTTTCCCAATGTTATTGAAATATTATGAGTGCATCAATCATCCATACTCTTCACTGATTTTTTTCTTAAGGAGCTGTCACAGCTAACTGAGGGAGCCAAGCACAGTACGGCACATAGTTACTTACATACAGCCTTTGGGTTACAGTACTGTAGACATTTAAACATTGTTCTGACTTTAATTTGATGCTGAAAACAAACTGACAATGAATCCTCGAAAAAAAGTGAAGTACAATTACAATATACTAAACCTCCCATACCAAAACACCACTAATTGCCAGCATTCAAACAGAAACAACCCTACTATGAAAAGGCAATACTCAAATATTACACCAGGCCCTAAAAAACAATATACCTTCTATTTGAAAAACAGAACAAGCCAAGCTGCTATATTTCCTTACACAGAAAGTACATGCTAACAGAATATCTCACTCTGTCACTCATGCAGAGCATGCCAAATACAGAATAACCATACAGTTTAAATGGATGCATGCAGACAAAACCTGGATTGGAAATCATAACAAGCCAGAATGAATACAGTGCAATATTGGAAAAACAGAAAAATTACCATTCACATAAAACAAAAAAGAAAAGCAAGAAATATAAAACATCATAATAGTAAAACCCTACTCATAAAGGGGCAGATTTTAAAAGCCTTACGCGCGCAGGAGGATTACGCGCGCCGAGCCTATTTTGCATAGGCCCGGCGACGTGCGCAAGCCCCGGCACACGCATATGTCCCAGGGCTTGAAAAAAGGGGGGGGTATGGGTAGTCCGAGGGGCGGGGCATGGCCAGAGGCCTCCGTAGGGCCACTCGGCCGGCGCGCGCAACCTACGCCTACCCAGAGGCAGGCGCAACTTCTTAAATAAAGGTCGTGGGGGTTTAGGTAGGGCTGGGGGCAGGTTAGGTAGGGGAAGGGAGGGAGCGGAGGGAACAGGGAAAGCCATTGGGGCTCCCCTAGGGCTCGGCGTGCACAAGTGTATACCCCTTTGCGCTCGCCGACCCCGGATTTTATAACATGCGCACAGCTGCGCGTGCATATTATAAAATCAGGCATAGATTTGTGCACGCCGGATTTCGCTCACAAATCTACACCCACGCGTAGGTACTAAAATCTGGTTCAAAAAGAATAAATATTTCAAAACAGTTGATGAAACAAATATCCAATAATTTTAAAAAACATACAAAATGTTTTAAAGAATTTCTCAAATACTAATAAAATATTTCAGAACAGCAAACATTAAATAACATGCAATAATTAAAACAAATAAAAATTAAATAATCTCCCACTCTCCATACCTGGAAACTTCTGATTTCTAGTCACCCTGAGATTTTTATGGATTAGTGAATGGGGGAAATTGTGCACAAACCTTCTATTCTCTCAGTCTCCAGCACACATACATACCTGCTTACTCGCACATGCGTACATATACAAACAAACTTTCTTTAAGAAGAACATAAGAACATGCCATACTGGATCAGACCAAGGGTCCATCAAGCCCAGCATCCTGTTTCCAACAGTGGCCAATCCAGACCATAAGAACCTGGGAAGTACCCAAAAACTAAGTCTATTCCATGTTACCATTGCAAGTAATAGCAGTGGCTATTTTCTAAGTCAACTTAATTAATAGCAGGTAATGGACTTCTCCTCCAAGAACTTATCCAATCCTTTTTTAAACACAGCTATACTAACTGCACTAACCACATCCTCTGGCAACAAATTCCAGAGTTTAATTGTGCGTTGAGTTAAAAAGAATTTTCTCCGATTAGTTTTAAATGTGCCACATGCTAACTTCATGGAGTGTCCCCTAGTCTTTCTATTATCCGAAAGAGTAAATAACCGATTCAGACCTCTCATGATTTTAAACACCTCTATCATATCCCCCCTCAGCCGTCTCTTCTCCAAGCTGAAAAGTCCTAACCTCTTTAGTCTTTCATCATAGGGGAGCTGTTCCATTCCCCTTATCATTTTGGTAGCCCTTCTCTGTACCTTCTCCATTGCAATTATAACTTTTTTGAGATGCGGCGACCAGAATTGTACACAGTATTCAAGGTGCGGTCACACCATGGAGCGATACAGAGGCATTATGACATTTTCCGTTTTATTCACCATTCCCTTTCTAATAATTCCCAACATTCTGTTTGCTTTTTTGACTGCTGCAGCACACTGAACCGACGATTTCAATGTGTTATCCACTATGACGCCTAGATCTCTTTCTTGGGTTGTAGCACCTAATATGAAACCTAACATTGTGTAACTATAGCATGGGTTTTTTTTCCCTATATGCATCACCTTGCACTTATCCACATTACATTTAATTTGCCATTTTGATGCCCAATTTTCCAATCTCACAAGGTCTTCCTGCAATTTATCACAATCTGCTTGTGATTTAATTACTCTGAACAATTTTGTATCATCTGCAAATTTGATTGTCTCACTCGTCATATTTCTTTCCAGATCATTTATAAATATATTGAAAAGTAAGAATCCCAATACAGATCCCTGAGGCACTCCACTGCCCACTTCCTTCCACTGAGAAAATTGTCCATTTAATCCTACTCTCTGTTTCCTGTCTTTTAGCCAGTTTGGACTCCACGAAAGGGCATCGCCACCTATCCCATGACTTTTTACTTTTTCTAGAAACCTCTCATGAGGAACTTTGTCAAACGCCTTCTGAAAATCCAAGTATACTACATCTACCGGTTCACCTTTATCCACATGTTTATTAACTCCTTCAAAAAAGTGAAGCAGATTTGTGAGGCAAGACTTGCCTTGGGTAAAGCCATGCTGACTTTGTTCCATTAAACCATGTCTTTCCATATGTTCTGTGATTTTGATGTTTAGAACACTTTCCACTATTTCCACTCTTTCTCTCCCATATGCTTTCTCACACACATGCATGCACTCTCTAACTTCCTGGAATGTGCAGGTAGAAGCAGCTTCCTCCTCTTTGAACCTGTAACTCACACAAATGCTTTCTCTCACACTCGCACATATAATCTCAAATACACACACATGCTATTTTTCTCTCTCACAAACACACACACATAATATTCTATCTCACACACACAGTCACACATGCTCACACACACACACACATACGTTTTCTCTCTCTTACACACATACATACTATGTCACATGCTCTCATCCACATCCACTCTCTTGCTCTCTCTCTTAAACACACATACACAAACACACACTCTCTCTCTCACATGCTCACACTCACTTACTCTCTCCCCAAAATGTGGAGTATGCAGAAAGCAGTAGCATCCTCCTTTCCTTGGTGGTGCAAACAACAGCAGCCTGGCTAATGCAGCACAAATGTAGTACAATCATGGCCAACAGCAGCAATCTCACTCTCTGAACAGACCTGGCTGAGAGCAGCAGCCTTTCCCCTCATGGGTGCAGTGCACAGCAGCCTCATTCCCTGCAAAGCTGGCTGATTACAGGATCCTTCTTCAGCAGCATGGGCTCCACTGACAGCAGTGTCCTTTCTTCTGTCAGCAAGGAGCAGGGACCCCATAGTGCACAAGCGGCCTTCATTCCCAAACAAGCACAGCAATACTGCACAGTGCAGGCTAGGGATGTGAATCGTTTTTTGACGATTTAAAATATCGTCCGATATATTTTAAATCGTCAAAAATCATTAGAGCCGCGATACAATAACAATTCCCCCGATTTATCGTCAAAAAATCGTAAATCGGGGGAAGGGGGAGGGGAAGGGGGAAGGCGGGAAAACCGGCACACTAAAACAACCCTAAAACCCACCCCGACCTTTTAAAATAAATCCCCCACCCTCCCGAACCCCCCCAAAATGCCTTAAATTACCTGGGGTCCAGAGGAAGGGTCCCAGTGTGATCTTTTACTCTCGGACCTCCGTGCGTTGCCGTACGGCCGGCGCCATTTTGTGAAAAATGGCGCCGGCCGTACGGCAACACGATTCGACTGCAGGAGGTCGTTCCAGACCCCCGCTGGACTTTTGGCAAGTCTTGTGGGGGTCAGGAGGCCCCCCCAAGCTGGCCAAAAGTCCCTGGGGGGGATTTTATCACATGCGTGCACATATTATAAAATCAGCGCATCCATGTGCCATGCCTGCAGCCTAATGATTTCAGAATAATCTGCCAATCACTGCTGCTCTCAAAGCTCTCCAAACTCAGAGGGAATGGAGGAACCCACTCCTCTCAGTTAAAGAAGATCTCCAAACCCAAGGATACCACTGGCATCTTACCAGACACTGCCACTAAGGACCTGGAATGGTCTACAAATTGATCAATGGAGCCACTAAGAGCAATGGTCCTAGGCTCAGAAAGAAAAACTTGGTCTTGGTCTTTGCATTTAACCATAAGATAAGACTTCTAAGGGAAAAGTTAAGTCAAAAATCAAAGAATTTAGAGTTGGTCCGGAAAATGTCACAGACCCTCCATCATGATACGCTGTCCCGGGGAAGCGCGCACCAGCAGCTGGCTGGCGCGCGCAATCTACTGCTGCTCCAGAGGAGCAGGAAGGTAACAAACAAACAAAAAAAAAAAGTAAGAGTTAGGTAGGGGGTAGTGGTCAGGGAGGAAAGAGAGGGAAAAGGGTAGGAAGGTTAGGCAGGGGGGTAGGGAAGTACCCTCTCAGTCCGCTCCTTAATTGGAGCGGACTGGGAGGAAACTGGCGGACTGGGAGGGAACTGGCGGAGGCTCAATTGCGTTGACACGCGTATTTAAGGAAAATTCACCCCTCCCCTCCAGCGTGCAGCCTCTGGATTTTATCACATGCGTGCACATATTATAAAATCAGCGCATCCATGTGCATGCACCGAGTATCGCGCACATGGCCGTGTGCTCCTTTTAAAATCGACCCCTTAATGAGCAGCTTGAAATTTTATCACACATTTCTCCTTGATTATGCTATACTTATCTTTACTCCACTGTTTCCTAGTGCATGATCTCTGAAGACCGCATAGGTGCCCTTCCTCAGATGGTATATAATCCCATGTTCATTGCTCATCAACCACAACCTTTTGTCCTTATTAATCCAAGAACATGATGTAGAAAGGGTCATAATATCTATCCTTTATTTTCCATATGCTCATGTGTTCCATTGAAAAGGAATCTTCATATATATATATATATGCGTACTTTCATGCAGACTGAGGGCAATTTTTTGATAACACATTTTACTCAGATAAACAGCTATTTACCTGGGTAAATAGCTCTAAAACATTTTAATTTGGGGGAAGCTAGAAGAACATATTGTTTGTCAGTGCCATTTATTTATATTATTGAAACCATTCTATAACTTTGACATGTGGTCTGTAGCTTTTGTCCACATTGCTTGCTTACTGTGTTTGACTAATCGTCTTGGTTCTTTATTTATTTTGCCAGATGAATGTGCTTCCTTAATCCTGGCCTGCTTGTTCTGCAAATTTTGCGACTTTCTGCTGATGTTACCTGCAGCCTGTGAACATATATTTGCCAAAACATGCTGTCCATCTCATGGATACCACCCTCCCATCAACGAGGAACTCATTAACAGCAACTGCTGTGATTGTAGTTGTGATATGGACTGTAGCGTGTTTGAATGTCTAGAACTTGCCTTAGAGATATCAGAGATCTGTTATCACTAAAAAAAAATAGCAGAGTACTTCTGCACAGTGTGGACTTACTGCTGAACACCACAAGAAGGTATAAGATGTTCATTTGGGGGTAGATTTTATAAGAAGCGCGCGGGCATACTTTTGTTCGCACAACCCTGCGCAAACAAGAGTGCGCCGGATTTTAATAGATACGCACGTAGCCGCGTGTATCTTTTGAAATCCGGGGTTGGCGTGTGCAAGGGGGTGAACATTTGTGCACCTTGCGCGCGCAGGGCTCGGTGCACGCAAGGTGCACAAATGTTCACCCCCTTGAGCACGCCAAACCCGGATTTTAAAAAAGATACACGTGGCTATGTGTATCTATTAAAATCTGACGCACTCTTGTGCCCGTTCCCTCCGAGGCCGCTCCGAAATCGGAGCGGCCTCGGAGGGAATTTTTTTTATGTTCCCCCCCACACCTTTCCCTCCCTTCCCCTACCTAACCCACACCCCCAGCCCTAATTAAATCGCCCCCCACCTTTATTTTAAAAGTTATGCCTGCCCAAGGCAGGCATAACTCGTGCCCGTGGGCCGGCTGCTGGAGCGCCATTCCCCAGCCTGGGAACAATTTCGGAGGCCTCGGCCATGCCCCCAGAATGCCCCTGGGCCAGCACCAGGTCCCCGACACGCCCTCTCAAGCAAAGCCCCAGGACCTGCGTATGCCGGCAGCCTATGCAACATAGGCTCAGCGCGTGCAGGGGGAGCTTGTGGCAGGTTTTCAGGGGGGGGGGGTAGGTACGCGTGTATCTTATGTGCATACCCTTTTGAAAATCTGCCCCTTGTTGTATGCATCAGACCTTTGGTTGCTAAGGTAAATTCTTTGCACTTGTTTGACTTCTTGGTTGACTTTTTGGGCAACCTTTTCAGTAATTCTGGTATAACCTTCAGTACCTGAATATAATACATTTTGAAGTGGATGAAAGGCAGACTATAAATCAAAATAAATATGTTTTGCAGAGCCAAACCCATACAATCTTTAATAAATCAACCCCTACATATTTCACATTTTTTAAATAATATGAACATTTTTAGTCTTCTATTTAAATGAAGGGAACCAGATATATGAATACAAAATACATTATCAACATCTAGAGATGTTCAGCCCCTACATTTTTTTATTTTTATTTTATTTTTTATTTTAATTCAGTTTATTTAATGTTTTTTGGTTCAGTTCATCTGCCATCCCCCAACCCCCCCAATAAACAACAAAAAAAACACTAAAACAAAAAAAAGGAAAGGGCCTCCGGTGGTCTTGGCTGGGTTTTCCTGGCAGTGAGGTCTAGGCCCAGTGCTGAGGTAGTACAATAAAATGGTGCCAGCTGCACCAGAGGAAGATGCCAAAATGATGTCACTTTAACACTGTCCTCTAGGTGGATGGCTATCCGAAGTGATAAGGAGTTATTTTTAGATTACGTGAAGAACTTTGTTATGTGGCAGGTGGGAATAATAATAGCGGGACAAAGCAATCACCAATCAATAAATAAATTGTGGATCATTATTACAAGAGCTTAACATGAGCTTCTTTTTACACCAAGCTAGTTTCACATGCTCTTTCTCTTAAGTCTGCTAGTAAGTGATCAGTTGAAATAGGAACAGGAATTATCTGCTGACTGCTGATAAAGGCCAGTGTCTGAACTGTTGGTGACTCATGCAATAGCAGGATGTCTTCTGCAGGCAGAAACCACAATTAAGGCATAAATCTGCTAACGTTGTAAGTTCAAAATAAGCCCATGAATTTACAAACTAAGACCAACTGAATTTGCAACATCTGGACTGGAGCCAGAAAATGAAAGTATAAATTTAGATCATATGAGAGGGAGAGCACTATGAGTTGTCCTGTCTATGATCTCTCGGCCAGTATCTCTCGGTTTCTTCACAGTTATGTTGACTCACAAATGGAAAACTTGTGAGAGAGGTGTCTTCTTTATAAAGCTTTATTATCTCTTTATAAATCTTTATTTTATTATTGTTATGCTATTTTGTTTTTACTGCTTTATGCAATATTGCTGTGATACTGTTTGCCTTTATTGATATTCATTGTGATACCTTTTTTCCTTTGCTGATTTTTATTGTATTTTACAATATGCAGTAAACCAAATATTTGCTTTTACCAGTTTGTGTTGTGTGTTCTCTGTTGTAATATACTGCCACTCAGCCCACCATTTGAATTTGGCATCCCAGAACAGGATATTATGTCATAGCAATATTTTATTGAGTGTTAATTGTTAAAATCTTGTTTAAGAAAAATAAGGATTAGACTCTGTGGATGCCAGGCTGATTGTTGGCTACACCTTTGTACTGTGTTACAGAGCAAATTGTGAGGTTTCATGTTACTTGTGATCAGTGGGAGAAGGTTTTGAACAATAATGTTGGAGCATTAAAGGTCAAAGTATCCACAATTTTAGGAGGAATATGGTTGGGAAAAAATGGATGTGAATGGAGGTCAGGCTTGTTAGTTATTATTGCAGGCTAATTTGCAACATTATAAGAAAGAGAGGTTAAACAGCCAGATTGCTTTTTTAGAAAAATAGAATCAGGACTATGAAGCACAATTACTAGCTATAAGAGGACACTGTTTGAGTCAGCACAGTCCCAGCCATGTCTGTTCAAGACTCAACAGTGTGTCATGCTCGTGTATTAACACAACGCATGCAACAGAGGTTACAGGTATCTGCAGCAAAGGTGGCTGCCATTATTAGGGGAGATGCCTCAACTGCAAACCCTGATATCTGGAAGACATGTGATAGTGATTAGGAGGAGGCAGAGGAGGAAGCACTGTGAGGTAGCTCCACTAGGAGGTTGCACCTCCTGGTGGTTATCAAACATTCAAAAGATAAGTCAGTTGAGTCTGACGAGGAAGATGAGGATAAGGGTGAGAGCCTAGATAGGAATTAAGGTCCAGATTCAGGGGGAAAAAAGGGGGGTAAGATAGCAACACGGTAGACCATAACCACAACATATACTGCAAAACAGTTGGCTCAGTTAGCAGATAGATTTAAACATAAAGATAAGGAAAATTTAGGGGACTGGTTGGTTCACCTTGCTAACCAGATTGGTGCCTCAATACAGCTTAATGAGGAAGAAATTGCACTCTTGGGACCTACATATGAGGAACACTTTCTCCATGAGTGCTCCAAACAAGTAGTGGATGCCTTACCTGATGGTGAATCCTTCCCGTGTCTACTTAATGTCATTGGTGCAGCTTTAAGAAGTACCAAGATCCAGGAGACTGGCCTGGTCCATGGTGGCCAGAATCATGGGAAGCTAATTCTGAAGAGACAAGGGTCCTGAGGAATTTGGGCCTACAATTAGCAGTGTAGAAACACATGCCCCTTGGTGAGTATGAGGATATTCCGTTTACATGTTGTGTAATGAAGCCTTTTGTACAAACTGCCAGACCAGCATGGGAAGGTTTGATCTTATCTTTAGTTCAGGAAGTGGCAGATCAAGGTTGCAACAATAACATGATTAAAGAACTGATTGCTAAATTAGAAGACCTATATGCACTGGCTTTAGATGATGGCACAGGAGACAGTCATGAGGGGGGGGGGGGGGAATTTACATTGACGGGCCCCTCTCCTCCTTATTCTATGCAGGATCATTTGCATAAACCACCATTCCAGTCCCTTCAGGGTAAAATCTGACATGCCCTCAGCTGTATGGGTGTTGATAAAAAAGATATGGACAGGTTACCCAGGGAACATCTGATGCAGATGTTACTGAACAAGCAAGAGTCTACAGGCATCATGGGTTGTTCAGCCCCCCCCTCCCCCACCACCTCCCAGACTCTGCTAGTTTCTGGTAGGAAATTGGCCAAGTCTCTATTGCTACATTAAAACATTTCTCCCCTACAGGTGATCAATGGCCCCATATGAATATAACTGTTTCATGGAAAGGGGGAAATAGGCAACAGATTAATGTCCTGATGGATACAAGGGCAGAGGCCACTATTATTAGGGGGTAACCCAAGCAGGTATAAGGGCTGAGGAGATTGCAGATGCATTAGCCTTAGTATGTCAGGTGTTGGAAAAGGATGGGTAGGCTGTCAATCAGACAAACATTCAGGGACATAGTCAGGATGTAAAATTTCTGGGTATAAGCTGGCAAACATGTAAACGGTGTATTCCTAATTCAGAAATTAATAAAATCCAGCAATTGGCAACTCCAACCTTACAGAAAGAGGTACATACATGAGTTTGTGGTATTTTTAATTTCTCAATAAGCCATGTACCACATCTCTCAGTTATTGCACCCTCTCTATGCTCCTTGTAAAATGAATGGACAGAGAAAACACATTTTACAAGGAGCATAGAGAGGGTGCAATAACTGAGAGATGTGGTACATGGTTTATTGAGAAATTGAAAATACTATAAAGGATTGTTATCTCATGCCATTCACTATATATGAAGTACCACATAAATCAAAAACTAAGAACTCATATGAAGAACATCATGCATATGCTATAGTACATAAGACAGCATAAAGAACTGTCACGTGATAATTTTGAATGAAAATAAAAATAAACTCATTTAGGTTGGCTTTGCTAATATAACTTAAGGCATCACAGAAATCCACATTTTTCTTAACAGACATTTTATGTGATTCCTTTGTTCCAAGACTTGGTGGGTAAAGTGTCTGAAGTAAAAAGGAATTATTTTTAGATTACATGAAGAACTTTGTTAGGCAAGCAGTGGGAATAATAACAGTGGGACAAAGCAATCCTGTTATTGTTTGGGATAGTTGTGGGTGGATCCTTGGGCCAGTGGCAGATGACCACGCCCCCGGGGGAAGATCCCGAGAGGGACCCCGGTCAGGCTCAGAGTTTGGAGACAGACACACACTAGTTCTTTTATTAAACAGTATATTGAACCACCAGAGGTGGCAGTAGTGAGCTGGAAGCACCCTGCTGGGCTGTAGTCCCTCAGATACTGGAACAGTGATCCCAGGATGGCAAAGCTGTAGAGAAACTAAGTATAGTGAGTAGGCAGAGTATGCAGAGTTCAGGAATAGAACCTTGATGGTAACACTCACACAATAGTCTCTTGAAGCAGCCCAGGAGCTGGAATGGATTAGGCCCTCGAGGAGCGAGTGCCTGGTTCCAGGGAAAGCTCTGAGAGAAGGACGGTAACTCACTGGTGTTGTAGGCAGCGATGACTTCCTGGCAGAAGTGGTATTCAGAAGCAGGTCCGAGAATGTGGGCCCTCGAGGAGCGAGTACCGGTTCCAGACTGTGACCTGAAAGGCAAAAGAGAACGAGGCCCCTGAGGAGCAGGTACCCCTGGTAAGTCCGAGGAGGCAGAGTAGCTAGGAGAGTAAGAAACCTTTCCTTTCCTTGCTAACTCGATTCGTTAGCGAATTCAGAGACCTTAAATATCCAGTGCGGATGACGTCATCTCAGGGGAACGCCCCTGAGGTTTGCACCACTGTTCGTACTTGAGTCGGGGCCGCGCGCGCGCCCATAGGCTTCTGGGAAACATGGCGGAGTGCAGCGTCTTGCTGGTCTGGGGATGCCGGAGGAAGACGGCAAGATGACGCCGCGGTAGCCAAACATCCAACAAGCAAAGAGGCAGTCGCCACAGAGGTGAAGTGGGTGGGGTGAAGATGTCGGGCAGCGACGGTCGCAACAAATCCCCAATCAATAAATAAAATATATATCAATATTAATTGCACAAGAGCTTAACATGAGATTCTTATTAAACCATGCTAGTTTTCAATGCTCTTTCTCTTAAGTCTGCTAGTAATTGAAATAGGAACAGGAAACATCTTCTGACTGTTGATAAGGGCTAGTGTCTGAACTATTGGTGACTCATGCAGTAGCAGGATGTCTTCTGCTGGAAGAAACCACAATTAAGTCATAAATCTACTGAAGTTATGAGTTCAAAATAAGCCAACTGAATTTGCAAAATAAGACCAACTGAATTTGCAGCATCTGGACTATAGCCAGAAAATGAAAGTATAATGCTAATTGCAACAGTGCCCTTTAGATCATGTGAGAGGGAGAGCACTACTAGTGTCCCATCTATGATCTCTAGGCCTGTGTCTCCCTTTTTCTTCACAGATAAATTGATTCTCAAAATGTTAGACTTGTGAGGGATGTATCTTCTTTATAAAGCTTTATTATGTCTTATAAATCATTATAAGAACATAAGAATTGCCTTACTGGGTCAGACCAAGGGTCCATCAAGCCCAATATCCTGTTTCCAACAGTGGCCAATCCAAGTCACAAGTACCTGGCAAGTACCCAAATATTAAATAAATCTCAAGCTACTATTGCTTATTAATTAATAGCAGTTTATGGATTTTTTTTCCTCTAGGAACTTATCCAAACCTTTTTTAAACCCAGTTATATTAACTGCTGTAACCACATCCTCTGGCAATGAATTCTAGAGCTTAGCTATGCACTGAGTGAAAAATAATTTTCTTTGATTCATTTTAAATGAGCTACTTTCTAACTTCACGGAGTGCCCACTAGTCCTCCTATTATCTGAGAGAGTAAATAACGTTTTCAAGTCCTTTCATGATTTTGTAAACCTCTATCATATCCCCTCTCTGTCTTCTCTTCTCCAAACTAAACAGCCCTAACTTCCTCAGCCTTACTTCATAGGGCCACCATTCCATGCCACTGATCATTTTGGTCTCTGCACTTTCCCCAGTGCAGCTATATTTTTTTTGAGATGCAGCGACCAGAATTGCACACAGTATTCAAGATACAGTTTCACCATAGAGCGATACAGAGGCATTATGACATCCATTATTTTATCTTTTATTATTATAACACTATTTGCTTTTTACTACTTTATGCAATATTGCTATGATGCCATTTGCCTTTATTGATATCCATTGTTATATTATTTACCTTTGCTGATTTTTATTAGATTTTACAATATTTAGTAAAACAAATATTTGCTTTTACCAGTATGTGTTGTGTGTTCTATGATGTAATATATTCCCACTCAGCCCACTGTTTACAATGGCACAATTTCTAAATGAATAGGAATTGGTAAGAAGCAAATGAGCCTCATTCCAGCCTGTTTTGACTGGATCCAGGAAAGGGGTAAATGGGGGGCTAGGATCAGAACTCCCCAGCCCCAGCAATGAAAAAGCAGGAGGACTTGGATTCTAGCCCTGCCTGGGCTTAGGCCTCTGTACCAGGCATGACCCAAGCCTAGGCCTTAGAACCAGATCTGGCCTGGGCATAGGCCTCAGTGCTGGGCCTAGACTTCAGGGCTGGACATGACCTAGGCCAAGCCAAGAAGGCCAAGCCAAGGCCTCTGGAGGTCCATTTTTTTATGCTACAAATATAGGGGCAGATCTTAAAACATATGCACAGGCGTAGATTTGTTCGCACAACCCGGCGCGAGCAAATCTACGCCCGATTTTATAACATGAGCGCGCTCCCGCGCGCATGTTATAAAATCTAGGGTCGGCGCACGCAGAGGTTGCACAGTTGTGCAACCTGCACGCGCCGAGCCGAGCAGCCTGCCTCCGTTCCCTCCGAGGCCGCTCCGAAATCAGAGCGGCCTCGGAGGGAACTTTTTTCCGGCTCCCCACCTTCCCCTCCCTTCCCTATCTAACCCACCCCCCAGCCCTAACTAAATCACCCCCCTACCTTTGTTGAGAAAGTTACGCCTGCCCAAGGCAGGCGTAACTTGCACCCGCTGGCTGGCCAGGCCCCGACACAGACTGCTGTATTGGAGCACTCGGACACACCCCCAGACTGCCCCCGGACCGCAGCTATGCCCCCAGCCATGCCCTCTGGCCACGGCCACGCCCACAGCCACGCCCTCAGACTGCCCGTTTTTCGAAGCCCTGGGACATATGTGCGTCCCGGGGCTTGCGCGCGCCACCGAGCGGATGCAAGATAGGCTCGGCGCACGCAGGGGGAGGCAGGGGTAGGTTTTCGGGGGTTGCATGCATATCTACCCCATAACATCTGAACATTTTTTAGTATATTCATAGGAAGCTATTTTTAGTTTGTTCCATTTGGAATGAACCAAAAAAGGCCTTATTTGTTGCCTTTTTGGCATTCATTAAAAATGAATCCATATCCTTAATATCATGCTGTACTGCAGATAAAAGAATCAAAAGTCACAAAGCTACAAAGCAGTGGTTAGTTTCTGAGTTTTATAAACCATTAACATTTATAGGTGTTAGCTTTCATAGCAGAGCTTTTAAATTATATTTATAAATATAGACCTAAATGGCTTATTTTTAAGCTTGATATAGTTTGACTTATGTTCCTAGTGGATTTATAAACATGTGTGTAGATTAATATTAAAAATGTACAGGTTAACAATTTTGTAATTAAAAATGTTTTTACATATACACTACTAAAGCTCACTTGTAAACTCAGTTTGAGTATGGAAATTAATTATAAATTATGATAACTAAAATTACAGCAGATATTTCTAAAGAATCTCTAGTGAATTTGAAAGTGGTTCAGTTTAGAAGGTACTAATTACAGTTGCTTGAATAATAATTTTTTTTCCAATAATACCAACATTCACTACCTTTTCTCCTTTTATTTGATGTGTCAAAATGTGTTCTTCCTTCTGGGAAACAAATGGAGGATTTGATTGCACTGGATACCAGTTATGTGAAAAAAATCATATAAATAACACCACTGTAACAATAATTATGCATACTGAAAATCGATTACCGGCTGCATCACGGCAGTATGATTAAAATTAGGGGAAGGGGAGGAACATGGGTGGGGTTTGGACGGAGTTATCTCCGGGCAATGCTGCAGGCGATAATGTTTTTCACATTATCGCCTGCAGCACCACGGGAAATAACAACACCTTTTCCCGTGGCACTATGGGGGCGATAGTGTGCGATGCGGCCACATTGCAGTGGGCGAAACCACACCTCCGCGATGCAGCCAGCTGCCCACTATCACCACCCCTGCCCCTTTTTTATCGTGAAACATCATTCTGCTAGAAATATAGCAGAATGAAGAATCTAAGGGTTAGATTGTAAGTTCCCTTGGGCAGGAAATAACTACAGCACTTGAATTGTAACTTGCCTTGAGCACATATTTAAAAAAATAAAGTAATTAAATGTAAAATCCAAATCCTAACTTTTGTAGCACCTACATGCACAAATTACATTAATTCTCAATATGCATTTATGTGAAAGTATGCACATAACCCCACCCACCTGCTCTTTGCCATACTTAACTTGTACATGTGAATTTATGTGCATACTTTTTAGGAACATAAGAAATTGCCATGCTGGGTCAGACCAAGGGTCCATCAAGCCCAGCATCCTGTTTCCAACAGAGGCCAAACCAGGCCACAAGAACCTGGCAATTACTCAAACACCAAGAAGATCCCATGCTACTGATGCAATTAATAGCAGTGGCTATTCCCTAAGTAAACTTAATTAATAGCAGTTAATGGACTTCTCCTACAAGAACTTATCCAAACCTTTTTTGAACCCAGCTACACTAACTGCACTAATCACATCCTCTGGCAACAAATTCCAGAGCTTAATTGTGCATTGAGTGAAAAAGAATTTTCTCCGATTAGTCTTAAATGTGCTACTTGCTAACTTCATGGAATGCCCCCCCTAGTCCTTCTATTATCCTAAAGTGTAAATAACTGATTCACATCTACTCGTTCAAGACCTCTCATGATCTTAAAGACCTCTATCATATCCCCTCTCAGCCATCTCTTGTCCAAGCTGAACAGCCCTAACCTCTTCAGCCTTTCCTCATAGGGGAGCTGTTCCATCCCCTTTATCATTTTGGTTGCCCTTCTCTGTACATTGCAACTATATCTTTTTTGAGATGTGGCGACCAGAATTGTACACAGTATTCAAGGTGCGGTCTCACCATGGAGCGATACAGAGGCATTATGACATTTTCCGTTTTATTAACCATTCCTTTCCTAATAATTCCTAACATTCTATTTGCTTTTTTGACTGCTGCAGCACACTGAGCCGACGATTTTAAATTATTATCCACTATGACACCTAGATCTTTTTCCTGGGTGGTAGCTCTTAATATGGAACCTAACATTGGTAACTATAGCATGGGTTATTGTTCCCTATATGCAACACCTTGCACTTGTCCATATTAAATTTCATCTGCCATTTGGATACCCAATCTTCCAGTCTTGCAAAGTCCTCCTGTAATGAATCACAATCCGCTTGTGATTTAACTACTCTGAATAATTTTGTTTCATCCACAAATGTGATAACCTCACTCGTCGTATTCCTTTCCAGATCATTTATATATATATTGAAAAGCACAAGTCCAAGTACAGATCCCTGAGGCACTCCACTGTTTACCCTTTTCCACTGAGAAAATTGACCATTTAATCCTACTCCCTGTTTCCTGTCTTTTAGCCAGTTTGTGATCCACGAAAGGACATCGCCTCCTATCCCATGACTTTTTAGTTTTCCTAGAAGCCTCTTATGAGGGTCTTTGTCAAACGCCTTCTGAAAATCCAAATACACTACATCTACCGGTTCACCTTTATCCACATGTTTATTAACCCCTTCAAAAAAATGAAGCAGATTTGTTAGGCAAGACTTCCATTGGGTAAATCCATCTTGACTGTGTCCCATTAAACCATGTCTTTAACCAAATTGCTGAAATGGAACAAAAAAAAAGGAAAAAAGGGTAACAAAAATAAAAATGAAACAAAATGAAGTTTTTCCCATGCATAGTCCTGCTCTTCATATCCCTGTTTATTGAGATTGACATTGATCTTGTCTGGTCTTTTCCAATTACTTACAGTTGAGTTCTAAAAGGTGAATTTTAAAAGCCCAATGTGCGCATTAATTAGGGGATGCACGAATATGTTGCGCTCATGCTCACCGAGCGGATATTAAAAGCTACTACATATGCGTGTATATGCCACTGCATGCCCATCTCAGAACTTCTGAAAAAGAGGCTGGGTGTGGGCATGGTCTGGGCAAGGCATGGGAGATACATGGGCATTTTGAACCAGAAATTTGGGTGTAAATACTTCTGTAATCTGACACGCACTGAGGTCCCTTGCCATTTAACTTTACTTCTGCTATGGATGGTGTGTAAGTTTAAAAAAAAACCCCTAATGAGCCATATCTATGGGGTGTATAGCATCTGGGGCAACTGGGGGGGGTGTAGAGGCTATCAAACCAGGGAGGGTTGGAGGACTTACCTGTTAACTGGTTAGATTGGGAAGGAACTGGTAAAACAGGAAATGGTGTCGCCTCGGGTCCCTTTTAAAGTTTCCCCACTTACACGGTAGAAGCAGCTTTTGCTCGCACAGGCACACGACCACTTAAAATTAGGTGCACTTGTGTGCTCGGCCAAGCTATTTTATAACATGCAGACATATATCTGCATATGTTATAAAATAGCTGCGTCCCTAGGCATGGGCTAATGAACGCATACAAGCACCACTTTGAAAGTTACTGTCTAAGCTTTGTCATCATCCTAAAAATCCTGAACTGACCCAATTGGCTGGGTCAGGATTTTTTGACCAATCAAAAAGTCCAAACCTGACCTAAATTCTGATGCAGTGAGCATCTGAATTTCTTTCATTGATCACAATTTCTTTATAATTTTTGCTTTCGATTGGCTATCAAACTGAATATCTGGATCAAGATCTGGTGAAAGACATCCAAAAGCTGGTAGAGAAGGAAGAAGTTTTGATCATTGGAGATTTTAAACTGCTGGATGTGGATTGGAGTACCCCTTCTGCAGAGTCTGCAAGAAGTAGAGAGATAGTGGATGCCCTTCAAGGGGTTCTGCTCAAAATGGAACCCACGAGGGAGGGTGCAATTCTCAACCTAGTGCTCACTAATTGGTATAATGTCTCAAATTCCATACAGGTGGCCATCTAAGCACTAGTGATCATCAGATGGTTTGGTTTGATATCGTGAATAAGATAAAGAGAAGCCACACGAAGACCCAAATTTTGAATTTCAAAAATACAGACTTTGATAAAATGGCTATGTACCTGAAGGAAGAACTAGAAGACTGGTAGAAAATGGGTGACATGGAACACCAATGGGCCAAATTAAAAGGAGCTATTACAAAGGCAATAAATCTATATGTTAGAAATGTAAACAAAAGTACAAGGAAAAAGAAAACAATTTTTCTCTCAAAGGCTGAAAAGCAAAGGCAAAAAAACAGTGTTCAGGAAGTAAAAATGTTGTGTTCTGCGCCCGTGGATGGCCATGGGCGCGGCCCCCTACCTCACCCGTGGTGGGTCTGCCAGAATAACCCCTGAGCCAGTGCCCATCGCTCCGGCACAGGTCCCCGGTCTGGCCGCCGGGTGGGGAGCCGTCCCTGCTCCTCCCTCGCAGCGTCCTGCAGTCTTTCCTCCGTGGAGGAAATCCAAGATGGCCGCCGCCATCTTTAGGCACGAGGCCGTGCCTCCTCATTAGATTTAAAGGGACCTGATCCCTTTAACCATCTACAGCTGTTCTCTATGAGCCAGAGCAGAGGAAGTATAAAAGGAGGCTTCCTCTCCTCATTCCTCGACTTGGCAACATTCTTCGTAGTCAGGTCTGCTTGCTTCGGTTGGTTCTTGTACTTCAGATCCTTGTTCCTGTTTTGTCTTGGTGTTCCTGGTTCCTGACTTCGGATTGGCTAGCGGTGATTCCTGATGTATGACTTTGGACTGGCAAGCGGTGATTCCTGGTGTGTGATTTCGGACTGGCAAGTGGTGCTTCCTGGTGTGTGACTTCGGACTGGAAAGCGGTGATCCCTTGGTATAAGACCTCGGACTGGTAAGCGACGACCCTCTGGCACTTGACCTCGGACTTCTTCTGGACCATCGTCTCCAAGGGCTCACCTAAGTCCCAGCGGCCTGGGTCCCTATGGGCTCCTCCCGGGGGGACCGTGGGCTTCCAGGGGTGACGCTCCAGTTAGCCCTTGCACCGAACTCTCGACTCCTTGACCTCTCAAAGGTCCACCTAAGTCCCAGCGGTCAGGGTCCCAATGGGCTCCTCCTGTGGGGCCCGCAGACTTCCAGTGGCGAAGACTCCATTCCTCTCCTTGACGTCACGACTCTTCATCTGCTTCCACAGTCGCCTCAGTCTCCAGTGCCGAGGGTCAGCTGGTCGCATCTTCTGTTCTGCCTCGCCACCCGACGGGAGAACCTACGGATCTTCCTCCTAAGGTATACCATCCTCCCGTCGGCTCAAGGGTTCACAAGGCTGAGCATAACAATAAAAGATCCCAAAAAGAAAAATACAAAGAAGACTACCTGGTGAAACTAAGGGAGAGGAAGAAAGAAATTAGGAAAGCAAAAGGTCGAGCAGAAGAAAGGATTGCCAAAGAGGTAAAGAGAGGTAACAAAGCATTTATTAGGGATGTGCAGACCAAAAGTTTAAGTTCATAAGTCCATAAGTCGAAAGGGGGTCCCATTTGCGGTCAATATGGACATATGGAGAATTCCATAAGTTGAGTCTATGTCCATATGTGCAAATAAAAATTTAAACCCCTCACCCGCCTTAATCCCGCCCCCCCCCAAGACTTACCAAAACTCCCTGGTGGTCCAGCGGGGTCAGGACGCCATTCCTGAACTCCTTTGCAAGGAGCACGTGACGTCGGCGTCACGTCGGAGTGACGCGGCGTCACGTGATTCCCCTCGGGTTCGCTCCCGGACCCCTCGTTGGGCCCAAAAGGAACTTTTGGCCAGTTTGGGGGGGCCTCCTGACCCCCCCAAGCTGACCAAAAGTGCCTTTGGGCCCAACGAGGGTTCCGGGAGCGAACCCGAGGGGAATCACGTGACATCGGCGTCACGTCGGAGTGACGTGACGTCACGTGATTCCCCTCGGGTTCGCTCTGGAACCCCTCGTTGGGCTCAAAAGGAACTTTTGGCCAGCTTGGGGGGGCCTCCTGACCCCCCCAAGCTGGCCAAAAGTGCCTTTTGGGCCCAACGAGGGGTCCGGGAGCGAAACCGAGGGGAATCACGTGACGTCGGCGTGACGCGGCGTCACGTGATTCCCCTCGGGTTCACTCCAGAACCCCTCGTTGGGTCCAAAAGGCACTTTTGGCCAGCTTGGGGGGGCCTCTGACCCCCCCCAAGCTGGCCAAAAGTGCCTTTTGGGCCCAACGAGGGTTCCGGGAGCGAACCCGAGGGGAATCACGTGACATCGGCGTGACGTCGGAGTGACGCAGCGTCACGTGATTCCCCTCGGGTTCGCTCCCGGACCCCTCGTTGGGCTCAAAAGGCACTTTTGGCCAGCTTGGAGGGGCCTCCTGACCCCTCCAAGCTGGCCAAAAGTGCCTTTTGGGCCCAACGAGGGGTCCGGGAGCGAACCCGAGGGGAATCACGTGACGTCGGCGTGACGCGGCGTCACGTGATTCCCCTCGGGTTCGCTCCCGGACCCCTCGTTGGGCCCAAAAGGCACTTTTGGCCAGCTTGGAGGGGTCAGGAGGACCCCCCAAGCTGGCCAAAAGTGCCGTTTGGGTCCAACGAGGGGTCCGGGAGCGGAACCGCGATGGACCACGTGACGTCGGCATCACGTCGGAGTGACACGGACGTCACGTGATTCCCCACGCGTCCGCTCCCGGACCCTCACGGAACTTTTGGCCAGCTTGGGGAGTTTTGGTAAGTCTTGGGGGGGGGGATTAAGGAGGGTGAGGGGTTTAAATTTTTATTTAGATCAACAATCGCGATTTCCAACGTATTCAACATAGCTATGTTGAATACGTTGGAAATCCGATCGTTTACGCCTAATCATTTTTTTAAGTTAAAAAAAATAAATAAGTTGCGTTTTCCATTTAAGTTCAAAACGAATGCACACCCCTAGCATTTATCAGATATATCAGAGAAAGAAGGAAGCCCCACAATGGTATAATAAAATTGAAAGGTGACAAGAAGCAATGTGTAAAGATAGTCACAAAAATGGCAGAAATATTAAACAAATACTTCAGTTCAGTATTAATTAAAGACTCTGGAGAAGGACCGTTGCTGGTTTGCAAGACCTTAGATGAGAATGGGGTAGACCCAACTTCTTTTACAGAAGAGGATGTATGGGAAAACCTACGAAAACTGAAAGTGGACAAAGCCATGGAGCCAGATGAGGTGCATCCCAGGATAATATGGGAACTGGAGATGCCCTGGCTGAAAAACCTGTTCAATAGATCCCCTGGAAAAGGGGGAGGTGCTGCAAGATTGGAGAAGAGCGGTTGTGGTTCCGCTTCATAAGAGTTGTAACAGAGAGGATGCTGGAAACTACAGAACAGTTGGCCTCTCCTCTGTGATGGTAAAATTAATAGACTCTGCTGAAAGAAAGGATAGTGAATTATCTACAATTTAGTAAGTTGCTGGACCTGAAGCAGTATGGATTCACCAGGGGAAAGTCTTGTCAGACAAATCTGATAGATTTTTTTTTGTATTGAATGACTAGAGATTTGGATCGAGGAAGAGTGCCTGATTTGATTTATTTGGATTTCAGCAAAGCTTTTGATAAGTTCCTGCATATGATTGCTTTGATGGCTTTGATAAAGGACAGTCGTTCCTCTTAGCTCTCCTCGACATCTCTGCAGCTTTCGATACTGTAAATCATAATACCCTTCTAAACCAGCTATCAGACGTAGGAATTGCAGGATCAGCTCTTAGATGGTTCGACTCCTTCCTTAGCAATAGAGGCTATAAGGTTAAATCAATAACAAGGAATCCTCTCACACTAACGCCCCATTCGGAATCCCCCAAGGCTCCTCCTTATCGCCCACCCTGTTTAACATCTACATACTCCCTCTCTGCCACTTACTCTCAAATCTAAAACTTAAGTTCTATATATACGCAGACGATGTTCAAATTTTAATCTCAATATCCAATTCACTGGACTCAACACTCAGGTTATGGAACTCTCACCTGCAAACAATCAACCATCACCTCTCAAGCCTCAACCTGGTGCTCAACACTTCCAAGACAGAACTATTGCTAATCACTCCAGAAGGCAGTCCCTTCCAACACCAACTGCAAGCTAACATACAAATATCCCACGCTAGAGATCTTGGAGTCATTATTGATAGTCACTTGAACCTAAAGCAATTTATAAAACACACTACAAAGGAGAGCTTCTACAAGTTACAAGTACTCAAAAAACTTAAACCGCTCCTATTCCATTATGATTTCAGATCTGTCCTCCAATCCATTCTGTTTTCCAAGATCGACTACTGCAATTCCATTTTGCAAGGTCTCCCGGCTTCTACTATAAAACCCCTCCAGTTGCTCCAAAATGCAACGGCGAGAATTTTGATTAACACCAATCGGAGAGCGCATATCTCTCCCATTCTAAAAGATCTTCACTGGCTCCCAGTAAACTTCAGGATTCTCCATAAATCACTCACAATTATCCACAAAAATATTCACCATCAGACCCCTCTTGATCTGCTACCCCCTCTCAAATTGCACTTGATGGCCAGACCCTTAAGGGATGCCTAAAAGGGATCCTTACATGTTCCTCCAATCAAAGTTGTGCACCACTCAAACATCAGAGACCGGACATTCTCTATCACAGGTCTCTCCATCTGGAACGCCATGCCTCCGGACCTCAGGCAGGAAACTTGTCTACTAACTTTTAAAAAGAAACTAAAGACATGGCTGTTCTGCCGAGCCTTCCCCGCTACTAGCCCAACAGCCTGACTTAGAATTGTTCCAGCAATTACGTAAATAAACAAATGCTAAATCACGCTTACAAGTTATCATGAGGATGGCTCCTTGCCTCCCTCCCATACTCTCTTGTATATAGTACATCTTCGTTCTCCCTTTCTTATTTCCTACTCCCAGTTAAGGCATCCTTGTTATAATGTAACTTTATGCTCCTTCAAATTGTCTCTTGTTGATTGGTTGGTTATAGTTACTGCTTAGTTCGATGTAAACTGAGTTGATTTGATTTGTATCAAGAAAGTCGGTATATAAAAGCCTTTAATAAATAAATTAAATAAATAAATATGAGGTATGTGATTAAAATGAGAAGCTTAAGAGTGGGTGCCAAGGTGGTGGAGTGGATTACAATCTTGTTGACTGACAGGAGACAGTGTGTAATGGTAAACGGAACCTACTCTGAAGAGAGAACGGTATTAAATGGAGTGCCACAAGGATCAGTTTTGAGACCGGCTCTGTTGAATATCTTGTAAGAGACATTGCAGAAGGGATAGAAGGTAAAGTTTGTCTATTTGTGGATGATACTAAGATCTGAAACAGAGTGGACACGCCTGAAGGAGTAGAGAGAATGAAAAGTGATTTATGAAAGCTTGAAGAGTGGTCAAAGATTTGGCAGCTGGGATTCAATGCCAAGAAGTACAGTCATGCATCTGGGATGCAGTAATCTAAAAGAGCTGTACCTAATGGGGGGTAAAAGACTGATATGCATGGACCAAGAGAGGGATCTTGGATATATAATGTTTGGCAATATGAAGATGGCAAAGCAATGTGACAAGGTAATAGCTAAAGCCAGAAAAATGCTGGGCTGATAGAGAGAGGAATAACCTGTAAAACAAAACAAAAAAAAGGAGGTAATAATGCCTTTGTACAGGTCTTTGATGTGGCCTCACCTAGAGTACTGGGTTCAGTTCTGGAGCCTGTATCTCAAAAAGGAAAGAGACAGGATGCTTGCTGTCGAGAGAAGGGCGATCAAAATGGTGCAGGGTCAGTATCAGAAGGCTTATGAGGAGAGGCTGAAGGATCTAAATATTTATACCCTGGAAGAGAGGAGATACAAGGGAGATATGATACAGATCTTCAGATACATGATGCATGAACTTCAAAACTTTACTGTTGGAAATATTTCTTCATGGAGAGGGTGGTTGATGCCTAGAATGCACTTCCGGAGGAGGTGATAAAGACAAAAACAGTCAAAGAATTCAAAGGTGCATGAGATAAATGTTGTGGATCCCTAAAGGCTAAGGATGGAAATGAAGAAAGGGTACATGGTGATAATTTGCTGGTGTGGTGGTTACTACCTTCAACCAATAAGCTTTGGTGCTTTTGATGCAACTGTAACATTGTTCTCTGTTTAATTGGAAAGAAGAAAAGGGGGAGCTGGATTCAGACAACAACCAACGAGGGATCTAATTTTTACAGTCTGGGGAACTGATAATCAAGGTAGTAATCTACACAGAGCAACAGTTAATACCCATAACAGAAGGCATGGGATTACTACCCTTAACCAATAAACCTTGATGCTTTTGACTCAATTGCAACATCGCTTTTTGCTTTGACGGAGGTTGAGGGGATTGGAAGAGGAATCGGATTCAGACAACAACCAACACGAGCCCTTACCTATTTGGTCTAGAATACTGATATGCAAACATAAGGGAAAAAGCACAGGACTGCTTCTAAGGCCAAGTCCAAAAGCAAAGCATGTCAAGCAACACTGTCTGAATTTTCAAGAAGGCTTATCACCCAGTAAAAATGTTGTTAGCAGTAAATTTTAATGGGTTATCATAAGGCTTGGGGATAACTGCACAGAGGCAGTTGCTACCATAAGAAATATACTGGGCAGACTGGATGGACCAGATGGTCTTTTTCTGCGTCATTACTGTGTTACTATAAAACGAGTTTAATAAGGGTTACAGCAGGAAAAGACAGGAAACATGTTAATCTTTGTCTATCATCTGATGATACATTGATTTGCATATGGGAAAACAGCATCTAAATAACATTTATCAACCTCTGTGCAGTTAAATATTATTGTCTGTAGAGATAAGAGTATAAAACACAAAGAGGTCGATTTTAAAACAAGCGTGAGTGCACCCATGTACGCACGAATTGGCGAGCGGGCAAGGATATGCTGGAATTTTTAATTGTGCACGCACTTGTGAGCGTATGTTTTAAAATGCACCAACCGCACATAAGTATGCTAATTTTAAGAGGTCATTCAAGCACAGTTAGCTCGCATGCGTCTTCCATATGACCTTGTCGGCTTTTACACACTTATGTCAGTGAATTTTAAAACATGCTCAAGCGAGGCACATTCCCAGTTTTGCAAATATTCCACCACTTTTTCCAGTTAATAGCGAAGTCTTTCAATCTCTCCAGTTCTTCATCCTGCACACCTCCCAGTTGTCCTGGACCCCTCATCTTTTCCTATAAGCCCTAAAACTCGAGATCTACAGACTGGCTCCTCATCAGGAACAGCAGCAAAGTTATGCAGATATCTATCTTACACACGCTGCGGTTTTCGGTCTTAAAATTCTGAGTTATACGTGTAAATCTTGGCCCCGCCCTGGAACACCCATGCCCCACCCCTTATTTCTTACATGTGCATGGGTACATATGCATGTATTTTGTGCCTTTTTAAAATTCGCTTTGCTCAGGCGCAGCCCACATACGCTCACATGTGGGCATTTTTGCATGAGCAATGCTTTTAAAATCGACCTGCAATTCAATAGTCCTCTCATGATTAAACAAAACTCCTTGTCTTTGTGAATTTTAACATAATGGTAGCTAACAAATGTGATGTATGCCTCACTTTAAGTTATGATCTTTTCCAGGTGTCTCACAGACACAACACTACATATTGCAGACAACATCTGGCATAGAAAGTTCATTATTGTCTACCATCCATCTACCAGACTACATAATAGACTCTCTGGGTTTTCTGCACATTTGTTCTCTTCATGCTTAACAGAGAAACTGAAAAACTTTTCCAGTAAGGTACAGATGTTTGGGCACATGTTTTAATAATTTCTGGGTAATGGTAAATGCACTGTATTGTGGAGGCCAGCATCATTTGGAGTGGTATAGTCCCAAACCACAGTAGGAAATCACTAGGATTAAAATAAATAGTGGAAGACTCTTCCATGATTCATTGTGAGCAGTGCATAGAAGGAATGACATAGCTAACCTAATATTATTCAACCATGATGCCGTCAGCATGTCACATGCTTCATAGACTTTTTGACACAAATGAGTATCAAATGAAATGAGTATTCAAATGTAAAAGATAAAAGTTTCTTTTACCCTTTGTCCAGGTCTGCATTATTTATTTATTTATTTTATTTATTTATTTTAACACTTTTTTATACCGACCTTCATAGTAATAACCATATCGAATCGGTTTACATTTAACAAGGGTATAACTGTAGCATAACTGAAGAAAGTTAAACAAAAGGAAATGAATAAGGCAAGTTACATTCAACAAGGGTAAGGAACTTGGAAGCTTATATAGCTGGAAGGAAGTAAAGGTGGAAATAATTAAGAAATACAATGGAGGATACTAGGGATGTGCAGACCAAAAGTTTAAGTTCATAAGTCCATAAGTTGAAAGGGGGTCCCATTTGTGGTCAATATGGACATATGGAGAATTCCATAAGTTGAGTCTATGTCCATATGTGCAAATAAAAATTTAAACCCCTCACCCGCCTTAATCCCGCCCCCCCCCCCAAGACTTACCAAAACTCCCTGGTGGTCCAGCGGGGTCAGGACACCATTCCTGAACTCCTTTGCAAGGAGCACGTGACGTCGGCGTCACGTCGGAGTGACGCGGCGTCACGTGATTCCCCTCGGGTTCGCTCCGGGACCCCTCGTTGGGCCCAAAAGGAACTTTTGGCCAGCTTGGGGGGGCCTCCTGACCCCCCCAAGCTGGCCAAAAGTTCCTTTTGGGCCCAACGAGGGGTCCCGGAGCGAACCCGAGGGGAATCACGTGATGTCGGCGTGACGTCGGAGTGACGCGGCGTCACGTGATTCCCCTCGGGTTCGCTCCGGGACCCCTCATTGGGCTCAAAAGGCACTTTTGGGCCCAACGAGGGGTCCCGGAGCGAACCCGAGGAGAATCACGTGACGTCAGAGTGACGCGGCGTCACGTGATTCCCTTCGGGTTCGCTCCGGGACCCCTCGTTGGGCCCAAAAGGAACTTTTGGCCAGCTTGGGGGGGCCTCCTGACCCCCCCAAGCTGGCCAAAAGTTCCTTTTGGGCCCAACGAGGGGTCCCGGAGCGAACCCGAGGGGAATCACGTGACGTCGGCGTGACGTCGGAGTGACGCAGCGTCACGTGATTCCCCTCGGGTTCGCTCCGGGACCCCTCGTTGGGCCCAAACAGCACTTTTGGCCAGCTTGGGGGGGTCAGGAGGCCCCTCCAAGCTGGCCAAAAGTGCCGTTTGGGTCCAACGAGGGGTCCGGGAGCAGAACCGCGATGGACCACGTGACGTCGGCGTCACGTCGGAGTGACGCGGACATCACGTGATTCCCCACGCGTCCGCTCCCGGACCCTCACGGAACTTTTGGCCAGCTTGGGGAGTTTTGGTAAGTCTTGGGGGGGGGGATTAAGGAGGGTGAGGGGTTTAAATTTTTATTTAGATCAACAATCGCGATTTCCAACGTATTCAACATAGCTATGTTGAATAAGTTGGAAATCCGATCGTTTATGCCTCATCATTTTTTTAAGTTAAAAAAAAAATAAGTTGCGTTTTCCATTTAAGTTCAAAACGAATGCACACCCCTAGAGGATACGGGTTAAAGCTTAAGAGTGCTTTAACCTAGAGGTGCTCTAGTCTCTAGTCATCGTTCATGAAGATCAAGGCCATCGTCCAAGTAAGAGAAAGGGCAACTAGTGATTGTCTGGGGAATCCCCGAAAGCTTGGTGAAAGAGCCACGTCTTGAGTTTTTTTCTGAAAGTTAAAAGACAGGGTTCCAATCTGAGGTCTGCAGGAATATTATTCCAGATAGATGGTCCTGCGATCGAAAACGCTCGGTCTTTAGTCGAGGAGAGGCGTGTGGCTTTAGTCGGAGGAAATTTCAGTTCCTTTATGAATATCTCTAGTTGGTCTGTTGGATGAGTGTAGATTGAAGGGGAATTCAAGATCGAGTTGAAGTTGATGGTGGATGAATTTGTGAATTAAGGTGATTGATTTGTATAATATTCTGAAATTCACTGGTAACCAATGTAGGTTTCTGAGAATGGGAGAGATGTGTTCGCCACGGCTGGTGTTAGTCAGCAATCTCGCTGCGGCATTTTGTATCATCTGCAGTGGTTTGGTGGTTGATTAGGGGAGGCCTAAGAAGAGGGCACCACAGTAGTCTATCTTAGCGAATAGCAACGCTTGGAGGACAGTCCTGAAGTCATAGGAATGTTGTCACGTGAATTTGAAATATGAACTCCCCTAAGACCTTTGTAATGAACATTTAACTGCCAAAAAGTTGGGCTATTATGCTAGAAGATTGCTTTTTATTACTGTAAAATTTGATTTTGTACTATTGTAATACATGTTTTGCATATCACTCTCAACACAAATAGATATGGCAGTACATTAAAATAATAAAATAAATAGCCAATTAAAATATGAGCATGAGAGTCAGCTTGTTGCCAAAGTGATACCCTATAATAACAAAATTTGCATGGCAAAGGTTTAACTCTTGCAGTATGCACCTAAGGCCAGATTTTAAAAGGGCTGCGCGCATAAATTTCGGGGGTTATGTGCATAGCTGGGCCAACCACTCGCATATCCCCCGATATGCACCGAAATGCTGGCCTGTCTGAAAGGGGCGGGCTGGGGGGCGTGGTCTGGGTGGGGGGGCAGGGCAGGGGCAGGCCGGGAAAACCCCATTAGACACTGTCCTGGGGAAGCACACGCAGGCAGCTGGCTGGCGCATGGAAGATACTTCTGCTCCAGAGGAGCAGTAAATATTGAAACAAAAAAATAGGGGATAGTTAAGAATAGTTAAGGGGTCGGGGAGGAGAAGGGAAAAGGGAGGAAGGGTAGGTAGGAGTATAGGAAAGTTCCCTCCCAGGCCGCTCTTTAATTGGAGTGGACTGGGAGGGAACTGGGCAATGGCCCGATCACGTCGCTGCATGTACTGTAGAATATTCTCCCCCCCGCATGTGGGAGTTGCCGGCCGCCCACACATGCACACATGGATCTTAAAATCTGGTGCGCACGTGTATGCAGATATCGCATTTTATAAGATATGTGCGCCGACGCGTACGTGTTAAAAAATGATCACATCCATGTGCACATGCCGGGAATTGTGTGCTCGTTTTAAAATCCACCTTATACTGGGGGCAAGGTCAGATGCAAGGTCTCCAAGTACTTTTGTACCCCCGTACCTTGAAGCTTATTTTCAAAGGGAAAGTATGTGTGTAGTTCTGTATTTTAGTTGTTTTTAAGTATTAGGTCATGTTGTGACATAATCGAGTGGGAGGGAAGGTTTGGGGAGGGCTGGAGTTGTGTGTTAATTTTTTAATCCATTTTAAGGCTATATAAAAACTATGCTAGAAATCTAATTCTTGTAGCCAGTTATGGTGTAAGAGATATGCATAGCTGTGCATATACTACTTGTATTGCCTTTTGTTTCTCAATATAATTCTAATACAATAAGAAAACACACAAAACTATACACCCTGGGACCTTGAACCTCCCACTTCTGCAAGTCGGGTGCGCACCTGAAAATGTGAGTACAGATCTGAAAATAAAATTGACGCATGAATTTTCCCTCCCTCCAACACACCTTTCACTCCGGGGATGACACATTTTCGCCCCAATTAAATTTTCCTGCCCAGTGAAACCTGGCAGCTAGATTTATCTGTTTTGAAGGTTACAATCCCCTCCCCCACTGGAGGATCTAGCAGGGTCACTTCTATGCCACTCACCTAAAGCCCCTTGAAAATTATCCTCATTGAGACCTTTACAAATCATTTTAACAGATTTATTTTGCATGTCTGAAAGCTGTGTTTTAATCCAAAACACCAAAGAACTAAAATAAAAAACAATTATGTTTTGAAAAAAAAAATCTGCCTAATTATATTAACAAAAATGTGATTGGGAGAAGGCCTAACAAACAGTTTTATTTACATGTTTAAGTTCATCTGAAAAACAGACTGGTTTAGTACCTTGCAGGACACACCCCCTGCTATATTCCTTCAGTCAGAACCCCATTGCTGATAATTCCTGCGAATACAGTATGGGCAATATGAAACAATTAACGAGGAGAGAAAGTAAAAGACCAGAGAAGCAGAAAAGATAAAGCATTTGCAGTGAAAGCGCTACGAATGCTTCATGGAACCTGTATAATGCAACCGTCATTTGCATTCACCATCGCCACCTCCCAAAAAATTATAATATCATGAAGTGAGGAGGTTTGTGGCTTTACAACATTTTGGGAGAGGTAGAAAAATTAAACCTGAGAACCGTGCTTCTGTTCCCCATGGAAGAAACATATTCATTTGGTTAAAAACATAAAACGTCTTTGTTTTGTTTTGATGATTTTTTTTTTTTTTTAACTTGGGTGGATACAGGTGGGACAATAAAATCCCACTAGCATAAATCAGTGTGTCAGACGTGGCGAAGCAAAGTTTACCATTTTAAAACGGAGCAGTGCAGACCTGAAATAACAACAAGGGAAAAATGTGTTCTTTTTTTCCAATAACTAAACTGGCTAACCTTGCTTGGAATTAAAAAATATTTTACCTGGACCAGGATTAAGCTTGAATGAAGTGAGAGAAATAATAATAATAATAATAATAATAATAAAAAAAACCTCCCCCCCCCACCCCCGTCTCAGTTGGCAAATGTCTAACAAGAAGTGGTTTTAGGGGCAAAACATTACATACATAAATCTGTAGCACTTGAAAACAAAAGTTGATTCAGCTTCCTTTGGAATGTTTTATGGGTTTAGTGAGTAGTTTTCAGTCTCAAAGAAAATACTAAAATAGATTTTTTGAAATTCAGTAACTATATAGACACTTGGCTCATTTGGGTGGGTCTAATTGTGATTCTTGGAGTCCTATCAAGAGACCTTCATGTTTGTTTACATAGACTTCTTTTCTTTTCACAAGTGTTTAAAACATATACATTAAATAAGAACTGGCTGATTTCTGAGAGCCTAAGTCTGCTGCTTGCTGTAGGAATTGGAGGGAGGAAGAAAAGGGGAGATCATCATCTGGCTCGCTGCTTCTAAACTGTATTGGTTTAACTAAGATTCATAGCGGTGGCAAGGGCATCCTGCTTCTACTTTGCCAGCAAATCAAGCAAAGCAGAGCAGCTAGTGGGTACAAATGGTCGCAGCTTTATTTAACATTATTCAAATACAATGCAATCTAAGACATGAATATTCTTACGTGATCTAATGGGTACAGTAACTTTCAAACAGCCGTGTGAGCGCACATCGGCGCGCATAAGTCGGCCCACAACCAGGGACATGACCCTTTTATAACATACGCATGTATGTTATAAAATAGCCTGGCCACACACACGTGCGCCAAATTTTAAGTGGGCGCGTACATGTGTGTGCAAATCTCACCTCTACCGCTTAAATCAGGGAATTTTAAAAGCTGCGCATGCCGACGCTATTCCCAGTTTTACCAGTTCATCCCCAGTTGACCCAGTTAAGAGACAGGTCCTCCAGACCCCCATGGTTTAATAGCCTTCACTCCCACCCAGTTAGCGCCAACCCATAAAACCCTGTGGATTTGCCTATTTTTCTTTATATTTTAACTTGCACATCATCCATAGCAGAAGTAAAGTTACGCGGCAGGGGACCCCAGCATGCATCGGATTATGTAAGTATTTACACACACACCTCAGGTTCATGCCCTGAAATGCTGATGTCCTGCCCAGACCATGGCCACGCCCCACCCCTTTCGGAAAACTTTTGAGTTTTGCGCACTCCAGGAGATGCACTGGTTCTGGTAAAAATAACTTTACTAATGGGAAATTGATGTAAATAGATAAAAATCATTAAAATTCACCAAATTCATGTTTTTTCTAACTCCCCATCTTTTTGATTTGCATTTTTTTAATTAATTGAAACCCTGTAGAATGAATAACTTTTGATATTACATTCTACTGTAGAGAATAAATTTTCAAAATACTGGTAAAAATACAGACAAAAGGCAAATCTCACATTTTGCACATCCTTCGTGATGTGTGTTGCTAAGATCGGGAGGGAAAAGGAAAGAAAGTAGTTATTTTCAAGAAGTCCCACCCTCAATCCCAATGTTTTTCAACCTAGTTCTTGAGGTCCATAGTGCTAGTCAGGTTTTATATATTTATGTTACCCCTGGGCTGATTGAGCCCTGACAAAGGCCCCAGGAACCAAATCTCAAACACCGTCTCTTAATATAAGCTTCTTCCCATGTTGTTATTTTATTTGAGTGTCCAAGATTTCCCTGGGCAGAAGGAAAATGTTCTTCTAGGTCCTGTACATCTGCTTTAAGTCGAATTCTAATTTTCGAGCACTGACAAGCTTTTGGGGTTATTTAGTAAGAATAACTTCGCTGAAAGCTGGGATGATTTCCAACATAACTTTTACTGGGAATTTTGTAATTGATGGCAATGTCATTACAGTGGTTATCTCCAAAACATGCTACACAAGTTATTTGGTTTGCTTGTAACAAATTTGTGACTCTTAGTTTATTCTTAATAAAGTCAAATGTCAATTTATTGCCAATTATTATCCTTAAGCAAACCGAGCTATGGCCAGCATTCAAACCAGTAATGTAGAAATCCAACACGAATGCTGGTATTAAGTAATACAGTCCCAATACTTCATTCAGGTATATAAATATAAAGTCTCATTTATTCGAAAATTGGCAACTCCATTGTTATAAAGCGCAATCTTTCATGCACACGGGGTCCCCCGACACGGTCCCGTGTTTCGCCAGCGGCTGCGTCGGGAGGGATGCCCACAAACTCAAACAGGAAAATCTAAAATTTAAATTACAAAGGACTGTATAAGAAAT
Source organism: Rhinatrema bivittatum (assembly GCF_901001135.1). NCBI lineage: Eukaryota > Metazoa > Chordata > Amphibia > Gymnophiona > Rhinatrematidae > Rhinatrema > Rhinatrema bivittatum. Next base: position 403,361,504 of record NC_042618.1, on the reverse strand, counting down.
GGCAATGGTACAGAATCAATACAAGTTAGTGCACGCATACATTTTACCTTAGACGGATTTCTTAAGTTCCAGGCATGGAGTGCGTTCAAACCGGGTTCAGAGTCAACTTAAAAGCTGTCAAAACTCGCGCCAACCAGATTTCAAAGACCAATCAGAGAAGAGAAAGAGCCGACCAATCGCAGATGGAGTTGTGTCAGCTGCAGCCTATCAAAATCATGTAAAATGAAACCATTCGATTTCTTTGTTAAGGCCCTTCGGAGTCACACAATCTAACCGGTGTATCCACCTTTGTTCACATCGTGTCAGTGAAATGTCAAAATCACCACCACGCAATGAGGGTGTAACAGTTTCTAAAACAAAAAAGAATAAATCAGAAATTGTGTGAGAGTGTGATAACCAATGATCAACTAGAGGGGCCAAAGTACGGGAATGTTTAATATTTGATCTATGTTCGATCATTCGAGTACGTATCTGTCTTGTGGTTTTACCCACGTATAGCATGTTACAAGGACAGCGAATGATATATACTACGCCTGCAGAGGCACAGTCCGAGTCTTGACGTAGGGTATAACACCTTGTAGTGAGAGGTGCAGTAAAGTCAGAAAGAGTGGTCGTATGTTTACATACCGAACAATTTCCACAAGGTCTGTGAGTGCCCATCTGTATGCCACTAGAGCGTGTTGATAGAAAATCTGAGTTAGTCAGGATATCTCGAAAGTTTTTCCCTCTACGGTACGTAAACCTTAAGGAACTATGAAACATACTGGAAAGTGCTAGGGAAGACCAGTGTTTTTTGAGAATGCTAGATATCGCATGGCTGGACGGTGAAAACGGCAAAATACAGTTCAAAGAAGAATTATCATCCCTTCGTGATGGAAGAAATAACCAATCCCGGTTAGCATATAAGGCTCTCTTGTAGGCAGATCTTAAAACTTTATAAGGGTACCCTCTCAACCTAAACCGGGAGAGCATCTCCTTAGCTTTTTGTACATAGTCAGACGTGGAGGAGCACAGTCTACGCAACCTCAGGAACTGTCCGGTAGGGATATTCTTTTTCAGATGTTTAGGATGACAGCTGTCAAACTTTAATATTGTGTTTCGGTCAGTGTCCTTGCGATAAATAGTAGTGGAAAAACTGGAACCTGTGTTGGATATTAACACATCCAAAAAGGGTATCTCCGAATAATGTAAACAAAAGCTAAACTGCAAGTGGGGGTTACATTGGTTTAACCAGTCAAAAAATAAATAAAACTGTATTTCAGTCCCTAACCAAATCAGCAGAATATCGTCAATGTAACGGTACCATGAGTGTACAAAATTCCACCAGCGCGAAGGGTATATATACGTCTCCTCAAATTGAGCTACGAACAAACATGCTAAACTGGGTGCCATTGTGGCACCCATTGCTGTCCCTTTTATCTGTTGGTAAAAGGAAGACTCAAAACGAAAGTAATTTTTTGTCAGTGCCAAGGTAGTCAATTGCATAAGAAATGAAGTGGGGACCCTAGATAGTTCTGTACGGGAATTCAAAGTATTTTCAATTACTGTAAGGGCTTCAGATTGAGGGATGTTAGAATAGAGAGAAACAATATCTAAAGTAATAAGTAAAAAAGGTGTAGAGGGAAAATTAGTGTTGTCTAATAAAGTAATAAGATGGGAGGAGTCACGTACATATGATTTAATCCTTGGGACAAAAGGTCTCAAAAAAATGTCCACGAATTGTGAAAGGGGCTCCAAAACCGAGCCAATCCCTGATACTATTGGACGCCCTGGTGGGTTCTCAAGGGACTTGTGGATTTTTGGGAGTGTATAGAACACTGGTACAATAGGGCTTTGGATGGTAAGATAATTGGCTTCCCGATTGGTAATATAATGATGGGCAACAGCGTCCTGTACAATCGAAGCTATTTCTAACTTCAATATTTCTGTCGGGTCTGAGGGTAAGGGAAGATAGAAGGACGTGTCCTGCAACTGACGAAGAACCTCAGTTTTATAATCCGCTCTATTCAGAACTACAACCCCCCCCACCCTTATCGGCCGATTTTATAATAATGGACGGGTCCTCAGATAGAGAACATAACAAAGATCTTTCATGTTTAGACAAGTTAAAGTGCATATATTGATGATCTTGAGTCAATAATTTAATGTCATTCTGAACCAATTTTTCAAAAGCTAAAATCATGGGGTCAACTGGGCCTGGGGGAACCCATTTGGATTTGACTGAAACAAGAGAGTCATCTTGTACAGGAGGGACATCTGAAAAGAACAGTTTCAATTTCAAAGATCTAAAGAAACGGTATAAATGAACCTGAACATCAAATATATCAACTTTAGCAGTAGGCACAAAAGAGAGTCCTTTCGCTAACAAATTTAACTCATCTTGTGAAAACGTCCTAGAAGAAAGGTTAAAGACTATATCCGAGTTTACTGCCAAGGATCCTGTTGTTGTCGTGTGGTGCGGGTGGATCGTGAGTTCATCGGTGGTCGACCTCGTGATCTCGAACCCCGGTTGTTGCGAGACACTGGTGCTGGATCTAAAAAAGCCGCAGCAATAGAAGAGGATGATGAAGAACCAGATGCAGGTTGGATATTTTGTGGTGGCGGGAGAGCCAACTCTTCGCCAGATGAGTAGTCTGATGATTGGGCAAAAGCTACCGTCTTCTTTGGGGGTTTCATGGGGTTCATCCATTGATAAACGTAGCCCGACTTGTAATCAATAGTGTCACGTTGGAATTTTTTATATTTCTTGAACTTGTTTAAGTTTTCAATAAATTCAGAATGTTGTTGCTCAAATTCCTCTAACGATGCTGCACTCGATCGGATGGCTTGAATGTTTGTGTCTACTTCACTTTTGAGTGGAATGATAACCTCTTTAGTCGTCTCAATGATCAATAGCATGAGATCGAGGGAGCACTTGTTTAAGATCTGGTTCCAGCGTGTAATAAAAGCCGGATTGTCCATATGTAATCTAGGGGCTTTTTGTACCCGTAGTCCTCGAGGTATTCTCCTAACCCGGCAATACTCAATCAAAGTGGAGGCGTGGAGTTCTGCTCGGGTCAGACGTTTCTGTGAATTAATGGCGTCAGTCCACGATACGATAGGCAATTCCTCAGTTTCTGGGTCTGCAAAAACTGTCCCTACCAGACAGTTCCTGAGGTTGCGTAGACTGTGCTCCTCCACGTCTGACTATGTACAAAAAGCTAAGGAGATGCTCTCCCGGTTTAGGTTGAGAGGGTACCCTTATAAAGTTTTAAGATCTGCCTACAAGAGAGCCTTATATGCTAACCGGGATTGGTTATTTCTTCCATCACGAAGGGATGATAATTCTTCTTTGAACTGTATTTTGCCGTTTTCACCGTCCAGCCATGCGATATCTAGCATTCTCAAAAAACACTGGTCTTCCCTAGCACTTTCCAGTATGTTTCATAGTTCCTTAAGGTTTACGTACCGTAGAGGGAAAAACTTTCGAGATATCCTGACTAACTCAGATTTTCTATCAACACGCTCTAGTGGCATACAGATGGGCACTCACAGACCTTGTGGAAATTGTTCGGTATGTAAACATACGACCACTCTTTCTGACTTTACTGCACCTCTCACTACAAGGTGTTATACCCTACGTCAAGACTCGGACTGTGCCTCTGCAGGCGTAGTATATATCATTCGCTGTCCTTGTAACATGCTATACGTGGGTAAAACCACAAGACAGATACGTACTCGAATGATCGAACATAGATCAAATATTAAACATTCCCGTACTTTGGCCCCTCTAGTTGATCATTGGTTATCACACTCTCACACAATTTCTGATTTATTCTTTTTTGTTTTAGAAACTGTTACACCCTCATTGCGTGGTGGTGATTTTGACATTTCACTGACACGATGTGAACAAAGGTGGATACACCGGTTAGATTGTGTGACTCCGAAGGGCCTTAACAAAGAAATCGAATGGTTTCATTTTACATGATTTTGATAGGCTGCAGCTGACACAACTCCATCTGCGATTGGTCGGCTCTTTCTCTTCTCTGATTGGTCTTTGAAATCTGGTTGGCGCGAGTTTTGACAGCTTTTAAGTTGACTCTGAACCCGGTTTGAACGCACTCCATGCCTGGAACTTAAGAAATCCGTCTAAGGTAAAATGTATGCGTGCACTAACTTGTATTGATTCTGTACCATTGCCATTTCTTATACAGTCCTTTGTAATTTAAATTTTAGATTTTCCTGTTTGAGTTTGTGGGCATCCCTCCCGACGCAGCCGCTGGCGAAACACGGGACCGTGTCGGGGGACCCCGTGTGCATGAAAGATTGCGCTTTATAACAATGGAGTTGCCAATTTTCGAATAAATGAGACTTTATATTTATATACCTGAATGAAGTATTGGGACTGTATTACTTAATACCAGCATTCGTGTTGGATTTCTACAATTATTATCCTTAACAGTTTTCATATCCATTCATATGATGAAACTAACTCCTTCCCAATTTTTAGGGAATAAATCTTAAATGAAAGTCACTGTATTCCAAGGTGAAGTCCAAATCTCTCAAGTAGCTCTTCTCCTCTCTCCTCCATACTGTTGATATTAAAGAGTTAGCCTCTAGCTCCTTTCCTCCTATTACCTCTTTGAGAGGTGTGGTTAGTGCAGTTAGTATAGCTGTGTTTAAAAAAGTGGTTAGTGCAGTTAGTATAGCTGTGTTTAAAAAAGGATTGGATAAGTTCTTGGAGGAGAAGTCCATTACCTGCTATTAATTAAGTTGACTTAGAAAATAGCCACTGCTATTAAGAGCAACGGTAACATGGAATAGACTTAGGGGTAGATTTTCAAAGGGTTATGCGCGTAGGTTACACGTGTAACCCCCGAAAACCTACCCCAACCCCCCCCTGTGCGCGCTGAGCCTATCTTGCATAGGCTGCCGGCGCGTGCAAAGCCCCGGGATGCGCGTATGTCCCAGGGCTTTCCTGGGGGAGCGGGTCGGGGGGCGTGCCATGGTGGCGAGTCATCGGGGGCGTGTCAGGGGCGTGTCGCAGCCGGCAAGACATTGGGGGCGTTCCGGGGGTGTGGCCGCGGCCTCCGGACCAGCCCCCGGACCAGACCATGGTGCGCCGGCAGCCAGCCCGGCATGCGCAAGTTACGCCTGCCTCGGGCAGTAAATATTCTGGTAGAGAACCTTTAGTGTCTCTACATTTATTTAATTAATTAATTGATATTCCACGTCATTAAATATCTGAATGGGTAACAATTAAAAGATCCACAATAAATATGCATGAGATCTATATTATTTGCCTTGAATTGGGACAGTAAACCAAGCCCTGAGGTAACCCAAAGTATTAACACCACATTCAGCATACTGTTATCCAGAAGACAGGAAATGAAAAGCAAAACCTCTAAAGATTTGCTAGTTTTGTGGTCTTCGTTCTCACCATAACGCTAAATAAATTTTGAGATTGTGAGGGCTGTACAAAAATCTGCATATGCTACACAGAGTAAGATTAATGGACCCTGATGTAGTGATAAATGATTAATTTGTCTATTCACAGAATACAATACAGAAAGTCAGAAGAAATCTTAGGAAGATCATTGAAATAATATCATTAACACCTCAGATAAACATTTAGGGGTCTATGTACTAAACTGTGTTAAAATTGTCCAATAATTCAGGTTAACAGACCAATTTTAATGTGGGCTTTAGCTGACAACTTAATGTCCAATGTTCTAAAGGTTGGCAAGTCTTTAGTGCATAGGTTGTCAACAGAAGGTTTTTATTGCTGCTAGTATCATCATCCCTGATGGGTGGGTTATGGTTCCTCTTCCCCTGAGTACAAGAACAAGGGTCCTGCCTATTCTGATGGACCCCCCACCCCAACATCCAGATCAAAGGCTTTCCAGGCCTGATCCCACCATCCCCAAAGAATCTCCAAGGCCTGATGACCCCCCCCCCCCAACCTTTTCCCTCTGCTAGGTGAACCCCCACTCACCAACTCCATCTGAATATTGGGCCTCAAAGGGACTCTGATCTGGATGTCAGGAGTAAAGGTTCTTTTGATCTGGATGTCAAGGATTGGAGATGACTGGACCTTAGAGGATGTTAATATCAAGGCGGGAGAATCAGATCATAAAGAATTATTAATATGGAAATCAAGTCTTACAGATAAATTTAAAAGCATTGCTCGCGCAAAAACAGCCCCATGCACACATATGTGGGCCGCGCATAACACAAATTTTAAGAAGCCTGGAAGTATGCGCGTATATACCTGTGCGCGCTTCAAGAATAAGGAGGCGGAAAAGGGGTGGGACATGGGCATTCCAGGCCAGGGCCAAGACTTACGCACATAACCCCGAATTTTGCAAAGGCTTGGCATGATACCCACGTATGTCTGGAGATTTTGAGCCAGAGGGAGTCCTAAACACTGGGGGGTAGGTTGGGGAGAGGAAGCGGGAGAGAATATGACACTCTATATATCTCCTATTGTAAGAAGGGTACTTTCAACTCAGGGTGGGCTTTGGGAGCGGCAATGTTACATTGGTCTGCCTAGGGTGCAAGGGTCTGTAAACCCTTGTAACACCGCCCCCCCGCCCCCCCACACCCACCCTGAGTTGAAAGTGCCCCTCTTACAGTGGGAGTCTCTCTCTTGCTCTCTCATGGTCACTTGTGCGAGCATGTTATTAAAAATATGCGAGTAAAGGCTGCACACATATGCATGGCAGGGATATTTTAAAAGACCAAAAAATCACCAAACACTAACCCAAACCAACATGTAATCTGGGGACTTTCAACAAAATCCAAACCCCAAAACTAACCTTGTCACTCATTTATATATTTATAGTATTTTAGACAGCAACAAATAAATATTTCTTTTCTTTGTAGGACCTTCAAGAGTACAGTTTATATTATGCACAAACTGCATTTACCTATAGGTCCAACTTTACTTTATTATGTTTCATATTTTTATAAAATCTGTTACCGGATCTCTGGGTCTCTCAAATGAACACCGTACTCAAGTCCAGGATGGAGCAACCTTTCTAAGTGCCTATTTTTTCAAAGAGAACAGACTCAAACTCCAAACTTAACTTAACATTAATGCCAGACTTGAAAGCCCGGATTGGAGAGATTTTCCCAACTAAGCATTAAGGAGGGCTTTCTCTCAAATAGAGAAATATGGGCGCTACAGATTGACCATCCAATTTGCCCCATTTTATATACTTTACCCAAAATCCATAAAAGTCTTACATCTCCTCCGGGACATCTGATTTGTGGCAAGAAAAGGATCTATTTTGGAACCGTTGTCCAATTTTTGGGATTTTTTTCCTAAAACCTTTTGTTCAATGTACTTCCTCTTTTTTGCAGGATATGACTGAGATGTTGGTAGTGTTACAATCTTTACCCCCTTTGCCTAAGGATTGTGTCCTTGTGATGTTAGATGTTGAAGCACTTTATATGAATATTTCCCAAGTTGAAGCATTTACTTAGATTAAAAATATTTTGGAAACAAGAGAGTGGCCACATCGTGTACCTACTTCCTTCTTGATGTCCCTTTTGGAGCTGGTTTTGTTTCACAAATTTTTTTATGTTTGACTTCTGTTATTATCTCCAGGTCCAAGGTGCAGCAATGGGGGCAACAGTAGCCCAGATATAGCAAATCTGTTTGTGGCCCATTTTGAGGAAGATTTTTTATACCCTTCTCCTTGGTATAAAAATGTGCTGATCTGGTGGCGCTATATGGACAACATCTTTTTTATTTGGACGGCATCTCGAGAGAAGCTACAGGATTTTTTATCATGGATTATTAACCACAGTGCATATTTGAATTTCACTATGCAGTGTCATGGGCATTCATTAGCGTTTTTGGACATTACTATTATCAGGGAAGGTGACTTTTTGACTACTACACTACATCGAAAAAATACAGATCGGAATCAATTTTTACAATATTCCAGCTGCCACCCAAAAAAACTTAAAGACAGTTTGCCTATTAGTCAATTTTTGCGGCTTAGGAGAATATGTTCTACTGTAATTGAATTTAGGACACAATCAGAAGTAATGCCTGCTCGTTTCTTGGAAAGAGGATATCCCCAGTCTGTCATAAAAAAGGCTTACAAAAGTGTTATTTGCAAACAGATCTCTCCTTTTGGATTACAAAGCAGAACAAGGCAATAATGGGTTAACTTGTGTCTTACATTTTAGCAACCATGTGAAAGATGTTGGGATTTTACAAAAACATTGGTCTATGCTGGCTCTTCAAAATGGAGCAGATTTTAAAATCTGTGCACGCGGGGTACATTTGTGAGCGCTACCCATGTTTAAGAACTGAACCTGATAAATCATCCGTGCAACGGGTGAACAGGAATTCCCTTTGTGGCTCATGTGAAATGTGTGCATTAGCGATGGTTGGCTTTGTATGGCAACATCCTGGTTCAAAACACATCACTTTTTAAAATGGATACACAGATTGTAATTCTAAATTTGTGATTTATGTATTTCAGTGTCCATGTGGCTTAATTTACGTTGGTCACATGAAGAGAAAAATCTGAATATGTTTCTTAGAACACAAAAGTTGTATTAAAACATCAAAACTAACAGCTCCCATAATAGCTCACTGTCTAGACAAGGCACTTCATTTTAAGGAGTTAAAATGGACTATTTTGGAGTCTTTTCATGACCCGGAGAGGGGGTGCGATATTCAATCATTGTTAAATCGTTGAGAACAATTTTGGAACTTTGAGTTAAGATCTGTTAAACCTGAGGGATTGAATGAGGTAATTAATTGATATTCTTTGATTTAATTTGAGCTGATGTCATTTCCTCCAATGAATATAAGAAGATCCAGTTGACGCCATGTTTTTTAAAGTATGATGAAAATGATTTAAGAGATGAAGCAAGTTTCTCTGACGGAGCATTTTTTTGGACTAATAAACAAGAGAAGGCCCCCTGATGCAGATGGGGTATCGAAACATGGATCCATGTCGGGGTGATGATTGGAACGTTAAATTTGGATTTTGAGTCTGTTCTCTTTGAAAAAACAATCACTTAGAAAGGTTGCTCCACCCTGGTCTTGAGTACGGTGTTCATTTGAGAGACCTGGAGATCAGGTAACAGATTTTATAAAAATAAGAAACATAATAATAAAATAATAAAGTAAAGTTGGACCTATAGGTAAATGAAGTTTGTGCATAATATAAACTGTACTCTTGAAGGTCCTACAAGAGAAAAAGAAATATTTATTTGTTGCTGTCTAAAATACTATAAAAATATAACTGGGTGACAAGGTTGGTTTTGGGGTTTGGATATTTTAAATGACACCTGTATACTTGCAAGCAAAATACAAAATTAAATGTATCTCTGCTCGCGTAACCATATGGGGCAGATATTAAAAGCTACGCACAGGCATAGATTTGTGCATAGAACCCAGCAAGCACAAATCTATGCCCGATTTTATAACATGCGCCCCTGTTGCATGGGCGAAACGAGTGCCTCGTCGGAGTATACAAAGAATGATTCATTTCTGGAATTATATAACATAAAATCTAAGTGTTGAAAAATAATTGTTCAAAGTTTAAAATATTTAGTTTCATGTAAAGGGCGATATGTGTATACAATATTTGTTAACACACACTGTTGTATGTGATATGTACAAGCATTAAGTTTATAAGTGCATTGAATTTGATGGTTTTATGTGGTGTGAGTAGTATGAATGGTGTGAATGGAGGGTAGAGTATGATTGAGATAATTTTTAATGTAAGGAGGGTTTTGGGTTACTTAGCGGGATTTGTATAAAAAGCATGTAAATGATGATGTATTAAAATTATTATGTACAATAAAAAATGTTGGCATTATATATATTGCCGAGTTCCTCTGGATGATTACATGCTTTAATATTAAGGCAGGCTAATGCTCAAGTTTGTGTTAACTAATGCAAACATTCAGTGCAAGTTAACATTTGTGTAGCAGTAAAACACTTTAGTAAATAAACCCCTGAGAAAATACATTAATGGACTGATTTTCAGTGACTTACAGAAATAAAAGTCTGCTTTATGCACATAAGTGGTACTTTGAAAGCCAGTTGGGGGAGTTATGCAAATATGAGCGTACTGTCACCCACATTTGGGAGAGGCATTCCAGGGAGCAGAGTTAGGGCAGAGGAAATAATTTCCATGGATACATTCGATTTTCAAAACTGCATTGAGGGCCTGATTTTAAAAAGCATTTATTCGAGTAAATGGCTTTTGAAAATTGTTACAATAGTAGTTACATTTACGCACTTAGGGGTAGATTTTTAAACTTACGCGCGTTTATCCATGTGCAAGCGCTTCCTGACGCGCATACATGGATGTGCCGGGTCTTGCGCGCATCATGGATGTGCACATACATGGATGTGGCTATTTATAACGCACATGTCATAAAATATGAGAGGTGCGTGTCCCAGGACTTGCACACGCAGGGAGGGGAAAATTTTTAATTTATACGTGGTGACGCGATGGTCCCTTTTCCCAGTTCCCTCCCAACCCCTTACCTAACCTCCCTTACCCTTCCCCTCTCCTCCCCACCCTCTAAAACCCTTTATCCTACCTTTTTTGGTTTTTATTTTGTTGCTTTATTTTGTTGCTTTATTTTGTTGCTTACTGCTCCTTTGGAGCAGTAGCAACAAGTGCGTGCCGGCGATCCCTTCCCCGGTACAGCGGCAAATGGCTGTACAGGCCACCTTCAGCCCTGTCCCTCTCTGCGCCCCTCCCCATCCTTTTCATTCGGCCCGGCACTTCTGTGCTTAACAGGAGTTACGCATGTGGTTGGGCCTCTTTGAAGATGTGCGCAAGACCCGGCCACACACGTAACCCTCGTTTTCCAAGCGCGCAACGTTTTAAAAATCTACCTAACTCCTTTTGAAAATTATCCCCAAATATATATGCAGAAAGTTACATCTACTCGGGAACAGGTGCAATTTTCTGCACTTCTGTGTGTGCACATCCTGGGACAGCCCAGTGCTTATGTGCTTAAATCTGCTTAGAAAATTTGAGTTAAATTTTGTGGGTACAAAGTACCTGCAGACTTTAGCACTACATGTTCTGTTCTAAAATTGTTCTCTTAACAGTCATATAATAATATCTGATAGAGTTCCTGAGCTTTTGCAGAATTATTTCAGATGTTTTAATTTAGTTCAGGAAGTAGAAATAGCTATCTATACAAATATCCCAGGTCTTTTCTTCAGGTTTTGTTATGTATATATCATTTTTTTTTCTTAGGCTCTAGTGCACTGGATATCATAGTTCGCTAATTCAGTCTCTGCATGAATGAGGAAAAATTTTAAAACCTACAAATAAAAAAAAATGGTATCCTCATTAGTTTCAGCTTCTCAATTAAATTCATGTTTCTCAGTCCAAAAAGAAAAAATAAATATAGCTATCAATTTACCTTTAAAATAATAAAACTCCCAGCAGGCCTCCAAACCATTTTAGTTGGAAGTGCTTATAAGCAACTTGAATATCAATATATTGCTGTGCTGAGCTGTCAAAGTGGTTTCCAAAGATCTAACGACAGCTGTACCTTCCTTGCAATGTGTTGTAACAAGGAAGGAAGCCTCCGGCTCATCGTTGATGATTTTAAAATGTTGGCTTATATTTTATCCTCTTTCAAGTTAATTTTCAAAGGAGTTACGTATGCAAAATTAAGATCCGCATGCATAAGAGGCTTGTACTCTCATACTTGCTGTTTTATAAACATCAAAAGCACGCATGTATTTTTAGTTTCACGCACACATTTACTTGCTCAAAAAAGGGGAGGTCTGGGGCATTCTGGGATGGGGCCTTAAGGTATGAGTGCAAATTGCTATTTTACAAAATATTTATGTAAATACATTAAGCAAGTATTCATACATTTCGCACCTGCCAATTAACTAGCCCTATTGATATCAGATTAATTTGTTGTCTGCTATTTTGGGGTGGGAGATCTGGGTGAATTGGGGTGAGTTCAGGGTGAAGTACTAGGAGGGTCTTGGTGAACTGGAGATGGACTGGGTGAACTGGTGGAGGTATTGGCAAACTGGTGATTTCAAGTCCGCATGCATATGTTAAAATATACCTAGCTCTGTGTATAAATCAAAGTTTTGCCCGAACAAATAATAATATTTTCTGCGTGTATATATATATATAACTCTGGTATTCCAGAACATCAGCTTCCCTCTGCACTTGGCATGTGCATTTGTTTGAAAAGACAGACAATATCTGTCTTTTCATTTTGTTTTTTAAGTTAAATTATAGAAAAAGAACACATTTTGGGGTAGATCTTTAAAAAATACGCGATCGTGTACTTTTGTTCGCGCACCAGGCGCGAACAAAAGTACGCTGGATTTTATAAGATACGCGCGTAGCCGCGCATATCTTATAAAATCTGGGGTCGGCGCGCGGAAGGGGGTGCACATTTGTGCAACTTGCGCGCGCAGAGCCCAGTGCGCGCTGCCTGTTCCCTCCGAGGCCGCTCCGATTTCGAAGCGGCCTCAGAGGGAACTTTCCTTCACCCTACCCCCACCTTCCCCTCCCTTCCCCTACCTAACCCACCCCCCGGCCCTATCTAACCCCCCCCCCCTACCTTTGTCGGCAAAGTTACGCCTGCTGAAAGCAGGCGTAACTTTGCGCGCGCCGGCCAGCAGCCCTGCTCCATCCTCCAGTCCCGGGGGCTGGTCCGGAGGCCTTGACCACGCCCCCGGGCCGGCGCCACGCCCCCGGGCCTGCCCCTGAAACGCCGCGGCACGCCCCCAAAATGCCGCATCGTTTCGGGAACACCCCGTACACGCCCCCTCCCGCCCCTTTTCAAAAGCCCCGGGACTTACGCGCGCCGGCGGCCTATGCAAAATAGGCGCACGAGCCCTGCGCGCGTAAATTCAGAAGGATTTACGCACGTGCAGGCCTTTTAAAATCCACCCCTTTGTGTTTTATTTTCTCTAGATTTTTGTGTGCACTATTTGCAAATAGTGTGACAGGTACTCCCAACAAACCCCAACCAGGGGGTCTCCAGAGACTCCCCTGTTCCAACCTCCCCTCCCCGGCTGCCCTAGAGGCAGTCTTTTCAACAGAAAATGTAAAATTTATTTTTTTAAAACCTGGTCACAGGCCCTGCACCCAACCCCAACCCCTCCCCTCTGTTAAAACATAGCCTCCCCAGGTGCCGACCCTCTACCATCTACCTAGCCCATCCTCAGCCAATTCCTCCCAGGTGTTCTAGCAGTGGCCCAGAGAAACCCCAGCTGGCACTTTTTTGAAAGAATTCTAGATCCTGACTCAATAATTAAAAAGGTAATGTAACTGCATCATCCATCTTATCATGAGTGATAGGAATATAAAACACTCAGAAACTTGGAAAAAACTGACCAGAATCCCAGCATAGTGTTCAGAGAATGATGGGCCAGCAAATAAAATAATCATCCAAATAATGGACAATATTTCTACTCCCAGAAACTTGGGCAGTGACCCAATAGCCAAAAGTACCAAACAGCTCAAAAAGCATACAAGAGATGGAACCACCCATAGGTAAGCATCGATCAAAAGAATATTTGCCATAAAACTCAAAACCTAACAACAGAAAGCAATCTGGGTGGATGGAACGCAGACTCTATGTCTGCCTTGGCCATTAAGGCTCTGATGCCACAATGCCTCACTAACTGCTCAGTGGAATTAAAAGTCGAGTAATGAACTCAACAAGTCCTGAGGCAAAAATTTGTTCACAGAGCATCCCTCGGGATATGATAAGTTGTGAATCCAGCAAAATTTTCCCGACTCTTTTTTTAGGGACTATTGCCAATGGAGAAAAAAAATCATTATAATCAAAAGGCAGAGCGGCAAAAGGGCCAGCTACTCATCCTTATGAAATCTCTCCTGCTATCTTGCCAGCCACCACAACGTGAAATTTGGAAATGGATTTCAAGATAGGTACCAATCCACCCTCCTCCCAGCCCAAAGTATGGAATAAGGGAACCCTCTGAAAAATCTGAAAATGAAAGCTAAAGCTTTGTCTTTCCTGACACAGCTGCATAGCCAAAGTATCTGCTGGGATAGGGCCTCTGGAAAACACTCCATCACTTGGAGGATCCAAGGGACCCAGAACAGACTTCCTGGGTGCCTGGCTGCACACAAAGAACATACTTGTTTAAATTTGCAGTCAAGGAAATTACAAGTGGATCTATTAACATTTGACCGTAAAATTAGCTGCTACTGAACCATGAAAGATATGCCCCAATGCAAACTGAATGGACCCTGACAAATGACACAACCAGGAAGCCTTAGTGGTCTTTTGAGTCAACCACAGACTTACGTCCTGCATGCCCCATGACATGCGATGATTCTCTTCCATCTTATTTATTTATTTATTTAATTTATTTAGTGTTTTTTTATACCGGCATTCACGATAGGCATCGCATCATGCCGGTTTACATTTAACAGGGGGTGAAAAAATAATACAATATAAGAACGTTAACAGGTGTGGAGCTTAAAATCTTGCAGTTACAATAAAACAGGGACGAACACAACTGGGAGCAGGAATAAGAAAGGAGATAGGAGATTAACAGAAAGAGCAATTATTTACAATGTTATAAAATTTACAATGTAATAGAAAATTGATTATAGTATAATGGTACAGTCAGAGGGTAGATTGGCGGTAAGTAAGGTTCAGCTGTGGTCTGGGAAGGCTTTCTTAAATAACCATGTTTTGAGCCTTTTCCTGAAAGTTAGTAGGCATGGTTCTTGTCTCAGGTCCGATGGGACGGAGTTCCATAAAGGTGGTCCGGCTGTGGAGAAGACTCGGTTATAGAAACTCTCATCATAATTAAACTAGGTCCATCCTTCATAATTCTTGTAGGCTGCAAGAATGGTATCACCATACGCCAATAACGCACCATATTGGGAAGTGTCATAGTGGTTCACACACTTGCCAAACGCAGGAAACAACAAGTCCAATTAAGAATATTATGTGCCACTTTCCATTCCAAAACCATAACTGTCTACTTTTTATCCTTCTTCTTTTCAATCTTCTTCCTACCTCATAGCCCCTCTAACAACTGGAAGATATTGATGTACTGATGCTTCTTTAGCTTATTCCATTAAGTCCTGGACACTCCCTCCCATAACAAAGAGAAAGCCACTAATGCCAGAGGGCTCCCTCTAACCATTAGGAGTCTGCTGCGCTACTGGAGGAGGGGGAGGCAGAGCACAAAGAAGTCTGCGATGAGCTAAAGTAATCAGAGGACGAAGAATCGGAAGTGTTTCTGCACCTGCAGCTGCACTTATAGGGACCAACTAAGATGTTCTGGGTCACCCCGCCCCGCCAGGAAGATTCCCCACCCTGCCCGAAGCTGCTATTGCAATGTTACCGGAAGTACTTGCCTCGTCTAGCTTATCTGAAAGTCATGGCCCCAGCCAATCCTGCTGCCGGAACCTCACCTGGGCAAGAGGTTGGAGCACTGCCGTCTGGGTGATTCCACCACTCTCCTGCTAGGATGTCCTTGAACTATCCATATTGACTGAAGCTGCTGCAGCTTGAGGAACAGAAAAAAACCTGCAAAGATAAACTTGTGCCTCCAAAGCTGAAATGGTTCTAATCCTAGGAACACCACCATATCATCACTGAGAAGACCCCCCCAGACCTGACCCGAAACAGGAATTGCTACACATCCCTGAGGCAATGGGGTAGGAGAATGAAAGGACTCATACTCCCAACCCATGTAGGGCCCCCTCCACTCCAAAATGGATGTTGCAGGAGCGAAGGTGACCTCCTGGCCTAGACCACATGCAGAGATGTCCTATACTCATTCAGTCCAGAACAGAGTATGAAGGGCCAGAAAGACTGGGAAAACTCCTGGACCTCAGGTAACAAGCCTGACATTGATCCTAGGAGAACCCCCAGAAAGCCCAGCAATGTAGGGGTCTAGGGCTGGATAAGGATTGATGCCCATGTCCCCAACATCTCCCCTATAAAAATCTCTGAAGCACCAAAAAAAAAAGGGAGAGGGAGGACAGGACCAGCCAAATTTATAGCAGTCAGTGACCACCTCCTTCCCTTGGCCCCTGACAATGAACCAACCAGCAGGAGCTATCCCAGTTGAGTGATTTCAAATAGGCACAATAATAGACAACTATCACCACTGGCTCCCAAACTCTCACGTGCCCATCCTTCCTTTCACTTCATCTCCCCTCAAGAGAGAAGATGGGAGAGCCTGGGCCGAGCACCAGCATTATGTTAGCCAGCTCTGGGACTGGGCCAAGGCAGACTTTTAAAAAATAGGTAGAAAAAGTATGGGGCAGATTTTCAAAGGCTACGCGCGTTACCTGAGAAAATCTGCCCCTTTGTGTGCCGAACCTATTTTGCATAGGCTCGGCGGTGCGCGCAAGCCCCGGGACGCGCCTATGTCCCGGGGCTTGCAAAAAGGGGCAGTCCGGGGGCGTGGCGGCGGTCCGGGTGCGTGGCGGTGGTCCGGGGCGGCGGTCCGGGGGCAGTGGTGGTGGTCCGGGGCAGGGCCTGGCACGAGTGCTCCGGCACAGCGGCCTGTGCTGAGGCATGGCGTGCCGGCAGCCTGCCGGCGCGCGCAAGTTATGCCTGCCTCAGGCAGGTGTAACTTTTGGAGGAAAGGTGGGGGGATTTAGTTAGGGATGGGGGTAGGTTAGATAGGGGAAGGGAGGAGAAGGTGAGGGGGCTGGGAAAAAAGTTCCCTCCAAGGCCGCTCCGATTTTGGAGCAGACTTGGAGGGAACGGGGAAAGCCATCGGGGCTCCCCTCGGGCTTGGCGCATGCAAGATGCACATGAGTGCACCCCCTTGCGCACACCGAGCCTGGATTTTATAACATGCGCACGCATGTTATAAAATCGGGCATAGATTTGATCGCGCCGGGTTGTGCGAACAAATCTATGCCCACGCGTAGATTTTACAATCTGGCCCTATATGCTTTCAATGTATTGCAAATATTAGCATGTGGTGGACATTTATTTATTTATTTATTTATTTATTATTTTTATTATACCGAGTTTCATGATATGAATCACATCAACCCGGTTTACAATTAACAATGTGAATAACTGCAGAGTAACATGGTAGAAACATTTCCCAATTCAACATCAAATATAATAAGAAACTTAACAAATAAAAACATTATAACAATATTTAGGATGTGAGAAAGTTACAAAAAACAAGGAAAAATAACTAGGAACTGAAAGGGGATGAAATTAAGGAAAGAATATTAACATTTTAGCCAACTGTATCAATTAATAAATATGTATAAAATTATAAAATATAGATGGGTAGGAAAGATTAGGAAAGACATGCATGTAGTTTATAATCTGCGTGAACCAGATAAACACAGGTTATAAAATACTACAGTAAATCTCCACACTCCCATATACACACATATATGGGGCCGCATAGAGTTGTTTGAAAGTCATTCTCTCTGTGATGATATGTTATGAGCATGAATTACACAGTAAGAATGAATAGTACATGCAATTGTGGCCCTATGAAGAAATGACAGACCCTAACTGCATTACTTGAAATGCAGTTCAGTTTGACTCTGCTCTTCCAAAGTAATCAAATTCTCCACATTAGCCCTGTGTTTTGTATTGTTGAACTGCTATATTAGCTTTGTGTCTGTATTAGTCATATCCTACCTACATTTGTCTAGTAAATGTTCATTTGTAGTGCTAATACATGATACCAACATATATATATATGTAAACTATGCACAGAAAAAATATGATCAAAAAGTGATTCTTTTTTCAAAGCCCGTTAATTTAGCTGTTTTACAGTAATATTATTATAGTTTTATGTTTTTATCATTGATATGCATTTCATTATTGTACATGTTTTAGGATAAGTTGTCTATTTTGTAGATTTTTATGGCCATTTGTGTTATATCTTGTGGTTATTAATTCAGCTTTTGCTCTTTTTCTGTTGATGCCCTTTTTGTATTTCTGCTTTAAGCCTTGGTACAGAAGTTTTACTAACACATAAATAATTTCCTTTCTTATGCCATCAGACTATATGCAAATATCCTTTCTATGTCAGTATGACATGCAGCTGTATAGAAATATAGAAACATAGAAATGATGGCAGAAAAGGACCAAATTGGTCCATCCAGTCTGCCCAGCAAACTTTTTATGGTAGTATCTGCCGTGCCGTGAAGGTTACCCCAGGTTCCTCTGAAGGGTAGCAACTGTTGCTCCGTGCAATTATCCCCAAGCCATATGATAATCCATAAAAGTTTACTACTAGCAACAGTGCTGCTTGACATGCTTTGGTTATGGACTTGGCCATAGAAGCAGTCCTGTGTTTCTTCCCTTATTTCTGCGCATCAGTTCTCCAGACCGTAAAGGTCTGGAGAACTGATGCGCAGAATTTGGATTCAGACAGCAACCATAAAGGTTGCTGTCTGAATCCAAATTTCCCTTTTCCCTTTGCCACTGAAGCTGAGAGCAAAGTTGGAGTTGCATCAAAAGTATCAAGGCTTATTGGTTAAGGGTGGTAACAGCTGCACCATATACAGGACATGTAGCTGTCATCAAGCCACACAACTTGCAGCTCATATACTGCAACTGTGAAGGAAAGAAAAATAATACTGCTAAATTTACCATACAAAAGAAAAAGAAAACATTAACAATAAGATAAAAGTATATCCTCTTATGTACTTAGAAGTAATGCAGACATTTTTTTTAACCTAAAACTGCAGATGCCAGTAATCAACCGTTAGATTGCAGGCACTGTGGCAAAGATATTTGAAAATTTCACCCAGAATGATCCTTTTGTTATTTAAAAACAAAACGTATACTTGAACTACTATTTTCAGGCAAATGAAGAAGCAACCTATCTAGTCTTAAAAACAAATGTGCTACAGCATCACTTTATAACTTTTGTTTGTCCAGCCTACAAAGAATCCAGTTATCCCTTTATTAGAATTGAAGAGTTGGCTAAAGTTCGCTAAAAAAAAATCTGAAGTATACAGTAGGGCTGTTAAAAAAAATAACACATTAATATGTCTCTTGCCTTTCCTCTCTGTTATTACAGGAGAAGAGATGAATGAGCTCAGCCCTTGCTACTTCTAGTCAATATGACCATTGCAAAACTAATTAAATATGCCTCATGTTCCCATTCATATTATAAAATATATCATCCCTAGATAACAGCATAATGCTAAATTCTTCATCCTATTAAAAGCTTACATTAATGCTTTTTCAACATAAATTTTAAGCATAGACAGGTACTATTTGAGAAGCGTGACGATCGGAATGACCTAGATTAGGTTGACAGTGCCAAAAGATGTATCACCTCTGAATGTCTTTAAAGGAAGAAGGATGAGAAATACATTCTCCATTAACACCTAATATTGTTGTGCTAGCATTAGGCTCCCAGAAAACATTATCTGAAGCATTTCCCTCGACTCGTCATCGCTTTTCCAAGGAGCTATTGAATGAAGAATTCAGGTTCATATTTGCCTCTTCATATGTCACCATTTATCTCAAAATGCAATGAGCTTTATAATCGGGTAGACCTAGATGGAATACATGGCCTGGACTTGAGAAAGCTAATACTACTGTTATGCTTCCTCTTGCTTTATCTAAACAAGATTTTGCAGTATTTTTAAGGGATGTGCATTCATTGAAAGGAAATAGTACATTTTAATGAAATTTCCCATTTCATTTCATTTTTAAAATAAAATGACTGAGGAGGATATGATAGAAGTTTGTATAAGCACTAGAGGGGTGGAACAAGTAAAGAGGAGATGGTTATTTACCATTTCAAGTAATAAGAAAATAAACAGGCACTCCATGAAATTAGCAACCAGCGATCGGACACGCACACATATCCCCGATGTAAAATGAGGGTTAGTGCATCCAATCACACAGGCAGCTAATAGTGCTCAACACATGTAAATTCATGTGGATGAGGCTATTAGCTATTCCCCCCAATGCAAAAAAAACAAACAAACCCAAAAATGTGCACTCAACACGCACATTTTTACTCTCCAAAATTAATGCCTGCCCTGGAGCAGGCATTAAGTTTTGAGGAGCCCAAAAAGTGTACAGAAAAGCAGAAAATACTGCTTTTCTGTATTTCTGCTGACCTAATATCATGGCAATATTAAGTCAGAGGAACTGAAAACTTAGAACTGTCCAAAAAAATATTTTTTTATAAAAGGTTGCTGGCAGTCAGATTAGGAAAAGGGATGCTCAATTAATAAGCATCCATTTTCCTAACCCGCTGACAGCCACCTCTTTTGGGTTCCCACTTCCAAGAAGCACTAGGAGCACACAATTTCCCCTAGTGCTTCCTTTTTACCACGGCAGTCCATTTGAATATTGCATTGGGTGCCCCGGATAGGTCAAACTGATTACAGAGCTTCCAGATACACTCCTTTCTTCCTAGCTCCTAGCTCCAACTCCTGGCTGTCCCTACCCCCATATACAGAAAGACCAAGACAAATTTTGCCTTTTCTTCCTTACATGATCTCCCAGCATTCCTTTGGCATCCTCCTCTGCTGGCTATGTAGTGCTGTTCTCTGGGCAAGCTAAACAGTACTAGGTAGGAATGTGCATTCATTTTAAACAAAATAGACAATGGCAACAAAATTGTCTATTTTGTCTTGTTTCGGGAGCGCCACAAAATGAAAAAAAAAATGATGAAATTTCATAAAAATATTTTGTGTTAGTGCATGCTAACTGAAAATGTTACCAATAAGTTAAAAAGTGTCAATTGGGGGAGCAGTTTGTTAGCTAGAGGTATTTTTCTGTATTCCCATTGGCTGTCTCCTTAATTACTTTTTTGTGTTGCCAAGATTGCAAGGTGGTGTTTGTGGGGGGATATCCAATACCTAGTAACAAATGTAAACAAACAAGTGATAAAATAATACCATTAAGTTCTAGTCAGCAAAAGCATGTAATGCAATGCATATTTTGAATTTACCAATTCTTTTATACTTTAAGAAAGAGGCCCTGGCATTTTGGGATATGCATACTTTGAATTCCCCTGGTGTGTGTTTGTGTGTTTGGGTGGGGGATGATTAATGAGAGAGGGAGTGACTGGAGTGACTGTATGGGGTGACAGGTGGGTGAGAGATTGGTTGAGGTAGTGATTGGTGAGAGGCAGACTGGTATGTAGGAGGTGAATGGTGAGAGGGGGAGTAACTGGGGTGGCTAATTCGGTTACAGATGGGAGAAAGACTGGTTGGGATGGTGACTGGTGAGAGAGAGAGAGACAACCTGTTGTGTGTGTGTGTGTGTGTGTGTGTGTGTTGGGGGGGGTGATTGGTGAGAGGGGAAGGGACTGGAGTGACTTTATGGGGTGACAGATCACCTGCCACATACGCCAGGCTGCCTCTCTCTCACCAATCATCACCCCATCCAGTCTCTATCCCACCTGTCACCCCATACATTGACCCCAGTCACTTCCCCTCTCACCAGTCAGCCCCCCACCTAAATACACAGATACACACAAGGGAAATTCAAAGTATGCATGTCATAAAATGCCAGGACCCCTTTCCTAAAATACAAAGGTATTGGAGAATTCAAAATATGCATTTGCACTATATGCTTTTGCTGACTTGAACTTGATGCTATTATTTATTTCATCCCCTGTTTACAATTTTTACCAGGCACTGGCCATCCCCCCCCCCCCCCCCCCCAACACCATCTTGCAATCTTGGCAGCACAAACAAGTAACTAAGGAGACAGCCAATGGGAATGTAGAACCATACCTCTAGCTTACAAACTGCTCTCCATTTGATACTTTTTAACTTATTGGTAACATTTTCATTTAGTGCACACTAAGTCCCATTTGTGCATACTAGAGATGTGAATTGGAACCGAAATCTGATCGGTTCCGGTTCCGATTCAAATCTTAAAATTTTTATCGTCTGGCTCGATTTTTTTTTTGTTATCGGCTGCGCCCGATCCGATAAAAAATCCCTCACCCACCCTCCCAAACCCCCAAAATGTTTTAAATTACCTGGTGGTCCAGTGGGGGGGGGGGGGGGTCCCGGCGCGATCTCCCGCTCTCGGGCCATCAGCGCGATTTTGGCTGCCACTAATAAAAATGGCGCCGATGGCCCGATAGAAAAAAACCCACCCGACCCTTTAAAACTTACCCCTTAGCCTCCCCCACCCTCCTGACCCCCCCAAAACTTTTTTAAATTACCTGGTGGTCCAGTGGGGGTGTGGGGAGCGACTCCCGCTCTTGGGCCATCGGCTGCCACTAATAAAAATGGCGCCAATGGCCCTTTGCCCTTACCATGTGACAGGGAAGCCGTGCTATTGGCCAGCCCCTGTCACATGGTAGGAGCACTGGATGGCCGGCCATGGCCCGCGCCATCTTTAAAGATGGCGCTGGCCATTCAGTGCTCCTACCATGTGACAGGGGCCGGCCAATAGCACGGCTTCCCTGTCACATGGTAAGGGCAAAGGGCCATTGGCGCCATTTTTATTAGTGGCAGCCAAAATGGCGCTGATGGCCCGAGAGCGGGAGATCGCGCCAGGACCCCCCCCCCCCCCCCCCCGCTGGACCACCAGGTAATTTAAAACATTTTGGGGGGGGTTCGGGAGGGTAAGGGATTCGTTTTAAAGGGTCGGGGTGGGTTTAGGGGTTGTTTTGGTGTGCCGGTTTTCCCGCCATCCCCCCCAAATAACTCCCGTACCCGATTAATGATTTTTCATGATAAATCGGGGAAATTTGTATTTATTGCGCACTCTAACGATTTTTGACGATTTAAAAAATATCGGACAATTTTTTAAATCGTCAAAAAATGATTCACAACCCTAGTGCATACTAACTCCAAAATTATGAAAACCTAAAATAAACACCTCCAAACCATTTTAAAAATGACATCAAATGGATAACAACCCAAAATGAAAATGACATGAAAATAAAAATCAGTGCATATCCCTAAACAGTACAGCCCTTTCCCCAACTTGTTAACGCTGTGTCTGCTGGATGCTGGTTCTTGCAGAACATTTGTCTTCCACAGGAGAGCACACAGGGGCTTTAATATATTTTTATATTCCTTCACATGACTGTGACAGCTTCCTTCTCTGAAGGGTTGAAAACCCTTTTTGGCAGGTCTAAAACACATCACTCAGATTCAGACGCAGCTTGATCCACATTGTAAGGCTCCAACACATGATAAACTAGCTTGGTCCTTCCAAATCCTTCAACTATTCCTTACTTGTAATTAGCCTTGTTTTTGTTTTGTTTCTAGTCTCTCTAGTTCAATTGTAAAGCACTGTTGCTATTCTTTATGTTAATTGTAAACCGATGTGATGTTACTAAACGAATGTCGGTATATAAAAGCTGCAAATAAATAAATAAACTCATGGGGACAGGAACCTGTTTTATAGTAGCTTGCTACAAATTGAATAGGTCCTTCAGCAGACCCACCCGGACATCTCTGACCGTCCTTAGAATCCTGGGATGCCACTCATCCAGCCCTATGGCTTTGTCTACTTTCAGATTTCCTAGTTTTACCTACTCACTCTCCTCTGTAATTGGGATGGTATCTACACTATCCCATTATTACTCCTGCCAACCAGCAATGGTCCTTCTTTAAGGTCTTCTTCAGTGAACATAGAGCTGAACTATTTATTTAGGGCCGGATTTTAAAAGGGGTATGAGTGTAACACTTTTAAAATGCCCCTGCGCGCGCCGAGCCTATATTGCATAGGCTTCCGGCGCACGCAAAGCACCAGGACGCGCGTATGTCCAGGGGCTTTCTTGGGGTGGGCGTGTTGGGGGGCGTGCCGTGGTTGGCGCGTCATCGGGGGATGTGTTGGGGGCGTGACGCGGTCAGCGCGTCATCCGGGGGCGGTTCCGCGAGCATGGTTTCGGCCCGGGGGCATTCTGGGGGCATGGCCGTGGCCTCCAGACCAGCCCCTGGACTGGAACATGGCGTATGGCCGGCAGCCCGGCATGCGCAAAGTTATGCCTGCTTCAAGCAGGTGTAACTTGTGCGACAGAGGTAGGCGGGGTTAGATAGGGCCCGGGGTGGATTAGGTAGGGGAAGGGAGGGGAAGGTGGGGGGAGGAGGAAGGAAAGTTCCCTCTGAGGCTGCTCCGATTTCGGAGCAGCCTCGGAGGGAATGGGCAGCGCGCGCAAGTTGCACAAATGTGCACCCCCTTGCGCGCGCCGACCCCGGATTTTATAAGATATGCGCGGCTATGTGCATATCTTATAAAGTACGCGTACGCGCTGTGTTTTAAAATGTACCCCTTAGTGTTTTTGTTATTTCTTCATTTTTCCACCCATTTCTTCATATCTCCTTTCACTCTTACAATTCCACCTCTGGCCTTTCTCCTTTCTCTGATATATCTGAAAAATATTTTGTCGCCTCACCTTACCTCATTGGCAATCCTCTCTTCCAGTTAAGATTTTGCTATCCTGATTTCTTTCCTTGTCTCTTTCAGCTTCTCCAGATATTCTTTCCTTGTGTTCCTCTTTTTGAATATCTTTGTACTTTTTGAATGCTGGTCTTCTAGTCTTTATTTTTTTCAGTCACCTCACTGGAAAACCACATCTGTTTCCTATTCCTTTTACTTTTATTTGCTTTTCTTACATCAAGATTTGTTGCTGTTTTCATACCTTTCAATTTGATCCATTGTTATTCCTCTTCACCCATCCTCTCCCTTCTAGTTCCTTTTCAAGGTACATTCTCGTTTTACCAAAGCCCACATTTTTTAACTCCAGGACCTTGATCCTCATGTGACTTCTTTGTCTTGGCCGTTATATCAAACCATACCATCTGATAATTGCTGATGATCAGGTGGGTACCTACTGTCTCCATTTGTGAGTGTCAGGTCCAGTATCACTTTTCCCCTCATGGGTTCCATCACCATTTTCCTAAGCAGAGTTCCTTGAAAGGTATCCACGATTACTCTATATCTTGCTGATTCTTCAGAAGGGTTACGCCAATCCAAATCCAGCAAATTAAAATTACAAAGCAACATCTTGCCCTTCCTTCCTACCTTCTGGATGTTTTGGCCAGATATCTGCTCAGTTGCTCTGTTAGAGTTGAATACCTGTAGATCTCAACAGTATAGATAGCAGTGTTATCTCATTTTCATACAAACCACAGAACTTCCTCCTTTCCCCAAATACTAGGGGTGTGCATTCGTTTTGAACTTATATGTAAAACGCTACTTTTTTTTTTTAACTTAAAAAAGTGATGAGGCAAAAACGATCGGATTTCCAACTTAGTCAACATAGCTATGTTGAATACGTTGGAAATCGCGATCGTTGATCCTAAATAAAAATTTAAACTCCTCACCCTCCTTAATCCCCCCCAAGACTTACCAAAACTCCCTGGTGGTCCAGCGGGGAGACAGGAAGCCATTCCTCTATTCCTTTGCGAGGACCACGTGACGGCCGCGTCACTCCGACGTGACGCGGACGTCACGTGGTCCACCGCGGTTCCACTCCCGGACCCCTCGTTGGACACAAATGGAACTTTTGGCCAGCTTGGGGAGGTCAGGAGGCCCCCCCAAGCTGGCCAAAAGTTCCGTTTATGTCCAACGAGGGGTCCGGGAGCGGAACCGCGGTGGACCACGTGACGGCCACGTCACTCCAACGTGACGCGGACGTCACGTGCTCCTCGCAAAGGAATAGAGGAATGGCTTCCTGACTCCCCGCTGGACCACCAGGGAATTTTGGTAAGTCTTGGGGGGGGGGGGATTAAGGAGGGTGAGGGGTTTAAATTTTTATTTAGGGAACCGGTGCACGTATGGACATAGACTCAACTTATGGAATTCTCCATATGTCCATATTGACTGAAATTGACCCCCCTTTTCGACTTATGGACTTATGAACATAAACTTTTTGTCTGCACATCCCTACCAAATACCCTATATTTAAAATGCTTGGCTATTGTTCTTGACATAGAGCGCTACTCCTCCCCTTTTCTGTCATCTCTATCCTTTCTCAATAGGTTATAGCTTGGTATGGCTCTAGCCCAATAATAAGACAAACTGAGCCATGTCTCTGTAATAGCAACAATATCCAAGTCCGCTTCCACCATTAGGGCCTGCAGATCTGGAATTTTATTACCCAGACTATGAGCACTTGTGCTCATAGTTTTCCAGCTAGTCTTTCTTGACTTATCTATCTTCTTGGCAAGAATTTTACAGGTTTTTGGTAATGTCTAGCATGCCATTGTTTGGCAAAGTACTAGAAATGTTTCACCCTACCATGTGCATATCTTGAGTAAAAAGGTTTTTATTGTCCATCACCATTATCTAGCAACACTGCCCTCATCTTTATTTATTGTTAATATAATTGTTAAATGACTGGCTATAGTATAAAGTCTGGTCTTCAGCCTAAGATGATTTTCTACCACCTTCAGAGTGTTTGCTATTTATTTATTTAAAATATTTATATATTGCAAATCAAAATGTCTAAGCTGTTTCCATAATGACAACCATAAAACCAACAACAAAAGATAAAACATTTAATTAAAAACACAAAAATTAAAATGCACGAGTAGACTATGAAAACATTAAAACAATCCAAAAATCACAACAGTGAGCTCTGCATATTCCTCCTTAGTTATATATTTGTCATCTCATAAAACTTCCATGAATGGAAAAATCATTTGTGATCCTACTACAGAGTGGATTTTAATGAAATTTACAAACAGTGTAGTGGCAATGCATTTCTAGCAGTTGAAGTCAATGACTTGAAAACTCACCATCAGATTTTACATGCTGAGTACATTGGCAATCAGCAGACAGTGAACTCTATTTCCAGTAGGTTGTATAAAACCGAAATTAAATGCAACATAACTTTGCAGTGTAACCCTTCCTCATTAAAAGTAATAAAATCAATTTCAACAGTGCATGAGAATTAGCATATTTAAACCACATTTCATGTTTTTATCTTTTAAAAAAAGTTTCATTGATCTGAGGAAGGAAGTATAGATCTCAGAAGCTAGTCACAAATGTATTATTAGTCCAATAAAATGGTTTCACCTACAACTTATTCATTGATCTTTATTTTTATATTTTCATGTGGATTAAGATGGCAACCACATTATTAAAAAAAAAATCACAACATTCTTGTAAACATTATAACTACGAATCCAGGATCACATACAGATTGTACAGACAGAAGCCAGGCTCCCAAAGAAGAGACATTTTCAGACTAAAAGCTGAAATGTTAAGGGTATAGTAAAGTTAAACTTATTTTGATATAATCTGCCGGTACAACATTGCCAACTCCTTGTCAAATGTACAGTCAAAAATGCAAATCGCTTGCAACAGTAGGTAACTGCAGGGCAGACCCTTTGTCCTGGTCACCATATACTAATGTGACACATCCTCCCCTCCCCCCCCCCCCCCACCCCCAATGCATTGAACATATGTTTCAATAACCTGTGATTTATTTATTTGTAAACTGGCTTTTGTGTGGACACAAAACCTCCCAAACTACAAAACAAGCCCAATGCTGTTCACAATAATATAACAAAAAAAGAGAACAGCAGAAAAACATCTTCTACCAAATTACCAACTATCCCTCAATTAACAGAAAAAGCAATAAAGCCTGATATCATAAATGGTGAAACAGCAAGCTAGAGATTATTAGCACAAAACCCAACAGTGTATAAAACCAAGCCCTTAACAACACAGCATGAATAAACACTGGGTATCACCATAATGTGGCTCTACACATGTATATGGAGGTTCTTCAGAGAAGATAAGTACAAAATATTTTGTTTTTTTGAGCATGTTTTTAGCTGCAAAAAAATTCTGAAAAAAAAATGCTCTCAATAAACTGAAGAATGATTAAAATTATGGCGATACACAGTCTAAGTTTACTCACACTGTGTTGTTAAGAGCTTGGTTTTATATCCTGTTAGGTTTTGTGCGAACCTCTAGCTTGCTGTTTCACCATTTATGACGTCAGGCTTTATTGCTTTTTCTATTGGTTGAAGGATAGTTGGTAATTTTGTATAAGATTTTTTCTGCTGTTCTCTTTTTTTGTTTTTTGTGTGGTCCCACACAAATTACCGCTAGTGTATTTTTTTAGTGGGAAGTCAGAAATTCATGTTTCTGTTCAAAACACAGACTACCAGTTGTGAAACTGCTTTCCTGATTGGCCCTTCCATAAAACCTAGACTGTACCTCACGGATCATTTCATTTATAAGCAGTTTATTAGAAGAGGGGTTGACAGATTACGAGTCTGGATCTGCTTGTTGGTTTCAAAAGAGTTGCAGCTTCAAACAAGATAAAGTCCCAGGGTGGGGCAGGAAAGTGCAACCAAAACAACAGTTTGTAGGTTGTTTTAAACTTATGGCGTCATATTTAAAACATGAAATCTTACTAATTCTTCTTCTGAACCTCAAGGTCATTTTATTTTGTGCTGGATCCTGTGATTTTGCTTTCACGAAAAATTAGAATAGAAAAGTTTGGAAATCACTGGATAATCATTGATCAATCATATCTAATTTTGGAGGATTATCCTGACTTGTTTTTCAGCAGCTAGTCATGCCAACCCTGCAATGAAAAATCTTGAATCCATCCTGAGTCTAAGCATTTGAATGAAATGCAAGCGGTACATGATTTTTATGCTGTAATTAAAAGGAATCACTTTTGAGGCCTGGTAATTAGAGTGCAATTGATCTCAGAACTCAGAGCCTATCTCATTTGAGACCAGGGATGCATGTGTGATCCACCAAGAACAAGCATTTAGGATTAGCATGGAATAAATGTACTTAACTAAATAAATGAATGAACAAACAAGTTGCACTGTATTCTTCCGTTATTGTGCAAAACAAATCAATAAGCTAGTCTATAGCAAGTAGCAGATGTTGTGATGACTTGATTTCTGCAAAACAAAATCCCAGCAGCACTCACCCAGAAAAAGATAGAACTGGAACTACAAAAGGATGGTGGAGGAGGAAAATGAGACAGGGGATTAAGAGCTAGTGAAATGGGCATGGAGCAGAAAAGGATCTGTGACAAAGACCGGGAACATAAAGCTTGGCTAAGATAAAGCCCCGCCCCACCCCCCTCCCCCAGCAGTCTCAGGTAAACCAGGTCAGATTTCACAAAAGGTGATTCCGCTGTGAAGAAGTCATTTGCTAGCTGAACTAAACAGAAAGGCTCAAAACACTCATAGGAACTCTTGCTGGAGAGACAACCAGCAAGAAGCTCCAGGTACCCATCTTCATTTTTTCAGCTGATTGTACATAACAAACCTGCCACAAACATCCTTTTGTTAATTCATGAATTTCATCACAGTGAAGTTAAGCAACTTGCTCAAGGTCTCTGTGAGAAGTGGGCAGGCTACTTAAATCAGGTCTACCAAGTTTGCAACTGTGTTGCTCTAATCACATGTTAGTAAAAATATAAATAAATAGATCACCTATATGCATCACCTTGCACTCCATGCAAGGTGATGCATATAGGGAAAAATAACCCATGCTATAATTACACAATGTTGGGTTCCGTATTAGGTGCTACAAACCAAGAAAGAGATCTAGGCGTCATAGTGGATAACACATTGAAATCATCGGTACAGTATGCTGCGGCAGTCAAAAAAGCAAACAGAATGTTGGGAATTATTAGAAAGGGAATGGTGAATAAAACGGAAAATGTCATAATGCCTCTGTATTGCTCCATGGTGAGACCGCACCTTGAATACTGTGTACAATTCTGGTCGCCGCATCTCAAAAAAGATATAATAGCGATGGAGAAGGTACAGAGAAGGGCTACCAAAATGATAAGGGGAATGGAACAACTCCCCTATGAGGAAAGACTAAAGAGGTTAGGACTTTTCAGCTTGGAGAAGAGACGACTGAGGTGGGATATGATAGAGGTGTTTAAAATCATGAGAGGTCTAGAACGGGTAGATGTGAATCGGTTATTTACTCTTTCGGATAGTAGAAAGACTAGGGGGCACTCCATGAAGTTAGCATGGGGCACATTTAAAACTAATCAGAGAAAGTTCTTTTTTACTCAATGCACAATTAAACTCTGGAATTTGTTGCCAAAGGATGTGGTTAGTGCAGTTAGTATAGCTGTGTTTAAAAAAGGATTGGATAAGTTCTTGGAGGAGAAGTCCATTACCTGCTATTGAGTTCACTTAAAGAATAACCACTGCCATTAGCAGTGGTAGCATGGAATGAACTTAGTTTTTGGGTACTTGCCAGGTTCTTATGGCCTGGATTGGCCACTGTTGGAAACAGGATGCTGGGCTTGATGGACCCTTGGTCTGACCCAGTATGGCATTTTCTTATGTTCTTATTAGATAAGTAAAATCATCAAGAATGTTCTTTCTTAGGAAATCTAAATAAGAAACAGCAGCATGGGAGATAAAAGTAGTTCTTCCAGAGGACAGGTTATATCTAACCTGTCCTCTATATCTAACCTATTAGATAGATTATCTTATCCTGGAAAACTCATTGACTAAGACAGATAGGCAGGCATGCTGTTTAAACCACTTCTCTCACTGATATTCCAGAAATATAAAAAATCCCCTCTTCCTTGTACTGTAACGCTAAAAGGAAAAAAAAGTATACAAATTGACATTGGTGAGAATAATTTAAGTGCACTACTTATCTGATGCAGAAAAACAATGCAAGTCTAACCTACAGGGGTTTTTTTATTCAAAGACTATCTTATGAGACTATAAAATGACTGAGATCGCTTACATGCAATAGCTTATGAATAAAACATTTATTACTCCTTGTTTCTAGTGTTCTTATGGCATGTTTATATAACCCCGTTCCATTTTGGGCCTGGGCAGGAGGGCACTCAGAGAAGGCCATGGACCCCACAAGGCCACATGGGTTCCCACACGAGGGGGAAAACAGAGTTTTCAAGGCCCTTTGGGTTTTTACTCACACTTGAGGGCTCCTCTGCTCACCAGTCAATCTCTTCACAGTTGGAAAAAATCACTTTTCACTCCAAATGTGTTGTTCCAAATAAAGTCTTCATTCACAAAACTGGTGGCAAAACACAAAGTTCAAAACACAGGACACATAAGATGATGCACCAATACTGCAATTAAATGCACAGAAAACAAAAATAAAAAAATCAGAGTCTTTCCAACTCTTTCTCAAACAGCTTAGCTCTTCGGGACAGGTATCCTCTTCCTTCCTCGGCCCTCCCAATACCTGTTTGGTAGCTGTAATCCTTTCCTCTTCCTCACACTCTGGGTCTCAGGCTGATTTTAGCTGACAAACAACCTCTGATTTTGGTTCACGTTCCCCTGCAAGCTGCCCTTTCCCCTGGCACCTCAAGAACCTTCTTCTCTCTTTCTCTGGAGCTCCCAGGCACTATACCCTGGAAATCTTCTCCTCCTCTCAAACCTTTCTGGGTGCCGTTCAGTGGGAGACAGGCCCCCCATGGAGCCCCTCAAAGGGAGAGGGCTCTAGACACATTCAGGACTCAAGGACTTAGAATCCTACTCCAGACTCCTCAATCTTCCATCCTCCTCCCAAGATTTATTTATTTATTTATCGAGTTTTATATGCCGTCGATTGGTTTCGCCATCACAACGGTTTACAACGTTTCGATGTTTAATAGGGTGTTCAAAAATGTACGTGCTTGTTAACAAAGTTATAGTAGGCATTATAAGATAGTTTGGTTGTTGAACTGTACAGGTTAAATTACATGCTATGGATTAGAACTACATGTTTATATGGGTCAGTAGGGAGGAAGTTATAACCTAGAGTCATTGGGTGTTTTGGTAGGCTTTGGTGAACATCCAAGTTTTTAGTTCTTTTTTGAAGGTTTTTAAATTTTGCTGTGTTCTCAGTTCGGTTGCAAGGGTGTTCCAGAGTTCGGGGCTTCCTAGGGATATGGCTCTCTTCCGAGTTTAGGTACGTTTTTGGCAAGCCGGTGGAATTTTTAATAGACCTTTGTTGGCTGAGCAGAGATTTTGGTGAGTAGGGTTTTATGGATGCACTTAGCCAGTTTGTTTGTTTTTCATATATTATTTTGTGTATTATGGATAGTATTTTGTAGTCTATCTTGTATTTTATTGGGAGCCAATGTAGTGATATGAGAGTTGGAGTGATGTGTTCATACTTTTTAGTTCCTGTGAGTATTCTGGCAGCTGTATTTTGAAGGATCTGGAGTGGTCAGAGGGTGGTGAGAGGTAAGTTGAAGAGCAGCGAGTTGCAGTAATCCAGGCTGGAGAAGTTGAGTAGTTGGCGGACTGTTTTGAAGTCGTTGGAGGAAAGGAATGGTTTTAGATGTCGTAGGGTTAGGAGTTTGTGATATCCGTCTTTGATTTTTGCGGTGATGTGATTCTTGAAGGATAGTTACTTATCAATTATGATTCCTAAATTGCGGGCATGGGTGACAGGGGAGATTGCCGTCTTTTGATTCATTGTGTTGAGTGGTGGTAGGTGCGGAGTGTTGTTCTTTCTATCCAGCATGATTATTTCTGTCTTATCAATGTTTAGGATAAGTCTCATGTTGGTTAGTAGTTGCTTGCAATGGGGAGCAAGAGGTTTTATTTGACTGCTTCATCCCTCCCAGTGGGGAGTGGTGCTCCTCCATAAAACACAGACCACTATTCTGACATCACCATAGGGCAGAATCTGCTGAGACATCTGCATACTGAGGGCACTTAGACCAGCTGAAGCCACATGATACATGGGACATTTTCCAAGAGGCAGAAAATGGATATTCCCTCCACATTTATTTCTTCGGGGGGGGGGAAAAAAAAAAAGCATAAAAATGCAATTGAAGCACGAATATTTCCCAACATGTACAAAAAAAATGAGGGTGCTCCAGTCAGTATTTATATTGTATACTTACAGTCAGCCCTTCAGCAAACTCATCTGATTGTGCACTACAACTGACAAAAATGTAAAATGGTAAGTAAAGCATCAGAATATGATCAGACTCAAATAAGATGGCTCTCAGCCTGCCTTTCGTTAGGATTGGCAGCTGAAAACTTAGACTGCAGGGCTCTTCAGGTGTCATTTAGCTCAACAAGGCAAACACAAACTTACAGCTGTTGTTCAACTGGAGAGAAAATCAGCAGCGTGTCTTCGGGCAATTCTTTTTCTCCCCTCTGGCTGATGATTTTTATTTGGGAAGATCATGCCCAACCCTTACCACTCAGCATTTGGTGACTAGGAACAGCTTGATCTTACTGCAGTTGGCACAGCCTGTGTGCTTGGAGTTCTGGCTTGGTAATTTTGAACCTGTTCCCTGCCAAATCATGCATGGGGTCCCCTAATCTCACTACAGGGGCGGTGAATAATTTTACAAAACTTATACCCCCCTTGTCATGTCATAAGGCTTAATTACAAAATAGAAACATAGAATGTGATGGCAGATAAGGACCGAAGGCCCATCTAGACCCAAATTGTCTCCTTTAGCAGCACCATAGATCAAAGCTGATCTCTGGCTTTGCCTTCACTTCTTTGCAAGGGCATTATAAATCCTGCTTTACTGACTTAACTGTTAAAAATAATCATCATTTCTCATTTTAAACAAAAAATATATCTAATAGAAAAAAGCTACTCCTTAAAAGAAATGCTATCTTATAATAGCAACTATCCCCTTCATAAACCAGAAGCCTATTTTGCAGCCTTTATCTTTTCTAGTCTATGCATTAACTGGCATGAAACACCCTGTACAGAAGAAATGATTAAGTATGCATAGGTTAGTACTGTTCTGTACATATTTATTCTATGTTCAGTGGTTCGTTACAGATTTCTACTATTATAATCTTTAATGATTTTATTCCTGTTTCCAAATGGGTCCTCCTTTAGCAGATTACATTATAGCTTTATATCAAAATAAATAATTAATTAAATGTATTTATACACAGCCTCCATAGTCATCAAAAGATTGCTCAAAGCATATTAAACATTTTTTAAAAAATGAAACAATGGGTGTATAATACATTGCTTGAAATATGAGTAGACCACTCCGGTCCTGGCATGCCACAAATAGGTCTGGTTTCCAAGCTATCCTCAATGAATGTATGAGGTATATTTTCATGCACTGCCTCCACTGTATGCATATATATCTTATGCATATTCATTGTGGAAAACCCAAAAACCAGACCTATTTGTGGCAAATCCAGGACTAGTGTTGCCTACCCCGGTACTAAAACCTTAAAACACTTGCAACTCCTTTTTCCAGATTTACACTTGAGAAAGGAGCACACATCTGGGTGCTGCTGAGGCTGGGCAAAACTCAATACTGCAAACCTGGGGTTCTTTGGCCAGGGGAAAGCACCTGCTTCAGGACCTTGGGGAAAGCAAGATTTTTCAGTCTCCAAACAAGAGGAAAAAATATCTCAATCTACACCCACTTATTGAATGTTCCAACCAGAAATAAAGTTTACTAAAGTCAATGTCAATTTCCAGTGCAATGGCGTTAAAAATATAGGGAAAAGCAAGTTCCATAAAGAGAGTTGTAAAATAATCATATGTACAGCTGTTTTAATTGTTTCCTGGATTTTCCTTATAAGATGGAGATTTCCTGGGTAAGGCTATCCCACTCTAAGGTACATCCATGTACCTTAAAGCCTTTATCTGGCTGGTCAGTGAAGTTCTTCTCCTCTCTTTTGGGCGGTAATTGGCATATATTGCTGATTTGCTCCTTTTCATTGTGAAATGTGCCAGGCCAGAAATCCTGCAAATCTCCTTCTCTGAACACCAACAAACATCTTCTGCAGATTTCACATGAAAAAGGCTATTTATAACTACAAGAAAGTAGGAGGCTATACAGCAGCAGAAAAACTGCTGCTGTTCAGCCTGCTACTTAATATCGTTGCGATATTAAGTAGGAGGAACAAACCTTTCAAAAAATAAGTTAAAAAAAAGTTGAAAAAAAAATAAAGCACCAGCAGTCGGGTGCAGGAAACGGACGCTCAGTTGACAAGTGTCCGTTTCCTGAACCCCTAGCTGTGCGCTGCTTAGGAAAACCGATGCTGATAAATTTGGCGTCGGTTTTCCTAACCAGCGGACGGCCGACGCTCATGGGCTCTGGTTATCAAGGAGGTGCTAGAGGCGCGCAAGCAACCCATAATTTAAATATTGCATTGTGCCCCCAGGAGGAGTGCCTGAGGGGCGTGTTAGGAAAGCAGATGCTGACTGTTCAGCGCCCGCTTTCAGCGCACAAATATTGCATCGGCCCCAAAGACTGCTACAACCAGACAGACTGATACCAGACAGACTGTGGTGTTGGCCTGCAACCCACAGACTCCAAATCCCTGCTCCTTCACAAAACATAGAGAATAACCCCACCTATTCGTCATTCTAACACAGAACCAGAATCAAGTCAATAGCGCGCTTCCCAGTGGGGAATGCCCAAAGCAATAATATAGTCCTACTGCTTCTCACATTATCTTACCTAAGCCTCAATTCAGAGAGGCCTAATTATTTAATGGGGAAAGAAAGATCCCTGCACCCTCATTCTTATAATTACATGTATAAACTCTGGGAAAGGGTGGAATGGGCCTCCAGGGGAAGTGGTGGAAGCGAAAAACAGAAATGATTCATGACAACGTAGGATAACCTTGGAAGATCCCCCAATTGCAAAGTAGTGTAGGAAAAGTCAGAGGTCAACTGGGGGTTTTTTGGCACTGCTCCAGAAAATAACCTTGGCAGATTAAAAGGTCCTTATCTGCCATCACATTCTTTGTTTCTATATTTCTATAAGAGAAATGCTCTCTTATCTAGAGCTCAGATGGACAAAACAGCGCCTCAGGCAAGGGATGCTTTGGAAGCTCCCTTCCCCTTACGGGTCCCGTCTGCTCACAGACTTGCAGACTGACAAAAGGACGATGCGGTGTGCCCCTTCCAACTTGGTCACCCTTCTTGCCCTCCCCTTGTGACAGACCTAGGAGTATAGACACTGTAACTTAAAGTGAACCAACAAACTACCTTGGGGTATTGATGGAAATGTAAAGACTCACTTACAGCAAGCAGTATGGAGCATAAAGCAACAGGTACAGCCTCGGAACCAAAATGGCCAAACTGTTTTCAAACTGTTGTGCTGCTAATGCATTAATTTGTGTTTTTACATGATGTCAAGCAACTAGAAAGGTGGCGAGATCAACATTTGAAAGTGAGCATTTGTCAATAAAAATGTATGGTATCAGTACCATCTCAATTATATTGTTTTAGCATGTTAATATTTCATGGCATTGCATCCCCATGTGGTTTACATTTGCAATTTAATGATATTATAGAACTGACTAATGGGAATGGCTATTAGTAATGTTGATGTGGTTTGAAAAAAGCAATCCATTTTTTATGGACCAGAAAGAGCGAAACAAAACCTTGAGTATGAGAAAGATAAACGGGAGATAATGTAAGTGCAATTTACCTTTACATTTCCTGATAGATTTCATGCTTTGATCATAATTTTCTTGTCATACATTTCTTGTTTGAAAATTGTCTATAAAATTATAGAGGTGCCAAATGGCATTGTAGAAATATAGGCACATTTTTTGTTTAGAAAATCACTATACACCGAAAAGTCTAAGAGCTGCCAAGTGACCACATTTCTAAAGTAGGAGACTGCACATATTTTTTCATTTCATTTTTTTTGTTTGTTTTATTTTTCATTTATTTCAGTTCATTTTGTTTATTCAAAACAAAATAAACAATATGAATGTAGCAAAACAAAGCAAAACGGGCCCTTTCATCCCCTGCCAACCCCCACCCCCCACCCACCCATGTCCAAAAAAATAAAAATGTCAAGGTTCCTCCTCCCCCAGGCATACCTGGGAACTCTCAGGATTTCGCCCTGAGACTCAGGGAATTTACAGCAGTTGCAGGTTCTCAGGGAAAACACTAGAAATCTCAGGGCCTCTCAGCATAGGGCTCAGCCGCTCCCCTTCCTCAGTAAGCCTGCAGAGAACAGGAGAAGTGGGGTGAGTCTGGAGCAGACACTGCAAGCAGCATGTGGGGAGAAACAGGAGAGGGGCTGCAACACACACAAAACTCAGTCTGCAGCTATGATTCAAGGACTTGGGACTCACTCAGGCAGAGTGAGGATGCAGAGGTCATGAGTGGGAGTAAAGAGAGTATTGGGGTCAGGGAGAGAGGAAGGGGAAGGATGCTGGGGTCATCTCTGGAGGAGGGAAAGATGAGGTTGGTGGTGGGAAAAGAGAGAGAAAGTGTGGATTAGTTGGGTGGAGTGGAAGAGAGACAGCTGATACATATTACTCCATTCCTTCCCACCCATCCCCGCCCTTTGCTAATCAACAGCAATCTCAGGGTGACCACAACTCAAAAGTTCCCAGGTATGGCTCCAGGCCTGCCTCCAGGTGCCTCTTACCCCAGCATTGGTTATTAAAGTCCAAAGGGGGCAGGGCTTGCTCCTGCCATGCTGGATCTGTGGTCCTAAATGGCTCCCGCCAGCTCTGAAGCCAGTACCATTTAGTTGTACAGACATTTTATTTTACATCCATGTAACACAATGGAACTGGCCTCAGGGCTGGCCGGCGCTATTTTAAATGACCACCCCAGTGGGGGAGGAGAGAACGAGATCGCTCCTGCCCCATCTGGACTTTAAAGACCAATGATGGGGTAAAAGGCATCTGGGAGGACAGGGCAGGTCCAAAGGGAGCAGAGGAAGTCCCAGGCCAGGGTTGCTGGCTGCCCTGTAAGAAAATGTCCCGTTTTATTTCAAATGAAAACACTCTCCTATTATAGAGGGAGACTCTTGGCCATTCCTACTTTTTCTATTTACATCCCAGTGCATTACGGTATTTGATGTCCTCTTCTCCCCTTTGATATCAACACTGCAGGTATCAGAAAGCCAGGGCTGACCGAAAGGCTACTTCATCAAACTGGGTTACTTGGCACTATGGGAAAATACTGGAGTCCTTTTTCTTGACCTGCAAAAGGTCACAGTAATAGTTCAAAGCTCATGCTACTAATATTTCATTTCAATGCAGATGAAACAAACAGCAGAATTGATTTAGCAGTACCTTGGTACTGCCACGTGCCCTTTACCCTCAGTCTTCAGATTACTGGATGCATACTTTTTTAGAACATTTCAAACTGGAACTCATTGTTTTTCTTGGAAGGGCTATGCTCCTAGGTTAATGTACTCTCAAAAAAAAAAAAAGAAGAAAGCAATTGTCTCCTGGAACAAGTAATTGTAAACTCGAAATTGTGACTTTCTTTACCAGTTTATTGTAATATAAAAACAGTTTTACATTTTCAGTATAGACGGATCTTAAAAACTTAGTGAAACTGGGCATGAGGGAAAGAAAAATGTTAGAGGAGCTGTTATTGGGGAAATTAAATCAGCCAGAGGTTCAACCCAAAACTACACTGAAATAATAATATTGTGCTTCCAAGAAAGGTGGGGGGTAAACTGCACGGAGCGGTGGTTACAACCCTAAACTCACAGCCGTAGCATGCCTCGGGCCAATATGGCCAGGGCCATAGGCACCGTAGCACTGCCATGTGCCAATGAGAGCAGTGTGGCCAGCGGGTCCTCAGCATGAGAAAAAGCAGCACGGGCCCTCTCAAAATAGACAGCGTGGTCGGCGCAGCCTTAGTAAGAGGAAAAGCAAAGTGGCCCTGCTGACCATGCTGCTGATTCTGGCAGGGCCGTGAAGCTTTTCCCCTTACTAAGGCCCCGCTTACCATGCCGTCAATTTCGGCGAGGCTGCACTGCTTTGGAGGAGGAAGAGGGATGTACCCTGCCCTGCCGGAAAGAGTCCAATGTTAGAACTGGGTAGGCCCTGCGGCCAGAAGTCGTTCCCTTAGCTGCAGGGGCTGAAGAAGGAGATTGCTGCTGCCTCCTACTCAGAGGCGTACCTAAAGTATTTAGCACCTGGGGCAGATACTTCTTTGGCGCACACACACACCCACAGTATATAATTTTAAAATTTCCTAAATATCGATAAAATATTTCAAAACAGCAGACATCAAATAACACCCAATAATTAATTTAAAAAATCTTCCGCTCTCCATATCTGTCATCCTAAGATTGTTGTAGACTGGGGGCACACGTGCACACATACATACACACTTTCTCTGTACCTCTCTCACACACAGAGATGCTTCCTCTGTGTCCCTCTCACACACATGCTTCCTCTGTGTCTCTCTCACACGCTAACACGTACATACACACACACATACACACTCCATATCTGTCACCCTGAGATTGTCATGAACTGTGAGTACACACACACACACAGAGACACAACTAAAATATGCTCCCTCTCTTTCTCACACACACATTCATGCTTGGTGAGAGACAGAGGGAGCTTGAGTGTGTGTGTGTGTGTGTGTGTGTGTGTGTGTGTGAGTGTGTGAAAGAGACAGACAAACACGTTTCCGCCATCTCTCTCTCACACATACACGCTTCCTCTGTATCTCTCACACACAATTCTTGTCTCACCCAATCATAGACACACACAAACACATGCTTCCTTTCTCTCATCCCACCCCTGCACACAAGCACCCTCTCATACACACACACAAGCACCCTCTCATACATACAGACCCACAGGCACCCTCTCACATACATATACAGGTACACACACTCACTGTTCTCATACACTCACAGGCATCCTCTCACACAGACACACACCCTCATACGTACACACACACCCTCATATACACACACACTCATACATACCTTCATACACACATACACACACACACACAGATACACACTCATACACACACAGATACACACTCATACATACCTTCATACACCCACACACACCCCCTCACACACACTCATACGTACCTTCATACACACACACACACACTCACATACATACCTTCATACACACACCCTCATACACACACATATACACACTCATACATACCTTCACACACACACACACACACACACACACACACACTCATACATACCTTCATACACACACACACACTCATACATACACATCCCTCTCATACACTGGCACTTACTCTCACAGGGCCAGCTCTTCAGCCGGCTTCTTCTTCTGCCATTGGCTTTGGGAGACGCCGGCAGCAACACTGGGCCTCTTCTGCCGCTGGCCCCAGGAAATGCCAGCGGCGCCACTGGCCTCTTTCACGGAACCTCGCTTTTGCTGGCAGGGAGTAGAAACCCCGCCAGCATATCACAGCTACACGCCACTGCAGGACCTTCCTGCTGGCAGCAATGGCATCCCTCCCCCTGTTGTCACCCGGGGCGGACTGCCCCCCTCGCCCCCCTCTTAGTACGCTTCTGCTCCTACTTCAAGAAGGAAGCAGTGGCGTAGCCAGAACTGATATTTTATGGGGGTCCAAGGTTAACATGGGGGGCAGTAGGCATACAGGTCTGAGCCCTACTAGTTACACTTTCATCCATAAATAATGCCCTAGAGTGCACCTGACACAATTTCTAAGTAGTCTGCAACAGCTGTTATGCATCATGAGTGAAATTTTACAATATTTTAACTTATTTCAAGTGCTTACCAACAATAAGAATGCCTTATTAATCTGTATTAATTTTATATTTATTGTAGTTTATAAATACACAAAAATATGTAAAAAGCAAAGAATACAAACATCAGAGCCAATCAATTGTGTAATAAAATAAATATCAATGTATTCTTTCATGAATCCTCTTTCCAGAAAGAATCATAAGAAAGAGAGCAAAGCAGAACGAGGACAGTTTACATTAGAACCCAACCTGCAAAAATAAAAATATTCAAATTCTGGAATCACCTCTGCAAAACAAAATCCTTCCATCACTAAACAATTTCGGCCCAATTATAAAAGGTCGGCACACATCAATACCGGGAGACATGCGTGTGGCCGGGCCGCGTGCGCGCGCCACGTGCTTTATCAAAGGCCCGCGGCCACGTGCGTGTCTCCTGGTACGCGTGGAAGTGCTGGCAAAGTAAAAAGGAGCAGGCCGGAGCGGGGTCTGGCGGGCCGGGACACTGATGCACACGCTGGCAGCCGGCCGGCCTGCAACGAGTATCCTTACAGAAGGTCACGGTCACCCCCTTCTTTGAAGAAGGTATGGAGGGCAGATCTTCCTTAATCTGCACAGCTCCAGACCCACGGTTCCCCGTTCCCTGGGCCCAAGAGGTGTACAGGCTCCAGTAAGGCTCCTACCACTTAAAAGGTTAAATCCAAAAAAATGTATCCAGAGGGAAAAATCCAACCCGGCCAGGGAGTGGACTGGAAAGGAATATAACCCCTCCCGACCCTGGTCAGGACCACCAAACAAGACTTCCTTGGCTTCTCTGACCAGACCTATAAAACAACAAAAGCTATGCTTAAACTACCTCCTACACTTGTGCAAACCAAAAGGGACTACTCTCCAGCTCTAGACAGAGTGCTGCTATATATGCCCCCAGGGGGACAGCCATTCCAGAACCTGCAGAGGGAGGGGCTGTATTCGAATGGAACCTCCCTATGAACAATCCTACACTAACTAGCTGACACTTAACACCTAGAACTTACTATTAGTGTGACCATAGGGTCTGCTACATGTGCATTTGTATGGGAGATTGAGAGAAACAGTATGTGTGCATGCGTGTGGGAGAGTGAAAAAGAGCATTGAGTGGGAGAGTGAGAGAGAGCATGTGTGCATGTATGTTGAAGAGTGAGAGAAAGCATGTGTGCTTGCATGTGGGAAAGTGAGAGACAGCAAATGTGTATGAGGAATGAGAGAGAGCATGTCTGTGTATGAGAGGGAATGTGTGTGCACAGCTACCCCATGACAATTTCAGGGCATCTGGAAATCAAAAGTTCCAAGGTATGGATAACGGAGGATTTTTTTACATCCTTATTTTAATTGTTGGGTGTTATTTGATGTGTCTGTTTTGAAATATTTTATTGGTGTTTGGAAAATTTTTATATGAGTATTTAATTATTGAAAGTTATTCTATTCATTAGTTATTTTGAATTATTCTTTTTATTGGTATGCTTTTACTAATTTTGTTTTATGAGGAATGGTAATGTTTCTGGGGTTTTTTCATAGTTAAAGTGCATACAGAGATTTGCTTGTTGTGGTTTGCAGTTTTTGTCTGTTCATTTCTATTTATCATGTATGGTCTCTTTTTTCTGTATTTGAGGGTCTATCTGTGTTTTCCATGTATGACTCAAGTATGGTATTCCATTAGTGTGTAGTTTCTATGTAGCCATTAGTGTGTAGTTTCTATGTAGGGATCTATAGCAGCTTGGCTTGTTCTGTTTTCCTAATAAGGGGTGTATTACTGTTTTAAATCTGGTGTAATAGGTATGGGGTTATTGCTGTTTGAGTGATTGCAGTTAGAGATTCTGTTTTCTTATGGCTCTCTGAGGGTCATGCCCATGCCCAAGATGCATTACAGTAGGCCTAATACCATATGAGTTCCATGGTAGCGCAAGCGTGCAATAGCCTTAGAAAATAATGCCCTATGTTAGATATTTGTATTAAATAAACAGAAAATGGTTTGAGGGGGGAGGGGGAGAGAGAGGGGGAGGGGAGAGGGGGGAGGGGGAGAGAGAGGGGAGAGAAGGGGGAGGAGGAGGGGAGAGAGGGGGGAGAGGGGGAGAGGGGGGAGGGGGGAGGGAGAGATAGGGGAGGGGAGGGGAGAGAGGGAAGGGGAGAGAGAGGGGGAGGGGGAGGGAGAGGGGAGAGGGGAGAGGGGAGAGAGGGGGGAGAGGGGGGAGGGGGAGAGGGGGAGAGAGAGATTTATATCTCTATGGGAGGCCCACCTATTAACTCAAGGTGAGGTTTAGGTATTAGTGTAGGGGTTAGGGGCCACTTTGACATTTGAAGTGAGGCGTACGAACAGAACAGTGCTCTCTTGT
Source organism: Rhinatrema bivittatum (assembly GCF_901001135.1). NCBI lineage: Eukaryota > Metazoa > Chordata > Amphibia > Gymnophiona > Rhinatrematidae > Rhinatrema > Rhinatrema bivittatum. The sequence goes on along the minus strand of NC_042618.1, from coordinate 403,318,778 downwards.
GAAGATCTGATGACCTGGGGTAGTTGAAATATTTCATTATTATAAAGGAAAATTAGTTCTTACCTGATAATTTTCGTTCCTGTAGTACCAAGGTCAGTCCAGACCGTGGGTGAAGCCCTCGTTCCAGCAGGTGGAGACAGATCAGAGTTCTGAGGCTTGCCCATATAAGGACGGAACCCACCCAGGAACCCTCAGTATAACCATTGTCAAAGCAGAAAGGTATAAGATCAAACACGTAACAGGATAACTATAAATGTAATTTAAACCAACAAATAACAGTACAATTGAATGAACTGTGTAAACTAAACGCTCTTGTATAACTACCCCTGATCATCATAACGATGCTTCTGGTGCCTATAAGCAAAATCCAGGAAGATGATGCAGGAATCAAAGAAATCCTATAAGAAGGAAAAAGACAAAAAATACCTGGAGAAAGATTTGAACGGACAGAAAAGAACGGGCGGGTGTCTGGACTGATCCTTGGTATACAGGAACGAATATTATCAGGTAAGAACTAATTTTCCTTTCCCTGTACGTACCAGGATCAGTCCAGACCGTGGGATGTCCCAAAGCTTCCCTACAAAGGGTGGGACCCAGATAGTCCCGCTCGAAGAACCTGCCAACCAAAGGAACCAAAGACTGGAGCCTGAACATCGAGGCGGTTGTGGCGAGCAAAAGTATGAAGGGATTTCCATGTAGCCGCCCTACAAATTTCCTGCGGCGACACAGATTGAGACTCCGCCCAAGAGGTCGCTTGAGAACGCAAAGAATGAGCTTTTAGGCCTTCAGGTACTGCTCGGCCCTTGCAAATGTAAGCAGAGGAAATCGCATCCTTCAACCAGGGAGCGATCGTAGCTTTAGAAGCTTGCTTCCCCCCTTTGGGTCCACTCCACAGGACAAAAAGATGATCAGAGACATGAAAATCATTGGTGACCTCAAGATAACACAATAAGACTCACTTAAGTTCTAGATGACGAAGATCACCACCACCAGAGGCTGCGATATCCTCTGGAGAAAAAGCGGGAAGTTCAACGGACTGGTTAATATGAAAAGATGAGGTAAGAAAGAAGGTACGGTCTTGAGAGAGAGACGCCCGAGTCCGAAAAACGCAAGAAAGGGTCTCTACAAGATAGAGCTTGAAGCTCGGACACTCTCCTGGCTGAACAGATAGCAAACAGGAAAACAGTCTTGAGAGTCAAGTCTTTGAGAGTGGCACGACGAAGAGGTTCGAACGGAGCCGTACAAAGAGCTCAAAGAACCAAATTTAAACTCCACGAAGGACAAATAGACCAGATAGGCGGCTTTAGATGCTTAGCGCCTCTGAGAAAATGAACAACATCAGGATGAGAGGCTACCGGCCGACCTTCAATGGAACCCAGGAGGGAACCAAGCGCCAAGATCTGAACACGCAGGGAACTGACCGAAAGACCCTTGGAGAAACCTTGCTGAAGAAAAGAGAGTATCACCGCAACAGAAGGGGAACGAGCGGAAACGCCCAAATCCTCACAGACATTTTCAAAAAACTTCCAGACCCGGACATAGGTAAGCAAAGTTGACTGCTTACGAGCCCTAAGGAGGGTAGCAATGACCTCTTCCTTATATCCTCTGCGTCTCAAATGTCTCCGTTCAAAAGCCATGCCGCTAGACAAAAGCGATCCACCTGGTTGAAAAATACGGGACCCTGACGCAGGAGATGGGGCAGATGACCGAGATGAAGAGGGCCGTCCGCAGTAAGATTCACTAGGTCCGCGATCCACAGCCATCGGGGTCATTCGGGGGCCACGAGAATGACTGGTCCGCGATGGAGCTCTATTCTCCGAAGAACCTTCCCTACTAATGGCCACAGTGGGAACATGTAAAGAAGAACATCGGAGAGCCAGGTAAGAACCAGCACATCCACTCCCTCTGAGCAATGCTCCCTCCACTGGCTGAGGAACCGGGGAGCCTTGGCGTTGGCTAGCGTCGCCATGAGGTCTAGGTGAGGGGGACCCCACCTGCAGACGATTAGATCCATCGCTATGTCTGACAACTCCCACTTGCCGGGATCGAGATGTTGTTGACTGAGGAAGTCGGCTTGGACATTCTCCTTGCTTGCTATGTGGGAAGCCACCAGGCGATCCAAGTGCCTCTCTATCCAGAGAAAAAGCTTGCTGGCCTCTAGTACCATTAGATGACTTCGAGTCCCCCCTTGTTGATTTATGTAAGCCACCGTGGTGGAATTGTCTGATAGCACTCGGACCTCTTTGTGGCGAATCAGAGGAAGAAAAAACTTGAGGGCCAGGTGAACAGCTCGGGCTTCTAGACAATTGATGTGCCACCAAGACTGGGACAGGGACCAGAAACCTTGAGTCACATGGGATTGGCAGACAGCCCCCCATCCAGAGAGGCTGGCATCCATCATTACTATGACCCAGGAGGGAGTCAAAAGAGGCATCCCCTTGAGAAGGTGAGCCGGGGAGAACCACCATTGTATATTGGCAATGGAGAGTCGGAGAGAGGGAGAATTTCCTGATACTGTTCCAACTTCGGCTTCCAACGGGACAACAATGCTCTCTGTAAGGGATGCATATCAGCAAACGCCCAGGGGACGAGATCGATCGTGGAAGCCATGGTCCCTAGAACCTGCAGGTAATCCCACGCCGTGGGAAGCGGAAGAGTGACAAAAGTGTTCAACTGATCGATCAAGTTGAGTGTTCGCGAGTCCGAAAGAAAAACTTTCCCGACCCGAGTATTGAAAAGAGCACCCAGGAATTCTAGCTCTTGTGAGGGCCGAAGAGTGCTTTTGGAGTAGTTGACTATCCAGCCGAGAGATGTGAGAAGGGCTAAAACTCTGTCTACCGCGAGCATGCAGAGAGCGGCGGACTTGGCCCTTATCAACCAATCGTCCAGGTAAGGATGGACTAAGATCCCTTCCCGATGGAGAGCTGCTGCAACGACTACCATGGTCTTGGTGAAAGTGCGGGGGGTGGTGGCAAGACCGATGGGAGAGCCCGAAACTGGAAGTGCTGGCCTAGGATCTGAAAACGAAGAAACTTTTGATGTTCCTGACGAATGGGAATGTGAAAATAAGCCTCCCTGAGATCTAGGGAAGCGAGGAACTCGCCGGGACGGACCGCTGCAATTACTGCCCGTAGAATGTCCATCTTGAAACGGGGAACCTTGAGGGCCTGATTGACCCTTTTGAGATCCAGAATGGGGCAAAAGGAATCGTCCTTTTTGGGAACAATGAAGTAAATTGAATACTGGCCGGCGCCTTGTTCTTGCACCAGAACCGGAAGGATCGCTCCCAAATCCTGAAGTCTCAAAAGGGTGTGACAGACCGCAGGCCATTTGGAAAGGCCGCAAAAGGACATGATATATATAGATCCGGCAGGTCCCTGGCAAACTATAATGCGTAGCCGTGTTCTATCACATCGAGGGCCCAGAGATTGGAAGTGATTTTGGCCCACTCCTCGAGAAACAGAGAAAGACGCCCACCTACGTTTCGTGCGGAGGAATGGACTGGCTGAATTTCATTGGGGAGCTGATTTAGTGGTAGTGAGTTGCTGATGGCCATCTCGGAAACCCCGACGGCCACAAAAGGAATGGGACCAAGACTGGGACCTGGACACACCTCCCCTGGGAAAGGAGCCGCGGGCTCTGCTAGCGTAACGGCGGTTCTCCCTGAAGCGATAGCGAGTCGGGAAAAAAGACTTCGACAGTTTGGGACGGTCCTCTGGCAGCTTATGGACTTTGTTTTCACCCAAGGACTTAATAAGCTGTTCTAGGTCTTCACCAAAAAGAAGAGTGCCCAACTGAGCCTTGGAAGAAGCATCAGTGGACCAATTGCATAACCAGAGAAGACGCCTGGCCGAAAACGCAGAAACCATAGCCTTAGCTTGGACCCGAAGCAAGTCATAAAGGGCATCGGCACCATAGACTATAGCACCCTCTAAATGCTCAGCCTGCTCAGCCTCCGCAGACGGGAGGTCCTGGGTGCTGAGTAACTGTTGCATCCACCTAAGGCTTGCCCGCTGCATGAGACTGCTGCAAATAGTCACCCGGACTCCAAGCGCTAAGACCTAAAAAATGCGTTTCAAATAAAATTCAAGCTTTCGGTCTTGCACATCTCGCAATGCAGTAGCGCCCCCCACAGGAATGGTAGTACGTTTGTAACAGCAGTGACAGAAGAATCTACTTTAGGGATTTTTAACATGTCCAGGCAGTCCTCAGGGAGTGGGTATAGCTTATCCATAGCCCTACCAACTCGGAGGCCCACCTCTGGGGACTCCCATTCCCTGAGGAGAAGCAGGCGGTGCATAGGGTGAAATGGGAAAGTACGTGGTAACGCCCTGAGTCCCGCCAGGACCGGGTCCGCATTTGGTGTCATTGCAGCTGCCACAGAGTCATCTGGTGGGGCATCAATTACCAACTCTTGGAGAACGAAGGGAATAAGGGGCTCCAATTCTTCCTGCTGAAATAAGCGCAGGACACGAGGGTCGTCGCCCTCCAGCGGGGGGGCTTGGGTCGTAGTATCAATATCCCCTAAATCAAGCGGGTTAGAGGGAGGCGGGGGGGGGGGTCTGCTGGGGGAGGGGGAACACCCGGAACCACCCGAACCCTAACCAGACCCTGCGGGTCTGGAACCATATCAGGAGACCACACAGGGGGGAGGGAAACCACTGAGGGGGGTCTACCTCCCTTTGTAAACTTGCTAAATAAGACTCATGTAATAAAAGCACAAAATCCGATGAAAAACGGGTCCATGCTGATTTTTTTGTGGAAGGGGGGGGAGGGGGCAGGAGAGGTGAGGGGGGTCCGAGCCACCCCCCCCCCCCCCCGGGAGTGAACCGGGCTCAAATCGGGGGGGGGAATCGGATCCCTAGCCCCCGGGAGAAGCAGGAAGTGTTTCATCTGAAACACCTAAAATGGCCACTGCTGACGCACGTTCCCGGGACAGGAACGGCTTTGAAATTCTTTGGGGAGCCCTTCCCCGAGGTCTAAAAGGTGGCGGTTCAATAGAGGAGCCCTCACCCCCTGAAATGCACCTTGAACATACCCCTTCGTGGGGGAGTCGGGAGGCTGACTCTCCACAGGCTAAACAGCAAGATGGCCGCAGCATAGAGCAGGGAAGCAGCCGCTAAGGTAATTAAAAACAGCTGAGCAGGGAGCCCCTGAGGAGCTGGTGGGAGATTGAACCCCGCTCCCTCCTCACAAAATAAACTGCTACCTTTTATTTATTTGATTAAATAAAGTATATAAAATATATATTCTGTGAAAGTGAGTTTTCTTTTTTTTTTTGTAAATAAATAATTTCAGAAGCAGGGGCATGAAAGTCATCCCTGAAGGCTCAACCGAGGCATGTGCATCTCGGGGCATGGCCGCAGTAAACGTGGGGAGAGGGACTGGCACCACCAGTATCACCCACACTAGGTCACCGGGAAGGGAACCTAGGCTGACAGAAATCAAGGGGCAAAGCCCCCCTAGGAACCCCAAGAGCGTGGGAGACAAAACTGTCTGCCCTGACACAGTTAGTCAGAGAAAACTGACAAAAATAATTTTTTTTTTATTATAATAATTAAGAAGTAAACTAAAAATGTACTTGCGTGAGCTTGCCCCAGAGAAAGAAGAAGAAAGACTACAGAGGGCAAGCTAAACAGGGAACCAAAGGGTGAGCTGTTCCACCTGCTGGAGACAGACGAATACTGAGGGTTCCTGGGTGGGTTCCGTCCTTATATGGGCAGCCTCAGAACTCTGGTCTGTCTCCACCTGCTGGAACGGGGGCTTTACCCACGGTCTGGACTGATCCTGGTACGTACAGGGAATGTTGCCTAATTTGTTAACATTCATAATTTCTATTAGCATTTCACTATGTGACATTAATCATCAGGGGGTTGCCACAAAAATGAATGATCTATCTGGAGATGCAGTTCCAGGCCAATAATGGTGCAAAACAAATAGAGTGTCTTTCACCTATGCCAATCACTTTTCCTTCAGGTTAAGCCCTCAAGTGTTGGTGGGCAGTGAGGCATGAAGAATGGGTATTGAACCTCCCCAAAACAAGCAAGGAACTAGAAGCTTGGAATTGAGTAAAAGCTGGAGCACACTAGGAAGCAGGATGAAGCTCCAGTAAATGACGAAATCTCCTGATTATAAATATGTAACGTGGCATGGAGAGGACCCTTGGGCCAGTGTGAGGAGGGAGTAATGCGAGGTAACTCTCTTCCACATGGCAGGCTGCAGGCTAATGGCAGAGCGAGAATCTGAGTCTTGGGCAAGGCAAAGTCAAGAGTCCAAACTGAGGTCAAGGCAGTCAACAGGCAAGTTGTGCTTAAAGTCAAGGCAAGTGTCGTGGCAGGTGGCAAGTAAGATGAGGAAAATGTTCAGTCCAAGGTCAGCAACGGAGGAGTGAAGCCAAGGAGACAAAGACCAGGGAAACATGGACAAAGCAGGAAGGCAGGACTGGATGGAAAGACTAGTACATGACAAGGCAGGTCAAGGCAAGAAGACCGGAACACAGTGAGACAGGAACAATAGAGGAACACAAAACAATGAACACTGCAGGCTGAAGCACAGCTGGAGACTGTTGCTGAGGATCTGAGTGCTGAGCTTTCTTTTATACTAGAGCTTTCTTTTATACTAGAGCAGAGATAACATTGTCAGTCAGCACCCACAGGAAGTGCTGGCTACCTGGCCTATAGAAGGGTTTCAGGAAATGCAGGCAGTCTTCACTAGAACCTAGGATGCAGCATGCTGCGAGAGGCTATGTCTGAAGTGTCTGGAGGTAAGGGTTGCTACAAATATGCAGGAAACAAGATGGCTGCTGGGAGGAATTAAGCTGCACAGGGCTGGTAGGACTGGATAAATAGTCCAAGCATCTCATACGCCACCTGCAGGTGAAGGTGAATTTGGCAATGGATCCTCACATGGTTTCTTCATCCTGACCAAGAATATGGCAGTATATTCCCACAGTTTCTATCCATAAAGATTCCACATTGCATTTTGTTTTCTGGGGCTTTTATCCTGTTTGACTTTATGCCTTCCTTAACAAATAATGCCACCCCAATTTGATATAGCCTATCATTTTAATATAATTTCTACCACCGGTAATCATCCTTCCTCCAGATCTCAGAGCTATTATCTCTGCATGTTCATTCACTGCAATACATTCTAACTCTCCAATCTTATTTTTTAAACTTCTGGCATTCACATACAGACAATTCAAGTATGATTTTAAATTGTATTCACAGCCTGCCTAATAGTTGAAATGGATAGTTTGGAATCATTTCTCTCTCTCTCTCTCTGGTTTGTTTGTTTTTTTCATTTAAATGCACTTAGACTACATCAGTCTAACACAACCTCTCTATTGAGATATTCTAATGTCCCCATTATGCCAATATCCCTTAAAGATATCTCACTTTGGACTATATGCTCCTGAGCAACTGTCGGCTTTCCCCAATGATTTAGTTTAAAAGCTACTCTATCTACTTTTTAAAATGCTAATGCCATAACCTGATTCCACACTGGTTAAGGTGGAGCCCATCCTTTTCAGAATAGGCTTCCCCCACCCCTTGTGCAGTTCCTAAGAAATCTAATGTATACAGTTGGTACTTTAATAGGGATGCAGGGGAAAAAATTGCTTTCAGTTTTTGTTCGTTTTTGGGAGGATATTTTTCCCACAAATTTCGGTTTGATTTGTTTCATTCATGAGAAAAAAACAAATCTAACAATAAAAAACACCCAAGAAGAGCCAAAACCCCAAAAATGAAGCCTCCCAGGGCCGCCTGCCCATAAAAATGCCAGGGCCAGGATCTCTCCAGCACCCACTTACCCTAGGCCCAGGTTGAAGCCTCGGCCTTCTCTAGGTCGAGTGAGCTATATGTCACCACAACCTCAGCCTACTCACGGCCAATGCCTCAGTCAGACCCAGGCCCGAAGCCTGGGCCTCAGGCTAGGCCAGAGCCAGGGCCTAGGTCTGATGCCAAGACGCAGCCTGGAGTCTGGGTCCTGAAGCTGGAGCCTTGGCCCGGACCCAGGCCTGATGCCATGACAGGACCCAGAGGCAGGTCCCAATGCCTGGGCCTCAGCCTAGGCTGGCACTTGGACACAGGCCTGATGCCATGACCCATAGGCAGGTCCCAATGCCTGGGCCTCAGTCTAGACCTGTGGCCGACCCAGGCCCAACACCATGATGAAATCCGGAGGCAGGGTCCCGAAGCTGGGGTCATGGCCTGGACCCAGGCCTGACATCATGAACTGACCTAGAGGCTGAGTCCCAATGCCTGGGCCTTGGCTAGGCCAGAGCCTGGACCCAAGCCAGATGCCATGACCAAGCTTGGAGGCCGGTTCCTGATGCCAGAGCTAAAGCCAGACCCAAGCCCAATGCTGTGAACCAGTCCAGATGCCAGGTCCTGATGCTGGAGCTTAGGCCTGGGCCCAGGCCTGAAGCAGCAACCCAACCCAGCAGCCAGGTCCTGACAACTGGACCTCGGACTAAGCTGCAGCATGGACCCTGGCCCGACACTGCGATCTGGCCAGGGTGCCAAATACTGATGCCTAGGCCTCAGTCTGGACCCAGGCCCGACACCGTGACATGGCCAGGGTGCCAGGTCCTGATGCCAGGGCCTCAACCTGGGTCTAGGCTCCAGCCTAAGCTGAGGCATAGACATTGGGACCCATCATCCAGGCTGTGTTGTGTATTGGCTCTGGGTCTAGACCAAGGCTCCAGCATCAGGTCCTAGCCCCTGGGCTGGGTTGCGGTATCAGGCCTGGGTCCAGGTGCCTGCATAGCCCAAGGCCCAGTCATCCAGACCTGGCCTCCAAGTCGGGTTATGGCATTAGACCTGGATCTGGGCTGTGGCCCCGCCTTGCAGTTGAATACCCGACAGATCAGGTAAGAACTTTTTTGGGTCTCAGCTGAGGCCCCAGTGTTGGGCTGTGCCTAGGTCAAGACCCTCAATCACAAAAAAATGGAAAGATATGTGACAAAAATAATAATAGCTCAATGAAGAGTCACATATATAAATTGTGGTTTATATATGTGACTCTTCATGGCATCGCGCTTGGACGTAGGCTGCAGCCCCTACTTTGGGCCTCGGCCTATGCCATAGATGAGGCCCTGGCTTCAGGCCTAGTCTTAGGCCAAGGTGCCAGTGTCGCGTTAGGGTGTAGGCTTAGGCCTGATGCATTCTTTTTAAACGAATGCAGCTAACAGAGGCATACTTAAAGTGTTTGGCACCCGCCCAAATGTATAATTTTAAAATTTACACACAGAAAAATATGTTTGGAAGTTGCCAACTTTTCAACTATGAAAAATTCTGAGCACTTGGACACGCAGAGTACAATTTTCACCTTTGTCATTCCACATAACTATTAAAAAAAAATAAAACTTTTATTACTTGCCTTATTACTAGAAAACTATGCACAAAGTGAGGTGCAACCAAATGATCCCAAATATAAATGTACCAAAAACATTCCATTAGAACAGTCAAAAAAATTACAATTACTTAATAACTGACACCATCATCATTAGGAAAACTTGTTTTTTTTTTTCTTATCTTATATCCCACCCTTTTACCCACCAATGCCACCCCAGGATAGGTACAAGGATATTAGATGCCCTGGGTCTAGGCAAAGCTTACAACCATGTGTGATCCCCTCCTGCCAGCCCTCCCCACATACACAATTAAAAAATTATGCCATTATTGTAACAGATTTTACATGGAAAGTGCATGCAAAATACAGTCTTCTGAGATAAAACTATCACTCATAATATGAATATTATATTTCCATGCACTCCTGTGGTGCCACAACCAGAAAACCCTGCATATTGTAATGTGTATTGGGTATGGGCTTAGCCACCAGAAAGCCATAAGTAAACTGAATTACAATTACAATGTAGTCCACCTACCAAACCAAAACCACACTAACTGCTAGCACTCAAATAATTAAAAAAAAACCCTACCTAAGAAAAGGCAACACTGCAAATATTATACTGGACCCTAAGACACCAATACATCGTTTAAGAGAGCAGAACAAGCCAAGCTGCTATAGATCTGTACACAGAAACTACATGCTAGCACAATACCTCACCTCAGTCACCAAATGCAGAATAAAGAGACCCTATAATATAAACAGAAACATGGAGAAAAAAGCTGAACTGGAAACTGCAACAAGCCAGACTCTGTATATAGTGCAAAAATGGAAAACATCCAAAAATATAAAAATCATAATAGTAAAACCATAGTAAATAAAAAGAATACATATTTCAAAACAGATGATGAATTGACTACATCCAATAATTAACTCAAAATTTAAAAAAAATACCAAACATCAATAAAACATGTCAAAACAGCAGACATATCAAATAAAGTCCAGTAGTTAAAATAAATGGGGTAAAAAAAATAACGATACACAACTCAAGGAAGGAGAGTCAATAGGTCAACCACAAAAACCATATATACATACAAAAATGTGAAACCCAAAATAATATATTATTAGCTTAAGAATGTGTCAGCAAGCGTGACGTTGTGTGACTTTAAACAAGACACCAACCGGTCTTCTAATCATTCACCTTCATCATACTTTAATGCGTTCAAAAACATTTTTAAGAAAATACAAAAAAATATATAAAAAATGTTTTTGAACGCATTAAAGTATGATGAAGGTGAATGATTAGAAGACCGGTTGGTGTCTTGTTTAAAGTCACACAACGTCAGGCTTGCTGACACCTTCTTAGGCTAATAATATATTATTTTGGGTTCCACATTTTTGTATGTAAAAAAAATAACCCCAGCTCTCCATACCTGCGAACTTTTTATCCAGAGATTGTCATAGATTAGTGGAGTAGAGGGAGTGTGCACCACACTTTATCCTCTCTCTCTCTTATATACACAAACTCCCTAACATACGTATTCATTCTCTCTCTCACACATGCTGACTCTCATATACACTCCTCCTCTCTCACACACATGCAGGCTTGCTTCCCCCTCTCCAACCACTCACACACACACACACACACACATAGGCTCTCTTCCCCCTCCCTCACCCACACACACAGGATCTCTTCCCCTCCCCCATCCACACAGGTTCTTTCACACCCACTGGTGCTCCCTCCCCTCCACACACACACACACACACACACACTCACTCATTGGCTCTCCCTCATATATACACCCAGATAAAACTCCTGTACAAATTTCTTCTCTCCTGTTTCACATATTTTTTGACACTTTGTATATAAAAATATCATGTTAAACATTTTAACCGCACCCTGCACACCCTCACCCCCCTACTCTGTTTTACAACCTATACTCCCCTTTTTGTGACTTTCCCTTATAATGTTGAGATGTATTTTCCATTTCTCTTTCCTATCACTTTGTTTTATGTTATCTGTTCCTTGTAAACCGATGTGATATGCAAACAAACGTCAGTATAAAAAAAGCCACAAATAAATAAATAAATACACCCACAGACTCTCACACACTCAAATTCTCTTCTCCCTCATATACCTAACTCTCTCACACTCACTGATTCTCCCTCACATATACACACACACACACACAAGCTCTCACACTCACTGGCTTTCTTTCCTACACACCAGGCTGCTCTCCCCCTACCCCACTCAACAAGCTCTCTCAAACTCTAGGGCTCCTCTGGCTGAACACTCTGGAGGCCTGGTTGGGCCTCTTGCTCCTGCCGCGGGTGGGAACAAAGATCCTGAAAGCCCCACCCTTTCTCTGCTCATACACTGGCCGACAGGGCTTGGATTCCCTGCCAGCACTCTAGGTGCTGGATGCGTCTTCCTTCAGCAGGGCTTGGGCTCCCTGTCGGCCCACTGATCCAGCCATGCATCCTCTTCAGTTGGCAGGGATTGGGCTCCCTGCCAGCCTGCTGCTCCAGCCTGGAACGTGTCCTCTTCGGCAAGCAGGGCTTGGGCCCCCTGCCGGCCTGCTGCTCCTGAGCTACTTCTTTCTTCGCCACCCGCTAAACACCTGTCTGACTCACCTGGAACCAAAAGACTGCCAGCCAGCACAGCCCAGCACAGCTGAGAAGCATGCTTATTTAATGCAGGCTTTTTTGTTTCTCTCTGCGGCTGTACCACCGTCTCTGGCACCCACCTCCTTGTCCTCATCTGCGGCAGACCGGGCTCCTCGCCCTTACCCCTTAGCATGTCTCTGGCAATGAATAAGGTTTGTTTCATTTGGGGAGCTCCCGATTCGTTTCATGGCCCCCAAATGAAATAAATTGCCCTTATTCATCTTGTTTTTGAATTTTGAAAGAAATGCACATACCTACTCTTTAATAGATCACTATGGACAGATGACACAGGAACATTATAGAAATTGATCTTTACCAAATGGATTCCAATGAATTTTATGATAATCCATATAATTTATTTTATTTTGTGCTTATTTTGCATTTTTTCCCCAGGCTTTATTTTTCTTACGATGTTCTTTTCATGTGTGCCCTCCCCCCCCCCCCCCCGGTCCGGACAATGAATTACCCCTAAGCTTGGGGTAGGGAGGACCACATGAGAAACTATATTCACTAATGTGATTTATCTTTGGGTTTGTAGCCTGAGTGGGGGATGAGACAGAGTTCTGTATCCATCCCAAACAACCTCTCATTTGTGGCATCATAGGCCAGATAAAATCATCACACCAAAATAAAACAGTAATTAATAGAGATGTGCTTAGTTTTTATCTGCCGGGTCGGGCTTTGGGTCGAGTGACCCGTGGAAAACTTTGTTTTCCAATGGGTTGTTTTTTTTTTTCTCGGCAATTTTCGCCGGAAAAAACCCCCACCCCAGCCCTTCAAATTTACTTAAATACAACCCCCCCCCTCAACATCCTGATCCCTCCAAGACATACAAAAAGCCCTGGTGTTCCAGTGGGGTCCCGGGAGCAATCTCTCCCTCTCGGGACATCGGCTGCAGGTAAACAAAATGGCGCCGGTGGCCCTTTGCCCTTACCATGTGACAGGGGCTACTGGTGCCATTGGTTGGCCCCTGTCACATGGAAGGAGCAATGGATGGTCCACGCCATTTTCTAAGATGGCGCCGGCCGTCCATTGCTCCTACCATGTGACAGAGGCCGACCAATGGCACCGGTAACCCCTGTCACATGGTAAGGGCAAAGGGCCACCGGCGCCATTTTGTTTACTGGCAGCCAATGGCCCGAGAGCAGGAGATCACTCCCGGGGCCCCCGCTGGATCACCAGGGACATTAGGCAAGTTTTGGGGGGTCAGGAGGGTGGGGGGGTTGTAATTAAGTAAATTTGAAGGGTTGGGGTGAGTTTGGGTTTGTTTGTTTTTAAATAAATGTGCTCCTCCCCCCGCGCTAACCCAAAAACAATTTTTCCCTGAAATTTCTTTGAAATTTTCCAATTTGGCATAATCAAATGTACATCTCTAGTAATTAACCCTTTTATTAGTGTTGTGTAAATAGACAGTAAATCCAACCAGAACCTTAAATGGGAAAAGTAAAGAAATGAATTATAACATAAATTTGCATTTTTCTTATTTTAAATCAAGCGATGCAAAAATAACATGGGGAATGGCCTGTTAGGCAGGGCAACCAACATTCTCATATGGATAGTAAAAAAAAATAAAATATATATATATAAGGAATGGTAGTAGAGAAAGGTTGGGGGGGAAGCAGTGAAGTATACAGTTTTTTAAAAAATTGTTTTTACTCTTGAGAACTTAAAAATGGGGGTGGTGGAAACACATCCACCCTAATGTCACCAGTTTGTAAAGGGTGCAACCTGTCCCAAACACAAAATTGTGTGGAAAAAAAATCAAGAAAATGAAGAAGTCCCTCTTGATGGTGGAACTGGCTAGATGACAAACCAAATAGATGAGCACTGCCATGTGTGGAAGGTCTCTTTCTCCTGCGCGTACCCCCCGAAAACCTACCCCAAACCCCCCTGCGCGCTGAGCCTATTTTGCATAGGCTCGGCGGCGTGCGCAAGCCCCAAGACACGCGTAAGTCCCGGGGCTTTGCAAAGGGGGCGTGTCGGGGCATTCGGGTGGGCGGCACAAATTTTGGGGCGGGGCAGGAGGGGTGTCGGGGGCGTGGTCGAGGCCTCCGGACCAGCCCCCGGGTCGGGTGATGGCACGCCAGCAGCCCCCTGGCGCGCGCAGATTTACGCCTGCTTTCGGCAGGCGTAAATCTGCCAACAAAGGTGGGGGGGGTTAGATAGGGCCGGGGGGGTCGGTTAGGTAGGGGAAGGGAGGGGAAGGTGAGGGGAGGTGGAAGGAAAGTTCCCTCCGAGGCTGCTCCGATTTCAGAGCGGGCTCGGAGGGAACAGGCAGCGCGCGCTGATCCAGGATTTTATAAGATACACGTGGCTACGTGCGTATCTTATAAAATCCAGCGTACTTTTGTTCGCGCCTGGTGCACGAACAAAAGTACGTGCGCGCATAAATTTATAAATTCTACCCCTCAATGCTCAGAGGTCACAGTCAGGTTTGGAGAAAGGGGAGATAACAGCACTTCAAATTCCATACCACTATCCCAATCTCTGAGGTACAGCTTTGTAAAACTTCGGAAAGGAAGGCAAAGGCCAACTAGATTTTATGTTAAAATCTACAATAGCATTAAACCTCAAGTACTGAGCTACTGCACCATATTACCTGCAACACTGAATAATTTTAAGAAGTGTTCAATCATAGTTTATGGTTTGAATATATGTTTAAATAACATTGATTTAGTATTACCAGGAACTGGAAAAATTTGACTGATAATGTACTCATTGTTCACAGTATAAAATTACTTGCGTAACTTTTTATATACAGTGCTTTAAAAAAAATGCAATGACTGAAGAAATGTATAAGTTTTGTGGACTAATGAAGGCCTGAGAATTATTCTGTTCTGACTTTTCTATTTAGCATAGAAGAATGAATAGAAACAGCAGTAAGAGGTATTATTTAACTAACATATAGATTGGGGCTTTTGCCATAAGGAACTGTCCCTTATGGAAAAAATGGATTTGGCTGTTGGTTGACTCCAAGCTGCAACTTGCATGGGGTCATAATCCTTTATTTAGAGGCATTACTGAGGGCAGTCCTGGGGCATAGTTTCATATTGTCTGAGCAGTGTTGATATTGAGTGCTCCCTAAAATTAGCCAGGTAGGTCTGGTTGGACAAATACATATTACTACCATTATTAAATATTTATAAATACCTATCATAAAGTGATCCAGATAACCTCATCAGGATAAATTTATCTGGATATATTCAGTGGACAATCTATGTAAATTCCACTGGGTATTTGAGGAAGCTTTCTCAGATAACTTACCTGCTTGCGAGATTACTCAATATCAAGCAATCAGTTCTGGAATCAGAAGTAAACATCTATCTTTTTTCCTGTGCCCTAACTCAACCCCCATAGCCACTCACTTTAAGGCTAGTAAATCTAGGATCCTAATGAAACTAGGAAAGTTAATTTAGGGACTCATCCCTGGTACATTTTCAACAAGGCCAATTTAAGAGCCTAATTTCATAGATTAGACACATAGACATTTGAAAATTTACCTCTTAGGGGGTCATTTTCTATCGGTATCGCACATGAAAAGGGACTTTTCGCATGCAAAAAGTCCCTTTTCGCGTGTGATAGCTTAATAGGGGCAGAGTCGGAACCAGAAGAGGAGGAGTCAGGGTGGCGTCGGAGCAGACGTGGTGGTAACTTCACTGGCGGCGATAAGGTAAGACCCATTATCGCTGCCAGTAGTACGTCCAATAGCACCACCTTTCATGGTAGCGCTATTGGGTGTGAAAGCCGGCAGTGATAACACCGTGGTGGTGCGATCGCTGCCGGCTTTTGTAGGCCCACCCCCCATCACCACGGAATTCAGTAAGCTGTGCGCCGATAGAAAATCCAGGCCTTAGTGATTGGGAGGGCAACTTTAAAATTTGTGAAGTTAAAATCACTGGGGTAGATCTTAAAAAAGTACACGCGCGCGTACTTTTGTTCACGCAACGGGCGCAAACAAAAGTACGCCGCATTTTATAAGATACACGCATAGCCACACATATTTTATAAAATCCAGGGTCGGCGCGCGCAAGGCTGCGCAAAATTGGCAGCCTGCGCGCGCTGAGCAGCGCAGCCTGCCTTGGAGGGAACTTTCCTTCCGTGTCCCCCCACCTTCCCCTCCCTTCCCCTATCTAACCCACCCCCCAGCCCTAACTAAATCCCCCCTACCTTTGTTGTGCAAGTTATGCCTGCTCGAAGCAGGCGTAACTTGCGCGCGCCGCCTCGCCATCCCCATCCCCATCCCCTGGCACAGGCCGCAGTGCCGGGGGACTTGGAACTGCCCTCCCGGCCCGCCCCTGAACCATCACCATGCCCCCGGACCCACCTCAGACCACCCCCTGACCCCCCAGACATGCCCCCAGACACACCTCGGACTTCCGACACGCCCCCTCCCGCCCTTTTTACGAAGCCCCGGGACTTACGCGCGTCCCGGTGCTTTGCGCGTGCCAGCGGCCTTTGCAAAATAGGCATGCTGGTGCGCGAGTGCCCTGCGCACGTAAATCCAGCAGGATTTACGCGCGCAGGGCTTTTAAAATCTACCCCACTCTGTCTAAATTTAGTAGGTAGAAATATGGACTGAGGCATTCCTGGAGTGTTTTTTAAAATTTTGTCAGATTAATATTCAGTGCTAAGAAGTAGATACTAAAAATGTGCTGAGTAGCAAAGATGATCAGTTAACTTTGCCAGATATTGAGCTGCGATTAACCAACTAAAGTTGAAGTTGAACATCTGGTTAAATCTAACTGCACAAACAATAGATTAGGTTTAGGGAAGCCCTTTGTATGGATGGAGATGTCCATACAAATTTAGCCAGTTAGCACCGAATGTCACACTCATCAGCTAGATCTGAAACCCTGCTCTGGGCATGCCCCGCCCAGCTCCACCCCATTTTTGTCTGGCTAAATCTGTGTGGACAGATTTTATGCAGCCCTGGGGGAGAAGAAGAGCAGCTGGGAGGGTATTTGTAAACAACTGGATAGATTTATATCTTTTTAATATATGTCTACATTTAGCTAAATAACTCCAGAGGCACAAATAGAAGACCTAAATCTATAGTTCAAGTTTTGAGCAGTTCGATTTAGTTAAATATTCAGCCATACAATCAGCCAGATAAATGTATCCGGTTATCTTACCCACTCTATGGCTTTATGAAAATCGTCCCTACTAAGTTTAATTCACTGTCTCCCAGGTTTGATTATATTCCATTAAAATGTAATAGGTTTCTTCATTGCATTACAGAAGTAGATAGGTTATCTTTCTGTGCTAATAAAAAAAAGACCCAGAGTGGCAATTTATGTTCAGTTGTTTTAATCATGAAGCTATATCCATGAACTTTATGCTTAATGAATATTTTTGCACTATAAAAATCAATCTTATTGCATTGATTTTTATGCTATATCACAGGAAATAATGCCTATCAGGGGGTCATTTTCTAAGCCTATCGCATGCGAAAAATTCTTTTTCGCACACGAACAGTCCCTTTTCGCGTGTGATAGCTTTCCGGGGGCGGAGTTGGGGTGGCGAGGGGAGGAGTCACGGCGGCGAGGAGGCGGACGCGGCATTATCTTCACTGGCGGTGATAAGGTAAGGACCGTTATCATCGCCAGTAGCACACCCTTTCATGGTGGCGCTATTGGGTGTGAAAGCCAGCAGCGATAACACCACTGTGGTGCGATCGCTGCCGGCTTTTGCAGGCCTGCCCCCCTTCGCCCCCCCCCCCACCTCCCATTACCACTGGATTCACCATTCTCTGCGAGAATGGAAAATCCAAGCCTTAGTTATCATCTGACAGTTTAAGGCAGGAATACTAATTACAAGACTAAATGTAGAGTAAAATTTTAGTCAAATTTCATTCAGCAGTACACTCAGTTTACAATTTTCTTTCTTATTATTTATTATTATTTATTCAACTAATTAGCTGCCTTACCATAAGATGCCCAAATGGATTAAAAACACACACCACTGAATTGCAAAAGTTAAGATCACAATTATAACACAGACAAAATTAAATCATAAACATCAAATACAGAGAAAATTACAAAAGCTAAAACCATAAGTACTTATACCAAGAACAAAAATGAAAATCATAAACATCAAATATAGATAAAACCAGTTCAAATCATTAAAAAACAAATCCCCATGATAGCATTCAAACCAATCAATTATCTTAAAACTGCCAAATTATTGTTATAAAATCCAGGGTCAGCGCGTGCAAGGGAGTGCACAATTGTGCGACTTGCGCGCGCCGAGCCACACAGGCTTCCTCTGTTCCCTTCGAGGCCACTCCGAAATCGAAGTGGCCTTGGAGGGAACTTTCCTTCCACCCACCCCCACCTTCCCCTCCCTTCCCCTATCTAACCCGCCCCTCAGTTCTATCTAAACCCCCCCCCCCCCTACCGTTATCGTTGAAGTTACGCCTGCCTCTGGGCAGATGTAACTTGCACACGCCGGCCAGCTGCCGGTGCGCCATCCCCCGGCATGGCGGCTGTTCCAAAGGCCTTGGTCCCACCCTGGAACACCCTTTTTTCGAAGCCCCAGGATATACGCGCATCCCGGGGCTTGCACTTGCTGCTGAGCCTATGCAAAATAGGCTCGGCGTGCGCAGGGGCAGATTTTCTCGGATTACGCTCGTAGCCTTTGAAAATCTGTCCCAATAGTCTTTGCCCGCATGGAACTTAAAGAATACAAAAAAATACTAACCATACTCAGTAGAATAACTATATTCCTCACAACACCTTATAGGATCTCAAAATACAACTTCTTGTTGCAGATCAATATATTCAATGTCCACCACAATCTATTTTGTGAAAAACATTTACAATCATATGCCTCATAAACATCAATTTTTTACTTGTACGTTTTCTCAATGCTTTTAAAATGAAAACGTTGATTCCATTTACCGTATCTTTTTCTTTAGTTGAAATCGTGACTGCCTGACGATAACCAGCATCTTGAGAATATCTCTCTGCATTAGGAAAGTTACTTATGTTCACAGGATCCTTATTTTTAAAACAGAAGTGATATTTAGCATTAAATACTATTATTATACTTCATACAAACCAATAAAAACACACTTTAAATCACATCTTTGAGTACACTAACATCACAAAATCACAAACTAATCAATGGATTTGTTCAGTCCCCAAGGTAAAAATCCAGAATTGTTTTCACACAAAAATGTGAGATTTCTGTCTCCTCCCTGCAAATTATAGCAATCTCTTCAAATAGTCCATTTTAGCTGTTCAAAAGTATGTTGATAAAGCACACAATGTTAGACCACTGCAGCCTGTTCAATCTCATTTTAACTTTTCCTTTTGTGCATCCAATATACACTTTAGCACAAGGGCATATAATGGGTAAGCCACATGGTTAATCATTTCTGCATCACTTGATATTGAGTGGTAGGATGCATCCCTACTTCCCCTGGTATCGCTTGTATACAAAAGTCACAAGATCTGTACATATTGGGGCAGATTTTCAAAGGGGTACTTGCGTAACCCCCGAAAAGCTGCCCCTTTCACCCCCTGCGTGCGCCGATCCTATGTTGCATAGGCTTGGCGGCGTGCGTAAGTCCCGGGGCTTTCCTGGGAGGCGTGTCGCGATGGCAGGTCATCAGGGGGCGTTCCGGGGGTGGGGCAATGGGCGTGGTTCTGGCCTGGGGCATTTCGGGGGCGTGGCTGAGTTCTCCAAAACTGTTGTGTGCTGGCAGCCGACCGGCAGGCGTAACTTTTATAATAAAGGTAAGGGGGTTTAGATAGGGCTGGGGAGTGGGTTAGGTGGGGGAAGGGAGGGGAAGGTGGGGGGAGGCGGAGGGAACGGGACGCGTGTACAGGGCTCGGTGTGCGCAAGGTGCACAAATGTTCACCCCCTTGCGCGCGCTGACCCCGGATTTTAATAGATACATGTGTATCTATTAAAATCCGGCATACTTTGTTTGCACAGGGTTGTGCGAACACAAGTACGCCCGCGCACTTCTATTAGGATCTGCCTCACTGTGATCTCCCATACATCTTTCAGGACTTAACTTCCTCTTCAACATAGAATGTACTACCCAAACCCGGATGTTACGTCCACAGGAAAATGCAAATAAAGGCAAGTCAGTAAACATCTGATGCATTGCTAGTACATTCCAGTTACTATGGGGTCATCACTATTACCCAACCTAGCCAATTTAAAAGTAACTACCTTTGAAGAACATCATATTTATTCATTAAAGTGGACAGACAACATATTAGTGTGGTCCAAGTTTGTTGATATAAAGTATATCAGTGGCTAATAGAGATGTGAATCGTGTCCTCGATCGTCTTAACGATCGATTTCGGCTGGGAGGGGGAGGGAATCGTATTGTTGCCGTTTGGGTGTGTAAAGTATCGTGAAAATCGTTAAAATCGTGAGCCGGCACACTAAAACCCCCTAAAACCCACCCCCGACCCTTTAAATTAAATCCCCCACCCTCCCGAACCCCCCCCCCCCAAATGCCTTAAATTACCTGGGGGTCCAGCGGCACACTAAAACACGGCACACTAAAACCCACCCCGACCCTTTCAATTAAATCCCCCACCCTCCCGAACCCCCCCCCCCAAATGCCTTAAATTACCTGGGGGTCCGTAGCCTTAAATTACCTCCGTAGCGGCGGTCCGTAGCTAAATCGGGGGAAGGGGGAGAGCAGGAAAAGCGGCACACTAAATCGTGTAGTCTTCAGCCGGCGCCATTTTGCAAAATGGCCGCCGCAAAATGGCGGCGGCCATAGACCAAAACGATTCGACGCAGGAGGTCGTTCCGGACCCCCGCTGGACTTTTGGCAAGTCTTGTGGGGGTCAGGAGGCCCCCCCAAGCTGGCCAAAAGTTCCTGGGGGTCCAGCGGGGGTCCGGGAGCGATTTCCTGCCGCAAATCGTTTTCCGTACGGAAAATGGCGCCGGCAGGAGATCGACTGCAGGAGGTCGTTCCAGCGGGGGTCCGGAACCCTCGCTGAACGACCTCCTGCAGTCGATCTCCTGCCGGCGCCATTTTCCGTACGGAAAACGATTCGCGGCAGGAAATCGCTCCCGGACCCCCGCTGGACCCCCAGGAACTTTTGGCCAGCTTGGGGGGACCTCCTGACCCCCACTAGACTTGCCAAAAGTCCAGCGGGGGTCCGGAACAACCTCCTGCGTCGAATCGTTTTGGTCTATGGCCGCCGCCATTTTGCGGCGGCCATTTTGCAAAATGGCGCCGGCTGAAGACTACACGATTTAGTGTGCCGCTTTTCCTGCTCTCCCCCTTCCCCCGATTTAGCTACGGACCGCTGCTACGGAGGTAATTTAAGGCTATGGACCCCCAGGTAATTTAAGGCATTGGGGGGGGGGGTTCGGGAGGGTGGGGGATTTAATTTAAAGGGTCGGGGTGGGTTTTAGGGGGTTTTAGTGTGCCGTGTTTTAGTGTGCCGCTGGACCCCCAGGTAATTTAAGGCATTTGGGGGGGGGGTTCGGGAGGGTGGGGGATTTAATTTAAAGGGTCGGGGGTGGGTTTTAGGGTGTTTTAGTGTGCTGGTTTTCCTGCCCTCCCCCTTCCCCCGATTTACGATTTTTTGACGATAAATCGGGGGAATTGGTATTGTATCGTGGCCCTAACGATTTTTGATGATTTAAAATATATCGGACAATATTTTAAATCGTCAAAAAACGATTCACATCCCTAGTGGCTAACCAAACCGTCAAATCAAATGTAATCCAACATCAGAAGAATGGTAACAAATAAGTTGACCATATATTTGAAAAGAATATTTTATTAATTCCAAAACTAAACATCAAATGAAAACTTTTAGTAATCCAGGTGAGCGATTCTTGGGGGAACATTCCTCTGATGTTGGACTTATTGATGACATCTTTTTTTAGATGCACTGCAGAGAGAGAAACTTTATCTGAATTTCACATCTGAATTAGATGTTAATTTAACATTTTCCATGAAAGACAGTCAAATTAGCATTCCATTTTTGGATATTTACATTCAGGATGGAGATGCAATAGGAACAATGCTTTTTCATAAACCAATAAACAGAAATAATCAGTTGAGATTTCCTAGTCATCAACCATGATCTTTTAAATCTGGATTACTGGTGGGACAATTTTTTAGGATTTGGCATGTGTGACCAGTTAGTGAATTTATTCAAGCACAATTACTGAAGGAGAGGCTATTGCAAAGAGGATATTCATGGGCAGTTATTAAACAAGCTTATTTAAAAGCACTTTATTAAGATCGAGAGCAATTGCGCCATTAAAAAACCAGATGAGAGCAGAATAGAATGGTTTGCATTTTACCATATATGAATCGAATAGGTAAAGTGAAATCATTTGTTAAAAAGGACTATTATTGAATAGATTAATAGCAATGTCCAGGGAGGAGATGGAAATCATAATCTAAATATGACAAAATAATTCTGAATTTTTACATTGAAGACCATTGGCATTGATTGGTTTGAGACTGTGTGATGTTAGTGTACTCTACGATGTGGTTGAACATGCATTTTTATTGGTTTGTTTGAAATACAATAACAGTATTTAATGCTAAATGTCAGGTTCATTTTAGAAATAAAAGGATCCCTCGGATATAAGAAGTAACTTTTCCTGACGCAGAGAAGAGAGATATTCTTGAAGCTTTAGTCAATAGTGAGCAAGCATTCACAATTTCAAGTAAAGAAAAAATAAGTGGAATCCTTGGAATTTTCATTTTAAATGCATGGAGAAAACACACAAGTAAAGAGAAAGTTGATGTTTATGAGATCCATGATTATAACTATTTTCCAGAAAACAAATTGTGGTGGACACTGGACAGTATACATGATCGACTCCAACAATTAAGACGTTGCATTCTAGGATCCTACAAGGTGGAAGATTGTATGACTTAATAAAAAATTCCACAAACTGGGCACATTGCAGATCTTCATGATGTTGTTGTTTTCTTATTTTTACCTACCTACATTTTTCTCTACCTCTAGCACCCCAGCACACTTTGCAGTGGGGGTGATTCACATTCCCTTGCTGGCAATTTCGTCCAAAGACAAACTCATGAGGGCTTTCTCCTTATTAAAATGGGATGCCCTTGTAGGTGCACCTGAACCCCCAACAATTTCAGCCCCCTCATTATTTACTGAACAGTAGCTTCATGGGCATTAGCATGCTAATTAAATCAAAACTTTATTCTGTATCTTTGAGAAAGGAATAGTGTGCAAACAGGCAGCACTCCTAACACCAAAACAAGAATACAGGATTCTTTTACTGAATTTTAAAAGTAGCTTTAGTGTAAGCTAACCATGGTCAGGAGACATAATTCAGTCATCTGGTCTTCAAAGAATTCTGCACTTTACATTTCAATTTCTACTTCCTGGGCACATATTTATCCTCTGTTGGCAATCATGCCTTTTACTTTCAAGGTCCACTGCAATGCTGCAATAATCCGCTGTCAACCAAAATCTTGCTCTATTTTACTACTTTCCAAAGAAAGCTAAAAGCTTTTTTATTGGTTCTTCCTTCAAATGTATGACATGTGTTTGCTTTGATAGTTTGCTCATTTGCTGTGAGCTTAACGTTATTATAATGCTGGTTCATAGCCCTTTTGACTTCTCATAGCAAGGCATTGGAAGTGAATAAATACACAAATGTGGATGCAAAAAGTATTTGACTGCAAAAACAAAAACATGTAACTGTTCCCCTCTAGGTCCCATGACATTTTAGCTTAGTTTAGTTTAGCTTGCTTCTTGATTAATAACAATTCCAAGGAAAGACCAGTGCCATTTATATTTAAAAACAAAAGTCAGTTTTACATGGGCATCATACAAAATAAAAAAAACCAAGAATATATACAATAGAAATACATAATACATAAAAAAAAATGTTTATTAAAAATAATCTCCCAAATATTGTTCTTTTTGTTGTTGTTGTTTTAAACAAAATGCAAAACAATTATTAGGGATGTGCAGTTGTTTATGGAAATCACCAGTAACTTTTTTTGCTTTGTTTCTAATCTGAAACTAAATGAAAAAAAGCAACACATTTTTATTTGTTTTCAGTTTTGTATTTTGGAATGTGCTAAATGGATTTAGTGCATGGTAACATGATTTAGTGCATGCCAAGATGCAGAAATAAAAACAAACGGAAACATCCCCTAAAAACAGGACAATAAATCAAGAAATAAAACGAAGGTTAATACCCCTAATATCTGTATCTGATCCCGAAATGCAAGCATGGCATAATACCTGTGCTTCTGTTTGCTTGAATATTTCGTTTCAAATATGAGGAAGACAATTTTCACAGCCATTTTATCCAGGTAAGTTGGCCCATCTGAAAATTAGTCTCCCTCAATCCAGTTAAAAGTATGTTTGCAGATCCATAAGGCACATTGTACTTTCAGCTACATTTGGGGGAAATGATCCTATGGGCATGCTTTGGGCAAGATTAGAAAATAATGCATGTAGATTGTATTTTCCAATTCTCTTGTATTGTTTTCCATAAAAGTTATAACTGTGCAGAAAGCAGGTGCAAAAGTATGTAGGTAGTTTGAACCCCAGGCAATTTTCAAAAAGAAAATGTGCACATATTTTCCTTTTGAAATTTGGTGCAAAGCCTGCAGGTAAAAAAGTGCCCATTGTGGAATTTACTAATACTAATTCTCTAGACACAAGATTACTTCTGCATTCTCTCTGTCCATTACAAATAATCCAAAATTCTGCTTCTCATTTATTGACCGGTACTCCTAGAACACATACTGTAACCCAAATATTGAAGGATTTACACTGGTAACCAATTTCATCATGTATCAAATACAAAATTGCAGTCATCATTCATAATCTTATCCACCATATATCATCCCCATGGATAACCTCTATCCTCCAGATACATACTCCTGCTCTCATTCTTCGCTCTTCTAGCCATTAATTGAAGACATTCCCTGATGCAGAGTTGCCTTTTCAGCCTTTGGACCCACACTGTGGAATTCCCTCTCTCCCTCCCATCTCTCCGGTTCACACACAATTCTAAATAATTTAGGAAATTGCTGAAAACTCACTTGTTCCTTGAGGTATTCCACACTGACTCCCCTTTCAAAACCCATCTTGTTATGTTGATTTGATTGTAACCTGTTTTAATTGATTTCTAATTGCTTTTTATATGTATTTTTTTTATGTATGTTCTCTTCTCTGGAGGGGGCAGGTAAGAAATGCCATTAAATAAATAAATAGATTTTGATGACATGAGTATACATTTTTTTCTAACATTTGCATACAAAATAGTAAAGATTGAAGTTTATACACTGGTTATAGGGACATATATCTCCATTGCAAGTAAATCTACCTCATGCATATTCAATGTGGATATTCTAAAATGCAGACAGGATAGGTGATGTTACAAGACCATTGCTTGGACATTCAGATAGGATCAGATTTCTTTTTTTTTTCATACCATGGTTAAAAGAAATTTACATTTCCAATTAAACTGCAGGTAAGCTAATTTCTTATGAAAGTTAAGACACAAATAGCCACCTAATGTGAGGTTATTAACCAACACATGCATTTAGACCTCATTTTGTCCATGAACAGGAAACTGAAAGTACTTTATCATTACTTGAATTGGGATCCCCAGAGAAAGAGGTTCAATACACAGAGGAATCTTCCCAAATCTCTAATAGAATTTGTTCAAATGATTACCTTAAGATAGGAAACTGAATTACAGTATAGTTTATATAAATAATAAATACTCTAAAATTATGAAATATAATTGGATTGTACAGAGAGTCTAGGAATGATCCATTAAATCTACCTACTATGTCTGTCCCTTTCTTGACTACTTCTGCTGACATACTGATTCATGCTTTTATTAGGGATGTGCAGGCTAAAGACATTTGTTTTGGTTTGTTTTTTTAATTTTAGGGGGCCTTTTTTTGTTTTTCAATTGTTTAATGTTTATTTTGGTTTGCTTAATTTCTCAAACCGAAATAAAAACTTTAAAATAAAAAAAAAAGCAAAGCAGGGTCTCCACCCTCTCAAGAAAACTGCGGGGTCTAGACCTACTCCACTAGGCTAAGGCGAGCCCAGGTGAAGCCTCCCCACTCCCCTTGACCTGCACGCCACCCCCAAAAAATGAGCCAGAACCCAGGGACTGCTCTGGCCCCCATTTACTCCCTCTGTGAGGATCTTGGGATAAGAAAAGTGCAGGAGCGATGCCCACTCACTCCTGCCCTGCCAAAAAACTTTTCAAAATGGTGTCATATATTTGGAGCAAGTGTGGCTTAGAAGGAGGCAATTTGTGTGTGCACTTGATCCATTACTCTAGGATTTTCAAAGTGAACTTATGGGTGTAAGTTTGCTTTGAAAGTAAAGTCTTCATTTACAATGTGTGCTAGTGTGCAGGCTGTTGTAAAATTACCCTCCCTGAAGCCAATTTCCAAATCAATTTACATGGACAAAACGTATTTTATCCTCGTTAATTGCCTGTCTGATAATAACTGATCTCCCTCAAGGTGGCAAAAAGTCCATGAGTTGTTGTACAATGCGCATACTTTTAGGTGCTTTGAGAGAAGGCATTTCTGGAGGCAGATTAAAATGGGAGGAGAGAAAGTATGCATTTAGAAGGCATTTTCAAATCTATGCAAACACTTTTTCTAGCAAAAATCTACTCCCAGAAAAAGCAGGTGCACGCTTTGTCCCTGCAGCAATTTTCAAAGAAAAGGATACACATGGATTCCCTTTGAATACTGATGCAAAGCCCACAGGTAAAAAGGATGTGTTAACTTTATCCTAGCACAGACAGTTTAAAAATTGCCTGCCTTAACTATTATGCTACGCCAATCTGAATCATCTCCTATAAAAATTCAACTTTCAAAACGTCTTTGATTTAGACAACATATTGTTAGAACCCACGTTCCCCAGCTGCTCTGACTTACAGAGTTCCGCACCATCTTTGTGGCAGAAACACCCCCATTATCCACACACAAATGCACCTACAATGGGGACGAGGAAGTGAACACCTTAAACACGCGCGCACCCAAGTATGCAGATAATATGCATGCTGAGGCGGGAAACGAAAGAAGTCACCCTTGGATGATGTCAACTGCCTCTAGCTATTTAAACCCACTCAGCCCTGCATTCCTTGCCTCAGCAACAGATCTCCTGAGTGATCTGCTCCTCAGTCCATGTTGCTTTTTTACCTTGTGTTATCTGCCCTTGTTCTGTCTGCTTGTGCTCCTGTGTTCCTGCCTCCTGCTGTGCTTCTTGTGTTCTGGTCTGTCTTCCCTGCCCAGTCCTGTTCCATTGTAGTCTGTCCTGGTTCTTGCCCTTGTCTTGCCCTATTCTCCCTTGGCTTTACTCCCTAGTTTTGACCCCGGCTTGGTCTCTGACTCTTCTATTGGCCTCCTGGACTCGACCCTCTGGTTTAGACCCAACCAATGCCTGTCTGCTGCCTGCCCCGACCTCTGGCCTGTCTCCTGGATCTATGCTTGTCTGCTACTGCCCTAATCTCTGACCTATCTCCTGGATCTATGCCTCTCTGCTGCCTGCCCCTACCTCTGGCCTTTCTCCTGGATCTCTGCTTGTCCGCTGCCTGCCCTGACCTTTGTCCGGACTTGAACTCTTGCCCTTGTGATCGCCCCAGGGACCCTCCTAAGACCTGCCAGCCATCAGAACCCAAAGACTCAACCCGCGGGGATACAGTTGGTGTAGGTGAAGCTCCTGTCAGTCCCACTTGGATTACGTCCACCAGCTGTTGGTGTAGACCCAACAGCTGGTGGACGTAAGTGCTTGTTCGTCCGAAAGTGGCAACCATACCACAGTACAAGGGTGCATGACCCTGTAAAGCCCCATTCTTGTGGTATGCTTGAATGTGATGTTAACACATTAAGCATCACTTTCCATTAACACACATTAATTGGTCTATAATATGGACAGTATCCCTAACATAAGATGAACATATAGTAACAAATTATTGCAAAACTTATCCACATACGAAGACAATGGATCAATAAGCAATCCTAGCTCGAGAACAACTGTGTGTCCAAATAGATTGCTCAGCATTTTGTATACTTTAGACAAAATAAGTAATCAATAAATAAGTCAATGTTTCTGTGTTCTCATTCAATAACAAGAAGTTCCACTAAAGGAGTTTAATTTCCACACACTCTTCACAGTCCACACATATGCATGTGGAGATATTTGATGGGAAGTCGAGTTGTGTTTGGGAGGGTGTGTAGATGTGGCTGTGGGGTTTAAATGGGTGTGTGTGTGGGGGGGGGGGGGGGGTTGGACATCATGGGGGTGTAGGGAGTGTCAGAGAAGTGTATGGGGGATAGGGATGTGAATCGTTTTTCAACGATTAAAATTATCGTCCGATAATGTTTATATCGTCTTAAATCGTTATAGAACACGATACAATAGAAATTCTAACGATTTATCGTTAAAAATCGTTAAATCGTGTTAGTGCGCACTAACTCGAGTTAGTGCGCACTAACTCCCCGTTAGTGCGCACTAACTCGATTTAGTGCGCACTAACTGAAAATGATACAAATAAACACTTTCCAGGTCACTGAAGGTCAGTTAGGAATGAATATGTGTTCCTATTGGCTGGCTGCCCTCTTATCTATTGATGTTACCAAGGTTACCACTGAGGTGATGGTTGGGGGGATGGGAAATGGAACTGGAAACTAACGAACACCAACAGAAAATGAAACAAAGTGTTCACACTTCCCAGGTCAGTAAAGGTCACTTAGGAATGAATATGTATGTATGTATTCCTATTGGCTGGCTGTGCTCTTATCTATTGATGTTACCAAGGCTAATACTGAGGTAATGGTTGGGGGGATGTGAAATGGAAACAGTTGGAAGCTTGACAAAAAAAGTAATGTAATGATCAGCACTCACGTGACTAGAACTTGTTTGTTTATTATTTTTGTTAGCAGGCACCTGAAATGCTAGTGCATGTTGAATTTGCCAATCACTGTGCATTTTAGAAAGGTGGTCCTGGCTGGAACTGTACACAGTTCAAATATATGTAATTGATTGTTGGTAAGTGTATTTTTTAAGTAGCCACACTGGCACAAGTATGTTTACTTTTCCTCCTACTTAACTCACTAGCTCAGCTTTGTAAGAAGGGCTTCTCTGCTTGTGTGTTGTTTTTGTTTGGTGTGAGGAGAGCAGAAACATCAGATCTTTATTCAATCTACTACAGTCATCTCTTACAGTGCCCTATCCCTATTAATACCAGGAGTGTTGTGATCTTCCTGTACACAGTGCCCTAACCCTGATACCAGTCTGAGACAGCTCCCTCCTTGCATTACTAGTGAGAGGCTGGCTTCACAGACAGGGGGGAGCTGCCTGACCCTCACTCCTGACTTCTCCCATGTCCCAGCTAGTGAATGGTGTGTGGGTGAGGGGGGGGGGGGGGGGAGGATGGTGAAGTCTGAGACAGCTCCCTCCCTGCATTACTAGTGAGAGGCTGGCTTCACAGACAGGGGGGAGCTGCCTGACCCTCACTCCTGACTTCCCCCATGTCCCAGCTAGTGAATGGTGTGTGGGTGAGGGGGGGGGGGAGGATGGTGAAGTCTGAGACAGCTCCCTCCCTGCATTACTAGTGAGAGGCTGGCTTCACAGACAGGGGGGAGCTGCCTGACCCTCACTCCTGACTTCCCCCATGTCCCAGCTAGTGAATGGTGTGTGGGTGAGGGGGGGGGAGGATGGTGAAGTCTGAGACAGCTCCCTCCCTGCATTACTAGTGAGAGGCTGGCTTCACAGACAGGGGGGAGCTGCCTGACCCTCACTCCTCCGGGGTATTGTGATCTTCCTGCACACAGTGCCCTATCCCTGATACCAGGGGTGTTGTGATCTTCCTGCATGCAGTGCCCTATCCCTATTAATACCAGGAGTGTTGTGATCTTCCTGCATGCAGTGCCCTATCCCTATTAATACCAGGAGTGTTGTGATCTTCCTGCATGCAGTGCCCTATCCCTGATACCGGGATGTGTGCAAGAAGATCACAACACCCCCGGTATCAGGAATAGGGCACTGTGTGCAGGAAGATCACAACACCCCCAGTATCAGGAATAGGGCACTGTGTGCAGGAAGATCACAACACCCCTGGTATTAGGGATAGGGCACTGTGTGCAGGAAGATCACAACACTCCTGGTATTAATAGGGATAGGGCACTGTGTGCAGGAAGATCACAATACCCCTGGTATCAGGGTTAGGGCACAAGTTCTAGTCACATTGACTGATCACATTACTTGTTTTGTCAAGCTACCAACTGTTTCCATTTCCCATCCCCCATATACTGTCAGTAGGAAGCTTGGTAACATGAATAAATAAGAGGGCAGCCAATAGGAATACATATTCATTCCTAAACTGACCTTAACTGACCTGAAAAGTGTCAAATTGTATCATTTTCAGTTAGTGCGCACTAACTCCCAGTTAGTGCGCACTAACTCCCGTTAGTGCGCACTAACTCGAGTTAGTGCGCACTAATCGGAAAAAACGATTTTTAACGATTTTTTAACTAAAAAATCGTGCCTAAGACGATTTTCTTGCCCTGCCACACGATTTCTATCTTTAAGACGATATGGAAAACGATTCACATCCCTAATGGGGGATGTACTGAATGTATGTGTATGTGTGAGGTTTGTATATGGGGATATGGGAATGGGTTAGGATATGTGTTTGTGTGTGAGGTTTGTGTGGGGGTGCGTGGAGAGGTTTTGGATGTATCTGTGGGGAAGGCTGTGTGGAGGTATGTAGGTGTCATGGGGAGAGATGTATGTATGTGAGCACGTGTGTGGGATGTGTGTGAATGGGTGTGTACACCTTTGGAAGTGCTGGGGGAAGAACAATCAGATCTGGTCTTGAACTGAAGTCTGCCTTGTTGGAGAGCTTGTACTCTGCCTGTGAGCCACAGTGCAGGTCTCTGTATTTGCAGCCAAATAAGCAGTGGAGGCTGCATACTTGCTTCCAGCCCAGACCCACAACCCTGCCCTTGGGGACTCGAATTGGTCCTCAGGTTTTATAAGGAATCAGCGGGGCTATCCCAGTGTTCCCAGCAACTTGAGGGCTTGAAAGCTGTACTCTGTGTTGTGGATCCCAGGTTAATAAGATCTATAACCTTGTCTGAACCTGTGAAATAACTCTAATTGGACTGTGAGTACTGTGAATTCACTGTTATATACTATGTTCAAGTTAATGAAGGCAAAATGAATCTGTTACCTTTTCTATTATAAATAAACTTTGAATTGAATGAGAAGATACCTGTGTTTTAAGTCCTGTGACTAGTCACTTGACAGGTACTTTGAACCATTTATTGTATCTTGCCATGCCCTAATCTGACAGGTGGTGTCAAAGGTGCTTTTTGGTGCTATCTTTTGTCAGTTGCTTCAGTTATTTTTCCCCATCTCTGCCTGCCTCTCTTGCCTATATGTTTGTCATGATTCGATTGTAAAATCTGTAGAGCATGGACAGGGACTGTTTGTTGTGTGCTGTTTGTACACTGCTGCATACATCAAGCAGCGCTATAGAAATGTTATGTAATAGTTGTTATAATTTGCTTAAAGCCCATTGCATTGAGTGAGGCCAGGAGAGCATCACATATGGAGGAAAGTGGCACGGCGTCAACATGGATATTGAAATCACCAAGAATGATGGTAGGAGTGTCTATGGCTATATTCTGAGCTATAAATTCGATAAGGGGGGATGAGTTTTTGTCAAGGAGGCCGGGGGGGTGTAGATTAAGCAGATCTGTAGTTGACGTGATTTAAAGAGACCAATTTCAAATTTGGGGCAGAGTTGACAGTATGCGATCTAAGTTTAAGGTCCTTTTTTGCTGCTAGTAGGAGGCCTCCACCTCTTCTTTTGGGTCTTGGTATGGAGAAGAAATCATATGTGTGATTAGGGAGTTGATTGAGCAGTACGGTGTCAGTTTCCTTGAACCAAGTCTCGGTTATGGCACCGATGTCAGGTTTGTCATCCAGAAGGCTGTCGTTGAGAATGGGGGTCTTTTTGATGATGGATTGTGAATTGAAGAGGATGAGGATAAAGGCAGTAAGGCCAATGAATTGTGTGAGCGGGGTAAGCATGATTGGTAGAAGAGATCTGGGATGGTCTATAGGGTGGGTGATGAAGTGTGTGTTATGTACTTGGCGTGGTGGTGTTTGAGTATGGGTATTGTGAGTCCCAACATGTTTAGGAGGTGCGATTAAAAGAGAGTGTCAAGGGGGCTAGGTAGCGCTAGGCTAGTGGTAGTGAGGGAGGAAAATACGGAAAGGGCGAGGGGCCGGGAGGGGCTGTGTTCCAAGTTGGTATAGGTCTCTCTCTCAAATTGTACACAACAAAGGACCCCAGCTCCTAATACATACCCCAAAACGGAAAACATCCTTCAGCTCTGAACCTCACTTGCACCACTTCTCATCTCATGTGTCCTTTCAAATCTGCCACCCTTACCTGCTACTCTGCTGCCCCGCCTACTTCCACCCCCCTAGGGCACCGCCTACCCTGCCTATTGCTTCTGCCAGCAGGAGGGATCCTTTTGGAATGGAGCACTCATCAATATGTTGTAGCCTATAATTGTTTCCCATAGAAAGCAAAGGCTTTTTTGTTTTGGGAGGGGGAATATTTGGTTCTCTGAAAATACTGACCCAATGTTTCTAGTGTAACCCGCTTTTCCACAAGGGTCACCTTCAGAGACTGCAGAGGTGGTGAGAAGCCCCTGTTACCGCCCCAGGATGGGGTTTAGTCCACCAGGGCTCACCGGTTATAAACCAAGATGAAAATTTTGGCTGTGCAGTTTTTTATTGGAAAGCATTACAAGTTGGAAAGAAGACCAAACAAATGCCAGCCTGGCTAAATGGTGCTGTGAAAAAAAGACTTTCAAAGCCAAAAAAAGGCATCCTTTAACGAGAAGTTCCACTCAGAAGTAAAGGAGCCTATTTTTCTGGTCCACATGTAACCATGAATCTGAAAACCCCACATAACTTTGTGCTGAATAGGACACAAAGAAATTAATTATTAGGGGACAACATACACACCAATCTCATAAGACTTCTTTTCCTTTGAAAAGTAGATTAAAAATGATAATTATTAATGAGGTAATCATCATAGCCTTTCTTGATCTTATGTTCTACCAATATCTTCTCTTTACGATACAGATTCTGGACAAAGCAGATGTACTATCATGGCCCCGGTGGGCTTTCCACCGATGATAGTGCATCCCACCACTGCTTCCATTTCCTGATTTTGGTTCAGTAATAGACATTACAGTAACAGACATCTTTACCAATCTTGTTGTACATCCATCATGAATTCCTCTTCACGTTGCTTTACAGGTTAGGTTATACTGTTTCTCATTCCCTTCACTGGCAATAGTAAGAGACAATACTGTGAAGAGTTAAAAGTGAATCCCTTACCTCTTTGAACTGTTTTCTCAGTATTGCTTGTACACAGATGTACTTTTGATGTGTTAACTAGAAAATCTGTCTGAAACAGAACAAAGAAGCTGTCAATGGAAGGAAGACACTGACGAAGAACCACCCAGTCTTTTATTGAAGACCTGTCAAGACTGATCCTACAGTATTCAGTTTGTCTGTAGTATTTATCAAGGACCTTAAAACTGATGCAGGAAATAATAAAAAAAAAAAAAAAAAAACTTTAAAAAATTGTATCCTCTGAACTTTTTTCTAACAGCATGTGAAATTAAACACATCAGTTTTCACAGAGAATTTTTTTTTTTTTTTAAAGGTAAGGTTCCAGAATCGTTTTTCCAGTACTTATTCACAGATACCAGAAAATAACTTGGTATAATTTTCCACTTTTTTTTGTGGTGGTAGTAGATTTATATAAAAACTTTCTGACTGTAACTATTAAGACCAGAGGCTTGAATAAAGGACCGTAACATGGTTAAACAGCTCAACAAAGGAGAAATAAATATATCCCTTTTCCAACTGCTGACTGGACTTGTTATGTATTGTTGTATCACTTCTGGCCTGATACACAATTATGGGATGTGTCTGACATACATCAGGTAGGAAAAGAGAGGAAGGCGGGGGGGGGGGGGGCAGGGAGATCAATGTTTGGTTTTCAGCAGTGCTTGGGGAGAGGAGGAACCTGACCCTTTGGGGTTTTTTGTTTTTTTTAAATTCTTTTAGGTTTTTTTGCATTTTAAATAATGTTTCATTTAAAATGAGGATGTCACATAGGGTTCAATATTCAAAAAATGTGGTTAAAACAGGCTTTTAACTGCATAAATCTGATTAAAAATCCCTCCTGCTGGCAGAAGCATTAGGCAGGGTAGGCGGTGCCCTAGGGGGGTGGAAGTGGGTGGGGCAGCAGAGTAGCAGATAAGGGTGGCAGATTTGAAAGGACAGATGAGATGAAAAGTGGTGCGAGTGAGGTACAGAGGTATGTTTTCCGTTTTGGGGGTATGTATTAGGAGCTGGGGTCCTTTGTTGTGTACAGTTTGAGAGAGAGAGAGAGAGAGAGAGATCATGTGACATCACCACCTCCTGGGGTGGCTGGACACCCTTCCACTGGCACTGCCCACTTGCTAAACTCTGTCTGCACAAAATTCCTGTGCACAGACTTAGCAGGACAAAAACGGGACTGGGCCAGGGCAGAGTTTTAAAATTTTGCTAGTTAGCAAAATATTCAGCACTAGTAACTGGCTATATTTCTCTCCTTTAAGTGTTGCTATACGAATGACCACCATGAATCTTGCTTAATTTCCTTGATCTTCCCAACACCACTCTCTTCTTTAGTCTTGCTGACACGCAACCTGCTTCTGGTTATCTTAAAAACATAGAAATGACGGCAGAAAAAGACGATTCGGCCCATCCAGTCTGCCCAGCAAGCTTAATCAAATTACTCAACTGTGCTTGCTGCATGAGAGGTGGTTATTCTGAACTCTTGAGAAGCTCATCTTGGTCATGGCAATCACCAGAAGTCATTGCTATCTGCCATCCTTTGCTATGTTACTACATATGTTACTATTTATATATCTATAACATCTATGAGGTCCGTATTGAGCTGTGTGCTGTCTGGGTAATTACCCAGGTAATTTACATTTATATACCCAGACAAACCCACATGATTCTGGTAAGTTTATCCAGATAACTTTAAGACTGCCTCTTGGCATGATTAATGTTATCTGGATATCTTACCCAGACAACTTTGAATATCTGAATTATCCAGATCACTGGCCCACCCTGAAATGCCTCTGGAATGCTCCTCCTTCATTCAGATACATTTTATCCAGGCAGGTAATGGTAACTTACCCAGCTAAAATTATTTGGTTAGAAGAGCAGGAATTTAAAACTTCAGGGTATGTCTAGTTTAATCAAAAGTTACCCGGACAAACTCCTTTGAATATAGATTA
The DNA here is from genome assembly GCF_901001135.1 of Rhinatrema bivittatum. Taxonomy (NCBI): domain Eukaryota; kingdom Metazoa; phylum Chordata; class Amphibia; order Gymnophiona; family Rhinatrematidae; genus Rhinatrema; species Rhinatrema bivittatum. The sequence goes on along the minus strand of NC_042618.1, from coordinate 403,283,395 downwards.
GGAATTAGTAGGGCTATGCACAGAAAAATATTTCCATCTCATTTCATTTTTTTTCAATTTTCTTTGTTTTTTTAATTCATTTTTCTTTTTTGTTTGATTTTTCTTTTGTTTGAAAAAGTCCAAACTAATGTTTTAGAGAGATTATTATAATGACAAATCAATAGTAGGCTATCCAACTACACGATGTCTCTCACAATCTTTTTTAAACGACCATCATATTAGGCATGTGCAGCTGATATTCAAACAGTTTGGTTTTTTTGCCCTTCCCATATCATTGAACAGTGAATAGAATACAATGAGCTGTGCTCTGCATCTGAAGTCTGAATTGTAAAAATATGCTGGGATGAAGAGAGGACCCCCCCTAAGTAATGTCTCTACTGGGTTTTTTTATTTCATACAGCCGCCAATTTTGTTATCTGCAGTTGATGTAAATCTTTAATATGGCAATGTCTTCAATTATTGCAAGCCTTTACCATGATTATAAGCTTTCACCACAGCAAATCATCTGTAATTCATTTTACTTTAACCCTTCTTAAGTTCTGGACGGGAAAACTTCACACCGTTCCGAACTTCCTTTCATTTAACAGAACATAGCTCTGTATGTCCTGTAACGGGTACTTTATTCCCGACAAGATCCTGACATGATTTAACAGCAAAGCACATCTTTTTGCTTGTTCTAAATCGTTTTTTCTCATAACAGCATTGCCGTGCCTTTCGCCAATATGATGTACTGTTTGGCCGCCACCAAAGTTTCGCTTCAATGCTGTATCAGGGCGGACTAATTTTGTTGATACCCCTTTTTTTCAGTTGCCGGGCAGCGTTGCCGGGCAGCGTTGAAGCGTTTCTGAGATATTTGGATCTCTTGCCAATACTGAGGTCTTCTCTCTACTATATAAAAATGTTTCCAAATAATTGTGATAATGAATAAAGTTTAAAATTTTAATAGTTAAATCTTACAATAGAGCAATCTCACTTACAGTGATTTTTTGCAGCAAAGAATCTAATCATAACTAGTTATTTGTTTAATATCAATTATATACTAGTTATTCCCAGATTTTCTGTCAATATTCTGATGAGTACCCTGAGGTATAGCGGCCTTGATATTCACATTGGAAACCTTCCCATCTGGATTGGCTGCATGGAAAGCCGCTTGACTCCTGCTGGTGAGCAAATTACCAAGTAAGTTGTCCAACTGGACTCCAGCCAGGCCAATAGGTGAGTGTTTCATTAAAAGTTTTTTAGAAATACCTCTGGTCTTCTCCTGCCTTCATTAATCAAGATATGCAAAGATGAAGGTGCTTGAGGTATTCTGGACAGAGCCAACTGCAGGGCCTCAGTTAGCTGAGTTTAGACTGCACTTTGTTATGTTAATTAGACTTGTAGCCGCCGATGTTTATCTATTTTGTGTTTGCAGAACATTCTGCACTGGTTGCTGGCCCGGGACTAGGATCTGGATTATCTTCCCCATTTTATCTCCCTTTGGGGCCAGCTCCCAAATGGATAACTCACACCAGGTGAAGAAAACAAAAACACCAGCTGGCCTGTCTGGCCTTAACTTACTACTTGACCCCTGACTGACCAGGTGGGGCTATCCCCCTTGGCCTGCTGTAGCAGAATTTGAAGTCAGAAGGCCTCAGAAAAAGAAAAATCTTTGAAAGGAGGTTTTTTTTTTCTTCTAGGAGGCTGCGGATTATTTACTTGTGCTTCCTGCTTAAGCAAACAAATCTGCTGTGGCCTCGGGAATAGCCCAGGAGCACAATGAGACTTGACTAGAGCAGTCATGTGCAAGTATTTATTTACAGTGCTTCACAATTACAAAAACCAAAATAGTTAAAAAAGTGGACCTCCTCACCCCTGCCTTGTGAAAGAAAAGGGCGCTATGTAAATTGCCCAGCGATGCGTGTAAAGTCCCAGGATGCATGTAAGTCCCGGGGCTTGCAAAAAGGGCGGTCCGGGGCAGGGCAGGGGCAAGGCCAGAGGCCTCTGACACAGCAGCCATTACCGCTGTATTGGAGGATCGCGTGCCGGCAGGCTGCCAGTGCACGCAACTTGCACCTGCCCAGAGGCAGGCACAAAAGGTAAGATAAAAGTTGGGGGGGTTAGAGTAGGACTGGGGGGGAAAGGTTAGAGGAAGGAGTGGGAAGGTCAGGGTAGGGGGAAGGGAATGGGGGAAAGGCAGTGTGGCTCGGTGCGCAGAAGGGGGGTAATTTTCAAAAGGAGTTACATGCGTAAATGTAACTACTATTGTAGCAATTTTCAAAAGCCATTTACTCAAGTAAAGTGCACTTATGTGAGTAAATCCTATAGACAAGTCAATGGCATATATTGTAGCAATTTTCAAAAACCCACTTACTCAAGTAAAGTGAATTTACTCCAGTAAACCTGGTTTTTACTCGAGTAAATGCTTTTTAAAATCAGGCCCAAGGTGCACAATTGTGCACCACCTTGCGCGCGCCAACCCCTGATTTTATAACATGCACACGCCTGCGTGTTATAAAATTGCATGTCCATGTGCGCACACCGGGTATCGCGCGCACATGGATGCGTGCATGTCTTAAAATCTATCCCACTCCATACAGGTGTATCAGGAGGTCTTACCAGCTCTCTGGAGCCTCCTCAAGCTTTCTAGGCCTGGGTTCATATGGTAGGTGAAGGGAACTTCTCTTCACCCAGAATCCCTTGCAGCGTTCTGCTTTAAGGAGGACTGAGTTACAAATCTGAGTCAGACTCCTTAAGGTAGAATGAGGGACTTGTCTGTACATTCTATCACACAGATGTGTCTGCCTAACATGATGGTCCTTTAAAAAAAAAGACTGTGAGAAATGTTGATTGAGGGGATAATTAGTTATTTGAGAGTAAGAAAGCTAACTATTCAGAAATTACCTTTAGCCAATGCAGTATTGATTTCTTTTCCTTTATACATTTATGTATTTCTTGATTTTATTTTCAGTCGACTCCCAAAAATCACAGATAATACATTCAACAGACACTGTGACATGATTTCTGAAATATATTTATATTATAAAGGCAACGTTTCATATTTCTGTCCATGATGTGCTTTTACAAGATCATTCTGGATCATTCTGGGAGGAATGATAGTGGAGTGATCATGATTATTTTGTTTCATTAATAATTATCAAAATTTCGATGGTAGCCTAAGGCTCTGAAAATCAATGGGGGGAGGGGGAGGTGGAGCAAGGCTAAAGGTTTGCCTAAGATGATTAATAGCATTGCCTAGACCCTGCCCCTACTATTAAGTGACTTGCTGATTAGATATCTATGGGGCTAATTTTCAAACGCCATTTCCATGTGTAAATGGAGTCTGTGAAAAGTGCCTACCCTATCTATGGGTAAAGTTATGTATGAAGAGCTACTATTTGCATAGCTTTACCTGCAATAAAGGGAGATGTTCCCTAGAGCGTGGATGGAAATCTGTTTGCACTTACATGTGTAAGTCTGTAGTTCCAACAGACACATGTAAATTTATCAGGTAAAAGTACCCGCACAAATAGCAGGTGCAATTTTTTTGTGCATGTGCTTTTTCTTGGACAATTTAAAAAAAAAAAAAAAAAAAAAAAAAGGTTTTCACTTTGAAATCTGGTATAACGTTTACAGGTAAAACTTAATCTTGAACTTTGCACTTCCACAGGCAGTTTGAAAATTGCCCTCTATAAGAATAACAATGTTATTAAATTAACTCTCCATTTCTTCCTTCTTTCCTCCCCTGGCCTTTCCTTCCACATACACACAACCCTCCACATACAATTTCCAGTTTATAGTGGACCTCATTTGTAAGTTCTTCATTCTTCTTCTTTTATTTTTTCAGAACTTAGCCCTCTAATTCTCTAGCAAAAATGGAGGACCAAGAATGATGTTTTATCTTATTTTTTTTGCTTCTTCTTTTATAAATGTATTTGGAATTCCATTTCTGCCAGACAAGACCAAATCCAACATAACAAAGCAAAATATGTTATTATTTATTTAGTTTTTTTAAACTTCCACAATTTCCAACAATGTTGTACAATGTGGATTACAATTAAAATCATTCAACAATAATTTCCCATTAGACAGACATGCATACATTAAAATCAGGAAATATTGGGATGGTTACTTTCCAACCGGCCCGCGGGTACTCTTTGACGCATGTGCATTGGCGCGCTCCCAGATACGTGGCCATTTTATAACTTCCATGCATATGTGCTGCATGCATGTTATAAAAAAGTCTGATCGCATGCATAGGTGCATCTGATTTTAAGTGGGCATATGCTTATGTGCATAAATCCCTCCTCTACTGCATATGTTGGGGAATTTTAAAAGGGGTGTGCACCCACGCCATTGCCAGTCTCACCAGTTCACCCACCACTTCACCCAGTTAATAGCTAGGTCTTCTAAACCCCCGGGCCCAAAACTGAAAGATGGCCATTTAAGTAACTTAAGCCGGATATGACTTATCCGGCTAAGTTACAAGGGATATTCAGCAGCAGATCCACCCACTGCCCACCCGCCCACTTTCCAGCTAGTTAAAAGACTTATCCAGCTATGTAGTGGCCACAGATATTGAGTGGCCTGCTAGATAGCTGGATAAGTCATATTTATCTGGCTATCGAGCACTGAACCCACTTTCAATATCGGGCCTCCTAGTTTGATAGACTTCACTCCCCCTTTTAGCCCAGACCCTTAAACTACCAGAGTTATGGCTAGTTTTTATTTTTATTTTTTAACTTATACCTCCTCCATGGCAGAAATAGCCGTATGCTTCACTGGACCTGGGCGTGTGCCCAGATGTGTATTTATGCGCATATCTCTTGACCATGCACCAAGTTGCCCATGCCTTGCTCAGGCCACGCTCACACCCTGCCCCCTTTTTGAAATGCTTTGGGATGTGTGTGCAGTGGGAGATATATGTGTATCTGGGTGGCTTTTAAAATTCAGTCGGCAGGCGCCAAACCGACTAGTACATGGCATGCATCTCCCAATTGGTGCACGTGCCGAGCTTTTAAAATTCACCTTTATTAGCGCATCCACTCATAGCATCCCTGGCACAGTTGTCTTCCTTAGCTTTCTGTCAATTAAGTCTCAATACTCCCCTTAAATCTTTTTCAAACAAGATAGTTTTCTGGAATTTTATTGGTCACAGGGAGGATAACTTTCAAACAACTACATGTGGCAGCATATATGTGCATATATGGCCATGAGTAGATCTATGATAGCATTTTATAGCCCATGCATATGATATACGAGTGTACTGTAAAATCCGTGTATCTTTACCCCAGAACATAGATGATTATGCGAGAATACATGCAATGCACTGAAACCACGTATATCGATGCATTAAACACGTGTACTTTTCCTACCTATTTTAAAACTATAAATAGGTATAATTTTATGTGCAAAAGTAAAGTAAGTCACAACCAATGGCCTATTTTAAAACATGCGCACGTCAAGGAAATTAGCCAGTTTACCAATTAGTCCACCATTTCGCCCATTCCTCCTCCAGGTCATCAAGTCCTTCCTGGTTCTTCAATCAACACCCCCCCCCCCCTTCAACCAGACCTCCCACCCAAGTTTAATAACACTCACACCAGATAATTAGCTGGTGTAAAAATACACAAATTAACAAATGTACGCACATGTCTTTTAAAATAACAACTTACACACGTAAGTGCTGGCCCCTCCAGATCTCCCCTTTTTTCATGCATATATGTACACATGAAAATGACAATATGTGCATATTCTTTAATGTTATAAAATACAGAATACATAAGTAGATGTTACTAAGGTATATATATACTCATTTTTATGCACATAAAGTTTTGAAAATTCACTCTCGAGTATATAATTTCTGGATTGCAATTGTTTATCCTAGAATGCCAAAGGAGAAGATTTTCAATGTTTGATGTTGCATGAGGGTAATTTTCAAAACCTGAAGAAATGACCATGTTAAAAACTTCCCACCCTCTCTGTGGATAAAAGCATGCATGAAGAGCCTCTATATGCAAACATTTTCCCGTAGTGACAAGAGATGTTCCCAGGGGGTGGAGATGGAGGAAGGTTTGGGACTACATTGCATATTTTTGTATTTTCAAAAGTATGCACGTAGCTTTCTTCCATAAAATTAGCCATACAAGTTAATAGGTGTAAATGTGTGCCTGTATTTCCTGGAAACATTTTCAAAGGGAAAGTTACATGTACTTTCCCATTGAAAATTAGTATAAGATCTATGGATAAAAGCACACACACACTACACCACTGCGGGCAGTTACAACCCCACCCCCCACCCCCCTTGTGTTCAGGCTAATATCAAATTATGGTTATATGGTTATATAGGGAATGAAAAAACAGTTTCTGTGACTCTTGTGTGGTGGAACAGCATGACTATGAAACATAAAGTGGATAAACGCGTGACATTGCTTTTCATAATCAAATATATAGAATACCCAGTCTGAAAATACCCACTTAACATATCAATGGTATGCATTGCTCAGAATTTGCTAAGAGGGAATAGCCTTTCTTCAGGAGATTCAACACTTTCAAGTGCCCATTTTTGCTATACCGAGAGCTAAATTTCACACAAACGAGGCCACTAACCTGCAGGAAATCTCATGAGTTAGTACATCAGCTTCCTAATGATGAAGCAAGATATACCATAGAACAAAAGGGAATGGATATTATTAAAAGAGGACTCCAACTGCTCAGAAAATCAAGCAAACACAATGGGCCTAGGCAGTCCTGCAGTTACTATTGTATATGATGCTTAGCATGACTTTAATAGACATTTTGGGGAATTCTTAGTGAAGGTTTTAGATAATTAGACTTTTCCAAATACATTTACTGACTGGATCAATGCCATCCATATCCACCCTACATCAAAAGTGTACGTAAATGGAGAAGAGTCAAAAGAGTATAAGACTGAAAGAGGTACTCATCAGAAACGCTCATTATCTCCATTATTCTCGGCATTAGAGATTTAGCCATTTGCAAGGCCCGAGACTTCAGAAATATTCCAGGGATTACTGTAAATGGGATTGTCAATACAACTGTATTATGTGCTGAAGATTTGTTATGTTATATTTCTGATCCATCTCAATCCACACCAAATTTAGAGAAAGTCACTGATGAACAGGGATGGATTTTCCATTAGGCACAGCCGGCATTGTGCTTAGAGGTGCCTAGGATACACTGTGGATAACATTGATTAGCTAACTTTATTTAAAAAATTATAACCAAATTCACAAAAATATTACATGTGGATCCATGGTAAATTTAGAGGACCCCACACTTCAACATCACATCATCAGGGTCCTCTACCGCTTCCCTTCTGTTGAATAGGGAGGGAAGGGGGAAAGCACTGAAGATCCTGGGCCATGCCTAAGGGTACATGATATAAATCTGGCTTTGTTGATAAATATGGCTATATATCAGGATATAAAATTAATCCAGAAAGACAGAACACAATTAATCTTAACAAAAGATATTAGATAACTAATAGTCCCATTAAAACTAGCATTAGTATTACAGTCAAAGGGTTCAAATCCCTTGAAATTAAAATCACTAACAAATGCAATATATAAATAAATGTAACCCTTTCTTCAGATTTTACGGTAGTCCAAGGGCACATAAAAGAATTTCTCTTGGGGCTATCTCCTTTTGCCACTTCCCCAATTTTAACACGTCCCAAGGAGTGGATTCTTTCTATAGGGGAAAGGCTTAACTTTGTAGGCCCAGGCGGTGAACAGGAATTCTCCCTGAGGTGTGTTAATGTCCCCTTCAGTGGTGTTAGAACCGTAGAAACAGGCAGGACACTATGTGGGTGTTCAAAAGAAACTTTACTTTGATTTGCAGAAATTAAATAAATGTCCTTTTGATCTGTTACTTGTCTTACTGCACATCTGTGTTCAATCTGGGTCACACATAAGGTACTCTCTCTTCTTCACTCTGTGCCGGTGTCCTCTAGGAACAGCTCACCTCCTTTTCTTGTCTGTGAGGTAAGGGTCCCAGCCAGGAAAGGAACCCTATTGAGGGGAGTCCCCTAAATTCCTTATAAAATATCCATACCTACAGTCCAACAGAGTCCCAGATTTTCTCAGCTTGTGTCCTGCATTCCCCAGGTTTGAGATCTGGTTGGGGTCTCCAATTTGATCTTGAAACTCTTCTCTTCTGGGTTCTTTCTGTAGTTTTACCTCTTAGGGGAAAAGGTCTTTTTCTGGACAGGGCTCTTACAACCAAGCCAGTGAGGAGGGGTGGTACAAAAATGTCCTCACAAAAAATGCAATTTTGCACAAAAATCCAAAACTTCACCACTGGATAAGGAGTCATTGTAGTACTCTCACTGACTGGAAAGGAATAACCAGGTCTTCTCCCTCCTGCCCTGTAGTTACAGGGGATGCATCACCAGCAGGAACAGGATTCACCCAGGCACAAACAAAATTCTGAAAGATTTTCTTACTAAACTCCTTTCTATTCTCAGGAAGGGATAAGCCACTACCAGGCAAGGGGTACATTGGAAAAAAAGCAATCTACCAAATCAAAATCGGAGTAAAAGTGAAGCCCATTTCGCTCACGGCAGAAGATGGAGGCAGCTCAGCACGATGCGAGTGGAGCCCATCCCACTGATGGCAAAAGATGGTAAGGGACATGATGAGTCTTTATCACTCAAGGCAGGTGCTAGAGTTGATGGAAAAACTTATCTTATTGATAATCAATCTACCTTTCCTTGGGTTTCCAGAATTTCCATATAAGTGGCAAAATAACTGAAAGCAATTGAAGGCCATGCTCCCACTCTGTTTATCTGTCATGCCCCAGATATACCACCTCAGGGGTCTTGATCCTACCACTCTGCCTACCTGCCATGCCTATTATGTACCAGTATAGGAGTTTTGGTACCTCCTTGTATTTTGTTGCTGTTACTTTATTGGTTATTCTAGGGTGTTTTGTCCCCAGAAAAAAAAATGTGAAAAAAGAAAAAAAATATGATTCTCTTCCCACTCCACGGGTTTTATGGTTTTTCATTTTGTTCTACCCCTTTACAATCCTAGCCTGGTGTTCCCACCCTGTCATTAAGTTTAGGGGTGCAGTGACCTGTCTGCCTCAGGGCACTTCCAGTTCCCCTCCCACTTCATGATTCTAACTTCAGGAAAAGATAATATGTTCTCCTAAGAATTTGACTTTTATTTATTAGATTTGGCAGGATATAGCATTTAGAACAATTCCTGTCTTTAACATCCAGTTTACCCTAAAGGATGCTCTGTACCATAAGTGGTTTCAAACATGCCATAAACCTTAGCCTGCCTAATATACTAATACTTATGGCTAACCTACTTACCCCTGGTCCCAACTTCAGGCAATTTCCCTTTGTTTACCTCTGAAGCAGGCTCTGGCTTGAGGTCTGAAGAGACAAACGAGAGCCATTAGGTAACCCACAACAATAAATCCAAAAAATAAAGGGAACCAAAACAAAAATTCAAACGCACAGCAGGTCAATCAAACATAATGTAATATCAAAGTAAGGTGCCAGCAAGTCATCATTCTGGGCCTCTCCCTCTTCAGCTGCAAGCGAGATGAACGCCGCCTGTGGATAACAGACCACTCTCTTCCACCACAAGTGGATTGAGCTCTGCTTGTGTCCTGCCGGATGTCGCCACTCCTCGGCTACAAGCAGGGTGGGCTCCACTCGTGGCGCACTGGGCCTCCATCTTCTACCATGATAAATGGGCTCCGCTTATGGAGCCCTTCATCTTCTGCCATCTTTTGCCATCAGTGGGATGGGCTCCACTCGTATTGTGCTGAGCTGCCTCCATCTTCTGCTGTGAGCGAAATGGGCTCCACTTGCAGTACACTGAGCTGCCACCATCTTCTGCTGCGAGCGGGATAGACTCCGCGCGTGACCCACTGGATATCACCACTCTGCCAGTGGCCTCAGGTCGGAGCCTCTCAGTGGTATCCCCTCCTGGCTGTCACCCAGGACAGACTGCCCCCCATTGCTCCTTCTTAGTATGCTACTGCCTCCAGCTTCTCTCATAGCTGTTAGAATATTGCATAAGATTGCAGGCCCGATCCTGTGGAACTCCCTTCCTGAACAAATCTGTTTAACTGCAAACACCAAAGAATTTAAGAAAGCTTTGAAAACCTACTTTTTTACTATTGCCTACAACATGCAATAACTATTACCTTCTACTCCTGAGATTATATTGTTTTCCAGACTACATTTTAATGTAAATGTGATGTATTTTATAATTGCTTGTATGTCGTTGAGCTATACATTTTTTACTGTAAACCGCTTAGACGGTCAGACTACTGTCCTATTTTGCAGTATATATAAACTTTTAAATAAATAAGGTATGGGGGTGTCGCAAGTCACTACCTGGGCCTTGCACAACCTGCTGACAGTTTCTAGAACACATGGTCAGAGCAAGGCTACTTGCAGAATGAAACAACTTTATTCCATGTGCTAATGATCACATATCACTTGAACCTGAATTCCTTTTACTTTCTTGAGATACCAGGATTTCTGTACAGTATTTGGATAATTAACTGTAGGCCAGCAGAAGTCCCACTGGACCACCTAGAACCTTCTTCTCCACAATACCTTTTGTAGATTCCATGTTCCTAATCAATGGCCAGGGCATCTCTGCTCGTCTGAATAAGTCTACTTCCTCTGAATCCCCACCTGGTTTTCCTGGGAGCAACGTTCCTTTACTTAAAAGCCCACTGGCTTCCTATAGCAGTTTATTTAATTGTAATCCTTTTCTTTGATGTGGCATATCCCTTCAAGGGCATTCAAAAATAATTTATGTCTGTGGGGCTAGGTTCATAGTTATCTTATCTCCCCTCCTTTATATCCAAGGTGTAGGTCCTTTCTGTGAAAGGAAGCTGCTGCTTGTGGCCCAGGTGGTGAGGTGCTTCTTTAATTACTATGTGTGTGTTTATCTGTAGTAGTGCTGCTTGACTGGGACAGATGAGCAGGTCACAGAACTGGGTGTTCAAATAATAATTTACTGATTGATCCAAAATGTAATAAATGTCCAGCTCCTAAATAAACTGAAATTACAGCTGGGTGTTTCTTCTCTCTGTATAGCTGGTGATGACTCAGGTTCCTGGGGTGATTCCTAATACTCCTGCACTGTGTGTGTAAGAGGCCCAGTCCCTGGGGGAAATCCTACTCAGTGTTTGATCCCCTTAAAGCATGAAAAGTCCTACCTGAGTTCCAAGTAGTTTTGTTCTACCCAACCTGTGCCAATGTTCTGAGGGGGTGGGGTGGGGGGGACATCCAGTGGTGGGTCTCCAAATTTGATCTGCTTCATTCTTCCTCAAATCTTAGTGACGCTTCAGAAGGAAAGGTCTTTAGCTGACAGAGATCAAGCTATTACCTAAATCTCCACTGGAGAGAAGGGGGGACAAAAATCTCCTCTTAACAAAAGAGAAAAAATACTTCACTCAACTGTCCTGAAAACACTTCTGGCAGTACTACTATCACTACAGCCTTTTTCTGACATAGAAGGAAGCTGGCAGGTCTTCAGTGTCCTAGCCTCCAGACATGGGAGATTGCCATCTCCAAGAGAAACACTCCAGGAACAACTCACAAGAGAAAAAAAATCTTCTTAAACAAAGTCCTTTTCTAACTGTGGGATAGATCCTTAACAAGCAGGTAGGGCCTGGAAAAGACTTCCCTTCAAAAAATATCCTTGGTGAGGGAGTAGGCCTCATTATAATGGAAAACACTCATTCTACAAAACCAAACTCAAATGCCACACCTTCTTCTATCCTGGTCCCTACTTATACACAAGGTCCATACACTTATAAGGTAGTGCTGACTGCGGTATCCCTTCCAGCTGGCTGATGGGATGCTTGGGCCATCTAGTGGCCTGACCAAGGGTTCACCACATCATTATCCCCAGCTGTGAGCCCCAATCACTAGTATAGCTTCCAGTAGCAGCTTTCTTTACTCAGATTGGTTCCTTGCCAAGGCTCTCCAAACTACCTTTCCCATCAGCCTGTGCCTCTTTGCTCCTTCTGGCTTTACCATCACCTGGGCAACTCTAGTTTATTTTATCTTCCCATTTTTGAACAGTGTTTTCTATGGGACTGCTATCAAAGCTCCCACTGTCTACTTGAATCCCTAGTTGTCCTGTCCCTTCAGGATGCTTTAATGTGTGTGAACTTCCTTGAAAATCACAGTGGGCTATACATCAACTGGGTGTGCTTCAAGCCCACCTGCACCCTGTTTTTTCCCCCATTAGAGCTACTACCTGCCCCTACCTCAAGCAGGATACACCAATGTTCCATTAGGGACTGGTAAGGAGTGTGTAGTGTTTGTGCTGGTCCTGATATTACTGGTGAAATGACGCTACTCCCCTTTAGCTTAGTCAGCTGTGCCTATAAGCAATAATGGCATTGGTTGTTAGAGATGTGAATCGTGTGCCCGATCGTTTTAACGATCAGGTTCGGATGGAGGGGGAAAAAAATCGGATCGTTAGAGATGTGAATTGGAATCGGTTCCGATTCCAATTCACATCATTAATTTTTTAGTGAGGCCTGAGCAGATAAAAAAAAACCCCACCCCGACCCTTTACAAATGACCCCTTTGCTCTCCCACCCTCCCGAACCCCCCCAAAAAATGTTAAATTACCTGGTGGTCCAGTGGGGGGGGGGGGGGGGGTCCCTGTGACAAAGTGAGTGCAAAGGCGATCAGCGCCATACTGGCAGTCGATCGCCTTTGCCCTCACTTTGTCACAGGGAGCGACGGTCGCTCCCTGTATCATAGTGAGGGCAAAGGCGATCGGCGCCATTTTGAAACCAGTCCAGCACCGGCACCGAGGGTATGATTGGATGGCTCCTGGACCCCCCGCTAGACCACCAGGTACATGTAAAAGGTTTTTGGGGGGGTCGGGAGGGTGGGAGAAGCAAAGGGGTAATTTGTAAAGGGTCGGGGTGGGGTTTTTTTTTTTTTTATCGGGCCATCGGGCCATTTTTATCAGTGGTAGCCAAAATGGCGCCGATGGCCCGAGAGCGGGAGATCGCGCCGGGACCCCCCACTGGACCACCAGGTAATTTAACATTTTGGGGGGGTTTGGGAGGGTGGGGGAGTTTAAAGGATTGGTTGTAAAGGGTCGGGTGGGTTTAGGGGTTGTTTTGGTGTGCCGGTTTTCCCGCCCTCCCCCCAAATAATTCCCTTACTCGATTTAACGATTTTTCATGATAAATCGAGGGAATTCCTATTGTATCGAGTCCCTTACCAATTAATGACGATTTTAAAATTATTGGACAATAATTTAAATCGTTAAAAAATGATTCACATCCCTATTGGTTGTACAGGCTGGGGATGACTTTCCTACTAAATGTAGTCCTGTAGGGCACTTTAAAACTGCGAACTAACACATGCAGCAGATGCTTAAAACTGACATTCTCCATTACCTGCATGGCTAGTCATCAAGGGCAATCATTTCCCCGATGCTCCTCATTACTACTTTAGATGCTGTCCACCTCTTTCACTGGGACAGTACCTCAGAACATCAACCCATTTCCTCCATGATTGGTTGCCACTTCAAATTCCTAGCAGAGGGCTGCTGGCCTGCAACCTGATTAGTGAAAAGGGCTGTGGGATCAACTTTGGGAAAAGTCTTCCTCTTTTCAGCCCCTTTCCTCTGGCTTTTACTTTGAGTGCAGAAGGGGTCTCCAAAAGCTAGTACTGCCATCCTTCCATGATGCCAGTGCTAGCAGGTTCTGCTTCTCCAGGTGATACTGAATACCAGCATTTATGAGATGGCTTATTTGCTTCCCTTGACTGATATCCTTCACGCAGTGAATATACTGAGAACAATATAGATCTTCCCTCACTTTGAAGTACCTCCATAATTTCTTCTATGATCCCTTTTCTACATCTTTGGGGGCTGGTACTGGCATTGGATTTCAGTTAAAGGTTGGACCCTAACTCAACAGTGGCAGGGGCATCTCTACTTACACTACCTACTCTTTCTCACCACCCTCAGTTTCATCTATATTCCCCATTACTCAAATGAATGCTAAGATGCTACTGAATACTCCTCCAAAATTTTCTTCAGCTACTAGCTCTTTAATTTCTGATTCAAGGAATCCCAAACAAGATTCTTCTTCAGAATCAGGTGATGCAAATACTGTCTTCACTGCCTCAGCAACAGTAACTAATGAAGAGCATGCTGCTGTTTTGACATTGCACTTCTGCCACTCCTGATACCCTGCCTTGGATGGCTCTACCATCTGTTCCCTCTGCTCCAAAACAACAGGCAGAGAAACAGGTGGTAGTGGTACATCCTCACCAAATTTCAATTTCTTTTGCCTGGGGCTGCCTTCCTCTCCTGCCATTCTGGACTTCAAAAAGTCCCTCTTCAATTTAGGTGCCAAACTGCCATTTTTATTGATACCCCTGCAAAGGTTGCAAATCCTACCAATGTTTCCTCATCTCCCTTTTCCTGACATGATGGAATTTATTCAAATTAGTGTACTGTCTTCTGAGAATTTGAATATTACAAATATTTGTTTAATTATTTATACTGTTCTGTCCCCAGCAGTGGGTACATTTTGGTATCTGTATATACATTGCAGTTCAACTGTGTCTAGTGCAGTCCTTATTTATAACCCATGATAAAAGCCTGTGATCCCTGCCTTTAAGGGGAGTTTTGCCTTTAAGAGAAACTCCCTTGCCCCTGCTTCTCTCATTGGAAAGGGTCTGCATGCCCTCTCAATCTAACTTGAGTCTCCTTAAGTGCCCTATTGGCTCAAGGAACTGCCCTTCATACTCCCCCCCCCCCCCTCCACGCGTCACATGGATCCTAGGCTCACTACCATTGGATCTCACCCTCTAGCCTCAGCTTGTGGGGACATTTCCTGTAATCACTCTCCAAGACTGTTAGTTAGTCTCAAGCATGCTGCCTCAAAGCTAGAAGTGCCTGCAGCCTTAGTAATACAATTAGGGCCGGATTTTAAATGCCCTGCACGCGTAAATCCGGCTGTATTTACGCGCGCAGGGCCCTCGCGAGCCGGCATGCCTATTTTGCATAGGCCGCCAGCGCGCGCACAGCCCCGGGACGCATGTAAGTCCCGGGGCTTCATAAAAGGGGCGGGGAGGGGGCATATCCGGGGGCAGGACCAGGGTCAGGAGTGGTTTGGGGCGGGACCGGGGGCATGGCGCCGGCCTGGGGGCATGGTCGAGGCCACCGGACCAGCTCCCGGACAGGTGATGGCGTGCCAGCAGCCCACTGGTGCACACAGATTTACACCTGCTTTCAGCTTTCAGCAGGCGTAAATCTGGCAACAAAGGTAGGGGGGGGTTAGATAGGGCCGGGGCGGTAGGTTAGGTAGGGGAAGGGAGGGGAAGGTGGGGGGAGGGCGAAGGAAAGTTCCCTCTGAGGCTGCTCCAATTTCGGAGCGGCCTCGGAGGGAACAGGCAACACGCGCCGGGCTCAGCATGCGCAGGTTGCACAAATGTGCACCCCCTTGCACGTGCCGACCCCGGATTTTATAAGATACGTGTGGCTACGCGTGTATCTTATAAAATCCAGCGTACTTTTGTTCGCGCCTGGTGCGCGAACAAAAGTTCGCCCTCGCGCAAATTTATAAAATCTACCCCTTAGCTTTTTTACATTTCTTCTTATCACTTTAATTCTAAAGATAAATCAGCTTCAGAACCCCTTGTCTTCTCACCCTGAATCCCAAGAAACTCCATCTCCCTTCTCCTGCCTATCTCCAGCTACAAAGATCTCTGCCTGGGGCATATATGTGTTTGGAAGCAACAATTGTAAGTAATGGAAAATTATCTGTACAATAAATAATTTCAAACTTAAAAGATCTTTGCCTGAGGACTGATTGAGAAGAGAAGAGAAGTTATCTGGGTGGAAGAGGGAAATCCATGTATTTCTTATTGAGCCAGCACAGTAAAAAAGCTAATTAGATAACAGCAAATAAGAAAAATGTATCATACAGAAAGTTGTAATCAAGCAAGCGTTTAAAAAGAACTGTATGCAGTACAAGGAAACAGGGATTTCAGCCTGCTACAGAAGGTTTGCATTGAACAGAAATCATTAAAGACTGCCTTGCATTTGAATGAACCTCTCATGCCCACAGTGTGGAAAGAACCAAGCATAAAAAACCCTAGATTGTAAAGATTTACACTTCGGAACTAACTTTGAGTCTGCAAGGCATTTAAGAAGCAAACGCAGATTTAAAAGTCAGCCCATGCTGTAAGCAAGGAATACTAGGAGCAATAAAGAAGCATTTGGCTTTGTGTAATTTGAGTTTGGCGGGAAAAATTCAGGGCACTTCTGCCAGTGAAACAAAGGATTTAATGACTGTACTTAAGTCCATTCAAGTTTCCCTGAGCTGAGAAACTCACCCCTCCCCTCTACCACTGCTACAGGCAGAGGGCAATCAGTTGTCATAGTAACCTGAGCTCTGCCAACTTTACTGACTAAGCAGTAAAAGACTGACAACAAAGAACTGAATAATTGTGGAGATTTATTAAGAATTATTAAAGGGTTCTGAAGCAAAACACTGATGAGTGTGTAGAATAAAACTGAATAAAAAAGACTGAATTCAACTGAGCACACACCATTTGGGAGATCGAGACTGAAAGGACAGAGTGAAAGCTGCTCTGCTCCTCCCCCATCCCTTTGTTACACACCTTGCCGCCAAAAAAAGGGCAGAAGCCCTCCCCTCCCCCTGCCAGGCTTCTGCAGCAGGAAACAGAGAACAATCACCAAAGGACAAACCTTTGAAGTGTTAATTACCAAGAGCCATAGCTTGAGCAGACCTAATCACAGAAAAAAATTATGGCTGAGACGGCAGAGCAGAGCACCTCAGAACAGCCAGCCAAAGCCACTGAATTAGAAAATGACACACAGCAAATGGGAAAAAAGGTGAAGGGAGAGATGAAGGCAGCAAATCAAAAAGACTGCACAAGCCAACAGAGAAAGGCGGGGAGATGTATGAGAAAAGCAAACAGGGGCATGAAAACAGTATGGAAAGAGAATGGCATAAGATTAAACAAGAGAGGAAATCTTAGGAAGCCCCTCCCATCTCAAGCACCACATAGAACAGCTGTGGCTTCGTTTCCAAATCTATCAGCTCATCACAAAAGATTATCTCGAGTTCTTGACATGAACTAACAATCCAGAAAGCCTTGAAGAAAAGGATCGCCAACAGAACTTGTACCAAGTATGCCAAGAAATGGTAATGGACACCATTAACAGTACAGAAGTGGATCACCCAACAAGCGAGACCGGCTCTCAGCACTCTCACACCTCCAATTGTACATTGAGGTCCGCGAAGCCACGGGGATCAAGGCACGAGCTACTCTCAACTCAGCTCTATCATCCTCCAAAAGAAAGCAAGGTCTGAAGCAGCTATGACACGCATGCAGTACGTTGAACGAGAAGCAGCCCTTAAAAAGAAAGAGCTCAGAATAGAAGAACAACAAAAAGCCACTGCTGCCCCCGCTGCTACCACAGCTGCCGCCCAGGTATGCAGAAAGGCCGAATTAAATATCAACTTGGACTTGTTGCGACAGCAAGGAGAAACAGCAGCCGTTGAAGCCGAAATTAGGGTATTGGGTGCAGCCCTGAGTCAAGACGATGGGGAGGACTTGCTCAGCTCCATGGCCCAACAGGACCCGGCCCAGCAGATGCTGAACTATGTTGCAGCTCACCCTCTAACTCACGCTGGTGCCAAAGCGCCATCTCCCCCAGAGCAACTCCCGCACCAGGAAGAAGC
Organism: Rhinatrema bivittatum; assembly: GCF_901001135.1. NCBI lineage: Eukaryota > Metazoa > Chordata > Amphibia > Gymnophiona > Rhinatrematidae > Rhinatrema > Rhinatrema bivittatum. Next base: position 403,265,656 of record NC_042618.1, on the reverse strand, counting down.
AAGCCTCCCCTCACAGATAGCGGCCTTGAACAAAGGAATTGGACCTTAACCGCAAATTGCCATGAAAACTGGACGCCAAGATAGTGATCCATTGGCTCTAAATCGCACGGAAGCATGGCATTCAACTCATGCACCAAGCACACACCCCAAGGCAGACACTTCAATGCAACCAATCCTAACGCCCCATGAGCACCAGGAACGAGAAAAAACTGGGCAGCCACACTCAGGAAGGGCCCCAGCTGAACACCCCAAGCCTAAACAGGAGACAGTTGACCAACCACAACCCGAGCCAATGCACAACAGGAGTGAGGTGCATAGTCAACCACAGGACATCCGCCCAGCAAGGCCTGCTACCTTTCAGGATGAGTATTCAGAAAGAGAGGACTTAACAAGGTACTTGACCCGCCAAGAATTCATAACCACAGGGCTCTGTGTGCTCAACGACCGCCCTAAGAGTTACAGGGCATGGAAATCTGACTTCCAAGATGCTGTGAAGGATCTGAGACTGACCCCGAAGGAAGAGATGAAATTGAAGACGAAATGGTTGGGATGTGAATCGGCCGAACACATGATAAGATTAAAAGACGTCCACCTAGATGATCCTCCTACAGTGCTGACTTGAGCGATACTATGGGGACCCAGTCACTATGCATGGTTCGAGGAAATATCCAGAGGGGATAACCGAAAGTTACAAGAATTGGAGATCTCCTCCAAGAAGTGGAGACAGCTAAGACTGGACTAATGTGTCCAGGTCTCAACCTTCTAGACATATCACGAGGCACATGTTGCATCCGTCGCTGCTCGACGCCCTCACTCTGCCCTCTTTACCTCTGTGGCAACTCCCTCCGGGTCTGATGGACGGTAAGCTGCCGCGGCGTCTTCTTGCCATCTCCCTCCGGCGTCCCCGGACCAGCACGACGCTGCAGATGTGCCATGTTCCTGATGACATAGGGCGCGCGCGCTCCGATTGATGTACCAGCAAGAGTGCGAACCTCGAGGGCGTCCCCTGAGATGATGTCATCTGCTTCCAATATATAAGATCTCAGTATTCGCTAAACGAATCGAGTTAGCAAGGGGGATTGCTTCGGCTTTACGCCCAAGCTACTCTGCCTCCTCGGACTTACCAGGGGTACCCGCTCCTCGGGGGCCTCGCTCTCTTTTCTTTATTTCAGATTGCTGATAGGAACCGGTACTCGCTCCTCGAAGGCCCATGTTCCTGAACACTGAAGATTTATTTATTTATTTAGAAACTTTTATATACCGGTATTAGTGGGAGACATCATACCGGTTTACATTCAAACTATTAGGCTGGAAAGTATATGTTAACAGGGAAACAAGGAACTGGGATAGGGGTAACAAAGTGCAGTGTGGAAATATAGATTAACAAAACAACAAGGTCCTTAACATAAGGAATGTATAATCACCGTGTAGTGGTGCATGGGATAGCAGGAGGGATGGCAAGATAGGGGGGAACTATTCTGGATAGGCTCATTTAAATAGCCAAGTTTTTAACTTCTTTTTGAATTTAATCACACATGGTTCAAGGTGCAAGCTAGGGGGCAGGGAGTTCCAGAGGGCGGGGCCAGCAATTGAGAGGGCACGGTCGCGTGTAGAGGAGAGATGGGCTATTTTCAGTGAAGGTACAAGAAGGGTGCCATTGTTGGTGGATCTGGTAGGTCGGGTAGATTGTGGAAGATTGAAAGGAATGTCAAGCCATTTGGAGTTGTGGGTGTGAATGGATTTGTGTACTATGGTCAGAGTTTTGTAGTGAATACGGGAGAGTATGGGGAACCAGTTTAGGTCTTTGAGGATGGGAGTGATGTGTTCATGTTTACGAGTGTTTGCGATGAGTCTTGCTGTAGCATTTTGCAACATTTGTAGTGGTTTTATCGTGGAGTGGGGAGCCCTAGGAAAAGTGCATTACAGTAGTCCAATTTAGAAGAGATGGTAGCTTGGATCACTGTGCAGACGTCTTGGGTGTAGAGTAGTGGTCTGAGTTTTTTAAGAACGTTGAGTTTGAAAAAACCTGCTTTAAGAATGGAATTAACGTGATTCTTTAGGGATGTGCAGACAAAAAGTTTATGTTCATAAGTCCATAAGTCGAAAAGGGGGGTCAATTTCGGTCAATATGGACATATGGAGAATTCCATAAGTTGAGTCTATGTCCATACGTGCACCAGTTCCCTAAATAAAAATTTAAACCCCTCACCCTCCTTAATCCCCCCCCCAAGACTTACCAAAATTCCCTGGTGGTCCAGCGGGGAGTCAGGAAGCCATTCCTCTATTCCTTTGCGAGGAGCACGTGACGTCCGCGTCACGTCGGAGTGACGCGGCCATCACGTGGTCCACCGCGGTTCCACTCCCGGACCCCTCGTTGGACACAAATGGAACTTTTGGCCAGCTTGGGGGGGCCTCCTGACCTCCCCAAGCTGGCCAAAAGTTCCGTTTGTGTCCAACGAGGGGTCCGGGAGCGGAACCAGCTTGGGGGGCTCAGGAGCACGTGACGGCCGCGTCACTCGTGACGCGGCCGTCACGTGGTCCACCGCGGTTCCGCTCCCGGCCTCCTGACCTCCCCAAGCTGGCCAAAAGTTCCGTTTGTGTCCAACGAGGGGTCCGGGAGCGGAACCGCGGTGGACCATGTGACGGCCGCGTCACTCGTGACGAGGCCGTCACGTGCTCCTGACCCCCCCAAGCTGGTTCCGCTCCCGGACCCCTCGTTGGACACAAACGGAACTTTTGTCAGGAGGCCCCCCCAAGCTGGCCAAAAGTTCCGTTTGTGTCCAACGAGGGGTCCGGGAGCGGAACCGCGGTGGACCACGTGACGGCCGCGTCACTCCGACGTGACGCGGACGTCACGTGCTCCTCGCAAAGGAATAGAGGAATGGCTTCCTGACTCCCTGCTGGACCACCAGGGAGTTTTGGTAAGTCTTGGGGGGGATTAAGGAGGGTGAGGGGTTTAAATTTTTATTTAGGATCAACGATCGCGATTTCCAACGTATTCAACATAGCCATGTTGAATAAGTTGGAAATCCGATCGTTTTCGCCTCATCACTTTTTTAAGTTAAAAAAAAAAAAAAAAGTAGCGTTTTACATATAAGTTCAAAACGAATGCACACCCCTATGATTCTTCATGCTGAGTTGGTGATCAAGGAGAACTCCTAGGTCCTTTACAAAAGGTTGCGCTGTAAGGAGGTTAAGCTTGGGGTCATTAACCAGAGGTGGGGAGGGGGAAGAGCAAGGTGGAGGTTGGTGAGCAGGGAGTTGATGGCTGTGAGGCAGTTTTCCCAGTGCTCTAGGGCATCAGAGATGGAGTTGTGGATAGGAATGATGATCTGGACATCATCAGCATAGAGATAGAACTTAAGTTTAAGATCAGAGAGGAGCTGGCAGAGTGGAGTGAGGTAAACGTTAAAGAGGGTGGATGAAAGGGATGAGCCTTGCGGGACTCCTTATTGCAAGGGATGCTGGGCGAAGATGGTGTTACCTATTTTAACAGAGAACTTTCTATTTGAAAGGTAGGATTTGAACCAGGTAAGGGCTAGGCCTGAGATGCCAATGCTTTCCAGACGGGCCAGGAGGTGATAGTAGCTGATGGTGTCAAATGCTGCCGAAATATCAAGGAGGATGAGGAGGTAACTGTAGCCTTTGTCCATGCCTCTGAGGAGGTGGTCGGATAGGGAGAGGAGTAGCGATTCCGTGTTGAAGTGTTTCCGGAAGCCGAATTGTGAGACATGGAGAATCGCATGATTTTCAAGGTACTCCATGAGTTGAGAATTAACAACCCTCTCCATAAGCTTGGCGATAAATGGGAGGTTAGAGATTGGGCGGAAATTGGAGGGGTCTTTCGGGTCTAGGGAGGGTTTCTTTAGGATTCTCTACTGCCTGGAAGCTATTGCAGATACAGACATTGTGGGTTACCATCGCTCTCTCAGAGCTTTCCCTGGAACCAGGTACTCGCTCCTCAAGGGCCTAACTCTTTCCAGCTACTGAATTCCTAAGACCTTATGTGAGTTTTGTCATCCAGTTCTGGCTATGAACACAGCATACCATGTCTACTCACTATCTATAGTTTCTCTACAGCTCAACCCTGGGATCGCTGTTCCAGTACATGAGGGACTTCAGCCCTGCCGGGCATATTAGTTACTACTGTCACCTCTGGTGGTTCTACTATCCTGTCTAATAAAAGAATTATCAGTGTCTGTCTCTGTACCCAAGCCTAGCCGGTGGTCCCTCTCAGGATATCCTCCTGGGGGCGCAGTCATCTGCCATCAGCCCAAGGATCCACCTATCTATATTCCTCTACAGCTGAGTGCCCTCTCCAAGCACTCCGCTGGTAACAGATTGCTACTCCTTCTCCATCAAGAGTCTTCAGCAACAGATTCATAACAGATTGCTACTCCACAGTCTAAACCCTAACAGATTGTTTACTACTCCCTCTACAGGAGCTGAGCATATCAGATTGCTAACTCCTCCTTCCACAGCGACAGGAAATCCTGCACAAAAATATGCTTGGCCAGAGTGTATCCCGAAGAGTCACCTGAGAAGGCAGTCAAAATGTATATCATCATAGATAAGCAGAGCAACAGATCCCTGGCAAGGCCAGAATTCTTTGACTTGTTTGACATCCATCACCATTACTCTCCGTACAACCTCAAAACCTGCTGAGGAGTCACCCGTGTGAGAGGGAGGAAAGCAGGCGGATATATGATGGAAGCGATGGATGGCAGCAACAAGTCAAACTTGCCCATGCTCATTGAGTGCAACCAGATGCCTGACAACAGAGATGAGATTCTCACACCAGATGCCACTTGGTACCATTCTCATCTAAAGTCCATATGCACCAGCTTCCACCACTGGATCTGGAAGCAGAAATCCTGCTGCTATTGGGCAGAGACGCACCAGCACTGACCAAGGTCTTGGAGATGCGTGATGGCCCAACAGCCGGTCCCTACACTTACCGACTCACCTTGGGATGGGTGATAGTCGGCGAAGTCAGCTTGAAGCCAACAAGGGGACCAAGTGTTCAGACATACGCCACGAATGTCTCAGAGGATGGAAATCCTACCCTATTTGAACCATGTCCTAATCACCTAAGCACCAAGGAGATCCTAAGCTGTGAAGAACCAAATCTCAATTCAGCTACCAGTCAGATCGCCCCCCCCCCCCCCATTAGATGCAGAGGAACATCTAGGGGACCCAGTGCTTCAAGTCACCAAGGATGATGACAAACCTACCCTCTCGGTAGAGAATAATAGTCCATCGCCTGCAGTGGCCACGTAAGGGCTCAGAAGGACAGCCCAAGAAGGATAAAAAGAGGACAATGCAGATGCCAGATGCCTTGTGGAAAGAGACCTCTATGTAGATGACGGACTAAGGTCCTTACCTACTGCAGAGGAAGCAACGCTGGCAAATGCAGATCTAAAGTTCCACGAAATAGTCTCCAATAATCTAGAAGTAACGAAGGCAACTTCTTCAGCGGATCATGCTAAAGACTCAGAGAACTCTGACCTGAGAGTGGACACACCTCCTCTCCAACGAAGCCTTGAATTGAATTGGGATCCAAAGAGAGACATCTTCACATCCCAAGTCCTGACCCAAGGTAAACCGCACACTCACTGAGGTGTCCTAGTCACAGTCAACAGCCTGCATGATCCACTGGGGTTTGTGACTCCAGCCACAATACAAGGAAGAGCCTTGTTAAAAGAGCATTCATCAAGTGCCACCGAGTGGGACACCCCACTGCCTCTAGCAATGAAACCAGAATGGGAAAAGTGGAAGAGCTCCCGAAAGGTACTTGAACAGCTCCACATACCACGCACCCATGTTCCAATAGTACTCAAAACAGCCATCCGCAAGGAGATCTACATCTTCTCAGACACATCTGTGAAGGACATAGCTGCGGTAGGCTTTTTGAGAGCGACAGATGCAGAAGGAACAGTGCATGGAGACTTCATCTTCGGTAAAGCCAAGCTGGCATCACAGCCTAACCACACCATACCACGTCTAGAATTGTGTGGAGCAGCGCTAGCATTGGAAACAGTGCAGTTAACGATAGCTGAAATGGACATTCAAATTTATGCCATCCATCTTCACATGGACAGCAAAGTAGTACTGAGCTACATCTACAACCAGACAAGAAGGTTCCATGTATATGCTCAACTCTGGGGTTCAGCCACCCAGACCCACTCCAACTGTGGAATCAACTTCACAGGAACCTGTGAAGAGTTGTGCATTACATCCATCATGCCTTTGATGCAAAAGACTATGAACATTCCTGTGCCACGCAGAAACATGACGGGGGTAGCTCCACAAGCGTCAATGGAAACAAGTCCAACAGCTCGCCAACTCCTTTTGGAGTCATTGGAAGAAGGAGTACTTGCTGAATTGCCAGTATCGAAGCAAATGGCAATCCAACAAACCCAACATCCGAGAAGGTGACCTCGTCCTTCTCAAAGACAGCCAAACCCAATGCAGCAGCTGGCCCTTGGGACTTGTCATCAAGACTTACACCAGAAACAACGGACGTGTTCGCAAGATTGAAGTAAAGACTGTGAACCAAGGGATAGCCAAGATCTTCTACAGGCCCATCAATGAGGTGGTACTCCTCATGCCGCATGAAGAAACTTGAACTTCGTGGACCGTTGTCCACACCAAAGTCTCTCTCTTTGTGTTGTCTGTCTTTCGTTTCAGCTTGGCGAAAACCTGTGAAGAAGACATCGCCTATCACCTGGACGACTGGACAACTGAGATGATCGGGAACTCCCTCGAATGTTGAAAGACCCAGTCACAATGAACTTTGCATTGTTGCATAATGATATAAGAACTGATATAGTAGTATCTTGTGATACCAGATGGGGAGTGTTCTGTCCCCAGCAGTGGGTACATTTTGGTATCTGTATATACATTGCAGTTTAACTGTATCTAGTGCAGTCCTTATTTGTAACCCATGATAAAAGCCTGTGAGCCCTGCCTTTAAGGGGAGTTTTGCCTTTAAGAGAAACTCACTCCCCCCTGCTTCTCTCATTGGAAAGGGTATGCATGCCCTCTCAATCTAACTTGAGTCTTTTTAAGTGCCGTATTGGCTCAAGGAACTGCCCTTCATACTCCCCTCTGCATCACATGGATCCTAGGCTCACTACCATTGGATTTTGCCCTCTAGCCCCAGCTTGTGGGGACATTTCCTGTAATCAAGACTGTTAGTCAGTCTCAAGCATGCTGCCTCAAAGCTAGAAGTGCCTGCAGCCTCTGTAATGCAATTTTACATTTCTTCTTATCGCTTTAATTCTAAAGATAAATCAGCTTCAGAACCCCTTGTCTTCTCACCCTGAATCCCAAGAAACTCCATCTCCCTTCTCCTGCCTATCTCCAGCTACAAAGATCTCTGCCTGGGGCATATATATGTTTTGAAGCAACAATTGAAAGTAATGGAAAATTATCTGTACAATAAATAATTTCAAACGTAAAAGATCTTTGCCTGAGGACTGATTGAAAAGAGAAGTTATCTGGGTGGAAGAGGGAAATCCATGTATTTCTTATTGAGCCAGCACAGATACTGTAGCTATAATTCCACTCAAAGTACCACCTTATTGTGTGTATGAAGAACTGTCTGTCACACATACCCACACTCGCACGAAGAGATAGTACAGTTTATGTGTTTTGTGCTGCATGCAGTGCCATGCATTAGTGCTGAAAAATTATACATATACTAACCAAAAAGACTGGCAGCTTGGTAGTAATCTTTTCTTCAGAGCATGCATAGTGCTCATCTCAGTGGTGTCCACAGACAGACAAAAAATACTAGTATTGTTGCAGCTCTCCACAGTATCCCTTATCCTGACCCTCCCCCCAGTGAAGAAAAAAATCTAAATCAGTAGCAAATACCACTGGCTCTCTTTCTCCAGCACAGTGAATGATACTACATCAGCATAGAAAAGATTAGAAGCAGCCCTTTACAAGTGCCAAAAATAAAAAAGCTTAGTTATTTTAAACTGTGAGAGAGTTTCTAAGCAGATGTACTACTCTGACCAAAGCAAGGGTACAGATTGCTTTTTGCACAAACGGACTTTATGGTAGGAGTGTGTCAGTATAACTGGATCCAGATACCAGCAATAGGCTAGATAGAAATATATTTCACTATGATTTCTCTTGTTTCCTTGCCAACATGTCATGACTCAGTTATGACAAGGCACTGAGGTGACATAGGGAAGGACTAGTTGCTATAGTTTATTTGGACAGAGAAAGGCCATAGACTTCAACGGGCCATAGAAATGAATTGGAAACAAATAAATGAGACATAAAAATATTCATTCCATTCGTGGAACCTCTTCATTTATTTTATGGACTCACGAATGAAACAAATAGAGTTTCAATTTTTACATTTTACCCATTCATTTCAAATAAATGCACATCCCTAATAAGAACATAAGAATAAATGCCATGCTGGGTCAGATGAAGGGACCATTAAGTTTAGTATCCTGTCTCCAACAGTTGTCAATTTGGGTCACAAGTACCTGGCAGATTCCAAAAAGTATAACTATTTTTTATTACTCAGTCCCAGGGATAGCAATGATTTTCCTTAACCTACCGGCTAATATTTTATGGATATTTCCTCTAATAAATTGCCCAAACCTTGAATCCTCTTTTAAACCTATCTATATTACTCATATTGACCATGCTCTCTGGCAACAGATTCCACAGTTTGAGTTTGCATTAAGTTAAAAAATTCTTTCTACAATTTATTTTAAATCTGATGGTTGTTAGTTTCATGGAGTGTCCTCTTATTTTAGTATTATTTGAAACTCAAAAACATGGCAAACAATGTTAGCACTGAACTTCAAATATAAGACTCAGAAGTAAATTTCAAATGGTTAGCATTATTTCCCATGCAGTTAAGAGCCATGGAAGAGAAACAGGACATAATGTACTATGACAAAAATTAAATTAAAAAGACAAAATACCATGTGTCCACAACATGGATGAGTCCACAAATAGCAAGAGAAAGATGAAGCTGTAAACACCTGTGACATTTCTATTCCCACCGACAGGAAGATCAATGTTCGAAAACCAGATATTGTGCTGAAGGAGAAGAACACAAGAACAGCATTGACGTCAGAGGTATCAGTACCTAGTGATTATTCTGTAGCATGGAGAAAGCAAAGATCCTTAAATACCAAGAGATGCAATCAGAGACTAAGAAAATGTGTTAGAAAGATAAAGAACTAATCCCAATCATAAAGATAAAGAAAAATGTTCAAGCACATCTTGATATGTTGACTGCTAAAATTACACCTTATGAACTCCAGAAGGAGGCTCTCTTTGGTACAATGGAAGTACTAAGAACAAGGGCATTAGCAATACATTTGAGAGATTATGATCATTCCCAACCTGCCAAGGCTTACGAATGAGGTTCATTTCTGACAAAGATTGTGCAAAATAAACCCATTTGGAGAAACTGCCCCACGACAATAAAATTATTGTCACAAAATTTGGAGAGACTTATGTACAGAAAATGATCATAGCACTAATGCCTTTCCATAGTAAGTCAGAAAAGACTTGCAGCATGAAAGCAAAATAGCATGCACTCACATAAAAAGCCATGCAAGCAGTCGAGAAAGGATATAATAAAGGTATGTAGCTGGGGCTCTGTGTTGGATATGAGAGAGGCTAACATATTCTTCTGCATAGGGAGGGGAAGATTGTACTTCAAGGCCTTACTAATGGAAACTAGTAAAAGGCATTTTTGACGCTTCTCAAATAATTTACCTCAGGTTGATTGTCTCCAAAACTGTTCTCTTTATTTCAAATGATGATTAAAAGAAGAGTTTTACCAAAGAAAAAGCATTTACAATCTTTTCACAGTCCATTTACAGTCCTTCTTTCCTCACAAGTCTTTACCACTACTGTGTAAAAATGCCAGAATGATTATTGACAATTCCTGACACCTCTTCGGACTCCAGATGGCTGTATAGAAGTCTTTTTCTAGTACTGAGCAATTTCCACTTGACTGCAATCTACTCTGTTAAATCAAGAACATGACTATTAAGTAGCCATCCATATTTCACTCTAGGATTACCTGCTGTCTCCTGAATATCCTCTCCAAATGAGATGTATCCAGGAGCTCCCATCAGCCAAGAATCTCCTATCTCCCACACTCACTTGTTACTTAAGACAGATAAAAAGCTGTCAGTATTTTCTTCTCAGAGTTAGAATTTCTTACCCTTAATCTCTGAAGATAAACAACTCTAACCAGGGGCGGATTTTGGGAAAATATTGGCCCGGGGGATTTTTCTCCATACTGACCCATGGGTACCCAATTACACACACAATATAATTTACATATATTATGTACACACAAACACCTTAAAATTAATAAGCATAAAAAAATTTCCCAGTCCCATGCTCCATACCTGCAAACCGTGCAATTCTACAATTAGGCAGGGCCTGAGGAAAGCCATGGAACAAAATTGTAAGGTGGCACCAACAAAATTTCTCCGTTTGGCCAGTTTCCTCAACCCTCAAACATCCATGTTCCCAGAGGAGTGGCAGATAGTGTCAGTGATAATATTTCTAGGAATCTGGCAACCCAGCCACACTCTCAGGAGCCCTACTACCTGTCTCCCTTGTTTCCCCAGCATCGGTGCACCGGGGAAGTGGGAGATGGGTGAATGGTGGGGGATAAGTGTATGGGCCCTAGGAGATCCTTACAGCCTTGTTCCCACTCCCCTAGTCTTTCACACACACAATTAAAAATTACGTATTAATAACAGAGCTTACATGAAAAAGGTCATCAAAGTACAGTCTTCTGAGGAAAAACATCACTTACAAAAATGCGTATATATTTATATTTATTTATTTATAGGGTTTATATACCGGAGGTTCCTGTATAAAATACATATCACCCCGGTTTACAAGAAACAAGAACTATCGCTTCATTTAGCGGTTTACATTGAACATTGAACATATTAATTAACATTGAACATTATATGCACTACTTAGGTACCAGCAAAAAATGCTTCAAAAAAGACACTTGGAATTCATATGGAATTAGGCCTATTGTAATATATTTTGGGTATGGGCTTGACCCTTAGACAGCCATAAATAAATTGAACATAGTAAACCTCCTATACCAAAACAGCGCTAATTATTAGCCTTCAAATAGTATCAGTGTTGCCTTCCTATGAAAAAGGCAAGTTCGCAAATATTACAGCAGGACCTAAAACACCAATATAGCTGCTATTAGGAAACAGAACAAGCAAAGCTGCTATAGATCCCTACACACTAGCAGAATACTTCGCCTCAGTCATATGCAGAACGCAGACAGATCTTCACTAAATACAGAATAAAAAAAAAAAAAGATACCAGGAAGCATAAATAGAAACTTGCAGACAAAAACTGAAAAGGAAACTGCAACAAGACAGACATTGCATATAGTGCAACAATGGAAAAACTGAAACATTACCATCCTCACAAAACATTAAACAAAATCAAGAAATATAAAACAGTCATAACAGTAAAAACAGGTGATAAACATAACATCTAATAATTAAACATTTTTAAAAATTTCCCGAACACTAATAAAATATTTTAAAACAACAGTCACAACATCCAATAATTAAATCCAATAAGAATTAATAAATCCCCTGCTTTATATACTTGGCACATTCCCATGGCTCTATGACACTCACATGCTCCCTGATGTATATACTCACATGCTCCCTCCTGGTCTCTAACTCGCACGCTCTCTAACACACACATGCTCCCTCACGGTCTCTGACATACACTCACTCCCTGACATACATATACACACGTTCCCTCATGCACACTTGCTAACACACATGCCTGCTCCCATGCACTCTTTCATACGCTCACATACACACATGCTGACATACACACATTGCAATACATATACCCTTGCACACATGACTCTCATGCTCATACATGCACACACACAAGTTTCTGCCTCCTCTGAATACATTAAATACATCTGCTGATGGTGCTGGTGTGGGAAAAGGAATTCAGGAAGGCCCCAATGCAGGGTGGAGTGGGGGTGGAAAGAATTATAATTTGCTTGCAGTCTCAACATAAAGTGGGCACCACTTAGTGCTGCTTCTCCTAAAGCCCCCCCCCCTACAATTCCGGCAGGGCCGCAGCATGTTGCTTCTCCTCGAGGCGACATATCCGGCAGCACTATTGCACCCTTCAGGTAGAGGTGCCTATGGCAGAGGCCATAAGTTCATAAGATATGCAATACTGGGTCAGATCAAGGGTCCATCAAGCCCAGTATCCTGTTTCCAACAGTGGCCAATCCAAGCCACAAGTATCTGGCAAGTACCTAAACATTAGATAGATCACAGGCTACTATTGCTTATTAATTACCATAATAGCAGTTTATGGATTTATCCTCTAGTAACCCAGTTACACTAACTGCAGTAACCACATCCTCTGGCAATTAATTCCAGAGCTTAACTTTGCGCTGAGTGAAAAAGAATTTTCTTTGATTTGTTTAAAATGAGCTACTTGCTAACTTCATGGAGTGCCCCCTGGTCCTTCTATTATCTGAGAGAGTAAATAACCAATTTACATTAACTTGTTCAAGTCCTTTCATGATTTTGTAGACCTCTATCAAAAAATCCCTTCAATCGTCTGTTCTCCAAACTCAACAGCCCTAACTTCTTTAGCCTTTCCTCATAGGGCAGCAGTTCCATACCCTGTATAATTTTGGTTGCTCTTCTCTGCACTTTCTCTAGTGCAGCTATATTTTTTTTGAGATGCGGTGACCAGAATTGTACACAGTATTCAAGGTGTGGTCTCACCATGGAGAGATATAGAGGCATTATGACATTTTCTGTTTTATTATCCATTTTCTTCCTAATAATTCCTAACATTCTGTTTGCTTTTTTGACTGCTACAGCACACTGACAATTATTAAAGTATTATCCACTATGATGCCTCCATCTTTTTCCTGGGTGGTAGCTCCTAATATGGGACCTAACATCGTGTAACTACAGCAAGGGTTATTTTTTCCTGTATGCAACATCTTGCACTTGTACACATTAAATTTCATCTGCCATTTGGATGCCCAATCTTCCAGTCTTGCAAGGTCCTCCTGTAATGTATCACAATCCACTTGTGATTTAACTATTCTGAATAATTTTGTATCATCTGCAAATTTGATAACCTTACTCATCGTATATATATATATATATATATATATATATATATATATATATATATATATATATATATATTGAAAAGCACCAGTCCAAGTACAGATCCATGAGGCACTCCACTGTTTACCCTTTTCCACTGAGAAAATTGACCATTTAATCCTACTCTCTGTTTCCTGTCTTTTAACCAGTTTGTAATCCACGAAAGATATCGCCTCCTATCCGATTTTTTAGTTTTCTTAGAAGCCTCTCATGAGGGACTTTGTCAAATGCCTTCTGAAAATCAAAATACCCTACATCTACCAGTTCACCTTTATCCACATGTTTATTAACCCCTTCAAAAAAATGAAGCAGATTTGTTAGGCAAGACTTCCCTTGGGTAAATCCATGTTGACTGTGTTCCATTAAACCATGTCTTTCTATATGCTTTACGACTTTGATCTTGAGAATAGTTTCCACTATTTTTCCCAGTACTGAAGTCAGGCTCACTGGTCTATAGTTATCCGGATCGCCCCTGGAGCCTTTTTTAAATATTGGCCACCCTCCATTCTTCAGGTGCAATGGATGATTTTAATGATAGGTAACAAATTTTAACTGAGACATCAGAAATTTCATTTTTTAGTTCCTTCAGTACCCTAGGATGCATACCATCCAGTCCAGGTAATTTGCTACTGTTTAGTTTGTCAATCTGGCCTACTACATCTTCCAGGTTCACAGTGATTTCATTCAGTTTGTCTGACTCATCACCCCTGAAAACATCTCCAGAACTGGTATCTCCCCAACATCCTCATTAGTAAACACGGAAGCAAAGAATTCATTTAGTCTTTCTGCAATGACCTTATCTTCCCTAAGAGCCCCTTTAACCCCTCAGTCATCTAATGGTCCAACCGACTCCCTCACAGGTTTCTTGCTTTGGATATATTTTTAAAAGTTTTTATTATGAGTTTTTGCCTCTATGGCCAACTTCATTTCAAATTCTCTCTTCGCCTGCTTTATAAATGTTTTACACTTAACTTGAAAATGTTTCCTCTCTTATGCATCCATCATGGACAAGGTATTCTCCTCCACTCCCCTTCTCTCTGCCATCTTAAAGGAACCTTCCCATCCTGTAGGTGATCTTCTCTGTAGTAGAGAGGAAGGAAGCTTCCACTAATGTCCTACAACAATATGAGAGTTTTGGCATTACCTGTGTCTGACTGAAAGACATGAAAAGATGATAGAATGAAATATTAGTATCGCACCACATTTGTGTAACCCTGTCCCAAGGAGTTTACTACACTCCAGTGGAGCCATAAAATATTTTATAGTCTCTTTGGGGCTGGAACCACTCCGGACTACCTCTAACATGTTTCCTCTCTTCCCCAAGCACACCTGGGAACTCTCCAGATTTGGCTCAGAGAGAGAGGGAGGAATTGCTGGGTCTCTAGGCCGGCATCAGAAAACTCCGAGTAGAGATGTACTGGGGGGGGGGGGGGGGGAGCTTTATTTTCCAGCAGAATTGGTAACCCACAACCCACAACCGCTGAGGGATCCCATCCCACCTGGTGGCTGAACTGAAGGAGGCACATGGCTACCGGCAATGTTCCCAAAGCTACACTCGTGAGCTGCCATTCATAGCTTCTCCCTCCTCCCCTCGCTCTTGGGTACAATAAGACTAATGGAGCCAAGGTGGAGCTTATCCCACCTCAGTCAAAGGAGAGAAGAGGACAGTAGCCGCTGTGGGGGGGGGGGGGTTCGCATCCTGCCCAGCAGCCCAACTGAAAGAGGCCCTGGCTGCCTGGGGAGCCCATCCCACCCAGTAGCACAATTTAAGAGACCCCAGCCACTGAGGGATCCCATGCCACCCAGCAGCCAAAATGGAGGAGGCCCCTTAACCACCGGGGGATCACAACCTGCCCAGCAGCCCAACTAAAGGAGGCCCCGTGTTGGCAGAAGATCAGTTCTGCATGCCTGCTATGTTTGTGTGTGTAAGCATGCGTGCCTTAGAGAGAGGGAGCATGTATATATATGTGTGCTTGACAGAGAGGGAGCCAGTCTATGTGTGTGTATCTATGTGCCAGAGTGAGAGGGAGCCCGCATGCATGTATGTGTTTACCTGAGAAAGAGGGAGGGAACCAGTGTGAGCATGAGGATGAACATGTGTGTATATGAGAGAGGAGAAAGTTTGTGCACCTCCCTTCCTGCCCACTAATCCATGAAAATCTCAGAGTGACCGGAATTTAAAAGTTCCCAGGCATGGAGAATGATTACGTTTTTTAGAATTCTTATTGATTTTAATTAATTGGGTGCTTGATCTGTATGATGTTTTGAAATGTTTTATTGGTGTTTGGGAAATTTAAAAAAATATGAGTTTTTAATTGTTGGTTGTTCTGTTGATGTGCTGTTTTGAAATATTTATTATTAGTAGTATGGTTTTACTATTATGATTGATACTTTATATTTCTTGAGTTTATTGTTTGATGATTTCTGTGTAATGGTGATGTTTCTATTTTTCCATTACTGCACTACATACAGAATCTGGCTTGTTGCGGTTTCTAGTACAGTTTTTGTCTGCATTTTTCCATTTATACTTTATAGTCACTTTATTTTGTATTTGGTGAGAGTCTGTTTTTGTTCTGCTTGTGTGAATGAGGTTAAGTATTCTGCTAATGTGTTGTTTCTATGTAGAGGTCCAGCTTGGCTTGTTCTGTTTTCCTAATTAAAGGTGTTTTGGTGTTTTAGAGCCTGGTGTAATATTTGCAGTTAGCGCTGTTTTGGAATGGGAAGTTTATTTTATTGCAAGTGAAATTTCATTTGCTCATGGTTTTCTGATGACCAAGCCCATACCTAACATATGCTAAAATAGTCCTGGTACCATATGTGTTCCAAGTGTCTTTCTGGCTTTTATACAGGGTTTTCTGGTTCATACCACAGCAATGCATGTAAATATAATATACACACTGTTGTGATGCTTTTACTTTAAAAGACTGTACTTTGAATGCCCTTTTTCATGTAAAGTCTTTTATTATAAAATGCATAATTTTAAATGTGTGTACAGAGGGCCATGATGGGGAGGAGTGCCGGGCCCAAAGCTGTAAGATTCACTGGCCCTGATTAGAAAAAGAAAACCAAATTAGATGTTTAAAAAATAAACAGAATGAGGAGAGGCCAGCACAGTAATTGTTGGTACAGGGCAGCAAAAGAGCCAGGTGTTTGTGTGTTCCCTTGCTCCCTCAATCCACAACAATCTCAGGGTGAATGAAAATCAAAAGTTCCCAGGTATGTCCCCCCAGGCCTGGATCCTTTGCTGGTGGTGGTGGTGGCGGGGGAGGGGGGGGGACCCAGAGTGCTAGGGGGGACCCTTTGTACTGTCATTATTATCCCTGGGGGAGGGGCACTTTTCCTCACTGTGGATGCTGTTATGTGCCAATAAGGCTCTGGAGTCACTCGGTTAGTGTCCAAAATTAAAAGTCTTTACTGTTGCAAACAATGGTGCAGTGTGACACAATAAACTTAATCCACAGCACTACAGGATTTCTTTGTCTGTTACAGTCTCTTTCCTCAGTCTCTAAACCAGGGCAAGGAAGACATCTATCCTGGGAGAAAGTGAAGCTCCCAGGCGGACAGGGTACCCTTTTAGTTGGACGGAAAACCCCGTTCCAAAACTGCTTAAAAATGGAACAATACCTCTCTCTCCTCAGAGGGAAGACTCGAGATGGGTGCCCTTGGTGTTCTCAGTTATTTCTTTGCTCACAGCTGGGCTTAGATGGATCCCTGATGGGAGGGACCCAGGCTGGAACAAACAGTTGCTCCTTCTGATGGGCAGGAAGAGGGCAGTGAAAACGTCCTCTCAGATCTTCTTACAAAAAATATCTTCTTTCCTCCACAACTGAGATAAAACACTGGAATGCCCTGGTCTTGGCTTGCCACCTCCTCTGTCCTAATTGACGGTGCAGAGAGGCAAGGCAGGTCTTCCCTAACCTGGGCAGCCCCAAACACAGGATTCCCCCGGGCCCTGAGCCCAGGTGCTACACAAGACTCACCAGGCTTCCTACAAACTAAAGTCTTTTCAAGCCCAAAAAATATTCCTGGGATGCTGATCTTACCCAGCAGGGAGTGGGGAAAGGCAAGGCAGATCCCTGACCCAAGCCAGAGACTTCCAAGCAGGCCCAAAAATTCAAAAACTCAGAAAAACTTCTAAACACCTCCAATAACTTCAAAACACAAGTTACACTGCCCCTAGAGTTCTTAGTAGAGAGAGCTGGTATCTAACCTCTCAAAGAGGGGGCCTGCAAATGAATGGTTCCTCCCCTCATTCACCAACTTGTACTGCAAAAGCTAATTTATGAAGTACTGGTAACGGGAATGTAGTGTCCATTACATTTATAATATGACTACCTTAGGGGCCGATGCAATACAGTGCGCTCAGCCGAGCTGTCGGCGCTAATCCACCCCCTTAATGCAACAGGGGGATTAGCGCCTTTTTAACGCGCATCCGACGCGGAGTGAATGAGTTAGCGCTCATCACATGCAAATGCATGTGAATGAGGCTATTACTCATTCACTCCAAATGTGACGCACATTTATTGCTCAGATATTAACGCCTGCCTGGAGCAGGCGTTAATATCTGAGCACATTGAAAAAAGTACAGAAAAGCAGAAAAAACTGCTTTTCTGTACTTCTTTTTTAATGTAAAAAAAATAAAATAAAATAACTCAGCAGACTGCCGAGTTATGAAGACCGATGCCGGTAAACTCGGCCATTTTCATTACTGGCAGTCAGCGCCCGCTTTCCGCGAAGATTATTGCATCGGCCCCTTAAAAACTATGAACAACACATATTATAGCTAAGGGACATCAACTATCAGCAAACTATTACAATTCTGTAAAATGGTGGGAGTGATGTTTTGGAGAAGGGTGTGATGAAAACTATGCTCTTCAAAGACCTCACCTACTTCAGCCCTCAGCCTTTGAAAACAAACATCTCTATTGTAATTCATGCCAAGAATTTACTTGTGTAATCCAGTAACAACATTTCTTAACTCATTCTGTGCTGACTTGAGGAAAGGCTCATAGTTCTGCAAAGCTAGTCACAAATGGATTTAGTTAGTTTAATAAAAAAAAAAAAGTATCACCATGGGGTAAGGGAGCTCTCTTTTCAAAATAATTGGAGTTGCTAAACTCAACACAAAATGCCCCTCCCTGGAAACAGTGAAGGAGTTTGCTCGATAGTGGGGGTACTTGATCACCTACAGCATCACAGAGATGGCACCTATGCCATGGGGTAATGCCGAAATCCACTTGCATTGTTTTACTTTTCCATGTAATGTTTTACCAGAATTTTTGGTGCTAAGAATTATTGTAAAATGTATATTAAGCATTTCTGCATGGGGTAACCTACATGGAGTGGCAGTTATTACCCGGAAAAAATTGTGGGGCAGATTGGATGGACCAGTTGGGTTTTGTTTTGGGTTTTTTTTTATCTGTGGTCATTTACTAAGTTGCAATGTTTCTTTTTTTGATCTCTATTTTGGATACAGTTCAAACTTTTAAAAATAGGCTACTATAGCAGAATACTAGTGATGCACACCCTGGGAGTTAATCCCAGAGTGAAAAATGGATGACTGCGTAATAGTCATGTTTTGGTTTATTATTTCAACTCACTTGCCATTTTCTATCATTCATTTTGGTTCCCAAGTTTATTCTCCTTCATTTGCTTCTATTAGTCATGCAATGCAATCTATTGTAGATGCTAACATTAGGGTTTTGTATCCAAGTTTAATGAAATTTTCAAGCAAACAGAACCAGCTTTACGATGTAGGAGCCCATAGGTAATGGAGGAGAGGGAGGAGTTGTACTCCCTGCACCCTTACTGCCCTTGTCCAGACCCTCCCACAGGGCCGCTGAGCACATAAGAGCTCGCAGGCCCCATGCAGATTTCCCTTCTGGAAGTTGTTGCTACTGTAGAGAGCAGTGGTGCAGCTGCAGGCCTGGACTGGGAGCAAGGCAATGGTGGCAGCTCTCTGGCATCAAATGTTCCTAATCCCAATTTCTTCCTGGTGACTATAGCCTATTATTCAAATATTATTGCCATACTTTAAGCTTCATTATGCATTAATAAATTTGTTATGAGGTGGGGGGATGGTTTCATATATTTATCTTTAGGCACTCGCCATGTTGCCTCTCCTGTTTAATCATTAACTCACCTCCCAACCTCCGTTTATTAATCAATATATTTCTTTCTTTAAAAGTTTAGCAATAAGACTTGCTCCCTATTTTTTTGTATATTTATATATGTGTATTTTTTCTAAAAAAGATTTTTTTCATATGCACATGCCTCCTAAAATTATCTCTGTCAGTGTAGCCTGTATATGGCTGATAATTAATTTTGTTACTTAGCTTTTGCATTCAGGATGATCAAAGCTCCTTTTAAAGGCAGTGACTATGTCCTCCTTGTGACATGTTTCAGTCTTTGATGTTCCTAATATTCCAACTTGTACAAATTTCGGCAACCATGCCTTCTTCAGGAATTGTCTCTCAAATTTGTTCCTCCTCTTGAAGGGCTCAATGTGACCAAAAGCCGTTGCTATTTTTTTCAAAAGTTTAGTACTTTTCCTTCGGTGTCCGAACGCCTCCGCTCAACGCTGTACTGACGGTACATTAACACTCACTCTACCCTACGATCGAGGGACCCATATGGACACATCCAGTAACGGATTACACAGTGCATAGAAACAAAAACACAGATTGCACTACTAAATCAGTTATCTATGTAATCCAGAGCTCCTGTATAAAAGTTTACGTTGGCCGGACTAGCAGAACAATAAGAGCAAGAATCACAGAACACCGGTCTCGATTAAACACTGCTGTAATGACAGCACCCATTGTTTCACATTGCATAGAACAAAACCACACATTTGACCAGTTGAAGTGGACAATCATTGAAAGTTTGGGAGACAAAACAGAGAGTCGGACCTGGTTGAATTATCGTGAACAATCTTGGATATTTAAATTACACACAGAACAACCCGACGGCTTAAACGACCAATTAGATTGGATGTCTTTAACATGAAGAACTGTGGTTGGCTGATCCAGCATCCATTGGTGGATTTAAAAACAAATAGGGTAGAGTGAGCGTTAATGTACCATCAGTTACTTTTACACGTCCTCCACAGCAGAAGTAAAGCTACATGGCAGGAGACCCCAGATCCTAAGTATTTACGCATTATTTTCAAGTTGAAATCCAGGGATACCCAAGCCCCGTCCATTTTTTGGAACTTTTCATTTGTGTGCGCAGCGAGAGGTACGCACATACTCAGGCGGCTTTTAAGATCTGCTTGGTATGTGCAGCCTGACATATTCACTTATCTCCCGATTTCAGCATGCACCGTCAGCTTTTAAAATTTGCCTTTTAGTGTCTATAGAGAGAAACAGCTTAGTTACTACATCCTGTCCTATATTCTCCTGTGCTTCAGTTTGATTAACTGAAATTGTGCAACTATCGTTAAGATCACAAACACTGTACCTTCTTCCCTTCGGGCAAGTTCATGCAGTCCTGATGCCAGAGATGTCTTTCCGAGTCATCCATTCCTCATGTAGCTCTGTGGAGTATTCAGAAATAACAATGTACAGGCTGTGAGTTTCTTCCTTGGGAAAAGGTTCTCTATTTTATTTATATTACTATTTTTATAGTGTATATATATGTATATATACAATAATCAGAATATTGAATGATTATTATTAAACTAGTATCTCTGACTGGGGTGGGGGAGGGTGCCCTGAACCTCTCTCGCTCATATATGTAGACTTTATATAAGTTCATACTTGCAACTGTAACGGACAGCAGTATGTCCCAAATAGGATTAGGTAATCTAAACCAGTGGGGTAGATGTTCAGCGCCCGCTTTCTGCACATAATTATTGCATCGGCCCCCTAGGCTGAAGCAGAAAACCACACTGACTACAGCCTTTCTATATTGCAATTTCAGTTTTATTAGCATTCACAGCACTTTAACTCTACAGTAGACTGAGTTAACTATGGACATTGTATTTACAGTTCCCTTAGGTTTGGTCAGAATGGATTTACAGGAGCTGCCTCTCCTGGAGACGTGAGGCCTTCCTGAACCCAGATGGTCCCATCCTCCAGACTTTCCCCTGCCCCATAGGGTCCCACCCATAGAGCTCTCACCCTCTGAGGGATTTAAGGTGGATCAGGCATCTAGACTGGTCCTGCACACACAAAAGGGGGAAACAGGGTCAATCTGACACAATGGGGAAAAGCATTCTATTTGTTTTGTTTTTCTTTACTATTTTTTTTCATTTCTGTAATTTAGTACATGCTAAATGGTTTTAACACACACTAAAATTCACAAATGAAATGAAACAAAACTTTTTTTTGTTTGAGTCCTTTCAGATTGGAAAACAATGCAAAATGAAACAATAATGAAAGTTCACAACTGTACATCCCTATTGGGAAAGACTTTGCACTTTATGTAAAAGCACTACTATATATTTATATGTGTGTGTGTGTGTGTATATTTTCAATATCATAAGACATTACAATATCTCCATATTTGTATCTCAAAATACTGTAATCAAATTTGGTCAAATCTTGCTCAAATACTGATAGATGTCACATATTTGTAATTCTTGGGGCTGAATTATGTGCTGGGAATGCACCATTTCTACCACGGACAAGTCAAGAGGAAAAATGATCTGCACAGTAATAAGAGTCAGAGAAGGGCCCTGAGGATAGTTGCAGCATGCCCACACAGATACTTGGTTCTAGGAGAAAAAAATAAGTTTGAATAATATGCTTCTCAACTCAGAATTTCCCTAAGTAAATAATTATTTTTAAACCTTAGATTTAGTCAGCTTTAGTAGTCCACATTATTCTAATGTCTAGGAATTACTAAATCTGAATATCAGTCAGTGGGTTTTTTTAAAGTTTAATTTAAAGCAATTTGGCGCAGAAGGATTATTACTTTAATTGCCAATACAAGCTATACTTTTAACATAAGTGTACACCAGGCCCTAGGGTATGTGACTATTATCTGCTTTTTTTTTTTTTTTTGTCATTATGAAGTATTCTGTATTAGTGCAGGAAAAAAACAGAGAATCAAAAAGTACAAACTAAACTGCAATATAAAAGTTAAATAGCAGAAACCTGGTTAGGTACAGTATAAAAGTACAGCACAGGTTCAGGTCTCCCCCTACAGGTATTAATTGGAATTTCTTCTAGCTTTCACCAGTATAGCCTACCTCGCTTAAAAGCAGTGTAACTGTGGTGTTTCTTCACTGACCTGATGAAGGGAGTATATTTCTCCTAAACTAATCACAGATGTATTGACTTAGACCAATAAAAAGGTATCACTTACATCTTGTTTGTTGACCCTTAAATCTACCAAATGAAAGGGCATTTCAAACAGCATTTACAAGTGAATAGTTAGGGGCTAGGAATTTACAAAAGATCCAGGTGTTCAGCTTGAGAAGATCACTGGTCATGTCAGTAACATTTATCCTCATTTTTCATTTACTATAATTGTAACTATTCTCAGATGGTTGCCTGGATCCAGGACTTTCAGTTTTTACAAATGGAAATAATCATAATTAGTGTGCAATACATGCCATAAAAATGATTTTTTAAAGATTTGATTCTAGGAGCTATCCAATAAACCAATGCTGCTCGAGTATATAATACAAGTGCCAGAAACTCTCTTTAATAACAATTGAAGTAACCACTGGATTACTGTGTACACTTTCTTGAAACATGTTATAAAAGACTCGGTGAAACCGAATACTATTTATCAAACCTTGTACAAAACAGCATATTATATTTGCAGTCTATTTTTTCCAGGTTTTTTTTTTTTTTTGCTCTGAAAATATGTTACCACATCTCAAAGAACAATTTGTAATGACATTAACAGTAATTAGAAAAGCAACTCTTCCACATGCTTGAAAAAAATAACTAACAGTTCATACTTCCTGAGGAAGGGAAGAGCAGGAACAAGAAATACCATTGCAGGGGTGTCTAGCTCCACTGACATCATGTCTTCCCACACTTTATCTTGCCTGTCTCTCACATTTGCAAACACTACCAAGGAATAAAATCTATTAAAAAGTAAACAGTCTTATTAAAAGAGTTCTACACCAAACATAGTTCAGATACTTTCAGCTAATTTCCCAGCAGTACTGGCTTTTAGGTACTTTGGGGATCAATTCTGCAAGTGGCATGCAGGGAAATACAGCAGAGGAATCCCACTGACACTTTGATGGGATTTCTGAGTGCAATTCACCCACATGCCACTTTAAAATCTCATACCCTCTGGGCAGCTACACTACCTCTTTTATGCATATTGCTAATTAATCATGACACCAGCTCATTCATTGCTTAGGAAACATTCCCTATAGAGAATTGAAAGAGCCAACAATTTGTCACCGCACATACCTCAGAAGCACATAGGAATGGCTTGCTCTTTCAGGTCAGTACAAAGTCACACACATGGCACAATGGGGCCTATGCATTAGAACTTCTGCTAAAATCTTTGAGCATGTACTTGCTAAAAATGTGAACAGGCAAACTAAAATGTTGCCTGGGGGATGCGCCACATTTTTTGTGTTTGGGTAATTGCCAGGTTCTTGTGGCCTGGTTTGGCCTCTGTTGGAAACAGGATGCTGGGCTTGATGGACCCTTGGTCTGACCCAGCATGGCAATTTCTTATAGGGATGTGAATCGTTTTTTGACGATTTAAAAAATCGTCCGATATATTTTACATCGTCAAAAATCGTTAGAGGCACGATACTATAGGAATTCCCCCGATTTATCATCAAAAATCGTAAATCGGGGGAGGGGGAGGGGAAGGGGGAGAGCGGGAAAACCGGCACACTAAAACAACCCTAAAACCCACCCCGACCCTTTAAAATAAATCCCCCACCCTCCCGAACCCCCCCAAAATGTTTTAAATTACCTGGGGTCCAGTGGGGGGGTCCCGGTGTGATCTTCCACTCTCGGGCCACGGCTGCGTTAATAGAAATGGCGCCGGCGCTACCTTTGCCCTGTGACAGGGCAAAGGTAGCGCCGGCGCCATTTTGGTTCCTGTCCCCCGAAGTCACGAGCACAGGAGATCGCTCCTGGACCCCCGCTGGACCCCCAGGGACTTTTGGCCAGCTTGGGGGGGCCTCCTGACCCCCACAAGACTTGCCAAAACTCCAGCGGGGGTCCGGGAGCGACCTCCTGCCCTCGGGCCGTATTGCAAAATGGCGCCGGCCGTATGGCCGTATTGCTGTATTGCAAAATGGCGCCGGCCATACGGCCGGCGCCATTTTGCAATACGGCAATACGACCCGAGTGCAGGAGGTCGCTCCCTGACCCCTGCTGGACTTTTGGCAAGTCTTGTGGGGGTCAGGAGGCCCCCCCAAGCTGGCCAAAAGTCCCTGGGGGTCCAGCGGGGGTCCGGGAGTGATCTCCTGTGCTCGTGACGTCGGGGGACAGGAACCAAAATGGCGCCGGCGCCATTTCTATTAACGCAGCCGTGGCCCGAGAGTGGAAGATCACACCGGGACCTCCCCACTGGACCCCAGGTAATTTAAAACATTTTAGGGGGGTTCGGGAGGGTGGGGGATTTATTTTAAAGGGTCGGGGTGGGTTTTAGGGTTGTTTTAGTGTGCCGGTTTTCCCGCCCTCCCCGATTTACGATTTAAACGATTTTTAAAAAAACAAAACCGCGACGATCAGATTCCCTCCCCCCCCAGCCAAAATCGATCATTAAGACGATCGATCACACGATTCACATCTCTGATTTCTTATGTTCTTATTGTGTTCCTATATCACTAATGTACATGCTAACTTAAAAAGTATACAGTACACATGACTTCTGCTTGAGAACTAAATAGTGTGTAGATGTAACATAAATTAGAGCACATGCACTAAACTGAGCATGTGCAGTCCTCTTTTTCTCATGGTTCAGCCTAATTGCTATAAACCTACAGTATATACAAATAAGCCTGGCACATGGGGTTCCTTATCAGTATTGAGGTCAAAATCAGGAGAGAATCTGGATCTAAGAGGAAGTGGTGAAAGAGGAGACTTCCAGGATAAGAAAATCCACGCTAAAAGTACATACCTCGGATGTCTGCCAAGAAAGTGGAGGATGTAAAGAAAGAAGAAAGTGTAAAGGAATTGGAGCAGGGAGGCAATGGTATCATCCTGGAGGTGGTGCACCTCACACACATCCAGAATGACCAACCCATACCTTTACATGACATCCAGCTGAGAAAGTCTTCATAGAGAACTGCAAGCATCAGAAGGTGCATCACACACCCTCAACACATTTATCCCTGATTCTAGAGGACACCAGAATTCAACCATCAGCCTCTTTGTACACCATGTGATTAGATACGGATCTTAGAATTAATTATTCACCTTTCCAAACCCAAGCTCAATGAGAGTTACATTCAGGTACATCAGGTATTTCCCTGAACTAGAGGGCATGCAATCTAAGGGCATCATGTACTGTGCAAAAATATTTTATTGCGGGAGGAGCAAAATATCACAGAGGGTGCATTCCTTCCATATGTGGCTCTTCCCTGGGAAAATATCGTGGTACCTCCCCTCATGATATTTTTTCATGTGAAAAAATACAGAGAAAAGATATATCATGGGAAAAGGGGCAAAAAATGTGTAATGGTGGCCAAGTCCACCATCGTCTTAAATGGCCACACAGCCTGTAAACTGCCCCCGCCCCTTTCAAATGTGCCTACATCCCTCCCCTCACTGGGTCTGGATCGAGGGGGTATATTTGGAGTGGTGGATTGACTTGTTTAAAGGGGAAGGGTATGAGAAGGAGGCAGTATGTCACTGTGCAACTCTTCTTTCTATTTTTTAAACTTTTTTTCTTTTCAGCTTGTAGTGCTACAAGCTTGTAGTGCTACACAATGTCTTCCTGCCCTCTTCTCCCCTCTCCTTTAAACCAGTCAACCCTCCACTCCAAATACACCCCCCAGATCCAAACCCAGTGAGGGAAGGGATGTAGGCACATCCTTTAATACAGTCAACCTCCTCATTTCAAATACCTCCAGATACATACACCCTCTTTTGGATCCCCCCTTAAGCACAACAGGTTCCCTGGTAGTCTAGTAGACCCCTCCATCCCTACACAGACTCCTTGGTAGTATAGTGGCTGACCCCCCTGCTCCCAAAACCCTACCTAAAAGAAGGCACTCTGTGGTAGCCCAGAGTGTCCCCTAGATTCTGGGCTAGTCAATGCCATTTTCCAAAATGGTACCACCCAGCATTTGCTCCTATCATGTGATAAGGACAAAGGCCAGCCAGTGCTATTTTGGAAAATAGCATCAACTGGCCAGAGCTTAGGGGGCACTCGAGTCATCACTGGACAACTAGGGGGTAACAGGGGTCTGGGGGTGGCCACTAGGAGGGAGTGGGGGGTCCAGTAGCCTACCAGAGAATCTGATGTGCTTAAGGAAAGCCTGGAAGGGGGGAGTGTATGGATCAAAGGGGGTATTTGGAGCAAGGGGGTGATTTTGATTTAAAGGTATGGGGTTGAAGAAGGGCATGGGCCTTGCCACATGACACTTTGATCTTTTAAAACCTTTTTGCTTTTCAGCTGCCTCTAGAGGTGCCACATGGCCTTTACTTTGATGTATAAACTCATCAGGATGCGTTTTAGTGTCCTAATGCCTCTGTGAAAAAATAGTTACAACTCCTCAGGTGTACTATCTTTTTGAATATATTGCAACTTGTGATATTTCTGGCAAGCCTTGTTATTGAATTTGCATCAAATTATCTATGAATGAGCTGCATTGCATATGTTTGAAAATTTTATGCATGCAAATACATGCAAAGCAGCTAATCTAAACAGAAGGTGATTTCTTAGGCCAAATATTGTACGATATCTCTACAATATGCAATTATCACAAGATAAATAGCATTTTTGGAGTGATAAATTCTGTTTCTGGCACATTAAACTCTTATTGCAGCTTAGTAAATATACTCCTACATTTGTACCTGAGGCAATGGAGAGTGAAGAGGCTTGCCCAAGGTCATTAGGACTGTCAATGGGAGAAGTGGGATTTTAATCTTGGTTTCCCTGATTCTCATTCCGCTGCCCTAAGCACTAGGTATTAGCTGCAATGGTGGCCTGAGTGGTTGATCTGAAGATAAAGTGGGAATGAGGAGGCTACCTGGAGAACTGAGGAGCTAGTGAGGGAGCCACTCTGGTGAACCAAAAAGCAGGTGAGGGATCTCTAAAATTGTGCCAACCCTGGAGCTGCAACAACAGGATGATAAAGTCCATGAGTGCCTCAAAGCTCACTGAAAAGAGCTCTGCAGTCAAACAAAAAGAATTAACTTCAAATAAATTGTTGTCACTCAGACTGTTGTTCTGAGCCAAGACTCAACACACTTGCAATGATCTTTAAATTGATAAACCACATCAAGGACAGCAATGACCATTTTAACCATGCCATTCTATGGCAACATATAGAATGGCTCTTTATTAGAGAAAAATAACACCATTGTATTGTTGTACTTTGGACATTGAGGCATGGGCCCTTGGTCGCTGCAAGAGATGGCACCTCCCACAGGGTGGAGCCCTGTGGGGACTTGCAGCGATAGGCTAGCTCCTGAGCAGAGATGGACACATTAAAAATTAGTTTTTATTATACTGCAACATAGATGGTAACCCAAGGAACAGGTGATGATCCCAGCCAGCAGAGGAGATGTCTGATGGCAATGTTCTGTCAGAAGGCTGCAGAGTGTCAAAAGCAGCTCCACAGTCTCACCAGGTCCCGAGAGGGAGATGGGTCTGGTAGTGGTCCGTGAATTGGGGTAGGCAGACAACCCAGGCCTAGATGGAAAGGCCAGTGAGAGTAGATCCAGTAGTGGTCCGCGGTGTGGGGTAGGCCGAGGATCTATGAAGAGAGAGATGAGACAATGCAGAGACAGTACTGGAGCGGTAGTACTCACTCTGATGCTGGCAGTTGTAGCAGGAGAGAACCCCTGAGGAGCAGAGGTTTGGGATGAAATAAGGCCCCCGAGGAGCAGGTACCTTAGGCGTCCTTGTAGGTGGTAGGCAACCCCAGAGGGTAGATAGGAGCGAGGCAAGGTCCCCGAGGAGTGGGTACCTTAGGCATCCTTGTTGGTAGCAGATAACCCCGGAGGGTGTGGAGGAGCGAGGCAAGGCCCCTATGGAGCGGGTACCTAAGTCATCCTGAAGCAAGAGTACACAGAGCGGGAGTGTCTGGTAGCATATAGAGATCAGCATGGAGGATTCCTTGCTAACTCGTATTAGGAATCGTGAATAGAGTTTATATACCAGAGCTTGTGGCGTCATGCGGTGGGGACACCCCCGAGGTTCCCACCATGACGCACGTAAAGGACGTGGCTGCGTGCGCGCACGTGCCCTAGGTGACTCCGGGAGAAAGATGGCAAACGCAATCGCCCATGCCAGACCAAGGACGCCGGAGGGGTCGGTGTGGAGAAGCAGAGGCAGCCATCTTCCCAAAAGGAACTGAGTCAGTCAGGAAATAGGTGAGGACTAGAGGGTGCAGCCATCTGTGACCGACGGGCGCAACATGTATATTATACATTGTGAAGTATACAAAAATGTTTGCAAGCCATCTGTCATATGTTAACCTTTTGTTAAAAAAAAACCCAAAACATTTTTGTTCTAGCAATAAATGAGAATTTGTGTAGGAAGGTCTGAAGTGTATGTTAGGGGTCAAATGGGAAGATGTATTTTAGCACAAGGGTTTGTGGGTAAACTTTTATAGTGTTATTTCTCATATGTGACCTTCATCTTTCAGCTACAATGCATGCTGGTAGCTGAGCGTTTTCAATAGCATGCATGCTAAAGAATTAACACTTAGCCTGAAGCAGATATCAACTTTTAGGCATTTGTGAGATCATGCTAAAGTGTATGTATAAAAGACCATCTCAAGACTAATTTGCATTCAATAGCTTTCATTTACATGTGCTAATTTTTGTGAATATATGCTAACATCATCTAGGAACAGTTTAACATGCATACCCTAGTCTTAGTGTTATTGTTTGTAAGGTTTTGGGTGGACAATTGGACACTGTGGCTGCTGACCACGCCCACGGGGGGAAGTCCCGCGAGGGGCCACAGGTCAGGCTCAGCTTAGGACACACAACACAGATTGAGGATCCACCAGAGGTGGCAGTAGTGAGCAGAGATGAAGCCCGGCTGGGCTTGTAGTCCCTCAGGCTCTGGAACAGGGATCCCACAATGGCTGTGCTCTAGTGAAGAGAAACTGATATAGTGAGTACAATGAAGTATATGCAGGGTTCTGGAATAGAGTCTCGTTGGTTGAGTACTCACACAGCGGTTTTTCTCGGTAGGAATCACAGAAGCTGGAACAGAGGCAGGCCCTCGAGGAGCGAGTACCTGGTTCCAGGGAACAGGTCTGAGAGAAATAGATAGTAACTCACTGATGGTGTAGGCAGCGGTATCTTCCAGGCAGAAGTGAAGTCCAGGCAGTGAGTCTGGGAACATGGGCCCTCAAGGAGTGAGTACCGGTTCCAGACAACGACCTGAAAGAGAAGAGAGAGGACCCCGAGGAGCGGGTAGCCCAAATAGAGTAAGTCCAATAATGGAGAGGCAGAGTAGCTAGGTATGGAGAGCGAATCCGATCCGTAAGGAGTTCCTGTACGAATACCGGTTGCTAACTCGATTAGCTAGCAGTAGTGTAAGCTTTTTGTATCCGGGATGCGTGACGTCATCACAGGGGGACGCCCTCGAGGCTCGCGCCAAAGAAAGCATTTGAAGCAGGGCTGTGCAGCACGCATGCCCCAAGGCAGCCGGACAGCACGGCGGGAGGCAGCACCCAAGCCGGACCGAGGACACCGGAGAGGACGGCAGGCAGATGCCGTGGCAGCCAGACGTCCGCCAACCGCGGGAGGAGTCGCCAGATGTTATTATTTAGGAGAGTTGTGGGTGGATCCTTGGACCGGTGGCAGATGACCATGCCCCTGAGGGAAGATCCCGAGAGGGACCACCGGTCAGGCTCAGAGTATGGAGACAGACACACACTAGTTCTTTTATTAGACAGTATACTGAACCACCAGAGGTGGCAGTAGTGAGCTGGAATGCCCAGCTGGGCTGTAGTCCCTCAGATACTGGAACAGCGATCCGTGGAGGCTGAGCTGTAGAGAAACTGAAATATAGTGAGTAGGCAGGGTATGCAGAGTTCATGGACAGAACCTGATGGTAACACTTACACAATGTCTCATAGAAGCCCAGGAGCTGGAATGAAATAGGCCCTTGAGGAGCGAGTACCTGGTTCCAGGGAAAGCTCTGAGAGAGCGATGGTAACTCACAGATGTAGTAGGCAGTGATGACTTCCAGGCAGAAGTGAATTATGAAGAAGTCCGGGAACGAGGGCCCTCGAGGAGCAAGTACCGGTTCCAGACTGCAATCTACAAAGTAAGAGAGAACGAGGGCCCTGAGGAGCGGGTACCCCTAGTTAGTTCGAGGAGGCAGAGTAGCGTAGATAGAATGAATCCTTATCCTTGCTAATTCCAGTTGTTAGCAATTCAGAGACCTTAAATATCTGAAGCGGATGACGTCATCTCAGGGGGACACCCCTGAGGTTCGCGCCACTTCTGGTACTTGAGGCGGGGCCACGCTGTGTGCGCCCCTAGGCATCAGGTCAACTTGGCGGATTGCAGCGTCGGGCCGGTCCGGGAACGGCCGAAAGACGCCGCGACAGCCAGCCTTCCATTAACCCCAGAGCGAGTCGCCAATGCGGTAAGGAGTGGAGAAGTCGGGCAGCAACGGTCACAACGCCAGAGAGGCAAGGAGGGCAGAGTGGAGAAGCCGAGCAGCGAAAGCCGCAACACTTAGTGGCCCTTTTATTTTCAAATTCTCCAAGAACTATTCACAATTAAAGGAAAGAACAATACAGCAAAGTCACCCATACCTCTAGGCAGATAACTAGCCACCAATCAGGGGTTTGGGGTTTGACAGCTGAGCTGTGGGCTAGCTTTCAAATTGCCCATATTTGATTGAGTGATGTACAAAGTATTACTTCAGGATCCATAATCCTGATATCAATTGGTTCATCTTGGTCATTTTTCTCTCTACTACTGAAGGGAGGAATAAAATACCACATCTGAAACTAGCAGAACTAGCAACATAATTTGATAATTTAGTTGGCTGTAAGCAGAAATTGAGGAAATCATCTATAATACACTGAGTACACAAGCAAAATCATGAACAATTCTCATCAAGATTATTATTGTAACAATATTAGTATATAAAATTCTGGAAAATTATTCCCACTTAGCCAATCACAGTCTTATGAACCTGAGATGTGAAGCTGGAACATGTCATTGACAATTGAAGAATAAACTAAGGGAAGGGACTTTAAAAATAAATTGGCTGTGTTCATAATATAAGGTAAATATATGTTTTTTTCCAAACTAGTATAAAAATGAACCATGACAAAGCAAGAGTGCTGAACAATATGGGGTAGATTTTCAAAGGGTTACGCGCTTAGGTTATGCGCGTAACCCCCGAAAACCTACCCCAACCCCCCCTGCATGTGCCGAGCCTATCTTGCATAGGCTGCTGGAGCGCGCATAGCCCTGGGATGTGCGTAAGTCCCGGGACTTTCCTGGGGGAGCGTGTCGGGGGCGGCATGTCGCGGCCGACGCGTCATCGGGGGCATGTCGTGGCCAGCGCATCATCGGGGGTGTGCCAGGGGCCTGGCCATGGCTTACGGACCAGCCCCCGGACCGGACCATGGCGCGCTGGCGGCTGGCCCGGCGCACACAAGTTACGCCTGCCTCGGGCAGGCGTAACTTGTGCAACAAAGGTGGGGGGGTTTAGATAGGGCTGGGGGGGTGGGTTAGGTAGGGGAAGGGAGGGGAAGGTGCGGGGGGTGGAAGGAAAGTTCCCTCTGAGGCCGCTCCGATTTCGGAGTGGCCTCGGAGGGAACGAAGGCAGGCTGCACGGCTCGGCGCGCGCAGGCTGCCGATTTTGGGCAGCCTTGCGCACGCCGATCCCGGATTTTAATGGCTACGCGCATATCTATTGAAATCCGGTGTACATTTGTTTGCACCTGGTGTGCGAACAAAAGTACGCACGCGCATAATTTTATAAAATCTGCCCCTATGGATTCATGGAATACAAAATGGGGTAGGTTTTAAAAGGGTTACGTGCATAAGTTTTGCGCGTAACCCTTTCAAAACCCCTCTGCACTCACCGAGCCTATTTTGCATAGGCTTGGTGGCGCGCGCAAGCCCCGGGACATGCGTAAGTCCCAGGGCTTTCCTGGGGGTTGTGTCGGGGGCCTGTCGCAGCGGAGCGTCATTCGGTGGCGTTCTGGGGGCGTGGCTACGGGCATGGTTCCGGCCCAGGGGGGCATTTTGGGGGCGTGGCCGAGGCCTCCGAAATTGCTCCGGGCAGGGGAAATGCGCGGCGGTGGCCAGCCAGGGCAGGCGTAACTTTCGCAATAAAGGTAGGGTGGTGTAGATAGGGCTGGGGGGGGGGGGTTAGGTAGGGGAAGGGAGGGGAAAGTGGGGGGAGACCGAAGAAAAGTTCCCTCCGAGGCCGCTCTGATTTCGGAGCGGCCTCGGAGGGAACGGGCAGCATGTGCAGGGCTCGGCGCGCGCCAGGTGCACAAATGTGCACCCCCTTGTGCACGCCGACCCCGGATTTTATAAGATACGTGCTGCTATGCGCGTATCTTATAAAATCCAGCGTACTTTTGTTTGCACCTGGTGCGTGAACAAAAGTACGCGTGGACGTAGTTTTAGAAAATCTACCCCATAAAGAATAGATCTGATAATAACTGAATTATTCAGGTTCTCTGATCTAGTGACTACTGGGAAGGGGGAAGGGGAGAGCTACATTGCCAACTGGGTTGTTTTCCCCACTGTTTCCTGTTCCAGTAGCAAGAGCGGTAAAATAAACCCACACAACATTCATTTTTACCTCCTAAACAGACAGGCAATTTGTTTAAATGTACAATGTATGCAGAGTTACTGAAATAAGACTAAAGTATCTTTCTAATGACTACAGTACATCACAAAGCAAGCTATGATATCCCAAAGTTTATCCCAAAGATATCCCAAAGTTTCTCCAAACTTCACTTCCCTCCCCCCCCCACCCCAATTCTGTCATTATCTGGACCAATCCCATATCAGGATTTAAGTAAGGAAATCTGAATTTGCCTACAGTAAGATTAGAGGTTCGAAAAATATTTACTAGGTTTTCATATCTTCATGGAATCATAGAGACTAGTATTGTTTGATGGCGAGATAGTGATTTTTCTAAAATGCCATGGAAAAACCCATGAGTGCCAGTAGATTCTAAGACTGATAAAGCCGAAGAGTGAAGACATCAAACTGGCATGACGAAAAGGGAAAGAAACAGGATCAGTATTTTCTTCTGCATGCTCTCTGTTAGCCAGTGCAATAGGAAGAAGCATGGAGCTGACCTGCTCATCCGTGACCAGCTCAGATTGCTAGTTAAGGGTCCTAAACATGCCTGGGTCAGGCACAGAGGTTAAAAAAACAATTTTGTATCCCATCTGTCAATTTAAAATGTTAATAGCATTCATAATTTCAGAGTATTAACGAAGAGCAAAGCTGGATTTGAATAGGAAATATATGGAAAGTCTATCGTAGCTCAATTCTCATTTACATTGTTCATATATTTTCATCCCATGTTGGCCTTTGGGGGCTTATACAATAAAGTTTGACGTGCCCATTAAGCTTGTTTTTCATGGAGTAAATACAGCATGAAGTAAGGCCTTAATACACAGGCCAAGATGGTCCCCCCCAACACATTACCATATAAGTGCTAAAATTAGAGTTTACCCACATGTAAACATAAATAATAGTTACAAATCCTACAGAATAAGGTCTACCACATGCCAGATAAATTCTCTGAAATTGAATTACTCATTCTGGTAAGTTAAACGTGCTTCTAAACAACACTATTATTAAGGTTATTTTAAAAACTTGTGTATTAGAAGTCATTCTAATAAATGCCAGAAGGGCTTCCATGCAATTGGTGCAGCCACGGAGCAAACCCTGTCACATGTTTTTCTGAGATGAGCGTAATAGAAGGCAGGTGCAGCCAGAAGGCCTTACTGAGATGATCTCAAAGTCCTTGCAGAAGCATAAATCTGAAGGATTGAGTCAATCCAAGTTGTTTTTATATTATTCAAAAGTTTATGGATGAGCAAGACTACTTTAAAATCAATTCACCATTGCACTGGGAGCCACTGCAGTGTGCACAGTACAAGAATGATGTGCTCATGCATATGGGTCTCAGTCAAAAGGTGAGCTGAAGCATTCTGGACCACTCGTAGAGGGCAAATCATGGTGACTGTAAGACTAAGGTATAGGGAACTGCAATAATGTATACCAGAAATAATAACATTTGCAAAATAGAGTGAAAGTCATCAAAAGACAACAGTGGCTTCAGATATCTAAGCATCCTGAGTTTGTTAAATAATGACATCATAAGAGACTTTTTCTAGGATGACATTGAGTTATGTTGATCAAGAATGACTCCCAAATTTCTGACTTCCTTAGCAATAGGTAATGAGTGACCCTTGAACTTAAATGCTGAGGTAGCATCTATATGATGAAGCCTGCTTATTAACAGCAGTTCTGTCTTTCCTAAATTCACAACAAGTCTGTTATGATGCAGCCATTGTTTTATTTCTGAGAGCGACATGCAGAGAAAATCAAATTGCTCTCCATGAAGACTGAAATGGAAAAAAGAACTGTATGTCATCAGCATACACTTAGTATGATAAACTCAATGTAGCGAGTAGTTAACATAATGGAGCCAGATACATATTAAAAAGTACAGCTGAAAGGGCCGACTCCTGAGGAAGCCCAATTTCAAGACTGTACCAAAAATATATCCACATTTGTTCTGACCTGCTGCTTCTGTTTTTGTTAGTATAAATCAAACCAGGCGTGCACTGTCCCAGTTCTCCCTACTTCTGCTAGCCTAAAAATATCTGGTGGTTCATGATGTCAAAGGGCATTGATGTATCTAGTAGTACCACGATGTAAGATGGACCAGTATCAAAGCCCCTTCAGATGGTTATCTAGGCTTGAGGCTATTAATGTTTCAGTACGGAAGGGTTTTCTAAAGCCACCAATAAAGTTTGATAGTTGGGACAGAATAACTGATTCAATATTTTAGATAAGAAAGAAAGTGAGGAGATGGGGCAGTAGTTGGTAATCACATCGGGTCAAGTTAGAATTGTTTAGCAAAGGACAAATGC
The DNA here is from genome assembly GCF_901001135.1 of Rhinatrema bivittatum. NCBI lineage: Eukaryota > Metazoa > Chordata > Amphibia > Gymnophiona > Rhinatrematidae > Rhinatrema > Rhinatrema bivittatum. Next base: position 403,230,220 of record NC_042618.1, on the reverse strand, counting down.
ATGCCTGTTTCAGCAGGATGGGCAGATGTCCTCTGCTCAGGGACAAGGTAACCACTTCTTTAATAATCTTTAAGAGAGGAATGAGGGCAAGGATTCAGAGGGCAATAATAAGCACCAGTGATGTTATTAATAATTTGTACAATTCCATAACTGAGACCTGTTAGCACAGGGGATTTCCTCTCTTCCCCTCCTGAACCCCAGTAAAGAGAAACTGACCCCCTCTCCATCCCCCATTCACTATAAACCCCCTACATAGTCAGTAATCCCTGATATGCAGGAACATTCCTCCCTCAAATACTATTACCCATCCAATGAGCAGGAAAACCACCACCCCTTCCAACAGGTATTTCCCCTCTCCTCTCCCCCTTCATAAACAATAATATTCCATCCCAATAAGTACAACCCCTCCCACTGGCTAACGAGGCCTAACCATTCTGGAGGGGATGGGTCAATATGAGGAAGAGTAATGTCAGAGTGTTCTTGCCCTCACTGCTGAAGCTGCAAAATAGTATTGCTAGGAATGCTTCATTCCTATCATGTAATAGGGTGATGTACCATAGTGGTGTCATTTGCCAACAGCAGCAGTGTAAGAACATAAGAACATAAGACCATGCCATACTGGGTCAGACCAAGGGTCCATCAAGCCCAGCATCCTGTTTCCAACAGTGGCCAATCCAGGCCATAAGAACCTGGCAAGTACCCAAAAACTAAGTCTATTCCATGTTACCGTTGCTAGTAATAGCAGTGGTTATTTTATAAGTCAACTTAATTAATAGCAGGTAATGGACTTCTTCTCCAAGAACGTATCCAATCCTTTTTTAAACACAGCTATACTAACTGCACTAACCATATCTTCTGGCAACAAATTCCAGAGTTTAATTGTGCGTTGAGTGAAAAAGAACTTTCTCCGATTAGTTTTAAATGTGCCACATGCTAACTACCCGTTCTAGACCTCTCATGATTTTAAACACCTCTATCATATCCCCCCTCAGCCGTCTCTTCTCCAAGCTGAAAAGTCCTAACCTCTAGTCTTTCCTCATAGTGGAGCTGTTCCATTCCCTTTATCATTTTGGTCGCCCTTCTCTGTACCTTCTCCATCGCAATTATATCTTTTTTGAGATGCAGCGACCAGAATTGTACACAGTATTCAAGGTGCGGTCTCACCATGGAGCGATACAGAGGCATTATGACATTTTCCGTTTTATTCACCATTCCCTTTCTAATAATTCCCAACATTCTGTTTGCTTTTTTGACTGCCGCAGCACACTGAACCGACGATTTCAATGTGTTATCCACTATGACGCCTACATCTCTTTCTTGGGTGGTAGCTCCCAATATGGAGCCTAACATCATGTAACTTCTGCATGGGTTATTTTTCCCTATATGCATCACCTTGAACTTATCCACATAAAGGGGCAGATTTTAAGAGCCCTGCTCGCCGGTGAGCCTATTTTACATAGGCCTACCGGCGCGCGCAGAGCCCCGGGACTCGCGTAAGTCCCGGGGTTTTCTGAGGGGGGCGTGTCGGGGGCGTGTCGGGGGGCGGGCCCGAACCACGCGGCGTTTTCGGGGCGTGTCGGGAGCGTTCCGGGGGCGGGCCCGGGGGCGTGGCTACGGCCCAGGGCGGTCTGGGGGCGTGGCCGTGCCCTCCAGACCCGCCCCCAGGTCGCGTCCCGGCGCGCTAGTGGCCCGCTGGCGCGCGGGGATTTACGTCTCCCTCCGGGAGGCGTAAATCCCCCGACAAAGGTAAGGGGGGGGGGGTTTAGACAGGGCCGGGCGGGTGGGTTAGGTAGGGGAAGGGAGGGGAAGGTGAGGGGAGGGCAAAAGAAAGTTCCCTCCGAGGCCGCTCCGATTCGGAGCGGCCTCGGAGGGAACGGGGGTAGGCTGCGCAGCTCGGTGCGCGCCGGCTATACGGAATTGATAGCCTTGCGCGCGCCGATCCAGGATTTTAGCGGCTACGCGCGTATCTACTAAAATCCCGCGTACTTTTGCTTGCGCCTGATGCGCCAGCAAAAGTACGCCAAATCGCGCGGTTTGAAAATCTACCCCTAAATTTCATCTGCCATTTGGATGCCCAATTTTTCAGTCTCACAAGGTCTTCCTGCAATTTATCACAATCTGCTTGTGATTTAACTACTCTGAACAATTTTGTATCATCTGCAAATTTGATTACCTCACTCGTCATATTTCTTTCCAGATCATTTATAAATATATTGAAAAGTAAGGGTCCCAATACAGATCCCTGAGGCACTCCACTGTCCACTCCCTTCCACTGAGAAAATTGCCCATTTAATCCTACTCTCTGTTTCCTGTCTTTTAGCCAGTTTGCAATCCACGAAAGGACATCGCCACCTATCCCAAGACTTTTTACTTTTCCTAGAAGCCTCTCATGAGGAACTTTGTCAAACGCCTTCTGAAAATCCAAGTATACTATATCTACCGGTTCACCTTTATCCACATGTTTATTAACTCCTTCAAAAAAGTGAAGCAGATTTGTGAGGCAAGACTTGCCCTGGATAAAGCCATGCTGACTTTGTTTCATTAAACCATGTCTTTCTATATGTTCTGTGATTTTGATGTTTAGAATACTTTCCACTATTTTTCCTGGCACTGAACTCAGGCTAACCGGTCTGTAATTTCCCGGATCGCCCCTGGAGCCCTTTTTAAATATTGGGGTTACATTAGCTATCCTCCAGTCTTCAGGTACAATGGATGATTTTAATGACAGGTTACAAATTTTTACTAATAGGTCTGAAATTTCATTTTTTAGTTCCTTCAGAACTCTGGGGTGTATACCATCCGGTCCAGGTGATTTACTACTATTCAGTTTGTCAATCAGGTCTACCACATCTTCTAGGTTCACCGTGATTTGGTTCAGTCCATCTGAATCATTACCCATGAAAACCTTCTCCAGAACGGGTACCTCCCCAACATCCTCTTCAGTAAACACCGAAGAAAAGAAATCATTTAATCTTTCCACGATCTCTAAATGCCCCTTTAACCCCTCGATCATCTAATGGTCCAACTGACTCCCTCACAGGCTTTCTGCTTCGGATATAGTTTAAAAAGTTTTTACTGTGAGTTTTTCCCTCTATGGCCAACTTCTTTTCAAATTCTCTATTAGCCTGTCTTATCAATGTCTTACATTTAAGTTGCCAACATTTATGCATTATCCTATTTTCTTCTGTTGGATCCTTCTTCCAATTTTTGAATGAAGATTTTTTGGCTAAAATAGTTTCTTTCACCTCCCCTTTTAACCATGCCGGTAATCGTTTTGCCTTCTTTCCACCTTTCTTAATGTGTGGAATACATCTGGATTGTGCTTCTAGGATGGTATTTTTTAACAATGACCACGCCTCTTGCACACTTTTTACTTTTGTAGCTGCTCCTTTCAGTTTTTTTCTAACTATTTTTCTCATTTTATCAAATTTTCCCTTTTGAAAATTTAGCACGAGAGCCGTGGATTTGTTTACTGTCCCCCTTCCAGTCATTAAATCAAATTTGATCATATTATGATCACTATTGCCAAGCGGCCCCATCACCATTACCTCTCTCACCAAATCCTGTTCTCCACTGTAGGCAGGAGGGCTCCAGTGTCACTTCTGAATAGTAAAGTATGTTTCCGGAAGGGTGGGTGAGGAACTCGGAGGATTATTTTATCATTGAGGGGAAATGATACCTATCAAGATGATGCTTTTGAGGTGGGGGGGGGGGGGGCGGTGGTGTATAACTATGAGAGAGGGATACCAATCATGGAGGTTACTGACTATAGATGTCTATTGAAGGATGGTAATTTTGGGGGGAGTTGGACAATTTTCCTTTGCTGGGGTTCAGGGGGAGAGGAAATCCCCCATGCTAAGCAGCCTAAAGTGAAAGAGCCAGTTAGCATAGGGAATTTTATATTTAATTAATATGAAAATTAAACTTTTTTGTGTTAACATCAATGTTAGTACCAAGGCCATGGTATTGCAGGCATGTTTTACTATGCCCTCAGTAAAATATTTTGCAAAACAGTTTAAGACTCATTTTAACATGGGTATAAAATTTATACTAGGTGCACGGTAAATCTTTTTCACTGAGTTTTCCCCTTTGTGTTTCTAACTTCTCTCAATCTCCATTGGTTTTCCCTGTAGACAAACCCACGCACAGGAAGGTCTGACAGAGAACCATCTGTGTATCAATGGCACCCTCCATTCAACAAGAAACTATGAAGATTTGTAGATTCTGAGACATGGTGGGTTTGAGGCTGCTGATGGTGAGCCTCACCAGGTTTTGGTTACCACATGACTCCATATCATCCAGAGATAGTCTTGATTTTCTTAGGAAAATCAGAGCTCCATTTCCATGCCATGCAAAGCGGAGCAATCAGGAATGGTTTAGTCTGTTCTAGATTGCATGTAATCACTTGATAACCCTACAAAAGGCATCCTCAGGGTACTGTTTTCCTGATAGGATGCCTAGTACTTGTTGAGTTCGTGGACCCTTGAGCCAGCTAGGGATGATGAAAGTGCACTGTGAGGAGGCCCACAGCGGAGGTTGTAGCTGGGAGGTGGACAAAGTCAGGAGACCTACCAAATCTTCACCACTGGAAGCCTGAGATCCTCCCAGGAGGAGCCCTTGAGGATCTAAGCCGCTTGGACTTATGTGCGGTCTCCTGAAGACGAGTATCTGAAGAGTTGTCCTGAAGTTGTGAAGCGGAGGAGTGGTGGGAACCAGGAGACCAACAGGAACTTCACCACTGGAAGCCCGTGGTCCCCCAGGAGGAGCCTGTGAGGACCCAGGCCACTTGGACTTAGGTGAGGTCTCCTGGACGGAGTGAACACAGAACAGTCCAAATCAAGACAGGCAGCAGACAAGCAGGACATGGAACAAACCAGGAGTCAGGGCAGGTGGCAGACTGCAGGGACCGAAGACGGACCAGGGGTCGAGGCAGGCAGCAAGCAGGATACCGCGGACAAGCTGAAGTTGAGAGCCAGGAAGACGATCCGGTCAGAGCCGGGAGATGAGCCGAGGTCAGGAGCCAAGAAGACAATTCGAAGTCAGGAGCCAGGAAGACGATCTGAAGTCAGGAGCCAGGAGACAAGCCGAGGTCAGGAGCCAGGAACAGGAGCAAGTAAAGAAGGGTAGGAGCAGGAACCAGGAACTCACAGGATCAAGGATGAAGACAGCAACTAGCCAACCTCAAAGAGGGAACCTCATTGCAAGGCAAGGGAGAAAACAGACAAGCAGGTTTAAATACCGGCAACGTCTGACGTCATCCTGGAGGCAGAGCCGTCCTTTCCCGCGCTGGCCCCTTTAAATCTTCTGCCCCTGTGCGCGCATCTAAGGGGGCAGGTCCCTGTGCTCTGCGTCAGCGGCGTCTCCCTCGCACAGGGAGAGCCACAAGAAGGCCCCAACCAGGCCCGATGCACTCGAAGGACGCCGGGGATCAGCACTGCACGGACCCGATTCCCAACAATACTTAATTAGCTATTGAATATAGCCTGCTAAGTCTAAAATTATACAGCTAAACATAGCTGGATAAATTTATACATTAAAAAATGTATCCAGTTATGTTTAAAGTTATCCAGCTACTATTAACCAGATAACTTTAATTGGGGATATTCAATGGGATATTTTTTCTACTGAACATCCAAGATAAGTTATCCAGCTAAAGCTACCTGTATAACTTATCTGCTTACCGGATTACTGAATATGACCCCCAAAATGTTTTGAAAAAAAGGCAATAGAGGTCTTTTCAGTGTTTACCAAGTTATATGATCTGATCCTTATTTTATTTTCTTGTCCCAACTCAGAGATGCATATTATCAATGAAGCTCTGATTTTCCTTTTTTTTTTTTTGCAACAGTTCACTAGCATTCTCCATTACTTTAGCATTATTTTCACAAAACCTGCCACTTTTGAAAAATAATTTGCTAGTGGCAGTTTGCATGAAAGAATATTAAATCATAGGCTGAAAATTTCAATGAAATGGTGAAACTTGCCAATTTCTTGCAAAACTCTTTGCAGTGTGAAAATGTTACCTTTCATATATCCTGATCCAAGGGCATTTCACAAGCAACAGGATTGACATAAGGGAAATCAGGCTTCTACTACTGAGCACACTTACTGCTGTATGTTTCAGGAATCTATGTAATAGTAAATGACAGCAAATAAAGACCAAAACAACCCACCCAGTCTGTCCAGGTGAGATTCTTCCACTTTGGGAAAGTGAACATATAGAGGTGAAATTTCAAAGCCATTTACTTGATAAAACATGTTTTTTTGTGCATCAATGACTTTTACAAAATTACCCAGGACTCAGTGTGTGTAACCTGATTTTATATTGTGTAAATTAGCTTATAACTGCTACCATTATATAATTAAAGAAACAAAAAAGGAGTATATATCAAAGAAAATCAGGCTTGCTGAAAACAATCCACAACAACTTTTTAAATTAGTTTCTCAGTTTTCAGCACAGCCAATTGACCCTCTGAAGGAGGAATCAGTTACTGCTGATTCCTTAGTAGATTAATTTGATGACAAAATTGAATGGATTAAAAAAAATCTTACTTCCACAACTTTACCTTCTCTTGTAAATAATAAAGGTGAGTCCTTGGTTTTAGAAAACAATGGTTCTTTACTTAGAAGACAATGGACCTCTGTAAAGAAGTGTATGTTAGAACTTCCTTAAAAATCCAGGACCAGGCTAAATGCCTGGTCCACCTTAAGACAGCCACATGGAAATCCCGGTTGCACAGCATTTCCTCTGAGGAGTGGTATAAGACTCCAGGGCCCAGAGGGAGGAGGAGGCCCCAGATCAGAGAAGAAAGCCAGAACCTTGCTGAAATTATATATCAGTAAACTGCTACATTTTTGTTCCCAGCACTGCTGAGGTAAGCAGGCTTTTGGTTGTTTTACTTGTAAATAATAAAGGGCCGGATTTTAGAAGCCCTACACCTGTAAATCCAGAAGATTTACGCGTGTGGGGAGGGTTACGCGTGCTGGGCCTATGTTATAAAGGCCCAGCGATGCGCGTAAAGCCCCGGGGACACGTTTAAGTCCCAGGGGCTTTACAAAAGGGGCAGTCCAGGGGCGGGGCGGTCTGGGGACGGGGCGGGGCGGGGCCAGAAGCAAATGGACGCTGTGCCGGGGGATCGCGTGCCAGAAGGTTGCCGGCACGTGCAACCTGTGCCTTCCCGTAAGGCAGGCACAGAAGGTAAATTAAAATTTTGGGGGGGTTTAGGATAGGGCTGGGGGGTTAGGTTAGGGGAAGGGGTGGGAAGGTTAGTTTAGGGGGAAGGGAAGTTCCTTCACAGGCCGCTCTGATTTTGGAGTGGCCTGGGAGGGAACGGGGGAAGGCCGCGGGCATCAGTGCATGCAAGATGCACTAGCGTACACCCCCTTGCACGCGCCGACCCCCGATTTTATAAAATTGGGAGTACATGTGTACGCACCGGGTAGCTCGCGCACAGGTTTGAAAATCTACCCCAAAGTCTGTAAAAGAATAACCTGAGTCCAGCCTACTCTGAGCTTCGGCAAACTAAAAACTGCTCCTGCTGTGTTACAACCTCATTTAACACTGTGGGCAATCAGAAACTTATCCTTGATGCATTCTCGTTCTTCTTCAGTAGATCCAATGCCCACTAAAATTTGTTAAAAAGTCTGAGCTTGATCTTGCCAAATTTCTAGCACCTTTAGTCAACAATTTAACAGAAGTTAACTGTTACATCCTTCATTGAAAAAAGGCCTTAATCTATCTTTTACTTTAAAAATCCACATAACATCCTTTGTTATCTTCACGCTACTGTCCAGTCTCTGATTTGTTCTTTTTTTCTAAGTCTGTAGAGCAAGAGAGAGAGAGTGGTGGCAGATCATCTTAAAAATTATGGAAACAAAACTAATATTTTTCATTCTCATCAGTAGGGTTTTTAAGAAGGGATAAAATACATAGACAGCCTTAGTGGCTGTCACCAATGAAATCAAGTTGAAGGCAGATTTATTTATTTATTTATTTGGTGCTTTTTTTATACCGGCATTCATGATTTACAATCATATCATGTCGGTTTACATGGAACCGGGGTACAACAACCTTAAACATTAACATAGCGAAGAAAAGTAATAGTTTCATTGAAACAGGGGTGATAGAACTGGGGGAAGAAGAAGACAAAGCAGAAGGTAACTCAATGAGCAGAGAAATTATTTACAGTGTGCTGGATGTTCAGTAATGGTAGCTAAGGCGGATCCGTGAACTTAGGGAAAGGCGTGTTTAAATAACCAAGTCTTAAGCCTTTTTCTAAATGACAGTAGGCAAGGTTCTTGTCTGAGTTCGGGGGGGGGGGGGGGATAGCATTCCAAATGGTTGGTCTTGCTGAAGAGAAAGCCCGTTCTCCGGTGCCTAGATGATGGGTGGATTTGGTTAAGGGGGCATGAAGGGATCCTTTGTAGGCTTCTCTAATAGGTCTAGTCGAGGTGTGTAATCTGAGTGGGAATTGAAGGTTAAGAGGGGCTTGGTTGTGGATGCTTTTGTGGATGATGGTGAGGGACTTGTGTAGAATTCTGAAACTAATTGGTAGCCAGTGTAGATTTCTGAGGATGGGTGTGATGTGGTCTCTTCTGCCAGTGTTTGTTAGGATTCTGGCCACAGCGTTTTGAAGCATCTGAAGAGGTTTGATAGAAGAGGCGGGGAGACCTAGCAAAATGGAGTTGCAGTAGTCTATCTTGGAGAATAGAATGGCTTGGAGGACAGTTCTGTAATCTTGAAGTAGAAGTGGTTTAATTCTTTTTAGAACCTGCAGTTTATAGAAGCAGTCTTTGGTTGTGAGGTTGATGAAAGTTTTTAAGTTCAGATGGTTGTCTATTAATACTCCCAAGTCTCTTGCTTGGGTGACAAAGGTGTTAGTGAGTGACCCTTGAGGGCTATCACTGTCGTCCGGGGAAATGAGGAGGAGTTCAGTTTTAACTGAATTGAGTATAAGGTTTAGGTTAGTGAGGAGGTGGTTGATCTCTCAGAGGCAATTTTCTCAGTACTTGAGTGTTTTTGTAATAGATTCTGTAATTAAGCCACAAATCTGTTATATTTGCCATACATGTATGTTTTGAGATGTACACACTTGATATCTGTTTACATGTATAAATTACAAATAAAAAAAAAAAAGATTCTGTAATGGGGATCAGGATTTGCACTTCGTCTGCATAAAAGAAGTGTTTTAGTTTAGGTTAGTTAGCAGCTGGCACAGGGGAAGGAGGTATATATTGAAGAGAGTGGGGGACAAGGAGGAACCCTGAGGAACTCCTAGTGAGGAATTGATGCGGGGGGATTCTTTATTGTTGATTTTGATTTTATAGCCTCTGTTGCTGAGGAATGATTTGAACCATCTGAAGGCAGTTCCTGTTATTCCACTGTCAGACAGTCTGTTGAGGAGGATATCATGGTTTACGGTGTCAAAAGCCACTGAGAAGTCAAGAAGAATTAGTAAGAAGGATTGCCCTTTGTCCAATCCCATGATGATGTGGTCTGTTAGAGAGATGAGGAGGGTTTCTGTGCTTAGTGCCTTGCAGAATCCGAATTGGGAAGGGTGCAGTATTTTGTGTTCTTCAAGATAATCTGAGAGTTGAGAGTTGACTAATTTTTCCATGATCTTGGCTACAAAAGGTAGGTTGGAGATAGGGCGGAAATTGTTGGGTTCCTTTGGATCTAAGATTGGTTTTTTGAGAAGTGGTTTAAGAGAGGCGAGCTTTAGGGCATCTGGAAAGATTCCATGAGATAGAGAGCAGTTTATGATATCGGCCAGAGGTTTGGAGATGGTGTCAGGTACCAGTAAGAGTAGTTTTGTTGGGATTTGGTCGTAGGGATGGGTAGAGGGTTTCATTTTCTTTATTAGAGTTTGAATCTCCACGGCAGTAGTGGGTTCAAACAATTCAAGTGAAGTCCCTTTATTTGGGAAATAGTAGGAGGTAGGAGAGGATGTTGGGCTGGGAGGCAGGTGAGTTAAGAGGTTAGAGATTTTGTTTTGGAAAAAGATTGCCAGTTCATTGGCTTTAGATTGTGCTTGGTCATTAGGAATAGACGGGGTGCTAGTTTGTGTGAGTTCGGATACGTAGGAGAATAGTGCTTTAGCATCAAAGATGAGGTGGTGAATTCTTTGAGCATAGAAATCTCTTTTAGACCGTAGGGTGGAGTTCCTGTAAAAGTGGAGGGCAGATTTGTAAGCAGATAATGTGCTGGGGCACGGGTCCTTGCGCCATTTATTTTCTTTCTGTCTGAGATTTTGTTTAAGCTTTCGGAGCTCCTTGGAGAACCACAGTTGACTTCTGTGTGAGGTAGGATTGATTTTTTTAGTTGATAGTGGGCATAATTTATTAGCTACTGTCTCTGTGAGGTTACTCCAGGAAAGTAGAGCTGAACTGGGGTCTGAGAGGTCTAGGTGAGGAAGTTCTTTGGCCAGGTGATTACTGAGGACATCGGAAGAGCATGATCTCCTGTAGTGGAACGTGGATTCAAGGGGATGAATATTGGGTGTTTCTTTCATATTGAAGGTGGCAGAGATTAAGGAGTGGTCCGACCAGGGAACTGGAATGCATTTGAGGGGGGGATGAGTATGTGAGGCCGGAGTTTATGAAGATAAGGTCCAAGGTGTGGCCGGCTTTGTGGGTGGGCTTGTTGATAATTTGCCTGAAGCCCATGGCCATAAGGGAGGTGAGAAATGCTTCACAGTTGTTTGTGAGTGGGGCATTATCAACATGGAAGTTGATATCCCCTAGGATCATCGCTGGGGAGTCCAGGTTCATATGTTTTGCTATAGTTTCTACAAGGAGGGAGGTGTCTGAGCCAAGAAGTCCTGGCGGAGCATATTTGAGGAGGATTTGGAGTTGGTTGGTTTTGAAAAGGCCTAATTCTAGTTTAGAGGCAGACTTGGCTGGGAGTTGAGTTAAACTTAGCTCTTTTTTGGCTGCTAAGAGAAGGCTTCCACCTCTTTTCTTTTGACGGGGCAGTGAAAAGATATCGTAAAGATGTGTAGGGAGTTGATTTATCAGGGCTATATCTGTTGGTTTAAGCCAGGTTTCCGTTATCGAGCAGATGTCAGGCTTTGAGTCTAGGAGATAATCGTTGAGGATATGTGATTTTTTGGTAAGGGATTGTGCGTTGAAGAGAGTTAAGGAAAATAGTGTGAGGCCTAGAAGTTGAGTAATGAGTGAGATCATGATTGGAATGAGAGTCCTGGTGGGGCGTGATCGAGGTTGCATGGGTGCTTTTCCAATGTTGAGGAGACTGTGGTGTAGAATGGGGATTGGGAATCTTGGTGTCATTTTGTTCTTGTTGTGAATGCTGGAAGAGAATGCGGGATGAATGCTGGAAGAGAATGTTGGATGAATGCTGGAAGAGGAGTCTGGAAGAATGCTGGAAGCGGAGGCTGGATGAATGCTGGAAGAGGAGGCTGGATGAATGCTGGAAGAGGAGGCTGGAAGGATGCTGGAAGAGGAGGCTGGATGAGTGCTGGAAGAGGAGGCTGGATGAATGCTGGAAGAGGAGGCTGGGTGAGTGCTGGAAAATGAGGCTGGGTGAGTGCTGAAAAATGAGGCTGGATGAATGCTGGAAGCGGAGGCTGGATGAATGCTGGAAGAGGAGACTGGATGAGTGCTGGTGAAGGAACGAGTGTTGTGGTGTTAGGAGAGGATGTAGGCAGGGATCCCTGTCCTGGGACCTGGGGCTCATGAAGGGGCGCACTAAGGGGCAGGCCCCTTAGGTCGCGCTCCTTCGGGTGCGCGATGCCCGGTGCGTGATGCCGCCGAAATGCTCTGCAGATTTAAAGGGAGTCCCTGCTGCCTCCTGATAGGCCGCCTGGCTTGGAGGGGGGGCGGCTAGACTTACCGCGTGGTTTGTAGATTTTTTCTTTTTCCTTCCTGCGATCCCTCGATTCTCTGCGTTTTTCTTCTCTTCTCTGCGTGACTCACAGCTCAAGGGGTGAGTGGGCTCTTGCCCCAACTGGGCTGTGCCGACCGCGTGAGCCCCAGCAGAGAAGAAGGTAGGTCGGATCGCGAGGGGGTGGTCCTTGAAAGAGGGAGGCCGCCGAGACGTGCCGTGGATTTAAAGGGAGTCCCTGCCGCCTCCTGATAAGCCGGCTGGCTTGGAGGGGGGGTGGCTAGACTCACCACATGGGTTTGTAGATTTTTTTCTTTTTCTTTCCTGCGATCCCTCTATTCTCTGCGTTTTTCTTCTCTTCTCTGCACAGCTCACAGCTCAAGAGGTGAGCGGGCTCTTGCCCCGACTGAGCTGCGCCAACCGAGCGAGCCCCGGCAGAGAAGAAGGTAGGTCGGATCGCGAGGGGGTGGTCGCTGAAAGAGGGAGGCCGCCGAGACGCGCCACGGATTTAAAGGGAAATGGTGGAAAGGACATGGTCATGGTCTTCAGTGACATGAGGGTGGTCTTTGACACCATCAATCATAATTTTTTGATTTCTCATCTCAGAGAAATCTTGGATAAGATGGTGATGTTTTATCTTGGTTTAAATCATCTGTTGGGAGCATTCACTTCAAGTAGTTTGGGGAACTAGAGTGTCAAAACAAGTTCTTTTAATTGTGGGGTACTTGCACCATTTTTGTTTAACATTTTTTTGGTTTTATTTGCAATGTTAATACAAGATTGTGGCTATCATTATTTTATTTATGTGGATATGAAAATAAGTATAAAAAAATCACACTATAATCAAAATAATGTATAAACAAACACATATATACAGATGACATATAGATTGTTGTCTATCTATATCCTGCAGATACTGGGGAAATCTCAAATGTTAATTCTTATTTAGACCAAATAGTTGAGTGGCTAACTTCTCATAAGCTAAGAGCGAATCCCCATAAGTCTGAGGTTCTTTGGGTCAGTAGGTAGGATGTGGTCTCTTCACCAGCATCCTGTATGTCTGAATCTAATATTATTATAAAAAGATGATGTGTCAGCATGGAGATTAAGCTAGATTCCAAATTAAGCCTATCCCAATTGATTTCCTCGCTGGTGCAAAACTCTTTATCACTTATGGTATATTCAAACGTTTAAACCTTTCTTAGAACCTCAAGATATTAGAGTGTTCGTTCATGACTTGCTTTAGTAATTTCATAGAGAGACAATTGCAGCACTTTATAATTGGGTTTGCCCCTTACGTGAAACGGTTGCAATTCCTACAAAATACAGCTGCAAAGCTGATATATGGTCTGTGGAAATCTGATCATTTTACCCTTATTTTGAATTGAGTGGCACTATTGTATAAGATAAAATATAAAATTCTTCATCTTACTTTTAAAACTGTTCATTGTGGAAATCTATACTACCTTTCAGACTTGCTGATTTCATACTATCCTACTAGGATAAGGATATTGCAATCCTCACAGAATTACTGGGCATCCCCTCCCCCTCCGGTATAAGACTGGAAAAGACATGCATCAAACCTCTTTTAGCTATCTAACCCCTTTCCTATGGAACTCACTCACACTTGATCTGCATTTGGACTCAAATTATCTCAAATTTATGGAGTTAGATAAATCTTGGCTTTTGAATCAGGCTTTTAACACTGATTAGTTTACTTGTTTTATTTTTTATTTCATTTTGCATTTTGCAGGTTGAATTTTATTTGTTATTCAGTGGTTACTTAATTTTTTAGAGATATTGTTTTGGAGTTTTTTATTATGTAATGCTTATATTAATAATCAAAATAATTTGTTTCATTTAGGCATATATTTTAAAAGGTTGCGCACGCCACCTGGCATGCACACATATACATCCAATTTTATAACTTGCGCGCACAGGCGTGCACAAGTTATAAAATCCGGGTTCTGTGCACGCAAGGGGGTGCACAATTGTTCACCTTGCGCGTACCGAGCCGCACAGCCTTCTCCTGTTCTCTCCCAGGCTGCTCTGTAATCGGACTGGCCTCAGAGGGAACTTCCCTATCCCCCACCCCACCTTCCCTTACCTCCCTTGCCCTTTCCCCCCACCTTTTCTTTTTTCTTTTTTTTTTTTTTTTATCTCCAAACTTACTTCAACCCTGGGGCTGAAATAAGTTGCGCACGCCGGCCAACTGCCAGCGCGCAATCCCCGGCACAGCAGCAAATATGGCCGCTGTGCCGGGAGCCTGATCCCGCCCCTGCCCCATGCCCGGACTGCTACCTCCCCACCCCTTTTGCTAAGCCCCAGGACTTACACGCGTCCCGGGGCTTTACGTGTGTCGCCGGGCCCTTTTAAAATAGGCCTGGCGCACATAACCTTTTGAAAATCTGGCCCTTATTGTTGTTTTTTATTATTCAATGGTTATTTATTATTTTGTAATTAATGATTTGTTGATTTAATTTTATGTTGATTTTTTTTTTACTTTTTGTTTATGTTCTATATATTGTACTGTATGATTGTGCTTGGTTATGTTTTTAAATTTAACTATGTATGAAATTTTATACTGTCAACCATTTAGTTGTGTCTTTCTATTTATTTTTATTTAGACATTTCGATGAGTGATACATCAAATTTAATAAATAATAATAATACTTGTACATGCACTGGAGATAGGCATTCTGGAGGGGTGAAGCTGGGGCAGAGATAGGAATTATACACATACTTTTTTTTACTTTCAAAAGTAAGCGCATATGCTAACCCTCACACAACATGTCCTGAAAACAATATTTTATATGCAGTGAAGAACAGTTACCCAAGCATTCTCAAAGCAAATTTATGTGCTTAAGTACTAGGGATGTGAGTAAAATCAAATTTTCAGTTTGGCTCATTCATTTGCTTCATTTGGCTTGATGACACATTTCATTAAGAACTTAAGAACATGCCATACTGGGTCAGACCAAGGATCCATCAAGCTCAGCATCCTATTTCAACAGTGGCCAATCCAGGCCATAAGAACCTGGCAAGTACCCAAAAACTAAGTCTATTCCATGTTACTGTTGCTAGTAATAGCAGCGGCTATTTTCTAAGTCAACTTAATTAATAGCAGGTAATGGACTTCTCCAAGAACTTATCCAATCCTTTTTTAAACACAGCTACACTAACTGCACTAACCACATCCTCTGGCAACAAATTCCAGAGTTTAATTGTGCATTGAGTAAAAAAGAACTTTCTCTGATTAGTTTTAAATGTGCCACATGCTAACTTCATGGAATGCCCCCTAGTCCTTTTATTATCCAAAAGAGTAAATAACCTCTATCATATCCCCTCTCAGCTGTCTCTTCTCCAAGCTGAAAAGTCCTAACCTCTTTAGTCTTTCCTCATAGGGGAGCTGTTCCATTCCCCTTATCATTGTGATAAATTGCAGGAAGACCTTGTGAGGCTGGAAAATTGGGCATCCAAATGGCAGATGAAATTTATTGTGGATAAGTGCAAGGTGATGCATATAGGGAAAATTAACCCATGCAGAAGTTACACGATGTTAGGCTCCATATTGGGAGCTACCACCCAAGAAAGAGATCTAGGCATCATAGTGGATAACACATTAAAATCATCGGTTCAGTGTGCTATGGCAGTCAAAAAAGCAAACAGAATGTTGGGAATTATTAGAAAGGGAATGGTGAATAAAACGGAAAATGTCATAATGCCTGTGTATCGCTCAATGGTGAGACCGCACCTTGAATACTGTGTACAATTCTGATTGTCGCATCTCAAAAAAGATATAGTTGCGATGAAGAAGGTACAGAGAAGGGCGACCAAAATGATAAAGAGAATGGAACAGCTCCCCTATGAGGAAAGACTAAAGCGGTTAGGACTTTTCAGCTTGGAGAAGAGACGGCTGAGAGGGGTTATGATAGAGGTGTTTAAAATCATGAGAGGTCTAGAACGGGTTAATGTGAATCAGTTATTTACACTTTTGGATAATAGAAAGACTGGAGGGCACTCCTTGAATTTAGCATGTGGCACATTTAAAACTAATCGGAGAAAGTTCTTTTTCACTCAACGCGCACAAACTCTGGAATTTGTTGCCAGAGGATGTGGTTAGTGCAGTTAGTATAGCTGTGTTTAAAAAAGGATTGGATAAGTTCTTGGAGGAGAAGTCCATTACCTGCTATTAATTGAGTTGACTTAGAAAATAGCCACTGCTATTACTAGCAACGGTAACATGGAATAGACTTAGTTTTTGGGTACTTGCCAGGTTCTTATGGCCTGGATTGGCCACTGTTGGAAACAGGATGCTGGGCTTGATGGACCCTTGACCTGACCCAGTATGGCATGTTCTTATGTTCTTAGAAAGGGGAAATGCAGCAGCAACAGTGACAAGGCTCCATAGGAGAGGCAAAGAGCATCACCATCAATGGCATGGGGAAACCTAAGCCACCAAAAAAAGCAGCAAAGAGAACCACCAACAATGGCATGAAAACACTAAGGCACCAAAACAGGGGTAAGAGTGGAACCTGAATACCCAAAGAACCAAAAGATAGAAAAAATTATCAACAGCGGCATCAATATTCCAAGGCACCAAGGGAGGGGCAAAGTGCACCAACAACCATGACATAAGAACATAAGAACTTGCTATACTAGGTCAGACTAAAGGTCCATCAAGCCCAGTAACCTGTTTCCAACAATGGCCAATCCAGGTCACAAATACTTGACATGATTCCAAACAGTAAATAGATCCCATACTGCTATCTCCGATTTGTTTTTAATGTGTTACATACTAACTTAATGGAGTGCCCCCTAGTCTTTGTATTTTCTGAAATAATAAATAACTGATTTACAGTTGCCTATTCAATTCCACTCATAATTTTATAAACCTCGATCATATCCAATGTCCCTTCTCCAAGCTGAACAGATCCAAAGGAGTAGATTTTAAAAGGTGCACGCACACGTCCATGTGTGTGTGCTTCCCTGCGTGCACACATGGGCATGCCAATTTTATAACATGCACACGCCAGCACACGTTATAAAACCCCATGGCCGCACGCACATGCGCACTAGATTTTATAATCTGCATGCGCATGTGCAGGTGACGCGCACAGGGGGGGCCGAATTTTGTAAGATTATGCATGGTGACACAATCGGGCCTCCCCGAGTTCCCTCCCAGTCCATTCCAATTAAGGACCAGACTAGGAAGGAACTTCCCTACCCCCCCCCCTACTCCCCCTACCCATACTCCCTCCCTCTTCCTCTCTCCTCTCTCCTCTCCACCCCTTAAACCCTTTCATCTACCTTTCTATTTTTTTGTTGTATTGCTTACTAATCCATTGGAGCAGAAGCAACTTGCGTGCTGACTGCCGGTTTGCGCAATCCCGACCGGCCTCCGTCTTGCCCCGCCCTGTCCCTCCCCTCCCAGAATACGCCCCCCAGCCTGCCCCTTCGAAGAGGCCCGGCACTTATTCGCACACCCGCCTTTATACTCATGGCTGGGCCTCTTTGAAATTTCACCGGGCATGCACAAGGCCTGGCCAGGCTCGTAAAGGCCGGAATTTGCGGGTGTAGGGCTTTTAAAATCTAGCTGAAAATCTTTAGCCTTTCCTTTTAAGGGAGCCATTCTGTCGCCTTTATCATTTTGGTGCATCTGTAGCGTTTCCACTGCAACTATTAGAGATGTGAATCGTGTGATCGATCGTCTTAACGATCGATTTCGGCTGGGGGGGGGAGGGAATCGGATCGTCGCGGTTTTGTTTTTTTAAATATCGTGTAAATCGTAAATCGGGGGAGGGCGGGAAAACCGGCACACTAAAACATCCTTAAAACTCACCCCGACCCTTTAAAATAAATCCCCCACCCTCCCGAACCCCCCCAAATGCCTTAAATTACCTGGGGTCCAGAGGGGGGTCCCGGTGTGATCTTTTACTCTCGGGCCTCCGGTGCGTTGTAGAAATGGCGCCGGCGCTACCTTTGCCCTGTCATATGACAGGGCAAAGGTAGCGCCAGCGCCATTTTGTTTTTTGTCCCCCGACGTCAGGAGCGTAGGAGATCGCTCCCGGACCCCCGCTGGACCCCCAGGGACTTTTGGCCAGCTTGGGGGGGCCTCCTGACTCCCACAAGACTTGCCAAAAGTCCAGCGGGGGTCCGGAAACGACCTCCTGCACTCGAATCGTTTTGCCGTACAAAATGGCGCCGGCCATACGCCGGCCATACGCCGTATGAACAAAATGGAGGCCGTGCTTAGTTATATTTTGCTTTCAGTTTCAAGTTTAAACATGAAGATATCACACTGGGAAAGGCTGGTTGAAAAAGTGCTTCCCCTTTATTGGTCATTCTCCTTCCTGGTCCCTTCCCACCGCAGCTTTGCTCTATTTATAGAGAAACAAACTGTAGTTTTTCCAAATGAAACTATTTTTGGTCATTTTTTTAAGGAACAGTTCCATTCATTTTGGAAACAACTAACGGAACCAAAAATGGATTCAGTCATCATATTTTACTCATTTGTTTCAAACAACTGCACATCCCTAATAAGTTTGCTTTGAAAACACAGGGTAAAGTCTGCATATAAAAGTTAATTTTTCCCCTACCCTCATTATACCATAATTATAAAATTACCCTTTTTAAATCCCATATGCAAACCAACACCAGCTTCCTTCTCCTCAATGTCTATTACATGATAATGCAAAACTGTGACTTTGCAAAGAAGAAAGGGACACAGATTTTAGCTACATTTGTTAAAAGTCTAACACAAAACAAGAAGAGTGCAAAGAAAAACCAATTTTAGATTTCACAATGCAAATAAAACTCACTTGTATCCAAGCTTCTTTCATGACAAAATTGTATATAGTATCAAGTTGCTTAATGAAACTCAGTCTTTAAGATCAGTGCTTACCACTTTCAGAGTTATAACCAGAAAATTGCACTGCTGCCAACGACAATAAAATTTGAACTAGATTTTGGTTAACTCAGTCGTTCAATTTACTAAAATACTATTTTCCCCTTCAAATTGTGGTGTCAGGTAAATGGCATCACCTAACAAACGTAACACACAGAAGATGCAGAAGTGCAGAATTAGCAGTGGATAAATGTGAATGACCAGGGCCAAAATCCTGCTCATTTTAACACTTAAAATCATCTAGCTGGGAAGCTTATCCAGCCTAGTGCAAGAACATGTTCAAAGTTTTCAATCTGCAGGAAACAAAATGGAGCACCCAGGAAAAGCCCACTTCCCACAGTCTAGGGTCCCTTAGCGTTCCGAAGGGAAGAGACCTGTTTTTACAGACATTTCACTGCAGACCCATTACAGGAGAAAACCCTTTTTGAAAACAGGCTGAAATTCCAAAAGGTGCCGTTTTATCTCTGTCCTTATGTTCCGCAGCAAACAAAACTGGGAATCTTGAACATCTGGCAGAAGAAAGTCCTCTTTATTGCAAGGACTTCATGCATGTCTCTTTATGATGTACAGCAGAGTCAGGTGACCTATTTACATAAAACGTATTTATCCTCAGATTTTTTTTATTTTTTTTTTACATTAAATGAAAAAAAGAGACCAACCATATTTGAATGACCATCTACCAAGCAAGCACCTTTTCTAAGGATTTTTTAATTATTCTTCCAAGACAATATAGTGTCATTAGCTATATCAATAATGTTAAAGGCTTAATGCTTTTCCTATTTGTAATCATCTATTAAGGCCAAGATAAACAAGCAAATTCTATTAATGCACCAACTGAAATTGCTCACGTGTAATCATAAAATTCCTGTCAAATTGCATTGAAGTTCAATAATGTATGCTACTTGTATCTCTTTTTCCTAGCAGTATCTTAAAAGAGATTTTACTTTTTATGCTCAACAGGAGCAATAATCATAATTCTCTATTTAATACACAGGATATGTATTCATTTAGTGGTGTTATTTCTTACATTAGATAATTATATACCTCTACTGCACATGCAGAATTTGAATAAAATCAGCAATAAATGCATTTTAACATGTTAATTTATACTGTGTATTCTTTCAAGTGTTCTACCATAATCATGCTAAATAAGAACACCTTTATTTTAATGAATAAAATTTGTCAATTTGGATAATAGCATTCTCTCATGCATGATTCTGACTGCTGTAGTCTTTCTTCAGCGGCAGTACAAGAGAGAAAATGTTTGCAGCTCCTGTCATAGACTCCAAGCACCTCTCACTGACTGAGTGGTGGTGTCTTTTCGTGCAAGCTGAGGCGTCTTGATGCCAAGTGGACGACAGCAGCTGCAGGACTGTCACCGAAGCCGGTGTCCCAGCAGAAAGAACACTTATCTGGATATACATGTGAGGTTTCATATCTTCGGAACAGATACTTGAAATGCCGATAGTTCCCTACTAAATTGTACTACATGGGTGTGTCTTTTAGCAGAAAAAAATGTAATATTTAAAAATATACACATGCTCACAATTTTATAAGTGGTCTTGACATTTGGCATAACAGCGAGACCACATTACGAGGCTACTGGAAATTTTCATTCTTGTGTGCAGCACAGTGTGCACTACTGAGATGATATAAAATATTTCTAAAATACAATACTTAAGGACAGCTACAGATCATGTGTGAATCAAGGTCCTTTCATACTGATTTTCACTTCTAAACATATCTTGTTATACTAAAAACAGTTTTTGTAAGTAATAATAATCCTTGTAAGATTGTATCCCTTGGTGGCAAAGGTAATTTCTGTCCTACCTTTTTTCTGTTAGGATGCATTGGCAACAATTTATACAATTTTGCAGGACAAAAGCCTAGAAGAAATAATTGGTGATCGGGGTGTCCTGGAGAAAAGTACATTCTTTTGTAGGCTGTGATTCCTTTTATTGGACCAATCTAAGAATAATCCCAAAATGTTATAGGAGCGGATGTCAGGTCAAGAAGATGGCTTATTAGTTCTTGAAAGCTTGGGTACTACAAAAATCTTTGTATTTTTCAGATATTGGTCCAATAAAAGTTATCACAAAGAATCACGGCTTTCTTTCTTATATGATTTGTAAATACGTCTGCATTGTTTTAAAAATGTATGCAGGATTTTAAATTAAATATGTAGGGATCTACACTAGATAGTCTTAATCGAAGACATGGGGGGCCCGATGCAATAAAGTGCTCCCAGCCTACCGCATTGGTTTACACATGACTGGGTGTGTATTTTGGACATATCTAGACTAACGCCCAATGCAGTAAGGAGATTAGCAATTCCAAACCATGTGCCCTAACAAATGCATACCCAATAGCGCCAGTCAGATATAAATTCTATGTAGGTGAGGACATTACCCTCTATGCAGGAAAGTGCTGGGCACCCAATGCACACTTTATAACACGGGAAAATTTAACTCCAGCCTCAGAGATGGCGTAAAGTCAACTTTTAGACAAGAGCTCATGAAAAAAAAATGAGAACTAGGGCTCTGTGTGTTGCGATAAGTGTGTCCTCCTCAGAGCTGTAGTGCGCCTATGGTAAATATGGCCACAGCCATAGGCACCACTACTCTTTTGCTGGCCAAGGAGTGCCAGCAAAAGAGAAAAGAGCACAGCCTTGTCAAAATCGACGGCATGGTCGGTGTGGCCTCAGTAAGTGGAAAAACAGTGAGGCCCTACTGCTGATTCTGGCAGGGCCGTGCTGCTTTTCCACTTACAAAGACTGCACTTATCACGCCATCGATTTCAGCAGGGTCGCGCTGCTGAGCAGGAGGAGGAGGAGTGCGCCCTACTGGAAGTAGTCCAATGCTCCGTGGCCGGAAGTCATTCCCTTGGCCAAGGGGCCTGAAGGAAACTACTGCTGCCTGCTAAGTCCAGGTGGAAGCAAGTGAGAGAGAGCAAGTGTGCAGGAAAGTGAAAGAACATGTGTGCATGAGCGTGAGAGAGCAGGTGTGCTTGTGTGTGGGAAAGTGAGAAAGCATGTGTGCTTGTGTGTGTGGGAGAGAGACAGCATGTGTGTGGGAAAGTGAGTGGCAGCTTGTGTGTGGGAAAATGAGAAAGAGTATTACTCTCTGCCTCCTAATCCATGACAATTTCAGGGCATCTGGAAATCAAAAGTTCCAAGGTATGGATAACAGGGAATTTTTTAAAATCCTTATTTTAACTGTTGGGTGTTAGCTGTTTTGAAATATTTTATTGATGTTTGGAAGATTTTTATATGAATTTTTAATTATTAAATGTTCATTAATCATTTTGAATTATTCTTTTTATTGTTATGGTTTTTCTAATTTTGTTTTGAGGAATGGTAATGTTTCTGTTTTTTACATTGTTCAGTGCATACAGAATTTGGCTTATTGCGATTTCCAGTTCAGTTTTTGTCTATACATTTCTATTTATACTGTATGGTCTCTTTATTCTGTGTTTGAAGGTCTATCTGTGTTTTACATGTGTGAGTGAAGTGACTTATTCCATTAAGCCTGAATTTTCAGAAGCCCGTGTGCACAAAAAGTGGGGAATATGCACGTGGCCAGGCCATGCACCAAGCACATTTTACAAACATCCTGGCCACGTGCGTATCCCCCGATATGCGCCGAAGTGCCAGGCTATGTGAAAGGGGCAGGCTGGGGATGGGGCAGGGCAAAGGCTGGCCGGGACAGCGGCCATTAGGCCCTGTCATGGCAAAGTGCATGTGGACAGCCGGCCGGCATACAGTACTTACTTCTCCAATGAAGAGGAAGTAAGTATTAAAACAAAAGAATTGGAGATAGGGTTAGTTTAGGGGTCAGGGAAGAGAGGGGAAAAGGGAGGAAGGATAGGTAGGGGTATAGGAAAGTTCCCTCCCAGTCCGCTCCTTAATTGAATGCGTGGAGGAGGCCACCCGCCCGCATATGTACACAAGGACATTAAAATCTGGCGCACATGTACATGCGGGAATCACATTTTATAAAACATGTACGTGCCGATGCGCGCATATGGTCACACGTACGAGGTTTTTAAAATCAACCTCTTAGTGTATAGTTTCTATGTAAGGATCTCTAGCAGCTTGGATTGCTCTGTTTTCCTAATAGGGGGTGTATTACTATTTTAGGCCTGGTCTAATATTTATAGTATTACCTTTCATAGGTAGGGTTGTTGCTGTTTGAGGGGCTCTCTGAGGGTCATGCCCATATCCAAGATGCATTATAGTAGGCCTAATACCATATAGGTTCCAAGTATCTCTTGCTTTTTTGTAGGGTTTTCTGTTTGACACCTCAGCAGTACATGTAAATATAATATATTTCCTTTATGCTGACGATATACAAATTCTGATATACAAATTCTGATCCCTATACAGAATACCCTGGAAGAAACATATGATAGAACAGCCATCTACCTTGCAGAAATAAAAAAAAAAAAAATTAAATGACCTGAAACTAATAATAAACATTGATAAAACTGAATTAATTATACTAGACAAAAATAATAACGCCCTCACGAAGCCACTCATTACAGATAATCCAAAAACGTTAATCTCACCTGTCACCCATACACGTAATCTAGGAATCACCATTGACAAGGAGCTTTCATTCAAACCCCACATAACCAACAAGATTAAAGAAGGATACCACAAACTACTGACACTCAGACGTTTTAAAACATTCCTCACACAGGATGATTTCAGAACAGTGCTCCAACTACTCATCTTCTCTAACCTAGATTACTGCAATGCACTATTCCTTGGACTACCTCTCACTACCATACGTCCTCTCCAAATCCTACAAAACACTGCCACCAGAATTCTAACTGGATCAAAAAAACATGTTCACATCACACCAGTTCTAATCTTGTTACACTGGCTCCCAATAAAATACCGAATAGAATACAAAGTTCTTACAACCATGCATAAAATAATTATAGGAAATCAAACAACTGGCTAAGCAAACACAAAGTAACATACAATCCAAGACAGAATCTATGATCAAGGAATAAAGGACTACTCAAGCTCCCTCAAGCAAGAAGCACAAGACTAAACACAACACATGAGAGAGCCATATCCATCATTTGCCCTAAACTATGGAATGCTTTATCAATTGGAATAAGAACTCAACTATGCATAAAAATATTCAAAAAGGACTTAAAAACCTGGCTATTCACGAGAACCTACTCAGACTCCCTCAATCAACTAATACACATATCAGACATGCATCCAACAACACAAAAAGGTCACATCCCCAGCTAAGTAATAATAATGTACAGGACTTATTCTAGCAGTAGGAAAATCCAAGATTCAACAGTATGTGAGAAATAACATACCCAACCAAGTAGCAACACTGTAAAGGAAATATCCTTACAGATGGAAAGAACCTGCAATCGATAATAGTGTGTAGAAAAAACCAGCAATCTGATCTGTAACAATATGTAGGAAACTAACTTGCAGTATCTAACAGTATGTAACTTGCAGTGTAACAGTATGTAACACCTTTCAACTAGCACTATGGAACAGTATGTAACTTGCTGTATATTACACTAGGTAGGAAAAAAAGGAAATAAGAAGGAGTACGCATCAGTATGAAGGAAGTAATTTGCAGTGTGTAACAAGGATGCAGGAAATAATAACGAAATAACTTGCAATAGGTAACCGCTTGTAGGAGATAACTTGCATATGTAACAGCATGTAGGAAATATCTTCACAGCAAGTAGTAACTTGCAGTAGGTAACAGTGTGTAGGAATTTATTGCACTAGGATATAACTTACAGTATATAACACTTTCAGTATAGAGCAACGTGTAGTATGTAACAATTTGATGTACAAGAATCTAGCACATACAACTAGCCTACAATACAAGATATGACTATTTGATGATAATGTTACAATTTTTGTTGCATGTTTATGTAAACTGTTTTGATGGTGAAACTGAATGACGGTATACAAAAATACCTTAAATAAATAATGTATTAAATATATATTAAGTAAAATATATTAAATAAATAAATATTGATCGAGCTAAGCCAAATTAAATAAATAAATATTTGAACAATGGACAAAATATATTAAATAAATAAATATATTGGATAAATAAATATATATATATATTGTAAGTTTATATTTTTTGCCTCAGTAGACTGTACTTTGAATGTTCTTTTTCAGTGCAGTTACCTTTGCTATGGATAGGATGTAAGTCTGAATAAAACTATTTCCAGCCATCTATGAAGTGCTCGAGGAGTCTGGGCTAATTGGGGGGCATGCAGGCTAAAGAACCAGGGGATCTTGAGGACCTATCTGTAGAATGGACAAACTGGTGGATGAACTGGTGAAACTGGTCATGGCCTGGATGCACACATGTTAGAAAATGCCCTCACTTGCACGTCTCAAAGCCGACATTTCTCTGCTGTGTGTGTACATACCTAAAATAGCACACATACACATCCCCCAGCCTGTTTTATAATATGTGTGCATACCTGTGTGCAGGATACAAAACTGAAGTGCATCTGGCCATGCACCCAATTACACGTGTATATGGGCACCCGCGCACCTATTTGAAAGTTACCGTTTCTGCATGTATATTTTTAAAAGAAGTAGGAAAAATGCATGCATTCAATGCATTGATATATGTGTTTCAATGCATTGCATGTATTCGTGCATTAGCTTACATACATGCATATGTTCTGGGGTAGAGATACACATATTTTATAAAATGTGAATATACCATACATGTGGATTATAAAAAATACTATAGTAAAATTATATGCGGCCATATACATGCATATATGCTGCTGCACACAGTTGTTTTATCCTCCCAGATTGTAAACCTACTGTACCTGAATTGTAACTCACCTTTAGCACAGGTTTGGAAAGGCAAGTAAAAAAAAAAATCCAAAAGACTAAATTATTTTGCTTCTTGCAGTTTTGAGTGCACTCAATGCAAATTGTATCACATCGGAACACTGAAAGCTCAGGAAAGCTATATATAAAATATGTTAGTGATAATAAAAAGGTCCATTTGTAGAATATTTTTATTTTAAATATGTTTCAAGTACCGGCAGGTCTGCCACAGGATCTCCACTCAAAAAGCTTAACTTGTTTTCCTAAAGTTCTGTTAAATCAGAGCAACTAGAAACAGCAGCAGAGTCTCTCAAATCTTTGGGCTTTTATAATTGTATTGCAGACTGATTATATTCATTGTGTATTTATGTTTTCTGCAAAGTATCTTTTTTTTTTTTATTAACAGCTCCTGAACAAATATATTTACATATCTGTGTCTTATGAAAAATTCCATTTACCGTCTCAGAAATGGCAGCAAGGAAAACCTGAACTGCCAAATCTACTTCATTAGTGTGGCAGAGATGCATTTTCCAAATGTTAATAAAAATTCCAACATGCTGATAAATTAGCGCTTCTAAGGAGCATGTGACACCTTGGTTAACATATTCAACCTCAATTATATTTCTCTTCAGCACCCTGTTATCTGGAACCTTTGCTGGCAATCAGAGGTGCTGTTTTTCAGCCGGACAATTTTCTAGATAATGTAGCTTATCAACACTGTGGGTAAACTTTCCAATGAAATCAGGCTGCACTGAAGCACACACATGCTAATTGCATCCCTTTTTTATGCATATGTACAGACTGTCTCTTCAAAGAAATCAGTGGTCCATTGAGGCACCCAGTTAGCTGGAAGAATTGCTACTTGCAAATGAAAATTACCAAACAAACTCATGATAAATGCTAAATGAACAGGTAGAGAGATATTCATTTTGTTCTGAAAGCCCATTCCTCATCCCGGTTGGCCCTATTCAGGAATTTTCTTTGGGCTTTTCCCACTCCCACGCAAGTCTCGCTCTCCTTCTGAATAGGAGTCGCAGCTTTAGTTTCTAAACATCAGCCAAATCTTTCTATTTTGTAACTTTTCCGACACGAGACTGGCCCACACCGCAGTGTCCCCAATTATTTGTGTTTCATTGTCAAGCTATTCGTTCAGCAGATATAGAAACTTTTAAGTTAAAGTTAAATGGCAGCATGGGCATCAATACTGAAAGCTCTTAAAAATGGGATTTAAAGGAAGAATACTCTGAGCGTATTAAGACCCTCTGAACACTAAGACTCCTCCCCATGCACAGGTTTCCTAGGTAACAGGAAGCCTATGCTGGAGGAAGGGGCAGGGTCTTTGAGCCTGCTCAGGTTTAGAGACCCCCACACTGAATTTATCCTTTTTACTTTCTGTACTACTGCCTATGTAGCAGTCAACCTACGGGGCGGGGGACCCCTAAACTTGGATAGCGCCTAGGCACATGCCTATTGTGCCCATTGGTTAATCCAGCACTGAAGGAGTTTGGGTGCCGGCAGATCCACTGCTGCATGGGCCATTCTAGGCCGAATAGGAACTGTTCCAACAAAATCGCTTTGGCTACCTTCACCCAATCTTTTCTGGGAGCAGCCACTTCCAAGCAACGTCCTCAAGTCAATGGAATAGGTTCCTTGGGTTTTCTCCAGTCTGTAGCGCTCCCCGGCAAAATCACTGTTGGTAGGTTTCTGGGGCGAGTCCTGCTCGCTCTAGAATAACAGATTTGTCTTCCTGATATATAGCCCTCACTTCTGGATTGGTAATTTAGAAGGCATCTTGACTACTCTTGGTGAACAGATTCCAGGTAGCCCAGATTCCAGGTAGCCCAGATTCCAGGTAGCTGTCCTCTGGCCAGCCTGCCTGTCATGCTCTGTGGTCAAAGTTTTTTAGGAAACATTCAGGGTCTTTTCCTGGTATCATCTTAAGCAGTGTTGGTGACACAGGAGCTGGACTGATCGCACAGCTTGTGCTATCTGGGTTAGCACAAGCCATCACCTGTTCTTGCAGTACACCTGTTCTTGCAGTACCTGCTGCTGACTAAATTGGGTTTTGCATAGCATTCTGCAGTTGCTGCTGCCCTGTAGCAAGGACCTGGATCACTTGCTCCATCTTAAATTCTATCCTCTGCCTCCAAACTGGGTCACTCTCTGGGAAAAGGAGAGGAGGAAAAATACCTGCTGACCTTTCCAGCCCTGACTGCACAAGTGGGAGCCAGCCCCCTTGGCCTGTGGTTAGAGATGTGCATTTGTTTATCACGAATTAGGCAATTTCAACTAAATTTCCTAATTCGTAGTGGTTCGAGGGACCTGAACCACGAAACGGATTTTCCCCGAACTTCGGGGAAAATTCGTTTTTTGGGTCAGTGCGGGGGGGGGGGGGGGGGAAGAGCACATTTATTAAAAAAAAAAAAACCACCCCAACCCTTCAATTTTATTTTCTTACAACTCCCCCACCATTCCAATCCCTCCTCAAGACTTACTAAAAGCCCTGGTGGTCCAGCAGGGTCCCGCGAGCGATATCTCCCTCTGGGCCGTCGGGTTGTCTGGCCTGCTATGAATCAAAATGGCGCCGATGGCCCTTTGCCCTTACGATGTCACAGGGGCTACCGGTGCCATTGGTCGGCCCCTGTCACATGGTAGGAGCAATAGACGGCCGGCGCCATCTTGTGCTCCTACCATGTGACAGGGGCCGACCAATGGCACCGGTAGCCCCTGTGACATAGTAAGGGCAAAGGTTATCGGCGCCATTTTGAATACTGGTCGCCAACGGCCCGAGTGCAGGAGATCGCTCCAGGACCCCCACTGGACCATCCCAAGACTTGCCAAGGTAAAGCTAGCGCGTCGACAACGTGCGTCCAAACGCGAGTTAACAGTGCGCTCCGCCAGAGCGCACTGTACTGTATTGGCCTGACATATAGCTATCGCATGTAGCTCATGTTAAGATAAAATGAGCTAGGGTCAATGCTGTCTAAATACAGAAATAAACCACAGGCTGGATTACAATAGACATTGTGCTAGGTGTGAAGAATTTATTCATAGTGCCTGGTGCCAGCCTTAGATGTCAACAGTTTTAAGCCAAACAAGAGACACTTTTGTTGGTATAAGCCTCTGTGGTCACTGGAGCTTCAACTTGGACCTAGCTTCCTGTTTTGTTTTGGGGGGTTTTTTTTTCAGATAAGACAAAAAAAAAAAGTGTATTTGTATTTTAAATGTGCAGTTTTGATTTTAACAGAAATTCTTGTGTTCAGGTAAATGTAGAACACCTCAATTGCTAGAGCACTTGAAGAAGCCTTTGAAAAACTAATCTGTACTTAGCTCCGTCCAATTCGACCCCTCACCTACCTACCCCAATTCTTGCTTTTTTATAGATTGTTTTAGAGGCACAAATGCAACTTCTCAAAAAGTAACCAGTTAGGTAAACTGAATTATACTCCACCTTTCAGCCTATCATTCAGACTTTACATCTTATCCCTGCCAGACTCTCCCCAAACACTTGTCTGGTCTGTCTTTACTAGATTGTAAGCTCCATGGCGCAAAGACAATCTCTTATGTGTATCTGCACAGCGCAGTGTACACCTTGTAGTCCTATATAAATGTTTAGTAGTATAAATACATTTCAGAAAAACTGTAAAGCACTATAAAGTAATGGGATGGGGTGGGAGGGTATATGGTAGGGGAGGGCTGTCATGCTTAGAGAGGGATGAGAAAAGCAAAAAAAAAAAAAAAAAAAGAACAGAAGAGTTTGCAGCTATGGAAATTCCACTCAGGAAACCCAGTGTCCCTGTTGAGTCCCCTTGTGTTTGTTTCAAAACATTTGATCATTTTAATTTTCAAGGGATGTGTTTTAAGTAAGGTATGTGTCTACTTGAAAGTCCACACAGAGGAAGGTGATTTTCAAACACAAAGTCCCTACACAACATTGAGTCTGAAAAATGGGGTTTGTTTTTCCCAAGTTTTATCAGAAGACCAAGAAGATGGGGAGGAAGACGAAACACAAGATTCTCTAACTCTTTTGGACTTCCCTTTCTTCACAGGCTGACCAGGATCACCTTTACCTGACTCCAACCCTGCTCCGCCTACAGCATCGCCTGTCGTTGATGATGTAGCTGGCGCAACATCAGGAAGCAAATGGGTTCTCGCAGCTCCCGCGCCGCATTCAATGCCCCTCTGTCGACCCTCCAATACCTGCTGCTGATGGTCGCCCTCCTAAAGTGAGCTGCCAACTGCACTTCACCACGCTTCTTGACCTGATGTCCCAGATAGATCATCCGCAGATGACAGACCTGCCAACACAAGAGGGGCAAGATGAAAAGACCCCGGCCCACCCCCAAGCGCTGCAGCCTGCCAGGCGCTAGTGTTACCAGAACCCCCTTGACCCACCGGCAAGGCAGACCCCAATTGCCAAACATCTCTGGTCTCTCCAACCCTTGCAACCCCTCCCCCCTCCCAACAGCTTTATCCCTGGGACACCAACCCATGCTTTCCCAGCCATAGGGCATGCTATACATGCCCAACCCCCACCCACCAAGGGCAACTCCAAAAGGAGGAACAGATCCCATAACGAACCCACCCTCCCATGAAGAACCTTTGGAAATCATATCCAGGACCCCACCCACTGGCCATCCAACCCGGCAAATTAGGTCCATCACTTCCCTTTCGCCAAACACCAAGTTCATGGCCTGAATAAGGATTGCCGGAAGCAGCTGAAGGGACAGGAAGAGGGACAAAAATCACAGCGAGGAGTTGCAGAGGCACCTCCCCCACTGGAAACAGCTGGCCCAGAACAAACAAAAGAGGATGATGCAAGGGTCTTACCTCGTCCCCTGACACTTCTGCCGGAAGGAGCCGGCACCACTCGCTGGGGTGGGCTGGAGCAGCAGAAGACGCATCGATCGCACTGCTCACACATTAAAACACTGGGGGCTGAGCGGGAGGAGGGAAACAAACCTGAAATCTGGCCCAGAGCGACGGGGGCACTGCACCCTTGCACTCCTCACCCCCACTAGAATTCACCGCTTCTGACACCTGCTCGGCCGTGACCAAGACACCAGGATCCTGCCAAGGAGGGAAGGAGGAGGGGGGCAGGGGAGAAGGAGGGGAGGGAAAGGAGGGAAAGTAGTGAAAGGGAAAAGAAAGGCATGTGCACCTTGCACGCGCCGAGCCCAAGGGGAGCCCCGATGGCTTTCCCTGTTCCCTCCAAGGCCACTCCAAAATCAGAGCGGCCTTGGAGGGAACATGTTTTGAATCCCCCCCACCTTTCCCTCCTTTCCCCTATCTAAACCCCCCCCCCCCCGGCCCTACCTAATACCCCCCCCCTACCTTATTCGATGGAGTTACGCCTGCCTCTGGAACACCCCCGGCCCCACCCCCGGCCCACCATCCCGCCCTCGATCCGCCCATTTTCGAAAGGCCCGGGACATACGCACTTCCCGGGGCTTGCATGCGCCACCGAGCCTATGCAAAATAGGCTCGGCACGTGCAGGGGTAGATTTTTGGGGGTTACACGCGTATCTTACGCATGAAACCCTTTGAAAATCTACCCCTATATGCTTTTGCTGACTAGAGCTTTATGATATTATTACATCATTTGTTTGTTTACACTTGTTACCAGGCAATAGCCATTCCTCCACAAACACCACCTTGTAACCTTAGGAACACAAACAAGTAACTAAGGAGACAGCCAGTGAGAATGCAGAACCATACTTCTAGGTAACAAACTTCTCCCCAATTGAAACACTTTTATTGATAACATTTTCAGTTAGTGCGCACTAACAGTCAGTTAGTGTGCACTATGTCCCAAAATTAAAATGACATGAAAACAAAAAAATAACACATCCCTCCTATTTAACAGTTTCCAGACTTGATCTTCTGAATGATATGTAGCTAATGGATTTTTATCCCCAAACCTATGATTTTACACTTTCTAGCTCAGAAGCTATTTTTCCAAAACCTTAGCCTCTCTTCCAGTTTGGGGTTTTTTTTTTCAAGTCTTCCATCATTTTTTCACCTCTTCTGGCATATTCACTCTGTTACAGATTTTTGTATTATCTGCAAACACATTTTTCCCTTAACAATGTCACTAATAAAGTATTGAAAAATAAAAATATTCCAAGCATCAAGCCCTGGGATACCCCACTGGTCAGTTTACTGTCTTCTGAGTAGACCCCATTGACCACTATATTCTGTTTTTTGTCACTCTTAGGTTCCTCACCCTGATTTACAGTTTTCAGTCCTACTCCCATACCATCCAGTTTGTTTATCAGTTTTCTGTGCAGAGTTGTATCAATAACCTGACTGAAGTCCAGATTGCTAAGATGCACTGAGCCATCACTTTTGTCACTTAATTTAAGAACTCAATCAAATTTGACAAAATCTTCCTTTTGTGAATATATGCTGTCTGGTATCTTGTAGTCTACATATTTCAAAGTACTTTAATATTATTTCCATAGATTTCCATACTAGATTAATAGGTCTGTAGTTGCCCGCCTTATCTTTGTTCTCACTTGTATGGCGGGACCCTATTTGCTCTCCTCTGATCACTCAGAATCTCTCCTGTCTTCAAGGACAAGTTCAACAGAGCAGTGAGGGGTGCAGTCAGAACACTTCTGAATTATTTCAGTATCCCGGGGTGTACCCCAACAGGTCCCATGGCCTTATCCATGCTCATTTGTGTAAGTACTTCAAAGTACCTCCTTCCTGTATAAATGATTTTATAGAACAAACCATCTGGCAGGCCAGTACTTTAATTTATATTCTTATTTCTCTATTTTTATTCCCCCACCAAGCATCCACACAATAGCAGTGACCTTCAGATTTTCAAGGTCACCAACAAGAAGAATTCCTATTAGCTTAACATATGTGGAAATAAGCTATACCATGCCAGTTTGCTTTACAAACTAATATTTTATAAAACCAACTAGCAAGCATATTTGTTTAATATTATCAGCAGATGGACATACTATTGAAGCAGGTGTTTTTTAGTTTCAGTTTTATGGCTAAACATTTTCTTCATGCCAATGTTTCTTAGGTCAAGTAGAGTCTACCCTTTATTTCCTGGATGTTTATGTTTTTATGCCACTTTAAACATATAAAATCTACCTGTGGATCACGTTTGGTTCTAGAATGACACTCATATCATTAAATCCATCCAGTTTCAAAAAGCTGGGTAGTAGAATGATGCTCCTATCATTAAATCCATCCAATTCAAAATGTCCCATGCTTACACTTATTATCATTATTTGTATTATTCTCATGGAATCATTGCCAGAGTACTCTAGTTAAAACTACAGAAATAAATACAAAAACATTGGCATGCACTTTAAATGAATGCAACAAGATTACCGTAACAGCATCCTGCTTGGAAACAAACTTTCCAAAACTGTCAAAAGGTTGTGGCTACAGCTTTTTATCACCAGGTTCTTTGTTTGCAAGGTTTCTTAATCTCAGCACTTGAGTGAGAGAAAGACCTTTCCTGTGTTCTGTTTAAACATAAGTAGGCCAGGTGGTGCAAGCACTTGACAAAGGACTAATAACAAACTTGTAAATGCATTTTTGAAGAAACATTTACAGTTACTATGTAATAAAATGAACAGAATGTTGTAGAATGTCAAACTGGGCACCATAAAAATAAATGTAAGTCCCAAGGAAAATTTTAAAAAAGGAAAAAAAAAAAAGGTTGCATATGTATATAACGTTCAGCAGATGGATGCAATATTAACATAGTGACTTTTCAGTTGTCCTTTTACAGCTTCTAGGTTTTCTTGGCTAACTTGGCAACACATAGGCATTGTTTGAAATTTTTTTTTGGGGGGGGGAGGGGGATTTGGACAATACTGCAACAGATGTCCAGACCAATAAAAGAAATTCCTGCAGGGCTATGCTTAATTTGTGTGATTGATCCATTTTGGGTGCATGGGCCCCCGCTCACTGGCATGTAGCTGCCTTTTAGATTAGCTCAGCAGTTGGGATTTCATGCCATATGCTCCAATGGTTTATTGGCACTTTGACGACACTGCCAGTATAGCGGTACATGTTGGCCACAGTAATGAAATACAACAACTGGCATTACAGTTCAAGAGTTTCTAGGCATTGTGTAAACAGTGGAAACGGTATGCCCATATTTCATTTCAAATGTTTTGCTCCACTATTACAATACATCATAAAACCCCCCCAAAATAAATCTTCTGTGGTTGAACTTCTGCAAAAAAATTTTTAAAACCCTATTGTTACATTACTGTGTGATTAAATATAATCAATAATTATGCTGTCTACAGCCATTTAGAGTTTATCATTAATTCTGACATTTCTTTTACTTGTGGCGGTACAAAGAAAAGACCAATAGCTAAGCCAGTATGGTTTCCAGAAGCAGATATGAGACTCATAAACCCTAGGGAGAATTCCAGGGCTGAATATAACAAAAAAAATATTAAAACAATCAGCATGATGGATGATTGTACTGGCCAAAATCCCAAAAGAAACTCTTGAAAAATAAATGCACAATTAAAACTGCTAGTTACCAAAAGTCAAATTAGAGCCAAAATATTTATTTTTCTTGTTCTTCCTCATTTGAGGTGAATCAACAGCTTTGCTGTACATCTCATACGCCACTTTTCCATACACTGCTTTAATGAAATGATTTTGCTGGCTGTTCCACCACATATTGTACAACATAATAGTTATTTTTTAATATGTTCTGCCCAATGCAAAGTGTCAATGATTTACTCCTCTTTACTAAATATTTAATCAATTCAGATGGCATGATCAGTAATTAAAGTATTAATTCTGAAGCACAACTGCTAATGCTCACTCACCTATTAAACTTGCCAAGGATGCTATGTTAATTATCTTTCCATATTCTTGATTCAGCTTAATTTGATCTGCAGTAGGGAAGTGCTGTTGTTTTAAACGACATAGACAATGTCAACAATATTGCATACTTTGTTCCATATCATTTATAAATTGAAATAGTATTAAAATCCACATAATTTTGGTTTTAGATTTTTTTTTTTTTCATTTTAGTGCATACTATTGAATTTACTGCACACCATTTGCAATAGTACGCACTATGGGCTGAATTTTGAAAGCACTGCTCACACTAAAAGGCCCATATATGCGAGTATGTGGGCTGCATGTGAGCGACACGGATGTTAAAAGCTGCTAATTATTGGGTCGATTTTAAAAGGCGCACGCGGTCACACGTGTAAACCCCGGTTTTTACGCATGTGAGCCTTTTAAAATCCGTGCGCACACAAATAAAAAAGGCCAGAGGAGGGGTCAGGCATGGGCATAGGCCTTCTGGGGCAGGAC
The DNA here is from genome assembly GCF_901001135.1 of Rhinatrema bivittatum. Lineage (NCBI taxonomy): Eukaryota > Metazoa > Chordata > Amphibia > Gymnophiona > Rhinatrematidae > Rhinatrema > Rhinatrema bivittatum. Next base: position 403,195,297 of record NC_042618.1, on the reverse strand, counting down.
CAATGGTTATGCACGTAAAGCCGTATTTTAAAACTCGAGGCTGCAGCGTGCTGTGGTTTGTTAGCCCGTGGTACACTGGGCTTGTCTAATCATAGATTGCCAGAACACTTAATATGCACCGTCCAGGGCTAAATTTTTAGTGCAGACACTGTATGAAGTGAGATGTCTAGAGTGTGCACTTATCTTAATCCACGTAGAAACAGATGGCATGAACGGTCCTGAAGTGCATCCTCCTGGATGTAGACATCTCACTTCATACAGTGTCTGCACTAAAAATTTAGCCCTGGACGGTGCATATTAAGTGTTCTGGCAAGACAAGCCCAGTGTACCATGGGCTTCATAAAATAAGCCAAAAAGCATACTGTGGCTATTTATGACGGTTGCATTATACACTCTCACAGAGTTCTTTCTCACAGCTGAATCTTAATATTGTGATTTGTCTCTACTTTTCAAGCTTGTTTTGGGTCATAATTATAGTGAGATTGGTTCACTTCATGAATTGGCTCTGTTGTCTGAAATTGGACTGGATGTCAGGAGCGAGAACATATCACACAGATGATGTATGTCTTCTTCAAGCCTTTCAAAGAATATACTGAAGCACTGAGTTTAGTCATGGCCATTTTGGGTGAAGCCATCCCTGTAGGAAACTATCTGGAGCAGGTTTTAGAGGAATTTCTGAATGAGCAGGATTTGTCAAAGAAGGTACTAGCTGCTTGTTGACTGCTTAAACCAGCAAAGTTGAAAAAGGTTAAAACCTCTCACCTGGTGGGATTGTTACACGTTAGCCAATATGTGTGACCAACATGTGAAAGGCAGAATCCCCTCAAGTACAATGCTCTAACACACTGGAAAAATGTTGGGAGCAATGGCTGAGGAAGAATTGTCAAAAGAGTGAGTACCGGGGAAGAAGCAGGTTATCCTTCCAGCTCTGTTATTATCAGCAGTTCCCATCAGTTGCATCCTCATCTCCCTCCCTTGAGACACAAATCTCTTTCTGCCATTGAAGAAATGGCTCCCATGTCAAAGGCGATAGCATCAGTAGTTGGCAGCGGAGGCTTAAGTCAGCACTTTCCTCTGGAAAATTTTTCAGAAATTTAAATCAGGCATTACCTGTCTGAGCTAATTGAGAACATGGTCATAGATTCTTGGCCTATTGAGCATCCATGGCTTTAGTCTAGCCAGACCATGCCAAAGTAGCACAGCACTTTCTTTCCTTCCCTAACCAGTGTGTCTAGTGAAAGGGTATGATCTATAATGGAGGATATTGTGAGTCCACATCATTCATATTTGGTACCAGAGTTGGTAGAACAATTGGTTTGTTTTTTTGTCTATCAAAATAAACCTCTCTCCCCTTCTTTTCCCAGAAATCCCATCTCTTACCTAATACTTAGGGTGGAACTCTCTCACCTATATATCTTCTACCCCTTCTGGGGTAGAATTCTCTCTCTCATATCCCTCCTGCCCTTTAAGTGTCTTGGATGGAACTCTCTCCCTCATATCTGTGCACTGCTATTAGTGACATCAGTAGCATGGGATCTACTTAGTGTTTGGGTACTTGCCAGGTTCTTGTAGCCTGGATTGGCCACTGTTGGAAACAGGATGCTGGGCTTGATGGACCCTGGGTCTGACCCAGTATGACAATTTCTTATGTTCTTATGCCCCTTCCCAGGTTCCTGTGGTAGAAATATCTCCCTCATATCTGTCCTGCCCCTTCTTAATTGCCTGGACTGGAACTCTGTCTCTCACATCACTCCTGATCCTTAAGTGCCATGGATGGAACTCCCTCCCTAATATCTGTTTTGCCCCTTCCTAAGTCCCTGGGATGGAGCTCTCTGTCACATCTGTCCTACCCCTTCCTAAAGTCCTGGGGTAGAACTGTCTCTCACATCTATCCTGCCCCTTCCTAAGTCCCTGGGATGGAAATCAATCTCACACATATCCACAGCCCTGAGATCCTACGTTGACACTCAGCTCTGAGTAGCCTTGGAAGTGAGAATCTCTGTCCTGAGATGCAAAGGTCATAGACTCTCAGCTCTGAGCAGCCTTGAATTGAGACTTTCTGCCCTGAGTACCAAGAGTTACAGACTCTCAGCCCAAGTAGCCTTGGGACTAAGACTCTCTGTCCTGAGATCCAAAGGTCACAGAGTCTCACAGCTCCAAGTAGCTTCAGGACTGAGACTCTTTGTCCTGTAATCCAAGGGTCACAGACTCTCAGCTCTGAGTAGCCTAGAGACTGATATTCTCTGCCCCAAGTCTAAAAAGTCACAGACTAAGACTCATTACCAAACACAATAAGTGAATGAAGTGTAAATGGTTTTAAAAGGTGTGTGAAAGGACAGTAGCAAATGTTGAAGCCTTGTTGACTGGTACTGCTGCTCACAAGTTTGGAACTTGTGCTAGTTCAACCTCATTGTGAGATTGTTCCATGAATGTTCATGTGTTTTTTTGAAGGCTTCCATGAATGGAACATATTAGTGTACAAATGCTATTTTTTCCAAAGGGCCTAGGATGGGTTTTTCAAGCTAGAGCTCTCTAAAATGAATTCAAACTACAAAACACTTAAGAAGTGATGTAAACATATAACATTTAATAAATATGAAAAAATATAGAAAAACAAGGCAATCAGGAACACTGGTCCTAAAAGCCCCGCTCCTTAAGCTGTTGGAGTTGAAGGTGCTGGGTCCTTGAAAATCCACTCTAGAGTGGATGGTATCTTCTATTGTTGAGATGCCATATGCTCAAAAATGGAATTCAGACCATCCACCGTCGACTCCAACACCCTGAGATCTGCCTGAAGATCCTGGACCATCATCAGGATCTGCTGTAGGAGAGATACTGTTCCATCTGCAGCAGATCCTGAAGGATGCCCTGGGGTTCAATTGGGAGAAGTAAAATGAGGGAAGAAACAGAGGGGAAATAAGGTGTACGGCATCAGCAAGAAATTTCTGTTGAAACGTTTTCAATGTCTCCTGTTAAGAGATAATTGGCAGGTGTAAAAATAAGCAAGTAAATTGAAAAATGTTCTCACATATCTTTTAAAATAGAAATTTACATGCATATATCTGCACGCGAAAGTGAAAATGTACTCATAATTTTAACTTTTATAAAATACAGAGTATGCAAGTAGAGGCTACTAATGCACATAGCATTGTGAAAATTCACTATATAATGAATATGTATGAGAAATATCTTCATATAATGAAGTCAGTGCATGCAGATATAGCTCATGCATATTAATTGTGGATATCCTGAAAACCAGATCTGTTGTGGCTCTTGAGGACTGAGTTGGCCACTACTACTTTAGGAAATATTAATATTCAGATGGTATAACTTGTACGTATTATAGAATCACATAAAAGTCATGTAATCATAAATAATTATTTCCCCTTTCCTCTCCTACCTAAAATACCACACTGAGACTACCCTCCATGTAAGCCATAGAGGCACAAACCCCTCCTTGTACTACTGACCTCTGTCAGTGATGTTAGTGGTGGTGGACTCCAGATTTGCCCCCACATCAACAGCACTGGCTGCAGCTGCTTGGCTCAGACTAGGATGCCACACTTCATTGGTATTACTTGCTGTAAAAAAATTAAAATGTAAGAGTTGAGTGCACTCATAGGGGCAGATTTTATAAGGCTTACGTGCCTTATAAAATCAGGTGGATTTACGCGAGTAGGGTGGTTACGTGCGCCGGGCCTATTTTCAAAATGCCCGGAGATGCACATAAAGCCCTGGGACATGTGTAAATCCCGGGGCTTGCAAAAAGGGGTGGGGCATGGGCAGGGTGGGGTCTGGGGCGGGGCATGGCCAGAGGCCTCAACACGGCCGCTGTACCAGGCGATCATGCACCGGCAGTCGGCCAGCGCACACAAGTTACGCCTGCCTCTGGAGAAAAATAGCCCTTGCTGCAGTTACACAATGTTAGGTTCCATCTTAGGAATTGCCACTCAGGAAAGAGATCTAGGCATCATAGTGGATAAAACATTGAAATCATCGGCTCAGTGTGCTGTGGCAGTCAAAAAAGCAAACAGAATGTTAGGAATTATTAGGAAGTGAATGGCAAATAAAATGGTGGATGTCACCATGCCTCTGTTTTGCTCTATGGTGAGACTGCACCTTGAATAGTGTTTACAATTCTGGTTGCTGTATCTACTAGGGACTTATTGTACAATTTCACACACATGAAGCAATAATTACAATTTGTAAGGTTAATAAAAATAAACCCTGTTCTCCATCTCCATACCTGGCACTTTTTGATTTTCACTTTTCAGTCACCCTGAGACTGTTGAATATTAGTTGCTGGGGGAGGGGAGGGTATAGGAGTTGCTAGCACAAAAGCATTCTCCTCATTCACACACATGCACTTTCCAACACACAGAAGCTCTATCTTCCTTAATTTCTATCATACACACACACTGTAGAGTCTCTTTCTCCCACGCACACACACACACCTGTTCTATCTGACACACACACACACACCTGTTTACTCACACACACACATCACATAGTCATATATGCATTGTCTCATATGCTTTCAAACACACACACACACACACATATATGCTCTCTCATGCTCCTTTTCTCCAGCTTTGACAGACCAGGACATTCTCCCCTCCTGTGGTTCTAAGTTCTCAACCAAGGTGCTGTTCTGGGTGTGAGCTGGGCCACATCAATGCTTTTATAAAATATTACATAAAAATAAACTTAATATTTAACAAGGTTAGAAAAAGTTTGGGTCCACGGGAACAAGCTGTGACTGCTGGCTGCAATAACAAATTCTGCCTCAGTTGTATCACATCATGCATGCTGCTGCACATGCAGAGTGCACACTAATTCAGTGTGCACTTATTTGAATTAGTGCACGATGAAAACAAAATTAGCTAAACGAAATGTAAAAATCCACAGCACAAATAATACAAAAAAAATTCAGAAAACAGTATGAAAAGAAAATGAAATGAAAATTTTCCCCATGCATACTTCAACGTTCCCAATCTATTAACACTCCTTCCCCTCTCCCCCCCCCCCACCATCCCACCCCTTTTCCTCGTCCCTCTTCCAACCAATCCCAAGACATTACCTACATCACCCGACATACTCCGTTCTCCTTTTCAGACCCTTACCATCGATAAATCATTTCTCCTGTTTAGCACTTACGTTGTTATTTTTGGTCTATATGCTATTACAAGAATTTGATATACTAGCTCTTCTTAAGGAATATCTCATTCATATAAATTTTCAATTAATATGTTAAATAAGGTTCTACGTTTTGAACGTTAAATATGGTTCTAAGTTATATGTATGTATTATGTTGTTATCCTGTAAACTGGAGTGAAGGCAAAACGCTATACTTCGGTATATAAAAAAAATCCAAATAAATAAATAAATAAATAATCTGCAGCCTACATGAAAAATAAAGAGAGACTAGTAATCCTTTTTCTGATCGTGCTAATAATGACATGGCAGTAAATGCATTTTTACTTTGCAGATTATTATAATTACTTGGCCCAAGCCATAAGTGCAGCAGAGCAGAAGATCTAGATATGGAATGGATCCTTGCCCATCAGACCCAGTTGGGCCTGGGCAAACTGTCGAGGCAGATATGCACAGGCACAAGGATAGAGGCATAGGTGCCAACTCTTGAGCACTCCCAGTATTGAACAAACTCCTTCACTGTATCCAGGGAAGAGTAATTTATATTTAGCACCCGCAAGAGGTTTGAAAAGTTGGCTCTTATGGATGGAGGAAGGAAAGATGGCTACTGGTGGCTCCTTTCAGTCAACGAATGGTTTTAAGGATGAGCTAACCGAGGAGATGACCACTCCAGCTTTTGAGCCAAGGGTCCACTATTCAACTGGGTTCATCATCTAGGAAAGAGGGGGTGAAGATGGTGAGATTAAAAGAGAGAAATAGAAAAACAACAATTATATACACACACACACACACAGTAGACTGGGATATATATATATATATATACACCAATATATTTGATATGTATGTGTTGCTAATGAGTACATACTTTTGCTTTTTTAATACATCCTGAGAACTAACCTACCAAAAAGATGAACATCTGCCGATGAGTTTTCTGTCTCAGTAATGTGTTAATTACCCAGGATATTATTGCAGCGAGTCTAATAAACAAAGCAAAAAAGTCTGCCAAAGTTTGAGAGTTTTCTTTGTATTTGACTTGCTGGGCTTAAGTTTACTTGGCAGCAAAGAAATCTCCCTTGCAAGCTTACATATAGGATTTGGTTTTCAAAGCACTTTTTGCACATAAAACTCTGATTTCCGCGCATTTCTGTGTGGGTGTGCAGGTAAAAGTGTACACACACACAAGAAGTGTTCCAGAGGTCGGAGTTAGGGTGGGGAAAGGATTTAGCGTGCAAGGAAATGCACATGCAGAACGTTGCATCCTGCTTCAAAGCAGGGTGTCACTGCGCGTGCATACCGGAAGAATCCGCAGATTTACAAAATGGACGTCATGGGTGCAAAATTCAAAGATAGGAGCAGCATAAGGCAATTTGATGTGTGAGGAGAGGGATAAAATGGTGCCACTCCCCCTCCCACTGGGCAGCGCAGGTGAAATCACCAAGAGGGCTGGGGGCAGGAGGGTCCCCCCCACCTTGGAGTCTGGCCCTTTTGGTGATTTGTAATGCTGGGGAAGGACGGGGTCAGGGTTCCCAAAGAAATGACAGATATATTATCACTGACACTCTTTCTAGGAAGCTGGCAACTCTGCCACACTCCTAGGAACCCTATTTTACTTGAATTGTATTCCGCCTTTTAGCCGATTCAACGTGGATGACGTTCAGGTACTGTAGATACTGCACGTATCCCCATAGGGCTTACAAGCTAAGACAGTAACTTTCAAACCAACGCACAGGTGCAAATATGCGCACCTTTGTCAGCCCACGCCCAAAATAGCATATGCACGTATATGCTCTCATGTTATAAAATAGTCTGGCCTTGCGCACAAATGCACCAAATTTTAAGAGGACGTGCGCCTGTGCACGCAAAAGCCGCTTCTACTACATAAGTAGGGAAATTTTAAAAGGGATGCATGCCGACGCATTTGCCAGTTTTACCAGTTCATTCCCAGTTCACCCAGTTAACAGACAGATTTCCCCAACCTCCCCCCAGGTTTGATAGGCTTCCTTCTCCCCAGTTACCCCTGACCTTTTAAACCCCTCCATAATGGATCGTTAATTTTGTTTTGGGACTTACACGCCATCCAGTGATCTGTGAGACAGCCAATCAAGCAGATAAATGCCATACTGTGCATATAAAAGATTTCTCTGCACGGAAAAATCTGCACCCTGCCTAAAGCCTGACCACACCCATGCTCTGCCCCTTTTTGAGAAGTTCCAAGATGTGCGCATTGCAGCATTTTCGTGCGCATCCAGGAAGCTCTTAAAATCCAACTGGCGTGTGAGAGCGCAACATATTTGCATATCCCCTAATTAATGCATCCATCAGGCTTTTAAAATTCCCCTTTATGCTTGCACCTGAAGGTTGAAGTGACTTGCCCAAGGTCACAAGGAACAGCAGTGGGATTTGAACCTTGATTTCCCTGGTTCACAGCCTGCAGCTCTAACACTTTACTCCCTATTGCCTGCCTCTCACCCTTCCCCAGCATCTGCCCCCTGGGGAAGTGGGAGGCTGGTGACTGATGGGAGTTTGTGTGTGTATGGCATACTCTCATAGGGCTGGTACAAGGATATTAGATACCCAAATTAATTTTACAGCTTTTCGTTCCCCCTTACCTCCCCTCTCCACACAATTAAAAATTATGCTATGTTTTCCATTTTAAAATGTATTATCCACTTCCTCAACCTAAAATGGAGATTTCATATGGAAAAGGGACATTCAAAGTAAAATCTTCTGAAGTAAAAATACCACTTACAACATGTATATTATTATTATATTTACATGCACTGCCAAAAAGGCACTTTCAATAATAGTAGTTTAATAAGCTTAATAAACTGCCTTTTTCATAATGAACAAGGCAGTTTACTGGATCTCATGTGGTATTAAGCCTATGGCAAAATACACTAGTTGCGGACTTTGCCCAAAGAAAGCCATGAATAAACTAACCTACAAATCCAATATAGTAAGCCTTCCATATACTAATTGCATCCCTCAAACAATAAGAACTCCTCCTATGAAAAGCAAAACATCAAAAATTACACCAGGCCCCAGTAAACACCAATACATCTACCATTAAAAAAACAGAACAAGCCAGGCTATTGTAAATCCGTACAGAGAAAATAAAAGCTAACAGAATATCTCACTTCAGTCACACATCCAGAACAAAGACAGACCTTCACCCAAAACAGAATAGAGACCATACAATATAAATAGAAAGGTGCAGACAAAAGCTGAACTGGAAATCACAAGAAACCAAACTCTGTATGCAATCCAAACATTGAATACAATCAAGAAACATAAAAACATTAACTATACCAATAAAAAGAATGCCAAATTAGATGATGAACAGAAAATCATCCAATAAACACAAACTGAAAAATGTTTAAAAAATTACCAAACACCAATAAAATATTTCAAAATAGCAGACACATCACATCCAATAATTAAAAATGCTTCGAAGTGTCTAAAAAAGTAGAATATAAATCAAATAAAGTGTAAATAAATAAATAAATAAATAAAACTAAGGATGAAAAACATCTACCATTCTCCATTCCTGGGAACTATAGATTTCCAATCACCCCATGTTTGGGGTTTGTCTAATTGCTGGCCACAATTAGCCAACCTCAGTTAGTGAAAGAACTCTCAGGTAAAAGAAAGGCCACAGAGAAGGAAGATATTTATAATACCTGCTGCAAATGGTGTTATTTTTAGAGTCCTTTCTAGATGTCTGGGAACTAAAAGTTATTTTTTCCAAAGGATATGCAGATACTAAAATGCTTATATGCTGAAACTATGAGAACTGTTAGCCCAAGGTCAGACTAGAAACCTGGGAGTAACAGAGGGGGTGGCAGTAAACCCCAGACAGTACCAAGCAGATGTGCTGGATTGTGATAAAAACAGTAGGAGGGAGGGGGGATTCCGCTCCTGCTTTTTGCAAGTTAGGATAAAAGTAAGCAGAGCTGTGAGAACAGCAGCGTCGCCTGTTACTTATTTCAGACTTCCGGAGCTGAACGGATTTTCTTGGGCCCATTTCATCTGTCATTAGGAACCTAAGATTTACTTTCTTTATAGGTATCTTTTAATACCTTTCTAATTATTATTATTATTTTCTTGCAATCATCTCTCCAGTGCTTGCTGTTTACCATTTGTGTTATTATCCTCTTGCTTAGGAAGTGCTCAAATAAACCTTCCATCTAATACCTGGATCCTGGTGTACTCACTCAGTGTATGTGTGCATGTTTGTTTGTGTATTGGAGAAGCCCTGAGGTATAGAAGCCCTGAGGTATCTCCCTCTTTCCTGAGAATTAGCCCTGAGGTAGGCCTGTGGGAGTACAGGCAAGCTCCTTGGTATATTCTCTGTGTGTGTGGCCAAAACCCAGACCACCCTGAGATTCTCGAAGCTTGGAGTAGGGAGCAAAAACTTTAACCTGTTTCACACACACACACAGAGAAATGCATTCACTCACACACATATACACACACATAGGGGCTGATGCAATACAGTGCACTCAGCCGAGCGCACTCTATAACCCGCAGTTGGACGCGGGTTGTATAGGCGCTAATTAATCCCCTTAAGCAATAAGGGGATTAGCACCTCTATAACGCATGTCCAACACGGAGTGAATCTAATAGCGCTCATCACATGCAAATGCATGAGATTGATGCTATTAGCATTCACTCCAGATGCAAAAAAAAAAAAGTGTGTCTAGGATGCACATTTAGCAATCAGAAATTAACGCCTGCCTTAAACCAGTATAGAAAAGCAGAAAAAAACTGCTTTTCTGTACTGCCTCCTACTTAATATTGTTGCGATATTAAGTAGGAGGAAAAAGTAAACAAATTTTAAACAAAAAAAAAAAGTTTAAAAAAATGCCAGCAGTCGGGTGCAGGAAATGGAAACTCAATTGAGAAGCATCTGTTTCCTGAACCCCCTGGCTGTACGGTTTTCCTAACCAGGGGCAAGGAGGCACTAGGGGCATGCAAGCGATCCTAGTGCCTCCTTGCTAATGTGACCCCCTAATTTAAATATTACATGGCACCCCTGGGGGGGCCCTGGGGCGCATTAAGAAAGCGGGCTCTGACTGTTCAGCGCCCGCTTTCTCCGCCAAAATATTGCATCGGCCCCATAGGCCCTCTCTCGCTCTCACACACACACAGGCACTCACAAATACACACAAATCCCAAAGAACTTGCAGTCTAAGTGGGTACCTGAGGCAAAGGGAACAAAAGTGACTTGCCCAAGGTCACAAGGAATGTTAGTGGAAGAACTGGAATTGGAATCCTGGCTTCCTTAGTTCCCAGGCCATTGTTCCAACCACTAGGTCATTCCTTCTGTAGTTAGTTCCTAGTATAAATTGGCCTGCCTGAAAATTACCCTTCTCTCTGGGCCTACAAGTATGCACCAGCTTGCATGATGTGCATGCTTTAGCGGGATTATAAACAGGGCATGCCCGGAAATTTGTTTTGGTTGGGACATTAAAACATTATGTAGGCATTCATTCTTCAAATCTATGTGTGCTATCTTATGTTACCTCAACCACCTGCACCAATAGCAGGTGCAAAAAGTACAAACTCCCTTTGTAAGTGCATAGTTTATGCTAGTTAATTAACAAAAAAAAAAAAAAAAAGACACTAACTGGATTGTTTTTCTTTGAAAATCAGCTAAAAGGACACACATTAAAAGTGCCCACATACTTTGAGGTTAGGCAGCATATTGACATTGGGAGAAATTTTGTAACATCAAGCACAAGTTAGCCAGCACACACGCTTCCAAGGAACACCAAATTTCAAAGCGGATTTACACGTACAAATGCACTTTGAAAACTATCCTGTCAAAACTACATGCACACAACTCCACCTGCTTTTGGCACTCATGACTTCACTTTGAAAATTATCCTGGCAAAACAATGTGTGCAAAATTAACACTGGATATTTGGGACACATAATGTTGCTGAGAGAATTTGCATGCATACTTTTAAAATAAAAAGTCTGCACTTGTGTCCCAACCCCACCCAGACTCTAACCCCCTGAAAACACCTCTCCCCAATGCATGCAGCGCTAGGCCGGCCACAGCATTTAGAACAGACTTGGTTGTTCAGGTCAGGAACAAAAAGTTTATTTACAGGAGTTTCAAAGAAAATTTAGCAAAACCAAACAGTAGCTCACCCAACATAAATATGAAGCAGCTCCCTGGGCCTCCTTAACCTTTCTGGGACCTGATCTTTTATACTGTTAGGTAGGGATCCTCCTGAGACCCAGAATTCTTTGCGGCCCTGTGCCTTAAGGCAGACTGAGCCAAATGGCTCTAGCCTGTGTTTTACGGTGGTTTGGCGGATTCTTTTGTATACTCTCTCACATCCCTCCTCCTCAGCTCACCCCTGCTAATGTGAATGCCTGCCTGTGTCAGGAACACCTCTCTTGACAAGAAGTCAGCATTGACGTACTCCTTCCCCATCCTATGCTGAAGGGCTGCAAAGCCAGTAACCACCTGATCACCCTGGAATTGGTCTCTTTGTCTTGGTTTATCCATATGAGTGGTTGGTGGTCTGTGACCTGGTTAAACTGCCATCCCAGGAGGTAATATCATAACGCTTCGAGGGCCCATTTTACCCCTAAGGCCTCTTAAGAACATAAGAACATAAGAAAATGCCATACTGGGTCAGACCAAGGGTCCATCAAGCCCAACATCCTGTTTCCAACAGTGGCCAATCCAGGCCATAAGAATCTGACAAGTACCCAAAAACTAAGTCTATTCCATGTTACCATTGCTAATGGCAGTGGCTATTCTCTAAGTGAACTTAATAGCAGGTAATGGACTTCTCCTCCAAGAACTTATCCAATCCTTTTTTAAACACAGCTATACTAACTGCACTAACCACATCCTCTGGCAACAAATTCCAGAGTTTAATTGTGCGTTGAGTAAAAAAGAACTCTCTCCGATTAGTTTTAAATGTGCCACATGCTAACTTCATGGAGTGCCCCCTAGTCTTTCTACTATCCGAAAGAGTAAATAACCAATTCACATCTACCCGTTCTAGACCTCTCATGATTTTAAACATCTCTATCATATCCCCCCTCATCCGTCTCTTCTCCAAGCTGAAAAGTCTTAACCTCTTTAGTCTTTCCTCATAGGGGAGCTGTTCCATTCCCCTTATCATTTTGGTAGCCCTTCTCTGTACCTTCTCCATCGCAATTATATCTTTTTTGAGATGCGGCGACCAGAATTGTACACAGTATTCAAGGTGACATTTTCTGTTTTATTCACCATTCCCTTTCTAATAATTCCCAACATTCTGTTTGCTTTTTAGACTGCCACAGCACACTGAACCGACGATTTCAATGTGTTATCCACTATGACGCCTAGATCTCTTTCTTGGGTTGTAGCACCTAATATGGAACCCAACATTGTATAATTATAGCATGGGTTATTTTTCCCTATATGCATCACCTTGCACTTATCCACATTAAATTTCATCTGCCATTTGGATGCCCAATTTTCCGGGCTCACAAGGTCTTCCTGCAATTTATCGCAATCTGCTTGTGATTTAACTACTCTGAACAATTCTGTGTCATCTGCAAATTTGATTATCTTACTCGACATATTTCTTTCCAGATCATTTATAAATATATTGAAAAGTAAGGGTCCCAATACAGATCCCTGAGGCACTCCACTGTCCACTCCCTTCCACTGAGAAAATTGTCCATTTAATCCTACTCTGTTTGCTGTATTTTAGCCAGTTTGCAATCCATGAAAGGACATCACCACCTATCCCATGACTTTTTACTTTTCCTACAAGCCTCTCATGAGGAACTTTGTCAAACGCCTTCTGAAAATCCAAGTATACTACATCTACCGGTTCACCTTTATCCACATGTTTATTAATTCCTTCAAAAAAGTGAAGCAGATTTGTGAGGCAAGACTTGCCTTGGGTAAAGCCATGCTGACTTTTGTTCCATTAAACCATATCTTTCTATATGTTCTGTGATTTTGATGTTTAGAACACTTTCCACAATTTTTCCTGGCACTGAAGTCAGGCTAACCGGTCTGTAGTTTCCCAGATCACCCCTGGAGCCCTTTTTAAATATTGGGGTTACATTTGCTATCCTCCAGTCTTCAGGTACAATGGATGATTTTAATGATAGGTTACACATTTTTACTAATAGGTCTGAAATTTCATTTTTTAGTTCCTTCAGAACTCTGAGGTGTATACCATCCGGTCCAGGTGATTTACTACTCTTCAGTTTGTCAATCAGGCCTACCACATCTTCTAGGTTCACCGTGATTTGATTCAATCCATCTGTAGAGCACTTCCTCTCCCATGGCAGGAGCTTACAACTTATATAGGCCACCAGATATTTATGGTGATCCTTCGATTCACTGAGGACTGCACCTAGTTCTACCTCTGATGCGTCCATCTGAACGCTGAAGGTTTCCATAAAGTCTGGACTTATTAGGACCGGGTTGGAGCAGATTGCTTTCTTCAGCTCCCAAAACTCTGTTAGTCTGTTAGTCTGACAGCCCTTGCTAGTATCAGGGGGTAGCCCTCTGGCTACTCCATAAGCCCTTTCGGACTGAGTGTAGCTTCCGTGGACCCTTGAGCTGAAGTAGGTGGACGTACCTCCACAAGGTCAGGTCAGTGAAAACAGATCAGATCCTAGCTGATGACAGGTACAGGCAGTAAAGCAGAGAAGGCCAGAACCAGGTCAGGCAGCAGACAGCAAGGTCCAAATCCAGGCAGAGGTTGGTGCAGGTTGCAAGGACTAAGTCACGGCAGAAACAGCGTCCACAACCAAGCACACCACAAGCAAGCAGGGACCAGAAATAAGCTAAGGAACTTGTTGCTGAAGCAGAGTCCACCTTCCATCAGGCTATACGTCTGTAGCATACATTATCAACAGGGTGGCTATCCAACCTTCCCGCCAGGATGTATAGAATCATGCACACAGATAAGTACGCCCACCTGTGTGTCTCTCCGCCAGGTCCTAGTTATGTGCGCGACAGGATGCCTGATAGTGGTTCTCTGTTGCACAGTAAGCATCCAACGTCGAGGATTCTGGGAAAGCGGCTGGATTCTAACAGTACCCCTCCCACAAGGGCCCCTCTCCAACTTCTTAGGCTTGGGTTTAGAAAGGAATCATTGATGAACTTCATGAAGTCATTGGTGGGCTTGGACATTACTAGCAGGCTCCCATGAATTTTCTTCTGGCCCATAACCTTTCCATGAGATGTGGTAAAAAAGCTTCTTCTTTATCCTCTTGGCATCGAAGATTTCTGCCACTTCATACGGAGTGTCATCATCAATGAGGATAGCTGGAGACTTAGGTGTGGACCTTGAAGGCCAGGACAGAAGGCTGGTTTTAGCAGAGCTACGTGAAATGCATCATGGATGCGAAGAGTAGGGGGTAATTTAAGTTTCCAGGTTACCTCCCCCAAGCGCCATGCCACTGGAAAAGGTGCCATGAAGTGAGGTGCAAACTTTAAAATTATAAGAGGTCTAGAACAGGTAGATGTGAATCGGTTATTTACTCTTTCGGATAATAGAAAGACTAGGGGGCACTCCATGAAGTTAGCATGGGGCACATTTAAAACTAATCGGAGAAAGTTCTTTTTTACTCAACGCACAATTAAACTCTGGAATTTGTTGCCAGAGGATGTGGTTAGTGCAGTTAGTATAGCTGTGTTTAAAAAAGGATTGGATAAGTTCTTGGAGGAGAAGTCCATCACCTGCTATTAAGTTCATTTAGAGAATAGCCACTGCCATTAGCAATGGTAACATGGAATAGACTTAGTTTTTGGGTACTTGCCAGGTTCTTATGGCCTGGATTGGCCACTGTTGGAAACAGGATGCTGGGCTTGATGGATCCTTGGTCTGACCCAGTATGGCATTTTCTTATGTTCTTATGTTCTTATATAAACAAAGTCTGAGGTTATGTGTACTGAGCCATACCAGTTCTCCAGGCAGGAACTGTGGAGATGGATGTCATTTTTTGTCTGTCTGTTTCTTTGATTGGGCAGCAGCTTGTTCCAGGAGTTGATGAGTAACCTGCCAGAGATTATGCAGTTCATGTCCTGGGCAACCTACTGGCATGACTATGGCATGACTATGGACAGGGGTGTTCATGGGTGATGACCATAGACCAGATAAAAGGGAGAAGCTCCTGTAGCCCGATTAACATGATTATTATGGCATATTTCTGCCCAAGGGAGTAAGGCGGCCCAATTATCTTGGCGTTGATTTACATACAAATGTAGGAAAGTTTTGAAAGATTGATTTGTATGTTCTGTCAACCAATTAATCTGGGGATGATAAGCGGAAGAGAAATCTAAGATAATTCCAAATTTCTTACATGAACTTCTCCTGAATGAACAACTGAGCTAGTTCTGGAGCAGAAGGGAGTACTGGTAGTGGAACAAAGAGGGCCATTTTTGAGAATCTGTCCATAATTATCCAAATTGGCTTCTGATGGAGGCAGGTCTGTAATGAAATCAATGGCTAGATGTATCTATGGTTTTCTGGGAGCAGCAAGAGGACAAAGCAAACTCCAGGGGTCAAGTTTGGGAACTCTTGTTGGCTGCACATGAGGGGCAAGAGTCTACGCTTGATGTCTTGTTTTCAGTTTGGCCAAAAGTGGTCCCATACATTTGGCCAAAAGTGGTCCCATACATTTGGCCAAAAGTGGTCCCATACATTATCTTTAGTATCATTATATCTCACTACCATCGATACCTGGCTTTCCCACAACCGTTTGAAATTAAATCCAAATAAAACAGAAATAGTTCACCTCTCATCAATAACTGATTCATCTATAGGTCCCCCTTCTCAACTTATATTCAATGGAACAACTATCCCCATATCAAAATCCGCAAAAAACTTAGGCATAACCATCAATATAGACCTTTCTTTAAAACAGCATATATCTGTACTAACTAGGAATTCTTTCTATAAACTTCAACTCTTAAAACGTCTACGTCCTCTACTTTTCTTTCATGACTTTCGGACTATTCTTCAATCACTCATCTTCTCCGGACTGGATTACTGTAATTCTCTATACATAGGTCTCCCAGAAAACACACTTCATTCACTTCAATTAATCCAAAATGCAGCAGCACGTATCCTAACAAATTCTTCAAAAAAAAATCATATCACCCCAATACTTCAATCTTTACATTGGTTACCAGTCAAATACAGAATACAGTTTAAAATTCTATCCATTATACACTCTCTCATTCATACCCCTAACTCAGTTACCTTATGCACTATCCTCCGCATTTATAAACCTACCAGACACCTAAGGTCAATGGACAAAAATCTTCTTGATATCCCATCACCTCGACAAGCCCGCTTAGATATTACTAGAAAAAGAGCTTTTTCAGTCATAGGTCCCATTTTATGGAATTCATTACCAGATTCCATCAGATCCATACCCAACTCCAAACAATTCAAAAAATCTTTAAAAACACATTTATTTCAAATTGCATTTCATATACCACCCACCAAATAATGCATCATATTCCCAGTTTTGGCACCTGATCCCGATTCTTTTCACTTGTTTTCTGATCTGTTTAAATTACCTATTTTATTTCAATTTATTTTATGTTAATGAATAATTTTTGTAATTTTTTTTATATCTTCTATAACTAAGTTATCTTTAAGTAACCTTTACTTTAGTTTTTATTAGTTTTTATCCCTTTTATTTGATATTTGTAAACTGTTTTGATTAAACACTGTTTGTAAAGACGGTATAGAAATATTTTTAAATAAAATAAAAGACTCATAGATGTCCAGCCAATGGAGATCCATGAGCCCACTTAAGAACTCATTCTCGGAGACATTGGGAAGCCATGGTTTTCCCCACAGATATATTGGTGGCTGCAGCAATGAAGATCCTAACTGGATCTATGACATGCCAGGGCAGATCTAGGGAATTGTCAATATCAAAAGATTTGCTCAAGGCAACTGCCTGTTGATTCTTCTCAGCAGGGTAATAACAAAGATCAAAGTCAAAGGACTAAAAACACAGAAACCACCTGGCCTGGTGAGGGTTCAAACATTGGGCCTGTGAAAATATTCCAAGTTCTTAGAAGTGGTAAGATGGTCACCATGTGCCCAGCTCCCTCCAAGAGATGATACCACTCTTCCAGGGCAAATTAATAACCAGAAGCTCGTGATCCCTTATCGTAGAGTTTTTTCCAGAGGAGAAAATGTTTTGGAGAAATAAGCACAAGTTCTTAGTTTCCCAGCATCATTGTGTATCAAAAGGACAGCCCCTACCCCATGTTAGAAGCATTGACCTCAAGGAAAAACGATTGGGCTGTGTCAGGGTGTCATAAACATGGATCCTTCATAAATTACTGCTTTAGTTGTTGGAAGGCCTGGACTGCCTCTGGTGTCCAGTTATGGGTGTCCCCACCTTTCTTGGTTAGAGCACACAGTGGGGCCGCCAGGAAAGAGTATCCATGAACAAACTGACAGTAATAATTTGCAAAGCCCAAAAACTGTTGTAAGGCTTTTAGCCCTACCAGTTTCAGCCAATCCAGAATAGCTTTCAGCTTGTCCATGTTGTGTTTGAGGCATTGTGGACCCTTGGTCGCAATGGAGATGACTCCGCCCACGGGGAGGAGCCCCATGGGAAACCATTGCGATAGGCTGACACAGATAGCAGACACAGAATGGATAGAGTCTTTATTGTACTGCTGTAGATAGATGATGGAAGCAGGAAATAAGGCACTGATCCACAAAGTGCCAGTACACTCAACAGGCTCAGAAGTATAGTCTCACCCAGATGTTCACGATAGGCGGGACCCCGCAGTGCGGGTAACGCCACAGCTGGTGGATGGAGTTGGAGTGCCAGATCATAGAGGTACTCACAGAATGAAGGCATCTTCCTGGTGGTAGAATGATGGGACCGAAGGTCCGTGGTGCAGGATATAAAGGTGATAGGTCCTCGAAGAGTGAGTACCCAATGGTCCAATATTCTGAAAGTAGAATAGAGAGAAAGACTCCAGAGGAGCGGTTGTCTTAGTTAGTGAAGAACCCCCGAAGGCCCTTAGCATGAAAGCGGCATCTAAGCGTGCAGCTTAGAGCAGTCAGAGTAGCAAAGCGAAGTCTTTGCTAACTCAAAGTTGTAGTGGAGGCAGAGGCTATATCTGGAGGTACTGACGTCATGCGGTGTGGCTGCCCCTGAGGTTCCCGCCATGATGTGTATTTGAGCATAGGATATGTGCACGCTCGCACCCTAGGAGGCCACGGGAGTGAACATGCTGGTTTGGAAATGCCGAGGCACTCGGCACCGGAGGCAGCCATCTTGCCCAAAGAGAGTGAAAGGGGAGAAAAAGAGGTAAGGCAGAGCGGTCGCAGCTGTCTGCGACCGACGGACGCAACAGTACCCCCCTTTCAAAGGGCCCCCTCCGAGACCTTTTCCAGGTGGGCTGGGCTTGTGTGGGTGTGCCAGCTGGAATTGATGTACCATCTCCTTGTCTGTAATATTGGCCAGTGGTTCCCAGGAGTTTTCCTCTGGGCCATAATTCTCCCAAGAGATGAGGTACTCCCATGTCTTGCCTCTTTTACGTACATCAAGGATGTCATCTACGGCATATTCAATGTTATCTTCTGTGTCCAGGCTGGCAGGCTCTGGTTCTTTCCTGGAGAACTCGGAGAGTATCACTGGCTTTAGTAGAGATACATGAAATGCATTGTGTATCTTCACTGATGGAGGCAATTTGAGACCGTATGTTAGATTTCCTAATCGCCGAAGGATGGCGAAAGTTCCCACAAAGCGAAGAGAAAATCTTGCAGAAAGAAGCTTAAGTCGGAGGTACTTGGTGATTAACCAAACCTTGTCTCCAAGCTGAAACTGGGGTGCCTTTTGATGATGAGCATCATAGGTTCACTTTGCCTTTTGCCCTGCTTTAAGGAGGGGCTCCTTCGTCTGTCTCCAAAGTTGAGATAATTCTGCTGCAGTAGCCTGGTCAGCAGGAGAGGTTACTGACAATGGAATTGGCAGCGGAGGTAATGGTTGCCTCCCATAGAAAAGCTGGAAAGGGGAAGACCCCATTGAAGAAGCAGGATGTGAATTGATGGCAAATTCTGCCTAAGGCAGTAATTCAGCCCAGTCGTTCTGTCTAGAGTTGACATAAGATCGCAGAAATTGTTTCAGCATCCTATTCATCCTCTCAGTCTGACCATTAGACTAAGGATGGTAGGCAGAGGTTACGTCCAAGGCGATGACAAATTTTTGACATAATGCTCTCCAAAACTTTGCAGTAAATTGCACTCCTCTGTCGGATAGGATATGTTTAGGCATCCCATGAAGACAGAAGATGTGTTTAATGAAGTTTTGCTAACTCAGTAGCAGAGGGTAATCCTGGTAATGCTACAAGGTGTGCCATTTTAGAGAAACGGTCGACCGTAACCCATATGGTGTTATTGCCGTTGGATGATGGCAGATCCACTACGAAATCGGTAGCGATATGGGTCCATGGTTCATCCGGTAATAGTAGAGGCTGTAATAAGCCCCAAGGATGCCTGGGTGGTGGCTTTTGCTTGGCACAGACAGCGCAGGAACCCATGTACGCTTGCACGTCCTTCTTCATGGTTGGCCACCAATAGTATCTTTGCAACATTGCTAAGGTACGACTCTGTCCTGGATGGCCTGCCAGACGGGAATCATGTGCCCATTTCAACAGTCTTTTTCTTAAACCTCTGGCCACCACTGTCTTCCTGGCAGGTACCATGTCAGATTCGATTGTTGGTAGACCCACTGCCACATGGGCCTTCCAAGGACATCTAGGAATTGCTCCAAGAGAATTGTCTTGGCGACTTCCTCGCCAGTCTTCCCCTCTGGGCATAGCCACTTCCAGGTAACAAGGTTTCTTGGATTCTCCCCAGGCTGCAGGGAGCCAGACTGGAAGCGTTGTCGATAGGTCTCTGCAGTGAGCCGCATTCTCTGAAGAATGGCAGTCTTAACTTCCAGGTAAGTGGTTGTGCCATCTCGGTTTGTGATTTGAAAAGCAGCTTGACAGTCTCCAATTGCTAAGTTAGCTAGATAAGTAGCCCACTAGTCTTCCGGCCAAGCTGGTCAGTCAGTGACAGATTTATGATTTTGACATCCCTAGGCTCTGTAGGTGCTGATGCCACTTGCATCCCCCCCCCCCCCCCCCCCCGAACAAGGGACAATACAGCAGAAGGTATAAAGTACAGGGTTTTTTTGCTTTGCTCTATTTGCTTCAGTCTTACTTCCTCCCCACATGTCCCTAAATAACAAGAGGAGAGGTGGGGGTAGGATTAGGGAGCAGATTGGCTTTTCTGTGCTCCCTGCTGTCTACTGTAGCCTCACCCTTCTCTTCTTGTTCCCGGTAGAGATTAGGAGAGGATGGGATGGAATAAGTCTCACTGCACTGGGGTGGTTGCAGCAGGATGATGAGTGGGACTGAGCACAGCTGGGAGACAGCAAATCTTATGTGGGCCTGCTCCCCCCCCCCCCTCGGATTTTTGCCACCCTAGGCACAAGCCTAATGTACCTATTGGGAAATCCAGATCTGCGGTCAATGAAGCTGTCCACTGAAAATCCTTTAAGAAGCTGTTGGGATCCTTTCCAGGAGTCATCTTCAGTAAGGCTGTGGCCAAGGAAGGTGGTTTAGTCCCTGCCATTTGTTCTGCCTGTGCCACTTGAGTCAGCACGGTGTTCTGTTGAGCCACTTGCTCCCACAATGCGCGCTTCTGATCGATCTGCACCTGCAAAGCATTTTGCAACTGTTGCTGCCCAGTAGCCAGAACCTATATAACTTGCTCCTTATTTGCCTGAATTCTGGAAAAAGGAAGTGCTAGGCAGCACCTCTCCAAGGAAGGAGAGAGAGCAAGAGAAAAAACAAAATCCTTCTTGGCCTGCCCAGCTCTATCTCAGTTCTTGAACCCTGTCTATACCCTTTTAGCCTGTTTGTAGCGCCATTAGGTGAGAAACTAGAGAGGCCGCAGGAAACAGGGGCTTTTTTTTCTGTATTGTAGCTATGGGTCAGTGCCTGTGGTTCACTATCTAGGCCACCCAATCTCACTGCTACCACATGTAGCACTGAGACAGCCATGGGTTTTGAAAAGCCAAGAAGCACAGCAAGAGTTGACTGTTCAGGTCAGGAACAAAAGGTTTATTTATAGGAGTTTCAAAGAAATCAGCAAAACAAACAATAGCTCACCTCACTTTTAAAGTTCCAAAACAGTTCAGTCATACCCGGAATGGGCATACCATGGGCTCGAAGCAACTCCCTGGGGCCTCCTTAACCCTTCTGGGCCCTGATCCTTTATACTGTTAGGTACGGATCCTCCTAGGAACCAGAATCCTTTGTGGCCCTGCGCCTTAAGGCAGACCTGGGCGGATGGCTCTAGCCTGTGTTTTAAGGTGGTTTGAGAGAGTCTTTTTTTTATACTCCCTCACAACATGCATACAGTGTGTATATGTGTAATTTTACACACATATTGTCATGCAATTTTCTAAAACGCTATTTCTGCAAGTAAAGGCACTACTTTACATGAAATTCCACTGAAAATTACTTTTGCAATGAATTCATTTTCTTGTTCACATAATAAATCTTCTTCTGGCTATTGTATTTGCCTTTTCAATTCAAAGGGCTAGATATGGCAAATGATTTTCCTTATTCTGTGCCTGAAAAATCTTTGAAAGTTTGTGAAAGTATGAATATTGCACCATCTACTGGTAAAAACCTAGATTTCAACTTATTGCTTCTCAAAGAAAGGGAAATAGGAAGAGCAAGCACGCAACTAAGGAATAACAAAACATATTTAAAGTAGCATTAGAAGTCCATCCTATATTTTAGTCCCAGAATGAAACCCTGAGGAAAGTTCCATAACTGGATGACATGCTGGATGGACTTTGTTAATTTAACTACATTTTGTTGCCTCTTCTGCACCTTCCACTAAAGAAGCCTGACCATTTTTTTGACCAGAATTACCTATGACTATCTTTCCTTCAGTATCGGGTAGTGGATGCAACTGTCCATACTTTCCTAAAAGAAAGGATGCTCTTATCATTAATTTCAAAGCCTATAAATTTCAAAAGTCATCTTAGCATTTAAAA
The DNA here is from genome assembly GCF_901001135.1 of Rhinatrema bivittatum. Lineage (NCBI taxonomy): Eukaryota > Metazoa > Chordata > Amphibia > Gymnophiona > Rhinatrematidae > Rhinatrema > Rhinatrema bivittatum. Next base: position 403,173,061 of record NC_042618.1, on the reverse strand, counting down.
AGATCCTTCATTGGCATTAAAGCATTCTATTACACTAAAATGTTTCATTATGGCCAAGGCAAAAGGCTTATTAACTATTGTTAACTCATATCTGCTGTTGAACACAAACAATTATTAAAGCAGCAGAGTCTCCTAGTTTTGTCAAATTTTAAAGGAGGATTAGGAGGATAGCTCTGCTTATAAAAGAATAAGGACACATCACATCTTTTCTAACTTAATCCCATTTTTTGTGTGGGGGCGGGGGAAGAGGAGAAGTTCTTCTCATTGAGATAACTTAGAATTCAGAAAATGGCCAGCATGCCTATAAACCTTCTGCTTCATCATCTTTTCATTGTGCCCAGGGACACAAATTGGTACTTTTGAAGGTTCTTCCTATTAGTGGTATAAGTTACAATTAAGGAGTGGTAATAGCTGGAGTCTGGCAACCTTGGCTAAGGATGTATTCAAAAGCTACTTCTTTAGTGTACTCGGGATTCTCACACTGACACATATCACATGACTATAATAATTTGAGAACAGAAGAAGTAAACAACAGTTGTGAATTAGCTCAATGAGCGAGCATTCTGTGTTCCTCTGTGAGCTGTGGATTTGAGGGACAAGGGGGAAGGTGCCTTCCCTATCCTCCAATCATTCAGAAGCTTCATGGAATAAGATAAGAAATGCAGCAGACTAGGACAGGTACAGAGAGGGAGTTAGAATTGCAAAAGAAAGTCAGTATGTTTTGGGAAAACCATATAAAATTGATTAAATATGGTTTCAGGTATGCAGATGAAAAGGGTATAACTTGAACAAACGAGGTTATTTTCTAAAGTCCAATTCTGCACCAGGGGCCCCGGAGGTGTATGTCTCCTCCCCACCAGGTGAACCCCAGCATTCCAACAGCTGTGAAAGTGTGACAGAGAGTAGAATTAGCCGTGGGAACAATGAGCACCTCAGATTCCTCATATCAGCAAACTGGGCGAGGGGGGAGAGGGAGATTCTACACTATAAATAAATACAATTTCAAAATTAGCATATATATGTTCACGTTGTTTGTAAGCACGTATACGCTATTTTATGAACCTCAAGAGTCTGCATGTACCTAACACTGTCACACGTAAATATTAATGGGGAAAAGGGGTACTTTAGGAGGGGTTCTGGGCAGGGATCAGACGTGCATGCACAAGTTGCTGTTTTGAAAGCAGTATATGTTCATACATTACCAAACTTGCCCATACACTTTTATACTAATTAATTGACTCTCACAATTAAAATTGCATTTGCATTTGTCTTTTGTTTTTGGGTGAGAAGTATGAGTGAACTAGTTGGGGCAAAGGGTGAAGTGCTGGCGGGTCTAGGTAAACTGGTGAAAGTCCAGAATGACTGGTGATTCCCAATACATGTGTAAATAAGGGTCTTCATTAGCAGAGTATACTCATATATAAATACCTATCTCTGCATTTATTTTCCGCGCACACTGGGCTGGATTTTCAAAGCTCTATGTGCGTAAATCCAGTGGATTTATACGTGAAGAGGGGGGTTACGCATGCCAGGCCTATTTTAAAAGGCCCGGCGACGCACGTAAAGTGCCAGGACGCGTGTAAGTCCCAGGGCTTTACTAAAGGGGTGGTCCAGGGGTGGGGCGTGGGCAGGGTGGTCCGGGTGGGGCGGGGATGGGGCCAGAGGCTGCCGGCAGGCGCAAAAGGTAAGACAAAAGTCAAGGGGGTTAGATTTCAGAGCGGCCTGGGAAGGAACGGGGGAAGGCAGCGCGGCTCAGCGCGTGCAAGGTGCACCCCCCTTGCACATGCCGACCCCTGATTTTATAACTTGCGCGCGCAAGTTATAAAATCGGGTGTACATGTGTGCGCACCAGGTAGCGCGTGTACCCCTTTTAAAATCTATCCCACTGTTATGGTTATTATTTGTGTAAAATATACAACTGTATTTTAAAATGATCAGAGAAAGCAAAGCATGCTTTTTCCTGTATTGCAAATTTCTGTGCATACTGAACACGTGCATATATTTTCAAGGCAGAAATATGCAGTATTTTATAAACTGTGCAGGTTCTGTCATGCAGTTTACAAAATACTACCCTAAATCTCCATGGGCCCCACTAACTCATGCATTTGATGCCTTGCGCACACTTTTAAAAGAGGGGTTCTAGAAGAGGAGGAGAAGGGAAGCCATGGGTCCACTGACTATTTCTCAATGCCTGGTCAATTAAACTTCCTGCACCCCACAACAGGATCATCCCTAAGCATCACACCCCACGCCCCACCAGAGGTTCATCACTATTGCTATAATATGAGCTGCCACACTTTGAACATTGTGTGAAAATCTGGTCAAAAAAAGATATAGCACAACTAGAAAGCATACAGTGAAAGGCAACAAAAATGATTACAGGGGATGGATTGACTTCCTTATGAAGAAAGGCTAAACTGGTTAGGAGTCCATCTTGGAGAAGAGGCACAAGGAACATGACAGAGTTTCTAAAATTATGTGTGGCATGCAATAGAAGGTCGATTTTAAAAGCCCTACGTGCACCAAAGCTGGGAGATATGTGCGTGATTTGGGCCGGTGTGCACCGCACGGATTTTAAAAAGTACGAGTACGCACATATCTCCTGGTACGTACACAAATCAAAAACATTTTTTTAATGGGTGGGGTGTGGTCTGGGCAGAGCATGAGTGTTCCGGCAAGGTACTTTGAAATGTGCATGCAAGTATTTACATGCACAAGCACGAGCCAGGGGTCCCTACCGCGTAACTTTACTTCTGATATGGATGGCGTGTAAGTATTAAAATATAAATACAGGCGAGACAGTAGGCTTTTAAGGGTTGGGATTAAAAGGGAGGCTAAATAACAGGGGGGATTAGGAAATCCAATCCGTTAACTGGGCAAACTGGGAACGAACTGGGATAAAGGGCTATTGCATTGGCTCACGTATCTAATAAAATCCCCTCCCACTTACACAGTAGATCAGGCATTTGCACACATATTCGCACATCCATATAAAATTGTGTGTACAAGTATGCATATACAACCGATTTTATATCATACGCACATATATGTCCCTGCGGCTGTTTGAAAGTTACCATCCCTAATAATTATTATTTTATTTTTTGCTATACCGCCTTTCTAGTTAAAATCAAAGTGGTTTAAAAATTAAAATACATAAAAGCAAGAAAAGCAATAAAATGATATATTATGATACATCAAATTAATAAAATATATTACATATAACAAATCAATAGAATAATTCTATACAATACAATAAAATATAAAAAAAAAACGGTGCTAGCCATCGTGCAATCGGTGCCATATTTTAAGTAAACTGTTGCGTCAGTTGGTCGTCAACGTCTTCGCACCGCCTACCTCTCTCTATTCTCAGCTCCTCCCGCTCACCTTGGATTGATGGCCGTCACGGTGTCTGCCTGCTGTTCTCTCCGGCATCCCCAGACCGGCTTTGGTGCTGCCTCCCGCCATTCTCCTTCAAGGTACCTCTAGGGCACGAGCGCGCATGCCACCCTCATCTTTAACTCCACGTTGGCGCAAACCTCAAGGGCGTCCCCCTTGTTCTGACTTCACGACTTCTGGGTAGATCTGCCTACAGTATTTGCTAGCGTGTTGAGTTAGCAGCACAGGATTCGTACAGATGGGATTCACTCTCCATTCCTAAAGCTACTCTGCCACTCCAGCGTTATCTGGAACTCTTACTACCCTTCGGGGTCTCTAACGAGGTACCCACTCCTCGGGGGCCTCTCTGCTTCTTTCAGGTGCTATCAGGAAACCGGTACTCGCTCCTTGAGGGCCCTTGTTCCCTGAGTCGCTGCCTGCAACCTCTACCCTTCTACTTGGAAGAACTACCTTACAGTTTACCATCAGTGAGTACAGATACCATCTCTTCCACAGTACTGCTTCACTGGAACCAGGTACTCACTCCTCAAGGGCCTGCTCTCTGCTCCGGTGCCAGACCTCTCGTCTAGTGGAATCTCTGTTACTGCTAAGTGAGTACAATGCTACCAAGTCTCTCTGCTCTAAGGGATCAGGTACTTGCTCCTCGAGGGCCTGTCTCGGAGATTCTCCTATCTCTACCTTGGGACTTTGTATGTTAATCTTATTGTGTGCTCATAACTCTCAGTCTTTTTCCACTACAGCACTGCCCTGCAGAGGATCCGCCTTTCCAGCGTTCTGTGTGAGACACACCCAGCCGGGCTCAACACTACTACTCACTACTGCCACCTCTGGTGGTCATTCAAACTGTCTAATAAAAGATTCAAATCTGTGTTTGTCTGTCCGGAGTCTAGCCTGACAACATGGTCCCTCACGGGACTGCCCCCCATGAGCGTGGACAGCTACCACAGTGTCCAAGGATCCACCCAAACACCATTAACCATAATACAAACTGGTGAAGTAAGAGAGACTGGGATTGTTTTCTGCCTCTTTAATGCATGGACAAGAGCCAGGAATGATTAAAGGGATAGTGGATTGCTGCTGGGGTATGGTTTGTTTTTTTAATTTCTCAACAAATAGTGCATGCTATTTGATAATAGCATGCACTATTTGTCAAAGTGAAAAAAAACATTTCAGGGTTTTGGACCTGCTAGCAATTTGTTTCATTTGAAACAATCCAAATCACAAACGGGCCTTTTCAGATGAATGCTCATCCCTAGTATGGAACAGGGTTAATAGGGAATGGTTATTTATGCTATCAAATGGTACTAGGACTAGGGAACACTCCCAGAAACTAACAGCAGATTTAAAACAAATTTACAGAAACATTTTTTCCAGTCTGCACACAATTACGCTAATGAACATGTTACAGAAAATGTGGTTAAGGCTTGTATAACTGAGTTCAAAAAAGGTTTGGATAAGTTTCTAGAGGACAGGTTCATAAAATAAATTAGTCAGACAGACCTTGGTTTCTTCACCTCTAAATTCGTGGAGACAGCAATATGAAACAGGCTTTCTCATTAGGACTTGCTAGGTACTTTTAGGCAATCAGGACTAGTCAACTGTCGGAGCCAGGATGCTAGGCTTGATGGACCATCAGTCTGTCCTAGTATAAGCACTTCTTATGTTCTAACTTATAGCAAATTAAAATATTCCAGGAGTAAATGGCTTGGCTGCTTTAACTGCCAAACCATGAATTATATTTTACTGCACTGAAGGCTACACTAGAAATACTGTGACATTTGGAACATACTCAGCCATACTTTTATAGAAACTAGCAGAGAACCTTTCCATTTCCCTCTCATTCTTAATTGTATGTATTGAACAATCTAACATAGTGCGACTTTCAGTCTCATTCTCTATGATTTACTCACATGAGATGGTTTCTTTTTCTTTTTTTTTTGTGTGTGGCACATGAAGGCATTTGGGTGACCGCATCCTATGTACTTTCAAGATAGCTAGGTAATAGTTAACATCTGTAACATGGAAACATAGAACACGATGGCAGATAAAGACCATACAGCCAATCCAGTCTGCCCCTTTATCATATCAAACCCTCTTAGAATAACCAACACTTTAATGTCACTTGTTATCATTTAACGTGCTTGTCTATGCCAGATGGTGAAATGACAAGGGTGGCATACACTAAAAATAAAGCAATCACTTAGTTAATCTACTGCCAAGTATGCCTCAAAAGCAATAAAATATCTTAGCAACTAGAGTACACAGAATACACAATCCTATAAACAGACAGGGACATACTTTTAAAGCAAGTTTAGTGAATGTTGCCACTTTTTTCCTTCTGCATATTTCCCACTCATGGTCCAGCCTTCAGTCTAGCTACCCAATTAAGCATAGTTCCCCTGCTTGAGCCACACAGGGTCGATTCTATAATGAGAAAGGGTGAAGTGGCAAAATTTTGGAGGGGCAGTGCACCCCAAAACACTTCTCTGGCGGCTGCTTCACCTTCCCGTCAAACAAACATTTAACAACATGCCTGTGACAGGGTTCCAACCCCTTCCACAGGATGGAAGATGATCCAAAATGCCAGTGACTGAAGAAGAAAAGAGGCCCCGAGGACCACCGATGAAGCCCCATCTGCCAGTGGCCAGCAGCTACTGGCTGCAAAGGCACCGGCTTCATGCTGAGCTTATCCTGCCCACAGCCTTAATAGAAAGGGAGAGACAGCCTGATTGGTGGCACATGGCAGTGAGGTAGAGGGAAAGTGTGTGTATTTGTGAGAGAGCATGTGGTGTGTGTGTGTATGTGAAACATTTGAAACATTTTATTGATGTTTGGGAAATATTTTATATTTTTTATGAGTTTTTAATTATTGGCTTTTATTCTATTTATCAGCTGTTTTGAAATATGTATTTTATTAGTATATTTTTATTATTATGATTGATGCTTTATTTATTTATTAATAAATTTATATAACACCTATCAACATTTCTAGGTGGTTTCCATAAAACCAGAATTATCATCCAACTCACTACAATATTGGACATGAAAATGCATAAAACAATAAATATATCAGACACATCCAGCTTAAAACAATAAATATGTCAAACGCCCTCAACTTACAGCAATAAATAATAAAATAAAAATACCTAAAAACAAATAAAATCTTATCCTGCCTATGATGTCCATGTCACTGTTAATATTCCTACAATTTAAATGCCTGTTGGAAAAGAACTGCTTTTAACGTTTTCCTGAATTACATGTTGGCTGTTTCCTCATTTAATTCCTGAGGCAAACCATTCCACAGTAGAGATCCTTGCACATAGAATATGTGCTTTCTAGATTCATCTAGCCTGACTAATTTAAAAGAAGATGCATTCAGTAAGATCTGGAAAGACTATCTTATCAGCCTTATTGGTTGGTAAATTTTTAACGCAGCATGAAAACCTGGAGGAACTAGCCCTTTTATGCCCTTATACACCATCATGATAAATCTTAAACTTGATCCTCCAGTCCAAGCAATAGGTAGCCTGTGGTATTTTATTACAAAGGGCGTAATGTGTTGGTGCAATGGGACCCCAGACACTATTCTGGCAGCTGAATTTTATACATATTGTAACACTAATATGGTCTTCTGCGGGAGACCCAGTTTAGTGCATTGCAATAATCTAATGAAGAAGTTACAAGTGAGTAAATTGTTCTCATTTACAGGGTCATTTCTCAAAATGTATTATGGCATTAATGCATGTGATAACGCCATAACGCACGTGATAGTATCGCAACGTGTGGCACAAATGCAAATTTTACAAATTTATTCAAAGGGGTGGGATTGGGGAGGGGATTGGATGTGATCAATGAAAATGAGGGGCGTTATTGCACTGTGCAATCGTGTAATGCACACTATCGCACATGTTTAACGCGGGAAATGACACCTTTTTTCCTGGCGTTAAGCTGTGCGATATGCCCAAAATGCAATTTGCGATAAATATCATAAAATCTGTTTTGGGTATAGGGAGGGGGAAAGGGAGGGAGAGAGAGAGAGCCTCTGGGTTGGCACACATAGTAGTCAACTATTTATACTGCTATAGGAGGGCCAGCTAGTAACTCGAAGTGAGGTTTTGGTGGTGGTCTAGGATTTTGGGGCCAGTTTTACATGCAGAGTGAGATGTACAAACAGCCCCGTAGACCTCGGTGAAGATTTGACATGATTTGGAGTGAGGAAAGTCACACAAAAATGGAAATTCTACAATATTCTCTTGCCCTAGCTTGATGGAATCTCTACCATGGTGAGAGAACACTGCAGTAATCTCATCTTAGTCTGACTTTCTGTTACAGTCCCGGGCACTCCACTCACCTCCTGGCCCGGGCCGGCCACGGGAGTCCCACCACTTCGACCTCAAAGGCACGAAACGCGGCCTACCGCGGCGCTCTCCCTGCGAGGGAGACGCTGACGATGATCCACGGCTGGCCCCGCACCCTAGGCGCGCACACGCGCCGGGGCTTCAGTCTTAAAGGGACCAGTGCAGGAAACTCAGGGACAGCCTCCCACTGACGTCAGACGCTGCCGGGTTATTTAAACCTGGCAGTCACTGACATGCCTCGCCTTCAAACAAGGTTCACTCAGTCCCCTGAGTTGCTAGTTGCTGCGTTGAATCTTGGATCGTCTCTTCTATTTTTGGCTTCCGACCCGGCTTCGTCCATTGACTTCGTCTTCGCTCCTGCTCCCGCTCCTGGTTTTGGTTTGGTTCCTGACTTCTGACCCGGCTTCGTCCATTGACTTCGTCTTCGCTCCTGCTCCTGGTTTTGGTTTGGACTTCTGACTTCTGGCTTCTGACCCAGCTCCGTCCACGACTCTGTTTCCAGCTTCCGCCCCCGGCTTTGACTTCGGACCTCTGACTTCTGGCTTCTGACCCTGCTTCATTCCTGGACTCGGACTTCTGTTCCCTCCACCTCTTCAGGTATCCGGTTCTTGCTGGCCCAGGGGATTCTCCTAAGTCCCAGCGGCACGGGTTCTCACGGGCTCCTCCCAGGGGAGCTGTGGGCTTCCGAGGGTGAAGACTCTTCCAGCCTCCTGGGCTCTACTGTCCTCATCGACCATCTCTTCGACCACTTCCTGGATCCTTGGTCACAGAGGGTCCCACCTAAGTCCAAGAGGTCTGGGTCCTTATGGGCTCCTCCTGGGGGGACCTCGGACTTCCAGTGGTGAAGTCTTCTCCGGAGTCTCTCGTCAGCGCCGCCTAACAACTGCGACACTCACTGTGGGTCCCCACAGTGCAACATCTGCAGTCTCAGCTGGCCCAAGGGTCCATGACCATAACAATTTGCAAGGCCATGGACCCGGCGGATCTCTCGACCTTGAAAGCCATTGCGGGAATTGCACAAAGGTTGCAACAGCAACAAACTTGCCTCGACTCGCTGATGGCAACTGTGCAGAGGCTAGTGGACTGGGTGGAAGGAGCCGCCACTTCCGGTTCCCTAGTACCAGTAGCCATCCCTAATGCAGGGCCATCTGCGCCCATACAGATGCCAGCACCTTCTCGGTACTCAGGGGATGCGAAATTATGTTGCGGATTCTTGAATCAATGTTATATCCACTTCAATCTACTACCAGCGCAATTCCCCACAGACCAGATCAAAACAAGCTACATTATCTCCCTGTTGGATGGGATGCCATTGGCCTGGGCCTCTTCCCTATGGGAGCGTCAGGATCCCCACTTAGCCAACTTGCTTCAGTTCATCACGTCCTTCCGACAGATCTTTGATGAGCCCTCCCGCGGATCCACGGCCGCGTCTGAATTATTCCAACTACGGCAGGGTAACCGTCCTTTGGTGGAGTACACCGTAGAGTTCCAGACCCTTGCTGCCGAGCTGAACTGGAGAAGCGATAGCCTGCACGGCATATTCCTGGAGGGGCTCTCTCCATGACTTCAGGACGAGTTGGCGGCCAGAGATCTCCCGGACGACTTGAATGATCTGATTGACCTGGCTAGCTGCATAGACCACCGCATCCAATGCCGGTTCCAGGAGAGGCAACCCACTCCAGGATTTGGGGGCTCCGGAACCATGCCCCCTCGAACCAGGCATTCTCCTCCTGCCTCCCCGGGGCCGCACAATGCCGAACCCATGCAGTTCGGCCGGGGTCCTATTTCCCAAGAAGAGAGGAAAAGGCGTCGGTTCCAATGCCTGTGTTTATATTGCAGGGGCAAGGGACATTTCCTTGCCCGCTGTCACGAGCATCCGGGAAACGCTCGGACCTAGAGTCAGTCAGGGAGTTAACTCTAGGTAACATCACCTCCGCCTCCCCATGTACCATTCCAGTAATCCTGATTCTCCCAGACGGAAACTTCAACACCCTAGCCCTGGAAGACTCCGGAGATAGGGGAAACTTTATCCTCCGGGACCTGGTGCAGCAATTCCAGCTTGGGGTCCAACCTCAGGAACACCCCATATGAGTGTCTTCGATCCAGGGGACCCCACTTCCTGGAACTATTTCCATACGTACTCAGCCACTAACGCTTCGCACTGGCCTCCTACACGTTGAGGAGATCTCGTTCCTCATCCTGGAGAAATCCATACACCCAGTCGTGTTAGGACTGCCTTGGCTTCGGAAGCACTCTCCTGTGATCAGTTGGGACTCCCTCCAGATTACATCCTGGGGTCAAACCTGTTTAAATGAGTTTCTGTCTGCCCGGCCTCGACCACTGGTACCACTCTTGACAACTCCACTAGCGCTACATCCCCAGTACCACGCCTTCCGAGACGTATTTTCGAAGGAGAAGGCTGAACTACTTCCCGAGCATTGGCCCTTCGATTGTGCGCTCAACCTGATCCCTGGCACCATGTCACCTCGAGGAAGGGTCTACCCGCTATCACTCCTGGAGACTCAAGCCATGTCTGCTTATATCAAAAAGAACTTGGAGCGAGGGTTCATCAGACCGTCCAACTCCCCGGCCGGAGCCGGGTTCTTCTTCGTAGGTAAGAAGGACAGGTCCCTTCGACCCTGTATCGATTACCGCGGCCTGATCAGCATTACGTGGCCCTTGATTCCAGAACTATTGGATCGGTTACAGGAAGCCAAGGTCTTCACGAAGTTGGATCTCCGGGGGGGCATATAATCTGGTGAGAATTTGGCCCGGTGATGAGTGGAAGACAGCATTCAACACAAGAGATGGTCATTACGAATATCTCATCATGCCCTTCGGCCTCTGCAATGCCCCAGCTGTGTTTCAGAACCTCATGAATGAGGTACTCAGGGAAATGCTGCACACCTCAGTGATTGTTTACCCGATGACGTGTTAATACATTCCAAGGACTTGGAGGCACACCGCTGAGATGTCCGTCAAGTACTGCAGAAACTGCAAGAGAATTGGCTTTATGCCAAATTGGAGAAATGCCAATTTGAACAGGAGTCACTACCATTTCTAGGGTACATTGTATCCTCAGGGTTCCATATGGACTCAGAGAAGGTCGCCTCCATCAAGAATTGGCCTCAGCCTGTGGGAGTCAAAGCGCTTCAGTGATTCCTTGGTTTTGCCAATTTCTACCAGCAATTTTTCCCACACTATTCCCAGATGGTGGCCCCGCTGATGGCCCTCACCAGAAAGGGGGCCATCGCTAAGAACTGGCTGGCGACGGCCCTACGAGCCTTTCAGGAATTGAAGGATGCTTTTCTCCAGGACACATGCCTCTGGCACCCAGTCCCTCAACGCCAGTTCATCGTGGAGGTCGACGCCTCTGACACAGCTGTTGGGGCCATCCTAAGCCAATTATCCAATGGGGTAAATCCCTGCCCTGCTCCTATTTTTCACACAGATTCTCGCCCGCAGAGAGGAACTACAGCATAGTGGATAAAGAGTTGCTGGCCATCAAACTAGCATTCAAAGAGTGGCGCCAGTGGTTGGAAGGGGCCCAGCACCCGGTGGTTGTGTATACCGACCACAAGAACTTGGAATACTTATGCCGCGCCCAGCATCTTAACCCCCGGCAGGCCCGGTGGTCCCTCTTCTTTAGCAACTTCGACTTCCTTCTCCACTACCGGCCAGCAGACAAGAACATCCGGGCAGACGCCCTTTCCCATACAGCGGAGACGGAGGATACCCCTAATCCACAACAGTACATCCTTGACCCAGCCAAAGTGCTCCTCGTGGCCTCCGATGTAGTCCCGATGGGGAAGACAGTGGTGCCTCTCCGACTTCGAAAAAAGGTCCTCTCTTGGGCCCACGACTCCCTGACTGCTGGTCATCTGGGAGTAGCTAGGACCCAGGAGCTACTCTCTGAGTTCTACTGGTGGCCTCAGTTTAAGAGGGACGTCCGTCTCTACGTCAGCTCCTGCCCGACCTGTGCCCAACAGAAGACTCCCACTGGTCATCCCTGGAGTCTTCTTCAGCCTCTACCTGTCCCCACTGAACCGTGGACCCACTTATCCATGGATTTTATCATAGATTTACCTGCCTCTGAAGGGACAACGGTGATCTGGGTCACAATAGACACGTTCTCCTTGTGCCCCTCGCTAAATTGCCCTCAGCACCCGAACTGGTGAACCTGTTTACTCATCATATCTTTCGCCTTCATGGACTCCTTCTACACATCTCCTTGGACAGGGGCTCCCAATTCACGGCGAAGTATTGGAGGGCACTCTGTAAAAAGTTTGGGGTCCAGCTAGACTTCACTACCGTGTTCCTTCCCCAAGCTAACGACCAAGTGGAACGTACGAACCAGACTTTGAAGACGTTCCTCCGGTCCTTCGTAGGAGACCTACAAAATGATTGGGTGGCCTTACTCCCGTGGGTGGAGTTCTCTTCCGCCACCAGTAGGTCTCCCTTCTACACGTCATATGGGAAACGTCTTCGACCTCCTTTGCCATTACTGTTGGAAGTGCCATCACCAGCTGAACAAATCACGGCCCGACAGTTGCGACAGGTCTGGAAATCCACTCAGGAGAAACTTCTCCGCACTGCAGTCATTGCAAAAAGATTTGCGGACCAGCTACGATGGCCAGCCCCGGTATTTCTGCCGGGGAGAAGGTGTGGCTAAGTACTAGACACCGCTACTTGCGGCTTCCTTCGATGTGTCTGGCTCCAAAGTACATTGGCCAGTTCGCTATCAAGGAAAGGATAGGGGCAGTTTCCTACCGCCTCCGTCTCCCGGCCACGCTAAGGGGAACACATCTTCCACATTTCCAGGTTGAAGCCATTGGCTCTCTCTCCCTTCCATAGGAAGACGCCTGCACCAGCCACTCCTGAGGCACGAGAAGATACTGTTTATCAGGTTGAGGAGGTATTGGACGTGCGGTTCCACCTAAGATATTGGGAGTACCTCCTCTCGTGGGAAGGTTATGGCCCCAAAGAAAATTCCTGGGATCCTGCCGTGCACATCTTGGACAAGGACCTTCTCCACCAGTTTCACGTGGCTCATCCAGATAAACCCATGCCTCCAGGAAGGGGGCATAGGAGGGGCCGTGCCCCGGGACCTTCACTCACCTCCCGGCCCGGGCCGGCCGCGGGAGTCCCTCCACTTCAGCCTCAAAGGCCCGAAACACGGCCTACTGCGGCGCTCTCCCTGTGAGGGAGACGCCAACGATGACCCACGGCTGGCCCCGCCCCCTAGGCGAGCGTGCGCGCCGGGGCTTCAGTCTTAAAGGGGCCAGCGTAGGAAATTCAGGGACAGCCTCCCACTGATTTCAGATGCTGCCGGGTTATTTAAACCCAGCAGTCACTGACATGCCTCGCTTGCAGCGAGGTTCACTCAGTTCCCTGAGTTGCTAGTTGCTGCGTTGGATCTTGGATCATCTCTTCTACTTTTGGCTTCCGACCCGGATTCGTCCATTGACTTCATCTTCGCTCCCGCTCCTGGTTTTGGTTTGGATTTCTGACTTCTGGCTTCCGACCCAGCTTTGTTCATTGACTTCATCTTTGCTCCCACTCCTGGTTTTGGTTTGGACTTCTGACTTCTGACCCGGCTCCGTCCACGACTCTGTTTCCAGCTTCCGCCCCCGGCTTTGACTTCAGACCTTTGGCTTCTGACCCTGCTTCGTTCCTGGACTCTGACTTCTGTTCCCTCCGCCTCTTCAGGTATCCGGTTCTTGCTGGCCCAGGGGATTCTCCTAAGTCCCAGCAGCTCAGGCTCTCATGGGCTCCTCCCGGGGGAGCCGTGGACTTCCGAGGGTGAAGACTCTTCCAGCCTCCTGGGGCCCACTGTCCTCATCGACCATCTCTTTGACTGCTTCCTGGATCCTTGGTCGCAGAGGGTCCCACCTAAGTCCAAGAAGTCCGGGTCCCTACGGGCTTCTCCTGGGGGAACCTCGGACTTCCAGTGGTGAAGTCTTCTCCGGAGTCTCTCGTCCACACCGCCTCCCAGCTGCGACACTCACTGTGGGTCCCCACAGTGCAATATCTGCAATCTCAGCCGGCCCAAGGGTCCACGACCATAACACTTTCCTCACTCCAAATCACATCAAATCTTCACCGAGGTCTACAATGCTGTTCGTACGTCTCACTCTGAATGTAAAACTGGCCCCAAAATCCTAGACCACCACCAAAACCTCACCTCGATTTATTAGCTGGCCCTCCTATAGTGATATAAATAGTTGACTACTATGAAAGCCATATAAAGAGTCTCTCTCTTTCTTTTTCTCTCTCTCTCCCCAGTAAGGAATGCCTGCCTGGCCATTATTCATGTGAAAATTATTGTATTTTGATACATCTAGGCCTAAGATAGGGACATACCCTTCCCAGAATGGTATTTCTGTTTTTCCATTATTGCACTGCATAGAATCTGGCTTGTTGTAGTTTCCAGTTCCGCTTTTGTCTACATATTTCTGTTTATACTATATGGTCTCTTTATTCTCTATTTGGTGAAGATCTGTATGCTCTGCATATGTGACTGAGGTGAGGAGTTCCATTAGTTTGTAGTTTCAGTGTAGGGATCTACAGCAGCTTGGCTTGTTCGGCTTTTCTAATAGGTGTAGTATTGATGTTTACGGCCTGGTGTAATATTTGCAATGTAGCTTTTCATATTTAGGGTTTTTACTGTTTCAGTGCTGGCAGTTAATATTCTTTTAGTATGGGAGGCTTACTGTAGTTATAATTCAGTTTACTCTGGGCTTTCTGAGGGCAAAGCCCAGACCCAACATGCATTACAATAGGCCTAATAGCATATGCATTCCAAGTGAGCTTTTTGCTTTTTTGAAGGGTTTAATAATTTGTGATATTTTTACTTCAGAAGTCTATACTTTCAATGTCCTTTTTCATGTAAAATTGGTTATTATAAATGCAGAATTTTTTAATTGTGTGTGGTGAGGCATTAAAGGCATGGGCACAAGGCTGTAAAGTTGACTTAGGGTGCCTAATGCCCTTGCACTGGCCTGGAGAGAGTGTGCCACACAGAAACCCCCACCATTCACCCCTGTCCCACTTATAAAGGGGGAAAATGCTGCAGAAAATATATGAGGCAGGGCTCCTGAGCGCGTGGCAGGGTTGCCAGCTTCCTAGAAGCATTATCACTGATGCTTTATCTGCCACTCCTTTGGCAACTCTGACCTTCCACAGCATTTGAAATTAATGAAAGGGCCCAGACTACAAAGAGATACCCCCCCCCCCCCCCCACCTTTGCCCTTCTTGATGATTTGACCTATGCCATGCCTTGGGGAGGGGGAGGAGGAGCGCCATATCATCCCTCAACCTCAGGCAGCAAATTGCCTTCAGCTGCCCCTGGAGCCACTGGCCTTGATACCCTAATGGTGAGGAGTATTGATCCACAACTTATTTGATCTTATTCTG
This sequence comes from Rhinatrema bivittatum, assembly GCF_901001135.1. Classification (NCBI taxonomy): domain Eukaryota; kingdom Metazoa; phylum Chordata; class Amphibia; order Gymnophiona; family Rhinatrematidae; genus Rhinatrema; species Rhinatrema bivittatum. Next base: position 403,157,891 of record NC_042618.1, on the reverse strand, counting down.
TGCGTTTTCCTTGCCATTGTGACTCAATTCAGTGAGTACCTCTGCCTTTCCCAAGTCAGGATAGAGGAGGAGGTTTGGTTTCAGTTGGCAACTACTGTCCTGAGGACCAAATTAATGAATGTTATTGCCTCCCTGGACAAAAAGTGCTTAATTAAAGCCAACATATTCTACCTCTAACATCAGCCGGATTGATTTGTATTGCATACAGGATTGATTTGTATTGCATACAAGATTGCATACAGGATTGCATACAGGATTGCAACATATTCTACCTCTAACATCAGCCGGATTGATTTGTATTGCATACAGGATTGATTTGTATTGCATACAGGAATTCCGGTATATAAAAATTAAAAATAAATAAAATAAAATCAGCCTGAAAAGCACTTCCCAGGCCAGCTCAGGATAGAATGGTACCAGAACATTCCTGCTTCATCCCTAAGAAATTTGTAAAGTTCTACAAAATTTTAGGATTGTAGACAATTTGTAAAAGATATAGAACATTATAACATTTTCTACATTTTCTGGCCTGCAAATAATAGAATATAAGCAGAAAACTACTTCATTCTGGTCTTACTTATAACTATGTTCAAATCTGTGAGAAGATTTTCTTTTTAAATTATGATTTGAAATGCTAGGGGGGGTTGCTGCAAAAGCTCTTTACACCTGCAGCAGTTGGAGCTGCTCTTCCTCCAGCGGAGTGCTACTGGCTGACATCATTTGGGCAGCATTAGGGAGTACGCTGACTTTTCAGCGCCCGCTTTCTTAATGCATGCATGGAGCCCGCAAGGGGGGGGGGGGGGTCACGCTAGGAAGGAGGCACTAGGGTCGCTTGCGTGACTTTAGCGCCTTCTTGCTAAAGCGACCCCGCAGCGGCTGCCGGTTATGAAAACAGACGCCGATAAACTCGGCGTCGGTTTTGATAACCGGCCGTCTGCCAGGAATGAAAATGGACACTGATAAACTCGGCGTCCATTTTCATTCCTGGCAGACGGCCGGTTATGAAAACCGATGCAGAGTTTACCGACTTTTCTGTACTTATTTTACCGGCTTTTCTGTACTTATTTTACATGCGCTCAGCTATTAACGCCTGCTCCAGGCAGGCGTTAATATCTGAGCGATAATTGTGCATCTGAGACGCACATTTATTTTATTGCATGCGGAATGAATGAGTAATAGCCTCATTCACATGTATTTGCATGTGATGAGCGCTCTCATTCACGCCGTGTTGGATGCGCGTTAAATAAGCGCTAATCCCCCTATTGCATTAGGGGATTGATTAACGCCTATTTAACCCGCGTCTGACTGCGGGTTATACAGTGCGCTCAGCTGAGCACACTGTATTGTATCGGCCCCTTGGTCAGGAATGGAAGTTTGTTACTCAGAGGTCTTAGCTTCTACTCCTGGAGTTGGGGAGACTCTGGGTGTAGATCAAGCTGGCTTAGCTGATGTGAGTGATGTTGCCATCTCTACTCCAGTGACTTTGTTCTCAAGTTCTGATTGTAACTCAGTAAAGCCGGCTGTAGTCTGCTATCATCAATTGGGAGGTTCCTTATCGACATAAATGGACTCTGTATATTAAAACATGAAGATCCCCAGAAACAACTTGTTTCCCATGAACAAAATCTTAAGATACATGATGAGAAAATTAATCAACTGGCTTCTCAATTTAAAGATTTACAACAGTGTAAGTCCTTACTGATTTGAGATAGAGCGTGGTCTCTTTGCCAATTTGAAAAATTAGATAATTATTGAAGGAGGCTTAATTTGAGATTTTTGAATTTTCCCCAAGGAGGAGCTGATTGCTCCTCTTGAAAGGTTGAAAACATTTTATTTAGCAGTATTAAAAGTTCCAGCGGAGGCTTTCCTCCTATTTTAAAAGCCTTTTATCTTCCAAATAAAATTAAAAGGGAAGTAGATGTGGGAAATAATGATTTTGTTTCTGGGAATTTAGAAGGCGATGTGGACTTACCTGCCTTTTTGTAAAGCTCTCAACTAGAATCGAAGATCTGTGCCACTCTGTTAGTGGTTTATGTTTTGGAACCTAACAAGGAATAGATTTTAAAAAAAATATTTCAGTATTGAATCTTGTTTTTTCCTAGGTTTTAAAATGTCTATTTTTCCAGATGTTGCTAGAACCACTCAGCAAAGGCGTAGATTGTTTTTTATGAAGTGACAGAGGGTATTAGCTCTGGGCACTATATTTTCTTCGAGTTTTCCCTGTAAATGCTATTGGGGCGGATTGTAGGAAAATATTGGCCTGGAGAATTTTTTTCAAAACAGACCCATGGATAATACGTCTGACACCCTTGTGAGTTTTCTGTGCAGATCATGTTTCATCATCTCCCAAAAGCATGCCAAGCCAACCCTTGCGAGGTCCATCATGTGACCTAGTATTTATTTATTTATTTATTTTTATATACCGGTGTTCCTGTATGACATACAAATCACATCGGTTTACAATGAAACAGAGAACCAAGAATTCGCCCATGGGGCGGTACATGGAACAAGGTACATGGAACAAGGGGTACAAGAACTGGGAAAGGGGAAACAAATATAGCTAGGAAGAGGAATTGGTCCGGAAAGCAACACTAGCTAAACTAAGGATTGGTCCGGAAAACAATCTAAACAATTAACTAAATTAACTAAAACATATAATTTGTACAATGATAATGGGGTATAGGTACAAAATGCAGCTTGTGTGATAAACACTCTGTGGTCAACAGCGGTAAATACTAGATGGGAACATCATGCCCAGCACGGCCTTAAATTAAAATCAGGGATGGAGAAATAAACAGAGGAGCGAGCAGTCTGGATGCGACCGAGGGGCTTATGATCCTGAGAAAGCTTGGCAGAAAAGCCAAGTTTTGAGTTTCTTTCTGAAAATCGAGTGGCAAGGTTCTTATCTATGACTGGAGGGAGCACGTTCCAATGTGTAGGGCCTGCTGTGGATAAGGTCATTTCCATAGGGAGGATTTTGTTGGGGGGGCTAGAGTGTGCCTTTGTATGCTCCACTGATAGGTCTGGATGAAATATGTGGACGCAGTTGGGAGCTTAGGTGGAGCGGGGAGATGTTATGTATGACTTTATGGATAGTTGTGAGCACTTTAAAGAGGATCCTGTATTTAACGGGCAGCCAGTGAAGGTTCTTAAGGATGGGGGTGATGTGTTCTCTTTTGATGGTGTTGGTAAGAATTCTAGCTGCGGAGTTCTGAACCATCTGGAGTTGTTTGATGGTGCTGGCTGGGAGTCCAAGCAGGAGGGAGTTGCAGTAGTTGGTTTTGGATAAGATAATGGATTGTAGTACTATACGGAAATCATTGAAGTGAAGAAGTGGTTTCAGCTTTCTAAGGACTTGCAGTTTGTAAAAACAATCCTTGGTGGTGGTAGTTACAAATTTTTTTAAGTTAAACTGGTTGTCAAGGATGACTCCTAGATCTTTCACATGAGGAGAATGATTTAATATTGGGATGGTTGATAGGGGGGTGATAGATGGGTTGAGAAGCCCGTTATTTTTATCTTGTGAGATAATTAGGATCTCCATTTTGTTGTTGTTGAGGACAAGGCTGAGGCTGGAGAGCAGATGATTGATCAATTGCAGGCACTTATTCCAGTGATTCATGGTTTTGTGTAGGGATTCAGTGATAGGGATGAGAATTTGTACGTCGTCCACGTACAGGTAACGAGTTAGCTTTAGACTGGTGAGTAGATAGAGTGGGAGAAGATAAATGTTAAAAAGGGTTGGTGAGAGGGAGGATCCTTGAGGGACTCCTTGGTTAGAGAGGACCGGATGTGATTCTTTGTTGTTTATCCGTACCTTGAAATGTCTGTTGGATAGGAAGGACCTGAACCAGCTGAGGACTGTTCCCTTGATGCCTATGTCTGCGAGACGCTTTAGTAGTGTTGAGTGGTTAACCGTGTCGAACTCCGCGGAGAGATCTAGTAGGACCAGGAGATAGGGTTGTTTTTTTTCCAGGTTTGTTAGTATGGTGTCCATAAGAGAAATGAAGAGGGATTCTGTGCTTAATGATTTGCGAAATCCAAATTGAGAAGAAGCAAGAATGGTATTTTCTTCAAGGTAATCAGATAGTTGCTTGTTGACTATCTTTTCCATTAGTTTAGCAATCAGAGGCAGGTTTGCTATTGGGCGGAAATTAGCTGGGTCTGTTGGCGATAGATTAGGTTTTTTTTAGTAAGGGTTTTAGAATTGCTATCTTAAGCTGGTTCGGGACTAGACCTTGAGTTAAAGAGCAGTTAATGATGTCTGCAATTGGCTTTGAGATGGTATTCCTTATGGAGATGAGAAGGTTGGTAGGAATTGCATCCAATGGGTGAGAAGAGGGTTTCAGTTTCTTAAGAATATTTTCTATCTCAAAAGCTGTTGTGGTCTTGAAGAATTCAAAACTCGTGTTTGGTTGGGGTATGGTAGAGAGAGGGAGGGGTGGCAAAGGATTAGATGTCAAGAGGGGGGTCGGTCAAATTGGTGATTTTTTTTCTTGAAGTAGTCTGCTAATTCTATGGCTTTGTTGAGTGCTTGGTCATCCGGAATAGTAGGAGGGGATGGTTTAGTGAGTGCTAAGACATAAGAGAATAGAGCTTTCGAGCCGAAGATGAAATGGTGGATTTTTTTTGAGAAAAAATCTTTCTTAGTTCTAAGTAAAGCATTCCTGTAGGCGTTGAGGAGGGATTTGTATGTGGCTAGAGTTGTAGTGGATGGGTTTTTGCGCCAATTATGTTCTTTACTTCTTAGCTCTTGTCTGATGGCTTTCAGTTCTGGGGTAAACCAGGGTTTCCTGTTGTCAGGTGAAGGTTGAAGAACTTTTGTAGTGGACGGGCAGGTTAGGTCCGTGATTTTTTTTAGTGATATTAATCCAGGTGGAGGTACCAAAATATCTCTATCAAAAATTTCACATTTTTTCCCAAATAACTAAGAAGTAGAGCATACCATGGACCAGGGATGAGCAAACTGATCTTCAGTCCCCTTTCCATCCATTCAATTGGTGGCCCCATACCCATCTCGTTAAATCTTTCATATGTATATATATATATATATATCCTGGATTTGTGACCTGGTGTTGCCAATCAATCTGCTCTTAAATCAGTTGACAAGCAATAAGGTAAATTACACTACCAGCAAGTGGCACAAGCACACACACTTTCTCTCTCTCTCTTTCTCATTCTGCTGTTGTGCAGCTGCTTATGTGCTCACTTAAGCTCAAATTTTAAAATCCCTGCATGTAGAAGTGCTGAGCCAAAGAAAAGGGGCGGGCTGGGGGACAGGGTCTTGGGGGGGGGGGCAGGCTGGGACAGTGCCATTAGATGGTGTTCTGAAGAAGCACATGCCAGCAGCTGGCTAGCATGCAGAGTTTACATCTGCTCCGGAGAAACAGTAAGTATCAAATCAAAACATTTGGGGATAACTAGGTTTAGGGGTCGGGAAGTAGAGGAGAAAAGATATGAAGGGTAGAGTTAGGATTAGGGAAGTTCCCTCCCAGTCCACTCCTTAATTGGAGCGGACTGGGAGGGAACTGGTCTAGGCCTAATCGCATCGCCGTGTGGACTTTTCAAAAATCCCCCCCTGCATGCGGAGGCCACTCGCCCACACATGCGCACATTGACATGAAAATCCGGCGCGCATGCATATGCAGGAACCATATTTTATAACATGTGCTTGCCGACACGCGCATGATTTAAAATGGGCACATCCATGTGCACGCACCCAAAACCGTGCGCACCTTTTAAAATCAACCCCTTAGTGAATTTTCTTACTGCCAGCCTTTTCCCAGCCTGCAGCACCCCTTCCTTTTCCCTTTCCCACCCCTTTTCTGCACCTTGTCTCTCCAGGGGGCTCACAGGTTCCACAGCCACCTCAAACAGATTTCTCACTAACAATGCAAGGCATTTCCTCCTGGCTCACCCCTTCCCTTTCTGTGACTGTAGCTTTCCTCCACTTCTCTGGTCCCCTCAACAATGCATTTTCATTGACTATGTGCTACAGAGTCTGCTGCTTTCACAGTTATGGTTCTCCAGGCTCGGCTCTGCCTACCTACATTAAGGGAGGGAGGACCAGAAGTAATCCAGTAATCTTCTGGGGTTAAAAAAAAAAAGAAAATGTGGCCATGGCTGAGACTGTTGCAGCTAAGACTGGTGACATCCACTGACCCAAAGCAGCACTGTTTGAGATGGTATCCTGCTTTCCCTCAACGAAGCCAGTAAAACCAGGGCTGGTGAGTATAAGACACCCTCTAGGTGAACCTTATAGCCTTGCACCCTCTTCACACACAATTATAGATTATGTTTAGCAGATTCTACATGAAAAAGGTATTCAAAGTGGAGTCCTCTGAGGTAAAAATATCAATTACAGCAATATATATATTATATTTACATGCACTGCAGTGTGCCAACCAGAAAACCCTGCAAAAAAAAAAAAAAAGACACTTGGAGCTCATATGGTATTAGGTCTATTGGTATGCGTGTTGGGTGTGGGCTTGGCCCTCAGAAAGCCTTGAGTAAACTGAATTACGATTAAATATAGCAAACCTCCCATACCAAAGTAGCACCGGGGCATGCCCAAAGCCCCAAGGGGCCAATCCGCCCCTGAATGCCATGTTAAGTGGGGAGGCAATACATTTGTTTTTTTATGGTCCTTGTCAATTTGAAGGATTCCTATCAAATTGAGAGGCACCAGTAGCTGTTAGTTAAGACTGTGATAGTTTAGGTTTGCCAGCAATAACTGGGTGCCTGTGGCCTTTCTTTTTTTGTTCCTTCATGACGTCCCCTCTGTTTGAGCTAAGGTTTCCATTACACTTTCCTAGATGATACTATGCATTGTATATTAGCTTTTTTTTTTTTGGAATTTTGCTTTTCTGTACAGATTTTTCTGACATATAAATTTAAATTTCAATGAAATAAAAATATTTTTTAAAAACCACTAAATTTGCATTGGATTTAATGGGAAAAAATTTCACCAAATTCATTACTGTGGTTTAACATTATTTCTGGCATTGGATGAGCTTTTTTCATTCGTGTGATTTATATTCTGCCTTTCAGGCACTTTAAAACAGATACATTCAGGTACTGTAAAGTATATCCCTATCCTTAGAGGGCTTACAATCTAAGGGCCTCATTTACTAAGCATTTTTCTCATAGACACAGAATAGGAGAAACGCTTTACTGAATTAGGCCTTGAGGCAAAAGAAGGTAAAGAGACTGACTAAAGGTCACAAGGATTGGCAGTAGGATTTGAATCCTGGCTTTCCTCATGCATAGCCTCCTGCTCTGACCACTAGGCTGCTTCTCCATGCATTGCATTTCTCGATGCCGAGCACATCAGAACAACTTTGAAAAGGGGGTGTCATCAAATTGACTGGTGCCTCCAAAACAAAATAAGACTCTGATGATTATACTTTTCAATAGCTCTTTTCATAAGAACATAAGAAGTTCTAAGCTGGGTCAAAGCAATGGTCCATCTACCCAGCAATCTGTCTCCAACATTGGCCATTTGGATGTCTAGGAGGTACCTAACAGATCTCAAAGAGTAAATCCATTTTTCGTTGCCCACTCCCAGGAATAATTGGTGGCATTCACCAAGTCCACCTGGCTAATAACGGTTTGGGGTAGATTTTCAAACGTGCGTGCTCGTCCATGTGCACGCGCTTCTGGTTGGGCGCACATGGACGTGCCGATTTTATAACATGCGCGCGCCAGCTCAAGCATGTTATAAAATCCGTGGGCCACGCGCACATGCATGCCGAATTTTATAATCTGCATATGTATGTGCAGGCTGCACGCACAAGGGGATGTATTCGGCGACGTATTCGGGCCTTCCCCAGTTCCCTCCCAGTCCGCTCCAATTAAGGAGCGGACTGGGAGGGAACTTCCTACCCCTCTACCTAAATTCCCTCCCTGTTCCCCTCTCCTCCCCACCCCTTAAACCCTACCTTTTGTTCTTTTTCTTTGTTTTACAACTTACTTCATCTTCCAAGATGAAGTAAGTTGCGCATGCCAGCCGCCTGCCAGTGTGCGAGTCTTCAGGACAGAGATCAATGGCGCTGTCCCGGCCCGCCCTTCAAAAAGGCCCAGCACTTATGCGTGTACCGGGCTTTACATGCGTGGCTGGACCCCTTTGAAAACTCGCCCGGCACACATAAGGCCCGGCCATGCACGTAAACCCTGGGATTTGCACGCGTGGGCCTTTTAAAATCTACCCTTTTATGCACTTTTCTTCCAGGAACTTGCACAAACCCTTTTGAAACTCAGCAATTCTAGATGTCTTAACCATGTCTCTGACAACAAATGCCACAGTTTAATTGTACTCTGAAAACATACTTTCTTCAATTTGTTTTAAATCTGCTACCCATTAGATTCATGGAGTGTCCCCTAGTCCTTGTACTATCTGAACGAGTAAATAACCATCCCCTATTTATCTATTCCACCCCACGCATATCCCCTCCAAGCTGAAGAGTCCTAACCTCTTAGCCTTTCCTCATAGGGGAATTGTTCCATCTCCTTTATCATTTTGGTCGCCCTTCTCTGTACCTTTTCTAATTCTGCTATATCTTTCTTGAGATGCGGTGAGCAGAAGTGCTCACAATAAAGATGAGGATGCACCATGGAGCGATACAGAGGCATTATGATATTCTCTGTTTTATTCTCCATTCCTTTCCTAATCATTTCTAGCATTCTTTCTTGGCTACTGCCAAACAGTGAGCAGAGGATTTCAACGTATTATCCACGATGATGCTTAGATCCTTTTCCTGAGTCATGACTCCTAATATGGAACCTTGCATTATGTAGCTATCATTTAAATTGTTCTTCCCTAAGCACATCATTTTGCACTTGTCCACCTTTGATATTTACATGCCCAGTCTCTCAGTCTTGCAAGGTCCTCTTGCAATTTCTCACAATCCTTTTGTTATTTTACAACTTTGAATAATTGTGTGTCATCTGCAAATTTGACTATCTCACTCATTGTTCCCATTTCCAGGTCAGTTATATATGTTAAAAAGTAGTGGCCCCAGAACAGATCCCTGCGGTACTCCACTATTCACATTTCTCCATTGAGAAAATTGACTAGTTCTACTCTCTGTTTTCTCCTTTTAAACAAATTCCCAATCTACCATAGAACATTGCCTAAAGTAATTAAACCAGATTTGATCATTTTATGATCACTATTGTCAAGTGGCTCCAGAAACTGTTACATCTTGCACTAAGGATTAGGTATAAAATAGTTGCCCCTCTTGATGGTTCTTGTACTAGTTGCTCCATGAAGCAGTCATTTATCTAATTTAGGAACTTCACCTACTGGCGTAATTGAAGTCACCCATTACCATTGTGCTGCTAATTTTGTTAGCATTTCATTGTTTGTTCATTCTGGCCAGGCAGATGCCTATATACCCCCATTGTTATTTTATCCCCCTTTTCACAAAGTTTGTATCCATAAGGATTCTACAATGCATTTTGTTTCCTGCAAAACTTTTATCCTATTTGACTCAATGCCCTCTTTAATATAGAGTGCCACCTCTCCACCAATTTGATCCCTCCTATCATTGCAATATAATTTGTACCTTTGTATCACAGTGTTCCATTGGTTATCCTCTTTCCACCAGAACTCTGAGATGCCAATTATATCTACCTCTTCATTCAAGTACCATCAGAAAAACAAGCCATGCTTATCTAGTTGTTATCCATGATAAAGCTGTAGTGACTGACACAGCCTTTTTCACTAGCTTCAATAAGAGCCATATCAAACTGTTCAGCCTTGGCAGCCAAGAATGACATTAAAGAAAAGCACCAAGAGCATTAAACTGCACTTGTCTTTCTCATGACATGAAACATCTTACATATAAAACAGTACCTTACACTTCAAGGAATAAAAAAAGAAATAACATGTGTATGTAATAAAAGATGACATTTTAACCTATATTTTGAAATATGGTTTCAAATAGGTAAATAGTCTGGTTAAAAGATGTCTGTTATCCCATGAGGGTGATCGATTTCCAAAGTCTACTACCATAGCAAGAAGGGTGGCAGGCATGTAAGTAGAATTAATTGTTCTTGAAACTGCTAATTTGAAGGGGGAGTGTTTTCCATATAAAAGGGGGAATCAATAAAATAAGATGGATTGCAGTCTGCTATTATTATTATTATTATTACAGCCAAAAACAACTATGTCATAGTTTAATTTTATATTCATGACTCTAAAGCATACTTAGAGGCCAATGTACTAACCGGTTCTGAAGTTCACAAATGCATTAACACCACATGCTATAACAACAAATAACACAGGCTATTCCATTTGCAAAATTTAATGCATATTAACAAGCGCTATTTAGCTATCATGAACTTCACCTCAACATTCACGCTTTTTCACCAATCCATTTTTATACATTATTTAGTACTCTTATGATCGATGTAAATATAACACTTCTATGATATTCTCATTTTGTTGCCCAATGCAATACGTTTAGGTGGAAATGTGTTTTGTTAAACTGAGCTAAATAAACTTGGTAATGATTGCATGATTATGCAAAGCAGCTCATTATCTATGTTTGTATATTTAAATTATGCAAGCTAAACATGTAAAAATCATTTTGTGAGAAACTTAACTACACCACTGAGAGGTGAGGTATCTTTGCAATAAGTCAGAGTTTTTGCAGCAACTTGAACAAAAGAAAAACATCACAAAGCCCCCCCCCCCCCCCCCCCCCCATTTGTGCTTTATTCAAATGAGCGGTTAACACAAAACAAATTCTGAGGCCAATATTCAATAAGCTGTTTAGTTGAGACGTTATCCAACTAAAGATAGCCAGATAACTTACTCCATATATTCAGCTGGATAAATATCTGGCTGAATATATCTGCTTAAAGTTATCCAACTACATGTAGCTAAATACTTTGAAAACCTAACCGGCTATGTTAGAATATAGCCGGTTAGGTTTCTAACAGGCCGATACTGTTAACCTGCCCTTGGACTCGTGTTTTCCCTTATCCCTTATTCAGTAAGGGGAGGAAAACGCGGGTCCAACCCGCGGCACCTAATAGGGCCCTCAACATGCAAATGCATGTTGAGGGCCCTATTAGGTATTCGTGCACGATTCAGTAAGTAAAATGTGCAGCCAAGCCGCATATTTTACTTTAAGAAATTAGTGTCTACCCAAAGGTAGGCGCTAGTTTCTGCCGGCATTGGGAAAGTGCACCCTTCGACTTAATGTCTTGGCGATATTAAGTCGGAGGTCCCGAAAGGTAAAAAAAAAGAAAAAAAAAAGAAAAAAAAAATTTTAATGGGCCGGCGGCTGTCGGGCCGAAAACCGGACGCTCAGTTTTGCTGGCGTCCGGTTTCCGAGCCTGTGGCTGTCAGCGGGCTCGAGAACCGACGCCGGCAAAATTGAGCGTCGGCTGTCAAACCCGCTGACAGCTGCCGCTCTGGGTCAAAAGGAGGCGCTAGGGACGCGCTAGTGTCCCTAGCGCCTCCTTTTGCCCATTTCTTCCGCACCACCTAATTTAAAAACTGTATCGCACGCACAGGCGAGTGGCCTGTGCGCGCGCCGGGAGAGCGGGCGTTTGTTCGCTCTCACGTGGACTTTACTGAATCGGCCCGCATGTTATTTAGCCTTGTGTGGCCAGATAACTTGCTACTTATCTGGATATCTTTAAAAGATATCCGGGTAAGTAGCACCAGGACCATAAAAATAATAAAAAATTTAGTAAGAGCCCTGTGGCCAAATTTCCTCTCATCCCTCATCATCAAATTACAAAGAGGCCATAGCATCCTTACAATCCTCACCCCACATCACCTCCTATATCTATCAAATATACCTTCCCCACTATAGACCTTACCCCTACCACCCAGATTTGTAAGAATTTTGCCAGGCTCTCCCCCATTCCCCCCACTATCTTGATATACTGGCCACCGCACCCTCCCTCACAAGACCCCCCCCCCCCCCCCCCCCCCGTAACCCTACCGGGGAGTGGGGTCCGAACTTACCTGCTCCTGGCAACATGCAGTGCAGTCTCTGTCAAAGCTACACTGGAAGCATAAGCTACACACAGTTTATGCTTCCAGCGCATAAATGATAAGTGGCTGAATATGCCACATTTGCCATTTAGATGGATAATTTGTGAGTTATCCGTCCAAATGGCTTTTGAATATTGAGTATTAATGGTCCATTTGTGCAGACTTCCCTGCTGCTTTGTATGTCAGCCTCCTTTTTATTTACACAATGCAGACAAACTTGATACTTGGATATGTGCTAATGGACACCAAAAATGTTCTCAGTACGATTACACATTAGTGTACTATATGTATATTTTGACCAGGCAATAATATAAATTACTTAAAAAAGATTTTCGTGCATACTCATCAGTGGATAGTCCTGTGAATATATATCTTAATGTGTTTAAGTTTCACATACTAATGCTTACTCACCAGCTAAGTTTAAAATTCAGTTTTATTGTTTTAATTTTTTAACTGCTAGGGATGTGCTGGGGGAAAAAAAACATTGTTTTGTTTTTTAATTTCACTATTGGGGTTTTTATTTCCACACATTTGATGTCATTGAATATTTTTATCATTTTCTAAAGTTTGCAAAAATGAAAAAAATATTTTAAAAGAATTCCAAAAAATGGAATTAGAAAAAAGAAATGGCACCTCCCAAGGCCTCCCTAAAGCCTGGAATAAATCCTGGGGCCAGGAACCTCCCCTACCCCACTTATCCAATCCAGGAGGAAATCCGATGTCAAGGCCTTGGCCTTGTATAGGCCTAGTCCCCAGGATGCTGACGCGACCTCAGCCTAGGCCCCATGCTAAGGCCAGATTGGAGGACTGGTCAAGATGCTAGGGCCTAGGCCAGATGCCGAGGTCTCATCCCAAGCCCGATGTCAGGAACTGGTCCAGAGGCCCAGTCCCAATATCTAGGCATTGGCCAGGGTCCCTCCTGGAGGCTCAGTTCCATACAACAAAATGGCACTCTCTGCTGAGGAAAAAGGCACCCGAGTTAAGTTACTCTGGCATGTCCCCAGTAGATGATGTCATTTTAAGAAGACAAGAAGAAAGAAGATGACCTCTGTGGCCTGGTTTCTGGCTTCATCTCTGAGCCTGTGCCTAGGCCTAGGCCCCAGCATTAGGACCAGGCCTAGGGACTGGCCTCAGCATTAGACCTTGTTCCAAGCAAAGGCACAGATATTGGGACCGGGCCTCCAGGCCTGGCCCTGGCTTCAGATCTGGGCCTGAACCTTGGCCTAGGCCAAGTCCAGGCATCAGGACTGGGCCTCCAGGCTAGGTTTCAGCATCGGGCCCGGGCCTCTGCTGAGGACCCAGTGCGGGACTGAGGCCCAGATATTAGGACCCGGCCAAGGCCCAAGTATCAGGAACTGGCCTCTGGCCTGGGCCTGATTCAAGCTCTTGGCATCAGGCATGGGCCTAGGCCAAGGCCATTCATCAGGACCCAGTCTCCACATAGTGCCCTGGTGCTGGACCTAGGTGTTAGAACCACAACTGATGTGGTAAGTGGGGCCAGGAAGTTTCCCATGCCTGGGCCTTTGCTCAGGTCTCGGCTAAGATATCGGCATCAGGCCTGGACCTAGACCAAGACCCCAGCATCGGACTTGGACCTTTGCCTAGATGAGACCCATGTGCCAGCTTCATGCTTGGGGGTATGCCATGGCCCCTAATTTGAGCTTTAGCCTATCGCTAGGTGAGGCCCTGGCCTTGGACCCAAGCCTAGGCCAAACGGGTCTTTCTTTTTACAAAATGAAATGTGAAAACCAACAAAAGTTTGACGAAGATTTTCAATCGTTTCACTTTGAAAATGTAATAAAACAAAATAGGAAATATTTCTATTTCCTATTTTGTTTCCAACAAATACACATCCCTATTAACTACTTTGATTATATGAAGAAAGGTGGTATATTAAGTTAAATAAATGAAACTAAACTCTAGCTGGTTTGATGCAGTCATGCCATCGGGCCACTATTCGCTAGCCAAGTAGTTGCTGGTTAAGTTCTTTCCGTGACTGCGTGGCAGCCCAGTTTTAAAGTGGCCAAAATCTGGCTGCCTAGTGAAACTGCTTGGTCTGATAAATAAGTACTTTTGCACTCAGCAAAACCCTACCAATGATCTCTGACTACTGACAGCTCAGTTTTTCCAAAAACAGATGTTATAATTCTTATAGAAAATGATTTTGTTGCAAAATGATTTGCTGCCATTAATGAAACAGAAGTTTATACCGAATTCTTAATATTAAGGTTGGATGCAGAAGCTCCTAGATCCAAATTCTTTTTGGTGTCCAAAGTCCTTTGGAAAATAATTGTGAAAGAGTTTGTATACTAAGAATAATTAGATAAGTGATTTATTCCCACGTGGTCTAGTACAGGAATAAAATATATGTGTGTAACCATTCCTGGTCTGCAAACCCTTTCTCGTCTATTCTCCATAGAAAATTATTCTACCTAAACAATTGTTTTTATTCAAGTGATCTTCAAGTTTTAAAAACTATAATCGGACTAAAGTGATAGCAACCAATAAAGAGCAAACCATAAAGTTCACTTTAACATACTGTTAGCTTTTCTACCCAAACTGTTTATACTTGCAGAAAGAAAAAACAGAAAGCACTATTTACCCAGCAAATATTGAACTTCAGAGAATGTGAATAACACAAACAAAGAGTGAAGCAAAATATGCTCAAGGTTAAGTCAAGAATTCAGTGCATCCTTGGAAATGATGGAATGTTCTGTCAACGTGAAACAAAAGCCTAATTCAAGCTTGATCAGAATCATCATCTGTATTAAAGCATATCTAAACATCAAAGTGTCCAGTTCTCTCATACTGGGTTTTACTGTCAATATATTGTATTAAAAAAAGGCATGTTTAAAACTCAGCACTTTTTATATGTCTTGTTCTGACCTAAATATAACAGTAATTCTTCATTAAGGTAAATGATATAGGTGAAAAAGCCTAACTTCCCTTTAAAATGCTGTTAAAATATTTTACTGTGTGTGGACATATACTCTTGTTACTCCTAAATGCTATTCCGTCGAGTACAGTTTATATTCACTGGCAAAGCTCACTCTCAGGGGATGCTGGAGAGGGAATGCAATTTCTGGTAATAACCGCTCACAACAGTGAATACTATCCACTTATCCTCACAATTTCCAGCTATTTCGGACTCCTTTCTGAATTAACCTTTCATATCAGAAGGAGCAATTCCACACACTAGAGACTCCGACACAATTTCATGCATAATTTATTCACTCAAGTTCAACATGAAATGCAGAGTCCTTGACTTTGGCAAGGTGGATACTATTGGCAGACTACACAGGCAGCAGTACAGGAGAAGCACTAGCAAAAATGAGATGCACAGCATAACCTCTACACTTATTATACAGTTCGTGAAAACAAGAAAGGGAAAACCCCCAAACTCTGCAATCAGAAAAATCTAGTGTAAGTATACTTCATTTTCATGTCAGTAGTTTGGTAATTTTAGCACTGAGGATGACAAAACATTTTTAATTCTTTTCCAGAACTGTCCAATAGCTAACAAATATTCTGTGTAGGATAAAATAATGTCACAGGTGATATAAAGAGACGACCGATACTAAATCTTTTGATCAATTAATACAAAATACATGAAAGGATTTAATCAAACTATTTTTATATACATAGAATACTACAATATCAAGAAGTCAAGGGAACAAATAACAGAAGTCGAGCTCTGACTGCATGCTGCCTCAGACCAGCCCCCAATGCCAGGGGCATAGCACCTCTCCAGCTACAACACAGCAGAACTTTTTCTCACACTCCTGCAGAGCAGCAATCTGACCCAAAAAGAGAAGTTTCCAGCCACGTGTTTCAAACAACATGGAAGCTGCTAGGTCAGTTCCCCCCTTCCCCCCCCCCCCCTCTAAAATGCCTCAGAATAGGTGGCAGCTGAAGGCAGGGCCCAAGCACCAAGAAAGGGAAATGTATGTATCTCAGTGAGAAACCCACTCCAGATGTCTTCTTCTAGATATCAAAAATACCGTGTGGAAATTTCAAAAGGAACCAGCAGTCTTACTGAGAAACCTATGCATAGGAGGGAAACCTCTAGAAATAAACTGAAGAGTCTTAAGATCAAAATCTGTAGTTCACTGCATGTTACTGTGACTGAAAAGAACAGTTGAATTAACTCATATTTGCTATGCATAAACACTTACTGATGTGACATGTCCTAAAGTTATCATGGCTGCAACTAGCAAGTACCAGAACTCTAATAATACTGGATTAAAATGTAATCATATTCAGGCCGTTGCCATGTTGATGAGGCTATTAGCTAGTACCCCTGATGTAAAAAATAACCATGCACCCGACGTGTACATTTTAACCCTCAAAACTTAACGTCAACCATGGAGCTGGCATTAAGTCTTGAGAAGCCCCAAAAGTTTAACAGAAAAGCAGAAAACACTGCTTTTCTGTGATTTCTCCAACTTAATATCTTTGCGATATTAAGTCAGAGGAACCACAGAAAGCAGCAACATGGGAAACATTTTTTTTAAATAAAGTCTTGACGGTGTCCTTTTTCCTAACCCATGCACAGCCACTTCTCCTGGGAGCCCGATGCTGTGGAGGTGCTAGGGATACACAATTTCTCCTAGCACCACCTTTTTAACACATTGCAGTGCACGCCAGGGAGCGGTGGATAGGTGCGCATTAGGACAGCAGGCGCTCATTTCCCATGCCCATATTGCATTGCCCTGATTGTAACATTGGAATATTAAATAAAGTTTTGGAATATTAGATCCAGTTAGCCAGTGACCAGGTTCAGCAGGCATTAACTAACAGTAGCCAAGGCCTGGATTGAGTTTCCCTAAGTTGTTCTATGCCCCCCCTCCCCCCCCTCACTCCATCAGATGATGTCACTTGGGGACAAACGCTTAAGGAAAGGCCCACCACCAGAGGCAGTTCACTTCTGTAGGTTTGAACCTAGGGAAGTCAGCTTTTTGGGAGCTCCTTTGGAGTGACCAGGGGACTGGTGAAGGTGATGGTGCTGAGGGTCGAGGGATGCTGGGGCTTTGTGCTGGTTAATGGAGGACTTTAGGTGGGCTGTAGGTAGTAGGAAAACATGCTCTAGACAGGTTGCTTTATTATGACTTGCCTTTGTTATCTTGATTATTTGAGCAACTGGATTAGTAGCTTTTCCCATCTCTCATGAGAGTGGAGTTGACCTGAGCTATGCCTCCAGACTGTTAATATATTATTGTATTTGTAGCACTGGTGCCCTAAGGCTATAATGTTCCTAGTTATCCTATGCCTTGCACTTTGAGCTTGGCAATCCTTAGAGCCGAATTTTCAAAGGGTTACGCGTGTAAATCCGGAGGTCTTATGCTCACCGGGCCTATTTTCAAAAGGCCTGGCGACACACATGTAAGTCCCGGGGCTTTACTAAAGGGGCAGTCCGGGGGGCGGGGTGGTCCGAGGTCAGAGGCCTTTGACAGCGGCCATTTGGCGCTGTGCTGGGGATCGCGCGCAGGCTGACTGTAAGCTTAAAAACAAAAGAAAACAGCAGAAAAAGGTAGGGGGGAAGGGCGGGGAAGGTAGGGGAAGGGAAGGTGGGGTGGGGGGGGTTAGGGAAGTTCCCTCCGAGGCCGCTCCGATTTCAGAGTGGCCTGGGAGGGAACGGGGGAAGGCAGCGCGGCTCGGCACGCGCAAGGTGCACAATTGTGCACCCCCTTGCGCGCGCTGACCCCCAATTTTATAACATGTGCGCACCTGCTCATGTATGCTGGGCAGCGCGTGCACGTTTTAAAATCTACCCCATAGCATGTGAATGAGTGGTAAAACCTTTAAGGGTTTTTTTCTGTTCAGGAGTTTGCAGGTAAAAAACGTAGTGTCAGCACCTGTTTCTGTGTTTCTAGATTTCCCAATATAGAGAGTTTCTATCAACTTTCCAGCTCCTAGATTCTGGCTTATTCTAATAGCCACTAGGAAGAGGATGTAGAATGATCTCTAAGAGTGTTTCTCAAACCCACACGGAAGTTTCATCAGTCATTTTATTGGAAGAAAGGAGCTGTAAACTCCTACATGTGGGAACTGGCTGAGAAGTTCTTTTGTAAAAAGCTAAAGGAGTTGTTTGTGCCTAAAGAGATAAGATTGCTATCCTGGAACTTGGAGTTTGTGGTGTTGATGTTGCTGAGAGTAATTCTTTCCACTGGATATACTTTCTTACTAATTTGGCATGCAAGATTTTGAGCTGCTATATGCTTTATAGTTTTGTTGTCCTTTTTCTTCAATGCATTGAATTAACCTTACTGTGAATTCCTGTGGATCTGCTGTTGACTCTGAGAGTAAATATACTATATTGGAACCCCCAACGCAATTGCCAGTCTGACTTCTGGGAAGGGACACCTGGATCCTTGCTACTTTCCAGTGGTTTGCCTGGCAAGTAAAACAAGTTCTGGTTTATTCCCAACATATTCCAGCATAGAATGGATTGGTCATCCCTTTTCAGAGAATGTTACACTTCAAGCCAGTCCACTATACCACCTATGCAACCATAACCACATAACTCTAGTAACCAGACAGGTGATTTGGACTCACTCACAGAAAGCCCTGATACATATTTATTGATATGTCTGTATTTTATGTTATTGATGTACTACTTTATTTTGCTTGCTATTTAATGTCTTATTTTGCTTGTTTGTAAACCATTTTGGGTTAAACATTGTTATAGGAAGGCAATCTGTATTACATTGTATAACATAACAGTAGAAGTCTGATTAATCTGGTAACTAATGCAGGTTTAAAAGAGTGGAGAACATTAAAATTATGGAGGTTTTAAAATATTTTCCATATTCTAATCGCAGCAGCAAGCATTATCAGTTAAATAATGCACAAAAGAGACATCACACAATGGTCTAGGTTTGATGAGACAACAGACTTTGAAGTAGAATCTATGCTGAAAAAGATAAACCCTGCCCCACATATAATTGACACCCTACCAACTACTGACATTAAAAAATTAGCTAACAGTTTCCCCCACATTAACAAAGATCATAAACCTATCCTTAGAGGAAGGATCCCTGCCAGACACACTGAAAGGAGCAATCATTAAACCAATCTTAAAGAAAAAAAATAGTGACACCCCCCCCCCCCCCCCCCCTTATCCTGAGTAACTACAGGTCAGTTTCAAACTTACCACTAATTGCAAAATTACTAGAAAAAACTGTACAAAAACAACTGGCCAAGCATTTAGCGAACAATAATATACTGTACCCTTCACAACATGGATTCCACAAACACTACAGCACAGAGACCTTGCTGCTCTCACTGACAGACAACATTTTGAGAGGATTTCATAGTGAAAAATATTACATCCTGATGATGCTCGACCTATCATCAGCCTTTGACACAGTAAACCATAACATACTTTTAAATAGACTAGATGTTATGAATCCTGCCATTGGGCTCCCCCTGCGAGCAGGCTCCTCACCTTGTTGCCTTCCCGATGTGGCTGGACGCCGCCAACGTCGGGCCTCCCCCGTGGCCGGTGCCGTGGACTCTGTTTGCCTCTTGCGGCCCAGAGGCCGCCCATCATGCTTTCTTCACCACGGCTAAAGCCGCGGACTTCTCCGCCATCTTCGCGGCTGGAGGCCACAGTCCCCAGGTTTGCCTGGCGGCCGGAGCCACCCTCGGGTCCTCCTGCAGCATCAGGAGCCGCTGCCGACGTCAGGGCCTGCTCCTCGGCCCAGCCTTGCTTCTCCGCATCAACGTCGGTGCAGGGCCGCTGTCCACAATCCTGCACAGCTTCCTGTTCCTGCTCCTAGGCGCGCAGCCTCGCCTCCTTGCCAGATTTAAAGGACCCACGGCCGGATATGCCCTGGGCCCCACCTAAGGACTGTTTCCTGTATCAGCCCTATAAAAGGGCTGCTCCTGCATTCCACCTTTGCCATGCATCGGAGTTACTTCATTCCTGGAAGTCCCTATCCTCCAGTGCTCCCGTCAGGTCCTTCTCGTTCATCATTGGAGCTCCATGTCTCGTCTGCTTCTTGTGCCGTGTCTTCGTCTCCTGAGGTCCTCGTCCAGGTCTCCTGATGTCTCGTTACCCGATGTCTCGCTTCCTGATGTTCTTCTCCTGTGCCTTCCAAGTTCTCCTGCGCTCTTGAGCCTTCTTGTCCTGCCAGCTCCATGGTTCTCTGGGTGACGCGTCTCTGTTAGTGGAGTTGCCTGCAGCTGGATTCATGTCCTGCGCTCCTGAGTCTTCATGACCTGCCAGCTCCGGTGGTTCTCCGGATGACACCGGCTCCATCATCGGAGACTCGCCTCGGCTGGATTCCTTCCTGCGCTCGTCCCGCTCTCCGCGTGGTCCATGACCAGCCTCCTCAGGCTGGGTAGGGCGAGCAGTGGGACAGGGTGGTTCGTGAACAGTCCAACGGGTGGACTGTGTAGGGCGCCCTGAGAGACAGTGCCAATGTCAGCCCTCACACCTAGCTTCTCGTCTTGTCTTGACTCTTCCAAGTTCCTCGCCTCATCTGTGATGTCTTCGCATCAGCCCTCATCTGTGATGTCTTCGCCTTAGTCCTAGTCCAAAGTCTTTGTGTCACAAGGCCTCCTTCTGCCCTCATCTTCAGACCGGCCTGCTGCTCCATGCCGATCCTAAGCGGCAGGTCCAAAAGGACTGGGAATGGTCGAAGGACTGTTCATCTACCAACATCATCTTGTTGGCTCCGGGAGCATACAGGTCCGGCAGAGGGTAAGACCTTGTCTCCGCTATGCTGGGACACACTGCCAACCCTCGGTTCGGTCCCAGATTCATCTGGGGTCGGGCTGAGGCCCAAGGGCACACGAAAAACCCTTCTGTAACACTAGAAGAGATATGACTGCAAAAGAAAACTATAGCCTGGTTCAGATCATACCTAAGTAACAGATTTTATCAAGTCCAAATAAATAACATATTGTCAGAAAAAATAAATCTACAAACAGGAGTACCACAGGGATCAGCAATCTCCGCAACACTCTTTAACATTTACCTGCTTCTGCTATGCCACCTCCTAGCAGGCCTGGAAATCAATAACTACATATATGCAGATGACATTCAACTATTACTACCCATTGAAGACACAATGGAAAAACCACTAAACCTAGCAAACATGTACTTAGATATCATCAAACAACTACTAAACATAAGAACATGCCATACTGGGTCAGACCAAGGGTCCATCAAGCCCAGCATCCTGTTTCCAACCGTGGCCAATCCAGGGCATAAGAACCTGGCAAGTACCCAAAAACTAAGTCTATTCCATGTTACTGCTGCTAGTAATAGCGGTGGTTATTATCTAAGTCAACTTAATTAATAGTATGGACTTCTCCTCCAAGAACTTGTCCAATCCTTTTTTAAACACAGCTTTACTAACTGTACTAACCACATCATCTGGCAACAAATTCCAGAGTTTAATTGTGCGTTGAGTAAAAAAGAACTTTCTCAGATTAGTTTTAAATGTGCCACATACTAACTTCATGGCGTGCCCCCTAGTCTTTCTATTATCCGAAAGAGTAAAAAAACGATTCACATCTACCCGTTCTAGACCTCTCATGATTTAAAACACCTCTATCATATCCCCACATCAGCCGTCTCTTCTCCAAGCTGAAAAGTCCTAACCTCTTTAGTCTTTCCTCGTAGGGGAGCTATTCCATTCCCTTTATCATTTTGGTTGCCCTTCTCTGTACCTTCTCCATCGCAATTATATCTTTTTTGAGATGCAGTGACCAGAATTGTACACAGTATTCAAGGTGCGGTCTCACCATGGAGCGATACAGAGGCATTATGACATTTTCCGTTTTATTCACCATTTCCTTTCTAATAATTCCCAACATTCTGTTTGCTTTATTGACTGCCGCAGCACACTGAACCGACGATTTCAATGTGTTATCCACTATGACACCTAGATCTCTTTCTTCGGTAGTAGCACCTAATATGGAACCTAACATTGTATAACTATAGCATGGGTTATTTTTCCCTATATGCATCACCTTGCACTTGTCCACATTAAATTTCATCTGCCATTTTGATGCCCAATTTTCCAGCCTCTTTTAAAAGTGGAGGATGTACAGGTTTAGAAGAATTCTCAGGATGGGGGGAGTGATCCTCACAAGCATTTCCTATACATGATAGATTGCCATGACAACAGCATAATGTATCTTTGTAAATGAGTTTGTGGGCAGTCACGCCATTCTGGAAACTTCGGCTGTGCTGTATGTTGACTATAAAGGTGGGGGCAGGTCTTGTATTCTGAGAGATGCTGATTATTTTGAAAGACGAAAGGGCACTCCCCAAACAGCATCTCCCAGGAACACTTTTAGAAAAAAAGCCAAATAAAACTGACTTTATACCATATATTGATTCTAAGTGTTCTTGTGTGCCTGGCCCTGAGTCCAGAAATTATGGACACCTCACAAGGTCTTCCTGCAATTTATCACAATCTGCTTGTGATTTAACTGCTCTGAACAATTTTGTATCATCTGCAAATTTGATTACCTCACTTGTTGTATTTCTTTCCAGATCATTTATAAATATATTGAAAAGTAAGGGTCCCAATACAGATCCCTGAGGCACTCCACTGCCCACACCCTTCCACTGAGAAAATTGTCCATTTAATCCTACTCTCTGTTTCCTGTCTTTTAGCCAGTTTTATAATCCACGAAAGGACATCGCCACCTATCCCATGACTTTTTATTTTTCCTAGAAGCCTCTCATGAGGAACTTTGTCAAATGCCTTCTGAAAATCCAAGTACACTACATCTACAGGTTCACCTTTATCCACATATTTATTAACTCCTTCAAAAAAGTGAAGCAGATTGTGAGGCAAGACTTGCCTTGGGTAAAGCCATGCTGACTTTGTTCCATTAAACCATGTCTTTCTATATGTTCTGTGATTTTGATGTTTAGAATACTTTCCACTATTTTTCCTGGCACTGAAGTCAGGCTAACCGGTCTGTAGTTTCCCGATCACCCCTAGAGCCCTTTTTAAATATTGGGGTTACATTAGCTTTCCTCCAGTCTTCAGGTACAATGGATGATTTTAATGACAGGTTACAAATTTTTACTAATAGGTCTGAAATTTCATTTTTTAGTTCCTTCAGAACTCTGGGGTGTATACCATCCGGTCCAGGTGATTTACTACTCTTCAGTTTGTCAATCAGGTCTACCACATCTTCTAGGTTCACCGTGATTTGGTTCAGTCCATCTGAATCATTACCCATGAAAACCTTCTCCAGAACGAGTACCTCCCCAACATCCTCTTCAGTAAACACCAAAGAAAAGAAATCATTTAATCTTTCCACGATGGCCTTAGCCCCTTTAACCCCTCGATCATCTAACGGTCCAACTGACTCCCTCACAGGCTTTCTGCTTCGGATATAGTTTAAAAAGTTTTTACTGTGAGTTTTTGCCTCTACAGCCAACTTCTTTTCAAATTCTCTCTTAGCCTGTCTTATTAATGTCTTACATTTAACTTGCCAACGTTTATGCATTATCCTATTTTCTTCTGTTGGATCCTTCTTCCAATTTTTGAATGAAGATCTTTGGGCTAAAATAGCTTCTTTCACCTCCCCTTTTAACCATGCCAGTAATCGTTTTGCCTTCTTTCCACCTTTCTTAATGTGTGAAATACATCTGGATTGTGCTTCTAGGATGGTATTTTTTAACAATAACCACGCCTCTTGCACACTTTTTACTTTTGTAGCTGCTCCTTTCAGTTTTTTTCTATTTTTTTCATTTTATCAAAGTTTCCCTTTTGAAAGTTTAGCACGAGAGCCGTAGAATTGCTTACTGTCCCCTTTCCAGTCATTAAATCAAATTTGATCATATTATGATTACTATTGCCAAGTGGCCCCACCACCGTTACCTCTCTCACCAAATCCAGTTCTCCACTGAGAATTAGATCTAAAATTGCTCCCTCTCTCGTCGTTTCCTGAACCAATTGCTCCATAAAGTTATCATTTATTCCATCCAGGAACTTTATCTCTCTAGCGTGTCCCGATGATACATTTACCCAGTCAATATTGGGGTAATTGAAGTCTCCCATTATTACCGCACTACCAATTTGGTTAGCTTCCTTAATTTCTCTTAGCATTTCACTGTCAGTCTCACCATCTTGACCAGGTGGACGGTAGTATACTCCTATCACTATAGTCTTCCCCGACACACAAGGGATTTCTACCCATAAAGATTCAATTGTGCATTTAGTCTCATGCAGGATGTTTATCCTGTTGGACTCTATGCCATCCCGGACATAAGCGCCACACACCACCTCCCGGGTGCTCCTCTCTGTCATTGCGATATAGTTTGTACCCCGGTATAGCACTGTCCCATTGGTTGTCCTCCTTCCACCATGTCTCTGAGATGCCAATTAAGTCTATGTCATCATTCACTGCTATACATTCTAATTCTCCCATCTTACTTCTTAGACTTCTGGCATTAGCATACAAACATTTCAAAGTTTGTTTTTTGTTTGTATTTTCATTCTGCTTTTTAATTGATAGAGACAAGTTAGAATTTTTTTAGCTCAGGTGAGTTTTTAGTTACAGGCACTTGGACTACTTTTCTTATTATTGGAACCTCACTGTCGGGATGCCCTAATCCTAATGCATCATTAGTATCCTTTGAAGATACCCTCTCTCCGAACCATGCACTGCTGAGCGACTGTCGGCTTTCCCCTTTGTTCTAGTTTAAAAGCTGCTCTATCTCCTTTTTAAAGGTTAGCGCCAGCAGTCTGGTTCCACCCTGGTTAAGGTGGAGCCCATCCCTTCGGAAGAGACTCCCCCTTCCCCAAAAGGTTCCCCAGTTCCTAACAAAACTGAATCCCTCTTCCTTGCACCATCGTCTCATCCACGCATTGAGACTCCGGAGATCTGCCTGCCTCTGGTGACCTGCATGTGGTACAGGGAGCATTTCAGAGAATGCTACCCTGGAGGTTCTGGATTTAAGTTTTCTACCTAAGAGCCTAAATTTGGCTTCCACAACCTCCCTCCCACATTTTCCTATGTCGTTGGTGCCCACATGTACCACGACAGCCAGCTCCTCCCCAGCACTGTCTAAAATCCTATCTAGGTGATGCGTGAGGTCCGCCACCTTCGCACCAGGTAGGCATGTTAGCAGGCGATCCTCATGCCCACCAGCCACCCAGCTGTCTATATTCCTAATAATTGAATCACCAACTATGACGGCTGACCTAACCCTTCCCTCCTGGCCAGTAGGCCTTGGGGGAGATATCCTCGGTACGAAAGGACAGTGCATCACCTGGAGAGCAGGTCCTTGCTACAGGATCCTTTCCTGCTACACCAGGTTGATGCTCTCCAATCATGAGACCTTCTTCCTCCAAGGCAGCACCAGGGCTGCCAGTCTGAAGTTGGGACTTGGCTATTATGTCCCTTAAGGTCTCATCTATATACCTCTCTGTCTGCCTCAGCTTCTCCAGGTCTGCCACTCTAGCCTCCAGAGATCGGACTCTTTCTCTGAGAGCCAGGAGCTCTTTGCATCGCATGCACATGTACAACTTCTCACCGGTGGGTAAAAAATCATACATGTGACACTCGATGCAAAAGACTGGAAAGCCCCCCTCTTGCTGCTGGACTGCTGCCTTCATCTCAATTTTGATCAGTTCCTAGTTGTTTTAGGTTGCTATGGGATTAGGAATGTGTCTAATTAACATCCTTTAAATGTATTAGTGAATTTGCTATATGTCTGGTAGTGGCAGTTTTTGTTGTTGCTGGGTTTTTGTTTTTGTTTTGTGACAGTGGCACCTGTCTATAAATTAAAGGATGAGCTAGGGTTGGGAAATACAAACAGTCTAACTTCAGTTAGTCAGCCAGAGTGATTCACTGCTCTCTTGATTAACAAATGTTGGTACCTATTCAAACCAAATCACACTACCTCAACACCTTTCCAAGGTGAGTAACTGAACTTTTCAACCTTTTTACTTTGGTATACACTGCTCCTAGCTTATTTCTAGCTTCTGGCTACTTTTTGTGGGGTTTTTTTGGGTTGTTTTTTTTAATACAAACACTCAGTTCTGCTTACTATCTGCCTTACAGACTTTTAAAAATAAACACACAACCTACTGCTTACTAGCTGCCTTATTGACTATTTAAAAATACAGTCAAACTTGTTTATTCACTGCCTTACTACTATTAAAAGCACAAACACACAAACACACTAAATATATTCCCAAATAGTTAACTTTGCCCCAATACTTTTAAAAAAAGACAATGTCCCAAGCAAATACTTACTGATTCCTTTCAGCCACCAGCAAGGTGATCCTCTCCTTTCATTAACATCGATAAAACCGAATTCCTACATTTAGAACGAAAAAATATGACTGTCATCCAAACCCCAATACTGCTAAAAAATAATCAGAAAATAGAATTAGCCAAGAGAATACGGAACCTCGGTGTAATAATTGACACGGAACTCAGCCTCAAACAGCTCGTATCACTAAAAGTCAAAGAAGGATATGCTAAACTCATGGTGCTCAGAAAACTAAAACCTTTACTAACATTTACAAACTTTCCAACAGTCTTACAAGCACTAATATTTGCTAGCACTGACTTCTGCAATGCCCTTTATTTAGGATTACCATACACAACAATAAGACCACTCCAAATAATGCAAAACTCTGTGGCAAGAATACTCACTGGCAAAAGAAAAAGGGATCACATTACTGAAACTCTAGCAGAACTAACTGGCTACCCATAGAACACAGAGTACAATACAAAACACTTTGCACTATACATAAATTAATTCATGATGAAAAAGCAGAATGGCTGAACACAGCACTATGTGTTCATGTCCCACATAGAAACCTGAGATCTGCTAACAAAACCCTCCTAACCATCCCCTCTGTTAAAACTGCAAAACTGACACAAGTTAGAGAACGGGCTCTATCCTTAGCCAGACCAATACTATGGAACACCATGCCCTTAGAAATCAGACTACAAAGAGATTATAAACTTTTCAAAAAGAATTTAAAAACCTGGCTTTTCAAACAAGCATTTTACAAAGAGAATAGAGATGAGTGGAAAACGAAATCTAGCAGCAGATTTTATCATGTTATTCACCTTTAACTTATAAGACACAATCCAATAGAGTTATACTTGTAATTATTATAGATTTACAACATTCAGCAAATAGTCTTTATTTTGAAACTATGTTACCGAACCTTAATGGCACCTTCTAAAGATAGTATTACCAAATTTCTATATGTGCCTATTTGTAAACCGTTGTGATGGTATATAACTTAACGATGGTATAGAAAAGATTTTAAATAAATAAAATAAATAAATTGCCTTTATATTATCGGCAGATGCTCTCACCTTCAGCTTGACACATATTGAACTAGAAGCTGTAGTTATTTCATTATAACATCTTCTATCCTGGTCACTATCAATTAATGCACTAGTCTAAATCCCAGTCTCTCACACTGACAGATGTTCTTTCCAGAAGATCCTGGGGCTCCTAGTTTAGTTTCTGTTGAAAACTTAGAAAACAGCCTCAGTGAATCAGTCCAAAAGACCACTGGGAGGACACTTAGCAAAGCCATTTACACAGGTGAGTAGCACTTTACGTGCCTAAATTGGTTGTCTAAATATTGCCCTTGCTCGATATGGCTAAAACATGCATAGATTGTGTTTTCAAGACCATGCATGTTATTTTACGTAGAAAATCCACTCGTTCTAAAAGCAGGTGCAAACGTCTGTGGACACTTTGTACCCATAGCAAGTTTCAAAGTGAAAGTACATGCATAATTTCTCTGTGCAACTTGGTGCAATGGATGTGGATACCATGGACTTTGCCCCAGGGCAGCCAATCTGAGATTTTCCCCCCAAGGTTCTTTATGTTTGGTGAACAGCACCCCCCATTTCATCCCCAACTCCCAACTCTTGACAGTCATTAGGGATGTGCATTCATTTGAATCAAATGGGTAAAATGCAACAAATGAGACCATTTTTGTTTCATTCATGGACCCCCAAAACAAATGGATGGTGCTCATGAATCAAACAAAAATTTTACTTTAATTCATTTTTGTTTCCCATTCAAGTCTATGACCCATTGAAAAGTGCTGTGAAGAAACTAGTAAGTATAGCAACCAAAAGATTCCAGAGTGAGATTGTAACCAGCCAGGACAGAGCCAAGGTGAGAGAAGAGGGCAAGTAGACAGGACAGAGGGCCAATCAAGGTGAAGCTGATGATACAGCTTGGGGATCTTGCTGCCACTTAGACTTGCTTCCATACCCGACTCTAGACTTTAGAGGTCTCAATGTCACTTTGCCTTGCTGCTATACCCAATTATGCTACACTTGGGTGGTCTTTCTGCCACTCTTCCTTGCCCTAATACCCCATGGGGGTCTTGCTGCCACTATGCTTTACTGCCAAACTTCTGATGTACCACCTTGGGGATCTTGCAACCACTCAGCCTTGCTGCTATACCCCAGAATCTATACCTTTGTTATCTTGCTTTACCTTGCTGCCCTGCTCCTGACACTATACCTTGGGGTTCTTGCTCCCACTCTGCTTTGGTACCATCCATTAGGGGTGTGCATTCGTTTTGAACTTAAATGGAAAACGCAACTTTTTTTTTTTTTTAACTTAAAAAAAAGATGAGGCTTAAACGATCGGATTTCCAACTTATTCAACATAGCTATGTTGAATACGTTGTAAATCGCGATTGTTGATCTAAATAAAAATTTAAACCCCTCACCCTCCTTAATCCCCCCCCAAGACTTACCAAAGCTGGCCAAAAGTTCCGTGAGGGTCCGGGAGCGGACGCGTGGGGAATCACGTGACGTCGGCGTCACGTCGGAGTGACACAGCGTCACGTGATTCCCCTCGGGTTCGCTCCCGGACCCCTCGTTGGGCTCAAAAGGAACTTTTGGCCAGCTTGGGGGGGCCTCCTGACCTCCTGACCCCCCCAAGCTGGCCAAAAGTGCCTTTTGAGCCCAACGAGGGGTCCGGGAGCGAACCCGAGGGGAATCACGTGACGCCGCATCACTCCGACGTGACGCCGACGTCATGTGCTCCTTGCAAAGGAGTTCAGGAATGGCGTCCTGACCCCGCTGGACCACCAGGGAGTTTTGGTAAGTCTTGGGGGGGGGGGGATTAAGGCGGGTGAGGGGTTTAAATTTTTATTTGCACATATGGACATAGACTCAACTTATGGAATTCTCCATATGTCCATATTGACCGCAAATGGGACCCCCTTTCGACTTATGGACTTATGAACTTAAACTTTTGGTCTGCACATCCCTACCATCCATGTCCCAGATGCTACACTTTGGGAATCTTTCTGCCACTCTGAAATACTCCTGCTCTACCATTTTGGGGTTCTTTCTGACTCTCTGGCTTGCTACTATATCCCAGACTCTACATCTAGGGGGTTCAAAAAAGGTTTGGATAAGTTCTTGGAGAAGAAGTCCATTAACAGCTATTAATCAAGTTTACTTAGGGAATAGCTACTGCTATTAATTGCATCAGTAGCATGGGATCTTCTTAGTGTTTGGGTAATTGCCAGGTTCTAGTGGCCTGGTGTGGCCTCTGTTGGAAACAAGATGCTGGGCTTGATAGACCCTTGGTCTGATCCAGCAAGGCAATTTCTTATGTACTTATGTTCTTACTGCAAGTCAGCCTTGCTACTATACTTAAACTACATCTTGGGGTCTTTATGATACTCATATTCACTGCTATACCACAGACTTTACACCATGGAGCTTTTTTTGCTATTCTGCCTTCCTGCCATACCCTAGATTCTACACCTTGGGTGCTTTGTCCTTCTGTCAGTGCCTGACAGGGGGCGGTTTCTACAACTTATTTGTAGAAACCGCCTTAGTATAATGATTCTGGCTGTTAGGCAGCCTCCTCAACAACTGAGGTCCTTATGGAGCCACATTTTCTCCTGCTCTAGCCACTTCCTTGATGGTCCCATGACTCAGCAAGGCCAACCCTATTTAACCCTGCCTCTCCCACAACTTGATGCCTCTTCATTGAGTCAGCTTGTCTTCTTGCATTGGCCCATCTTGCCTTGCCTTACTATTACGTGGTCCCCATGGCCTTCTTGTTTCACCATGCCTCGCTGCCTTCTTGGCCTTCCTGCCTTGCAGCCTCCTCTGCCTCCCTGACTTTTCCTGTGACCTCCTTGGCCTTCTTGCCCTGCCTAGTGGCCTTCGGGCCTTCTAGTCTCACTCTGCCTTGCCTTGTGGCCTGCTTAGTCTTCCTTGTCTGTTTCTCCCATGTCTTCTCTTATATATTGTACCTTGCTTTGCAGTTCCTGTTAGCCTATGCTTGTATATTCCTTGTCAGTCCTAGTCTTATCTTGTCCTGCATGATTCTTGTCTTGTCCTGCCCACTCCTCCCTGTGGCCCCTGCTCCCTGAGGACCTCCAGTTCCAGTTTCTGTCTCCAGTCCCAGGCCTTGCTTCTTGTTCCAGCCCTTGTCTCCAGTCCCTGCCTGCCTTCAATACCAGCCTGTTCCTCTGATTCCAGCTCCCTTCTCCAGTTTCAGCTTTGTGTCTGGTTTCTGTCTCACCTCCTGTGACTGCCTTGTCTCCAAAGCCTGCATTGCCTCTAGATCCAGCTTGTCTCCATCTCCAGCCAAAGTCCTGCTGGCCACCACAAACTGTGGGCTCAGCCCAAGTGGAGAGGTGGCTGGTCAGGCAGAGACCCAGTCTGACTTTACCCAAGAATCTGGCCCTTCCCCTTTTGGGGAAATTCCCCATCCAAGTGATTCCCCACTCCATGACACTTAGGATGTTCATACCACTCTTGGTGCCACTCTGTCCCTGTTGTGCTGCCTTTGGGAGTCTATGCAATTGTTACTGGCTTCTTCTTTTGATGCCTTGGGGTGTTCTTGATACTTGCTTTTGCTTTGCTCTTCTGAAATGAATAAATACAATTTGTATTTTCATTTGAAACTAATGAAACAAATGAAGATGAACCATGAAATAATGAACCAAATTGAAAATTTTGCATATCCCTTGTCCTTATCAGGATGCTCTTGGATTATGAACAAGCCTCAGGTAGGGGTTAGATAACAAATGAGCATGGCAAAATGCAGAGCTAATAAGTCTTCTTTGGGATTTTTTTGTTTGTTTTGCTTGTTTTACTTTTCATGATTGAATAGTTATATGATAGTGCCACACATCCATAGCAAATTTATTTCCAGCTTTAAGCTAGAAATATTGTGGTGCTCATACAGTGTTCACAAATGTTAGAAAATAAAAATAAAATACTTCTGGGCAGATGCTTTGGAACAGCAATTTTCTTGGGGTTTTTTTTTTTGTTTTTTTGCGTATATTTGTATTAACTCATCTGACCCACAAATTAATTAGTGATGCTGACTACAGTAATTGCAATGGCTAGATATCCTGTTGCAGTGTAAATGAACTAGACCTGCCAATGACGAGATGTTAATGACCAGATTGCATCATAATCAATAATTTATTTAATCCAAATGGTAAAAAAAAAAAAAAAAATCAGCACAGGTTCTATCCT
Source organism: Rhinatrema bivittatum (assembly GCF_901001135.1). Taxonomy (NCBI): domain Eukaryota; kingdom Metazoa; phylum Chordata; class Amphibia; order Gymnophiona; family Rhinatrematidae; genus Rhinatrema; species Rhinatrema bivittatum. Next base: position 403,126,381 of record NC_042618.1, on the reverse strand, counting down.
TATCAGACAGATGGGAAAGAAAGAAGAATGCTTCATCGATGTTCAAACATCAATTTGCGTTCTTTAAAACCACAGTGCCTCCTACATGCAGCAAAATTAAAATGTTGCAAACAGGGCAGACCTTACTGCAGTAAAGAAGACGACTAGAGGGGAGACAGCTTCTTCCTAGCATGGTCCGACTTTTAGAGAAACCATAATGCTAACAACAGGCAATAAAATAGCTGGCTAGCCCTTGACCTCTGCCTTCCTTCTCCCCCCCCCCCCCCCCGTCATGTTTCAAACTTTCCAACTGGCGCCAGTTTTAAAGCATCTAGTTGTTTTCAATGGAAACATCAGACAGGATGACAGAGAAGTTGTCCTTTTCTCTGCTTCCACTGAAGAAAATTTTAGACCCTTAAAAAAAAAAAAAAAAATGGGAGTGTTCTGGAAATACAAGGCAGACAGTCCTTTTCTCATGTGGCCATTAAAGCTGTCCTCCATCACATAACAACACGATAGGTGATCTGCTGCATGTCAAAGATACGGCTGCTTTAAACCATCTTAAGAATTTAACGACATGCCAAAATCATGGCAAACAAATTAGAGAAGTGTACACTTTTCATAGTCTTCTATTTCAGTATTTTATTGATCCTCTGGTTAGGTTTAAATGGTGCAGTTTATGGAGTGGGCAGGTCCCAGGTTGATTTGGAGGGGCGTAAGGAGCCTTGAGCAGACGTGAGAGTTACCACTGCTCTGTATACACAAAACATGAACAGGGAAATAATCACGTTAGATACTTTTTCTGAACATGGATGATCTAATTTTGGTTTCACTATTTTAAAAATTTATCTTGCCAAATTGGAGCAAATCCACTGAAACAGAGCATAGTAGAGAGATGGCTATGGACAGAAATGTGTGCTTTCATACTGAATGAAATGCACCTTGAAACGGCAGGGCCCATGTCACTACTGTAGTGTACTCTTGCAGCTGGAGATGCTCACACTCAGACCTACCCACTGAATACACTTGCTTACTTCAAGCCCAAAATTAAGACCTCTGAATACTGCAATGCCTTTGGAAGTTCTAGCGATCAAATTCCTTCCTTATTTAACTTTTTTGCTAATAAGTTTTAATCCAGTTTGCAAACTTATTTTAAACAGCAAAATGGGCTGCTTTTATTCCTTGTGAACAGCTTGCATAAATAATTTAAACTGGGTTTCAGAAGTACAGTAGAAAAAGTTTACTGTGGATTTTACTGTATTTGCCCACTTCTACTTGCTTTCTCTCTCTTGCTGTCGGCCTTCTGCAACTTTCCTCTGGAAAGTCAGTTACATACAGTGAGCACTAGAGAGCAATACTAATTCAATTAATCTCAGACTGGTTCAAAGGAGATAGGATCACAGTAGCACATTCATATCATATTTAAAAGCTATTGCAATGCCTATCTTGAGTTTAAAAGCAGCATACAGTATCTTCTAGACATATAATTCAAAACCTCCCATAAATGACGGTCAAGATAGAAAATCTAGCAAGTGCTTATTTATAATTGCAGATATTTGGAATTTTTCGTATATATCTTTCACATAAATAAATTAGAATATTGATACTCCATGAATCCAGTAGAGCAGAGAAGATTCATAAATGAATTATGATTTTACTACAATGTAAGGGGAATATCTGGCACAATGTTCTGCATTACACATTGTTTACCAGCTAGGTGCGTCATGACAGACCAGAGTCAATGGTCTGCCTTGGACCAGAATCTGCAACAAGACATGACAGCATCAATATTTATTATTAAATTAATGCATTTTAGTACATGTAACTGAATAATGCCAGTTTACAGAAACCTACCTTCAAGGTGGCTGCTACCTTATTCACTTCGGCAGTCATTTTACCATGAGGGAAAAATGTTGCACACTCTCTTTACCAAATGCTTTAGGAGATTCTCTGAGCATATGCAGTTATTGTTGTACCCTCAGGTAAACTCTCTGCCGTATTAAGAATACTGTAGCTGGAAAAGACAGGAGAACAATTATAAATAGTTATTTACCTTGTTAAATTGGTCTGACTGAAAATTGCCTCCCTTAGAATGGCTAACAGTACATGCTGGATTTTGCAGCATGCATGCTTATACCCAGAGTAATAGGAAAAAAAAAAGGCATGCCTGAGGGTGTATCTAGGTTGGACGCTTGAAACTGCAAACATACATTTAGATTTTCAAATATACATATGCTATTTTACACCCAAAGTGCAGGTGCAAATATGCATGGGCTTTTTTTTTTTTTTTAAATAACCTACATTATAGGCAATTTTCAAAGAGAAATTACCCATGTCTTTTTCTTTGAAAACTGTAGGAGGAATAAAAGTGCCCATGTACAAATACTTCAGGCTATTCAATATTGCCTTCACTATGGCTTTGTTGCGCTCGGGGGTGGACCCTTGTCCTGAGGCAGTAGAGAACTGCCTCCTGGTAGGGACCAGGAAGCAACTGCCCCCAGGGGGCGAAGCACTGGAGGAGACAGAGGCTAGGAATAGCTTCACCACTGGAAGCCCAAGGTCCCCCCAGGAGGAGTCCATAGGGACCCGGACCGCTTGGACTTAGGTGGGCCTCGCAAGGTCTCCTGGGAGAGTGGAAGACCGGCGTGCCCACAGGCAGAAGGGGAGCGCGGTCAGGTTCAAGACTGGAAGTCAGATGTAACAAGGAGGACCAGAAGAGCGTAGGTGATGACAAGGCTAGGAACAGAGCCAGAATCTAGAGACGTGGTCAAGCAGGCAGAGGTCAGAGTCCGGTGGTCAGTCCGAGAAGTAGTCAGCAAAGCAGAGGTCAGGTTCCGGAGGTCAGACGAGGTCACAGGCAAGCTGAGGTCAGAAGGCAGGCAGCAGGCAGGCAGGTCGAGGAACGGACTGGAGTCAGAAGGCAGGCAGCAGGCAGGCAGGTCGAGGAACAGTCCGGAAGTACTACCTGGGTAGACAAACAGACGAACAGGAACAGAAGGATGCTGGAGTACTAGGAAGCAAGAAACAAACGCAGTGACAATCTAGCACACATGCCGACCCGATTGCCAAGGCAAGGAAGTACAAGCAATGACTTCCTTATAAAAGAGAATCAATCAGGGCACGCCGCGGAGCTAGGACCCGCCTTTGGCATTACAAGAGGCCGGGTGGTCCACGCGCGCGTAGGAGTGTGACCAACACAGCCGAGGATGCCAAGCTCCAGCGTGAGGCCTGGTGACCGCTGCTGCGGGATGCCGGGGCCTGGAAGCTGCCGCTAGGGAGGCTGACCCGGGACCTGCCGTGGAATCATGAAGGTGCGCGGGCCGGGCACGGAGGGGATGCGTAACAGATTTAGCTCTTAACCCTGTCCTTGGGACACCTCTGACCAATCTGGTTTTTGGGATATCCACAATGAATATTCACAAGATAGATTTGCATGCACTGCCTCCACTGCATGCAAACCTATCTCATGCATATTCATTGTGGCTATCCTGAAAACCAGAATGCCTGGGGTGTGTCTCAAATACTGGGATGAGAACCAATTATCTGGAATTCTCTTGACTCCATTCATATGAACCAACAACATGAGGACATGAATGATCAGAGAAAAGTATAATAAATTATACATATAATTGAAAACTTTCTCTTCCCATGTGACGCAGATTAGAGAGTTTGTAAAGGGTCAGAATTGTGAACCAACCCCACCTATGAATTCTCAGTTATTTGAGTGGGATAACAGTTCCATTTTTGATCATTTAAATGGGGCATTAAAGCCAAGGATATTAGGTACATCTATGGCCCCAAAATAGCCTACTTGTTGTTCCTTACCTATGGGCTAATTCAGTATGGTGCGCTCGGCCAAACGCACCTTTATCCCTCGTTTGGCCGTGCATTTTTGACGTGCTATTTTTACCCCTTAGTAAGGGGTAATAGCGCGTGGAAAATTAAATGCGTGGCCAACCCCCCCCCCCGAAACTAATAGCACCCGCAACATGCAAATGCATGTTGATGGGCCTATTAGTCATTCCCGCGCGATACAGAAAGTAAAATGTGCAGTGAAGCCGCACATTTTACTTTCAGAAATTAATGCCTGCCCAAAGGCAGAAGTTAATTTCGGCCGGCACAGAGAAAGTGTACAGTGTACAGAAAAGCAGAAAAAACTGCTTTTCTGTACACCCTCCGACTTAATATCATAGTGATATTAAGTCAGAGGCCCCAAAAATAAAAAAAATTAAAAATCTGTCCGCAGCCCGCAGGTTGGAAGACGGATGCTCAATTTTGCCGGCATCCGTTTTCCGAACCCATGGCTGTCAGTGGGTTCGACAACCGATGCCGGTAAAATTAGCCATCAGCTGTCAAACCCGCTAACAGCCGCCACTTCTGTCAAAAAGGAGGCGCTAGGGATGCGCTAGTGTCCCTAGCGCCTCCTTTTTACCGTGGGCCCTAATTTGCATAACATTGCTTCGTGAATAGCGTGCCTGTTAGAGGGTAATTACAAAGAACTCTGTGTTGCCCCATACACATGTGTTTATGTAAGTATGGAAATCTACTACTCAGGGATAGCCAGAGCCAGGATATGTGCACATTGCACAATGAACATGCATGAGATAGATTTCCATAAAGTGGAGGTAGTGCATGCAAATCTATCACATACATATTAATTGTGGGCATCCTGAAAACATGGCCTTTTTGTAGCTCTCGAGGACCAGTGTTGGCCACTACTATACTACTGTATTTTATAACCTGCTCGTATCAGGTACGTGCAGATTTTAAATTAAAATGGGAAAAATAACCCATGCTATAGTTACACAATGTTAGGTTACATATTAGAAGCTACCACCCAAGAAAGATCTAGGCGTCATAGTGGATAACACATTGAAATCGTCGGTTCAGAGTGCTGCGGCAGTCAAAAACACAAACAGAATATTGGGAATTAATAGAAAGAGAATGGTGAATAAAACGGAAAATGTCATAATGCCTCTGTATCGCTCCATGGTGAGACCGCACCTTGAATACGGTGTACAATTCTGGTCGCCGCATCTCAAAAAAGATATAATTGCGATGGAGAAAATACAGAGAAGGGCAACTAAAATGATAAAGAGAAAGGAACAGCTCCCCTAAGAGGAAAGACTAAAGAGGTTAGGACTTTTCAGCTTGGAGAAGAGACGGCTGAGGGGGGATATGATAGAGATGTTTAAAATCATGAGAGGTCTAGAATAAATAAATGTGAATTGATTATTTACTCTTTCAGATAACAGAAAGACTAGGAGGCACTCCATGAAGTTAGCATGTGGCACATTTAAAACTAATCGGAGAAAGTTCTTTTTCACTCAATGCACAATTAAACTCTGGAATTTGTTGCCAGAGGATATGGTACAGTTAGTGTAGCTGTGTTTAAAAAAGGATTAGATAAGTTCTTGGAGGAGAAGTCCATTACCTGCTATTAAGTTCACCTATAGAATAGCCACTGCCATTAGCAACGGTAACATGGAATAGACTTAGTTTTTGGGTACTTGCCAGGTTCTTATGGCCTGGATTGGCCACTGTTGGAAACAGGAGGCTGGGCTTGATGGACCATTGGTCTGACCTAGTATGGCAATCATGTTCTTATGTTCATTATGGCTACCCCCAAAATACATGCATAGTTTGGTTATGCAGAATTACCTGCAATACATTGAAAGTACACATTTGTCTTATCTATTTTACAAAGATGTACGCATATAGGGCCGGATTTTTAAAAGGTTATGCACGCCAGGCCTATTTTAAAAAGGCCCGGTGATGCGCATAAAGCCCTGGGACACATGTAAGTCCCGGGGCTTTACAAAAGGGGCAGTCCGGGGGTGGGGTGAGGCGTTCTGGGGGCAGGGCAGTCCGGGGGCAGGGCCAGAGGCCTCAGACAGAGCAGCCATTGCCACTGTATTGGAGGATCACGTGTTGGCAGGCTGCCAGCAGGCACAAAAGGTAAAATAAAAATCTTGGGGGGTTAGAGTAGGTCTAGAGGGAGGATAGGTTAGGGGGGAAGATGGGAAGGTCAGGTTAGAGAGAAGGGAAGTTCCCTTCGGAGCTGCCTAGGAGGGAACGGGGGGAGGCAGCGCGGTTCAGCGTGCATAAGGTGCACAATTGTGCACCCCCTTGCGCGTGCCGACCCCTGATTTTATAACTTGCGCGCGCAAGTTATAAAATCGGGTATACATGTGCGCACGCGCCAGGTAGCATCCGCACATGTACGCCTGTGCGCAGCTTTTAAAATCTACCCCATATTTTACCATGTGAAAATAAATATAACTTGCTTATGTAAAACCCTGTACGTGTAATTAAAGTAACCAGTTTGACAATACCGTCACCAATTCATCCAGTCCTTCTCCAAGTCAGAAGAATTCTTCTTGCAGATCCTGGATTCTCTGCAAGAAGAATTTTTCTGTCAGCCAGTAAGGGAAGCCACATGGGAAGAAGCGATACTGGACCTAGTGCTCTCTAACGGGGACATCTCTGATGTAGTAGTTGATGATCATCTGGGATCCAGTAATCACTGGATGGTGTGGTTCAGTACTAAAGGACAAGAGATGAAAGTTCATTCAAAGTCAAGTGTTCTAGAATTTTGGAAAATTAATTTTGTTAAAATGGGGAGGTGGGGGGAGTAACTAAAGGAGTCATTAGATGGTTGTGAAAATCTAGGGGCAGTGGAAGAGCAGTGGACAAAACTATAAGACAACATTATAAGGGCGGCTAACCTTTTTGTTAGGAAAGTAAATAAAGGAAATATGGAAATGAGGCCACTGTGGTTTTCTAAAGAAGTAGCTGAAAAGGAAAGGGAGAAAAGATGAGCGTTCATAAACTGCAAGAGATTGCAGAAAGAAGAAGACAGGCGACAGTATCTGGAAAGATTAAGAGAAGCTGGGAAAAGAATCAAGAATGCAAAAATACAAATGGAAGAAAATATGGTAAAACAGGGGAACAAGACTTTTCTTTAGATATGTTAATGATAGAAGGAAGTGCACAAATGGCATTGTGAGACTAATAGGTAAAGGAGAGGAATATGTAGAGGCTGAGGAAAAAGAAAAATTGCTTAACAAATATTTCTGTTCAGTGCTCACTATGGAAGGGCCTGGAGCAGGGCAACATAAAATGAACGCATATAAGGTTAGAAGTGAAGTAAAATTAAATCAATTTTCAGAATAGTGTGTTAATGAGAAGTTAGCTAAATTTAAAGTAGATAAGGCGAAGGGGCCAGGTGGGATATATCCAAGGGTATTGAAGGAACTTAGAGACGTCCTGGCAGCTCCACTAGCTGATCTTTTCAATGCTTCTTTAGAGTTGGGAGTAGCTCCGGAGGACTGGAAAGGGGCAGTGTCATGGGGCAGCGAGCTGAAACCAGGGAGCATCCCCACAGAAGCAGTGCAGGGTCACAGGGCTGGACTAGGGCTGGTCTTCTGCCTAATCAACCCCCTCCCCTACAGGTTGAGCCCTTGGGTTCTGGGGGCCTGTAGGACTTGCCTCCAGTAGAACATCATGCTGCAGATATGGGACTGGGAGTTTCTTTGTAGTTTGGGAACTGGAATCGAGCACAGGCTGGAAGTTGAGGCAGGGCTAGCTGGACAAGGTAGTACTGGCTGGAAGAGGCAGGACTGGTGCTTGCACTGAGCAGGGACCAGACAAGGACAGGGTTAGTTAGGGACTGCACAAGGACAAGACTGAACAAGAACTGGACAAGGACAGGACTGAACTAGACAAAGATAAGACTGGACCAGACAGGTAACAAGGAACATGAAAGCCCAACAGGGCATGAGATTGGGCTAGGTAATCCTAGTAGGCCCAGAGGCCATAAGGTAAGCCAGAAAAGCCCAGAAGGGCACAGAGCTTAGCAGAGAAGCCTGGGAGGCATCATAGCAAGGCCAGAAGGTCTGGAAGGACCCAAAGCAGGGTAAGAGGCCAAGAGAAGCCACAGACCAAGATAAGAGGCCAAAAGAGGCCATAAGGCAAAGCAGGAGGTCTGTGTAGGCTGCAAGGAAAGAGAGACCAGGTCAGAGAGCCAAGGTGCCTCAATGAAGAGGCACTGAGGCATTGAACAGGCTAGGTTAAGTAGGGCTGAGGCTTGGGTGTAGTAGGATCAGTGAGGAGGTGACTGGCAGAGCTGTAAGCAAGGCTCACTGAGGACCCCTAGTGGAAGGAAGTTTGTGCAGCAGGCAGAACCTTGGCACGGGGAGACTGCATAGCAGGTGAAACCATGACAGGCAGATGTGGTTCCTATTCATAAAAGTGGAAGCAAAGAGAAGGCTGGAAACTATAGGCCAGTTAGTCTGACCTCTGTGGTGACCAAATTAATGGGATCACTGCCAGGACAGAAGATAGTGCAATTTCTGGAATCAAATGGATTGCAAGATCTGAGGCAGGATTACTTTACTAGAGGTAAATCTTGTCAGATGAACCTGATCAATTTCTTTGATTTGAGTGACCAAAGAGTTGGATCAAGGGAGAGCGCTAGATGTAGTGTACTTGGATTTCAGTAAGGTATTTCACACAGTTCCGCACAGGAGCTTATAAATACATTGAGTGTCCTTGGTAGGGAATCTAGAGTGATTGACTGGGTTAGGAATTGCCCAAGTTGATAAAGGGTAGTAGCAAATGGTTGATGCCATTTTCCAAGATGTGTCAACAGGCCTTTACTTTGCCCCTAGTATATGCTTTATAAAATGGCTTCAACTAGTCCAGAGCTAGGTGGTGTTCTGGGCCACTATTGATCCACCAATGAGGCTTCTATCAGGTAGGAGGGATCTATAGGGTGAGGTCTCAAGGTCACTTTGGACCACCAGGATCAGATTTTGAGGTGAGGGAGGGAGGGGGAAGGGTTGGGGAGGTGAACCCTAGATTACCAGGGTCTTATTTTTTGAAACGGAGTCTGGGGTAAGAGGGGTTTGCTGTTTCTAGTACTTATTTTTGCAAGTAAGGATTCAACCTATTAGCAATGTCAAAATCTTCCTTCAGGCAATGCCTTAGCTTTTCAAGAATATTTGACTTTCTATTTGATATTTCTTTGAATTTGGTAAGTTAATGAGTGACAGATTCTATGGTTTGTCAAATAAGATGATGGATGTGTGTTAATGTTTGTGTGGTTTATGTTGGTCTTAAGTTAATTATATTGATGTATTTATTGAATGCTACTTATCTACATAACTATACTAAATACTAATCAGCAAACCAGATAGCTAAAATAAAGATTATTAACAGACTACACAAGAAATTCTTAAAATGGTCTCCACAGACTTCACCACAGAAAAGACATCATTCGCTGACAAATAATCAGTGTTTTGACAACTTATTTTCCTTTGCTGCAACTGAAGTTTATAATGTAGTAACTAGTGGCCACAACATATTAAAATCTAAATCCCAGAATATTTAGAAATCATCTGATCTGCATTTCTCTTTTGCATTGTATCTAGCTCACTTTTTCAAGCTGCGTTTTTCCATATTATCCTGGAAACACAGCACATCATGTTTACAGAAATAATAGCTAGGATCAGTCACATACGATTAGGTTCTCTGATGAATGGAGTGCAGCATAGCATAAGTAGCACATCATGTCATCTAACCATCTTAATAAAAACATGCCGCGGTGTTTTCAAAACAGATTTCCCAGGCAATGTGTCATGCCAAGTAGCATCACCCGCATCTCACAAAAATTGGGTAAGCTAACGTGGCATGATTCATGAAAGCTTTTATGTTCCAGTCTTGTAATTCATCATCTGGGAAATTTGCAGAACAAAAATAGATTACAGAAACAGGTACTGAAAAAAAAATGTTGTTGGTGATGGATTTTTTTTTCCTAATTATAATATTCCAAGTGCATCCAACCTCCTGCTACAAAACTGGGTGTTTGCTGTTTGTAGTCATACACTCAGGAGCTAGTGCAACAAACCCATCTCGTGCAATTATGTACCTACCAAACTGTTGAACAGGACTTTAACACAGCACGTGCTTGCTGAGAGCACAGCTGTCCACGCCAAAACAGACTGGCAATCCATCTGCAGCGGCGGCACCATGCTGTCACGGGATCAGAAAAAGTCAATGTGTGAAAATAATCGGCAGCCGCTCAAACAAAAATTCTGAGAAAGAGATAATGTCTTCTCTAGAGCCGGGACTGGGGGGGGGGGGGCAACTGCCCTGGGTGTCAAGCCCAAGGGGGAGTCATCAGTAAGGCTACTTTTACCTGTGGGCATAAGTACACAAGGCTCTGCCCGATGACTCTATTGGCAATGGCAAATGCCCAAAATCTCAGGCAGCAGAGAGTAGTCCTCTGCTTCCTACTCTAGCCCCTCCCCTCCCAAGCAGCTTGCAAGGAACTGGCTGGGAGGGGAAGTGAGCCTGGTGTAGACAGAGCACAGTGCAAAGCAAAGAAGAACCCTCCCTAATCCAGCCCCTCCCCCCTCTCTTGTTTCAGTTTTTATCTGCATATTTCTATTTCTAATTAGTGATCCCTTATTCTGTATTTGGTGAGGGTTTGGTCTGTGTTCTATATATGTGACGGAGGTGACATATTCTGCTAGCATGTAGGTTCTGTGTAGGGATCTATAGCAGGCCAGCTTGTTCTGTTTTCCCACTAGAAGGTGAATTGGTGTTTTAGGCCCAGGAGTAATATTTAGTGTTACCTTTTCATGAAGAGTTGTTGCTGTTTGAGTTCTGGGAGTTAATGCTGTTTTGATATAGCAGGTTTGCTATATATTTTCTGAGTGATTTTGCAGGGTTTTGTGTTACTTCATACAGTGCCTAGAAATGGAGGGACTTTGTGTCACTGTAACTGAAGTGACAACATAGTTTGAATGTTTTTCCTATAATGAATAGTAAAGGGAAAAAAATGAATCTCATCCCAGCTATTTCAGAGAGTACCTTCAACCAATGTAATATAAATATCTTTTAATTAATAAATGTAGGCATTTCTTGGGATATTTTTGCAAACTATTTCCAAAAATCACAGTCTGTGACACAATTTCTGAATCATATTTTACAAAACAAAGTTTAATATTTAAAAGTATGATGTCCAGTTGATGTGATTTTACAGGATTGTTCTGGGAAGGGTTGAAGTGGCAGACATAATGATTGTTGAGTTTAATTATAAAAACTCAGGGGGAACCTATGAGCCTGAAAATTAATTGAGGAGGGGTGCACATTAGGCTCAAGGACCTAGGAAAGTGGTTCCTAAATCTATCCTGGGGGACCCTCCCTCAGCCACTCGTGTTTTCAGGATACTGTGCTGCAGCAGGCAAAAAAGCAAATAGAATGTTAGGAATTATTAGGAAGGGAATGGTTAATAGAACGGAAAAAGTCATAATGCCTCTGTATCGCTCCATGGTGAGACCACACCTTGAATACTGTGTACAATTCTGGTCGCCGCATCTCAAAAAAGATATAGTTGCAATGGAGAAGGTACAGAGAAGGGCAACCAAAATGATAAAGGGGGTGGAACAGCTCCCCTATGAGGAAAGGCTGAAGTGGTTAGGGCTTTTCAGCTTGGAGAAGAGACAGCTGAGGGGGATATAATAGAAGTCTTTAAGATCATGAGAGGTCTTGAACGAGTAGATGTGACTCGGTTATTTACACTTTCGAATAATAGAAGGACTAGGGGGCATTCCATGAAGTTAGCAAGTAGCACATTTAAGACTAATCGGAGAAAATTATTTTTCACTCAACGCACAATAAAGCTCTGGAATTTGTTGCCAGAGGATGTGGTTAGTGCAGTTAGTGTAGCTGGGTTCAAAAAAGGTTTGGATAAGTTCTTGGAAGAGAAGTCCATTAACTGCTATTAATCAAGTTTACTTAGGGAATAGCCACTGCTATTAATTGCATCAGTAGCATGGGATCTTCTTGGTGTTTGGGTACTTGCCAGGTTCTTGTGGCCTGGTTTGGCCTCTGTTGGAAACAGGATGCTGGGCTTGATGGACCCTTGGTCTGACCCAGCATGGCAATTTCTTATGTTCTTATGCTTGTGTAGGAGAAAAGGAAGGGGGCTGCTTCATGGCTGGCTGGCCTTGTTGATTTCAAGTTTCTTCAGCTATTGTTGTTGCCACTGCAGAAAGATCTACAGCATTGTAGCCTGAGGAGCATAGGAGGCAGGAGAGACAGAAAGAGGGAGGGAGGAGAAGGCAGCCGCTTGGCAGGGGATAAAGAGAGGCACCAAAAAAAGGACTGATGCTGTGCCGTAAATTGGGGGTTTAAAAAGAGGGGGGGGGGGGCTGCTGCTTCTGAGCAGAGTGGTGGAGGAGAGGGGACTCCTGATGCTGGGGGGGGGGGGGGGGAGGGGAGAGGGAACTCCCACTGCTGGGATGGATGAGGGTGAAAAGGGGATGCAAGAGAAGCAGTGTGGGGCATGGGGTGGAGAAAGAGAAATACTCAGGCAAATGGTAGTGGTGGATGCAGGGCAAAGAATGGGGGAGAAAAAGGGGGACTCAGGACACAGAATGGATTGGGGAGGATAGCGGGCAAGGTGTGGGGGAGACGTAGGAGGATTCAGGGCACAGAGTGGAGTTGGGGGAGATGAAGATACAGGGGAAAGAGGTGCAGGTAAGAGAAAGGGATTGCATGCTGGGCATGGGATGGGAGACAGAGAGAGAGAAAGGGGTGCTCTGCTGAAGCTGCCACCACTAGAAGGACAGCCTGTGCCTTTGCTGCTAAATGAGAAAGCCCTGTAATCAGAGCAGACACTAATAAGTGAAAGGTGGCGGGGGGGGGGGGGGAATAATTCTACATATCTGCTCTAAGCGCAGAAAAAGATGGTCCCAGCTCTGGTCCTCTCTCATATAATTATTCAACTGTGGATACTCCGATCCAGTAAAGCAGCATTCAGCTCTGAAGTGCACTGGACATTTATATGGGCTTGAGGGTCTCCCACTGAAATGGGTCCGCAACTGTGTTACTTCTTTTTTGATGTTCTGCTGTTTAGCTGAAACTAGATGTCCTTCTTTTTTTCACTTTTCAGTAACTTGTAGTGCTTGTGAAAGAAGTTGCATGGCGTTCACTGGAGTTGTGTGTCTATGTGTTTTGTTTTGGGTTTTTTTTTGGGGGGGGGGGGGGATTTAATTACTTCCTTTCCAAACCCCAAACCCCTCCTCCAGGCAAGTACAATTTAAGTACCTGTGGCAATGTTGGGCCAAATGTCTTGCCCCAAGTCGCAAGGGGGAGTCAGTTGGAGAAATAGGATTTCAACGCACCTCATATTTTACAAGGGGAAATCAATATATACGGTGAATTTAAACAATCTTGATAGTGCTATTCATGTTATTTATTGACTCCCCTCTTATTTATTCAGTCACTCAAACAATCAAGCATTTGTTTTTTAATGAGAAGTTCCCACAAGGTAGGCCATAAATCTTTGTAAGAAGTAGTAAAAAAGGTAACTGAAAAATCTTTTTATAGATTTTCCCATGTAGGGGTGTTATTTCAGGAATTCTAATACAGGACCATTCGATTACAATTAAATATGGGACTCATTAATATTGCCTTGACAACAGAAGCTGAGCCACCCTGGTTAGGGGCAGTGTAAGGCCACAATGCGGACAGCACTTCCACTCACTACTCTGCTCAAGCAGTACTTCTGGGCTGTGAGGGAGGGTAGGGATTCTGACCAGGACCAATAAGCTTTGGGGGTGGGGGCCAGGAGGTGGAACCCAGGGCTGGTGCCCAGTGTGATCTCCTTACTGAGAGAACTCATGCTCAGTGTCTGTTACACAACATCACTTTTCGTTCCTTTCGCAGGAGAGATGACCGCCATTGCTGATGCTCTTTCCTTTTTTTTTTTTTTTAATGTGGTTCTGTTTCAGGTTCCTGGCTCCTTTTGCCAATGCAAAAGGAACCCTATCACCTCAAGTAGTATGGAATTTGGCTTGGAGAAACTTGGAAGACGATGCTGAATTCCCTGTCATGTGGAACCAGAAAATGCTACATAAGAGCCTTCACCAACTTTCAGGCATTTGCGTGACAAGAGGGAATTAAGCAGTCGATGCCTATTAAGGCAAGTTTGATTATACAGTTTATCTTTTGTTGTAAATGTGCAGGAAACATCTAGGTCTGCCGTTGCATCCAGGCTAGCAGGGATAGGGTTCCTGCCCAGTGCACGGGGAAGTTACAATCCTACGTATGCCTTGGCAGCTAAGGAGGAGATAAGTGGATGGGCCACGGAGACATGTTCAGCAGGGCATCTGCACTGCCTGATTACTTACAAGTGCTTAGACAAGATGTTTGGCATATTACATTACAACAGATATGACACATGTCTTTTTAAGTGGCCTTCTTCCTAGCATTCACTGGTGTCTTTAGAGTTAGTGAATTAGTGGCACAATCATTCCGGCATCTGACTCTTCTGGTCTAAAAATGGGGGTTGTCTGTTTGAAATGTGATAGGAGTCATGATTTTTCTATGGAGATCCAAGAGAGGACAGGGTATGTATTTCATATTAAGGTGGGCAAACATGTCCTTTGCAGCGGCTGCAGAATTATATTTTTCATAGGTTTAGGGGTAATTCCTACCTCTTTGTACACAATGACTGTCAACCACTGACATAGTTTCAATTCATTAGGGTACTCAATTCCTGCCTTGCATTTATGAATTTGGGGGAGAAGGAGTTTGGTACCTATTCCTTCAGGATAGGAGCTGCCACTAAGCATGCCCCCGAGAGAAGATCCTGTGCACTGACAGGTGGCACCTGACATGCAATTAACTATATGTTAGATCCTGGGCAATCTTGCAGGAAGCCATATGTTAGCTATTTATTGTTGCTGGGTGAGACCCCTGTTTTTGACTAAATTTTCTCTGCTTCCGGTACCCCTCAGAGCCCTTATCACATACGGATTTGTGGGTACTCATTCATCCACTGGGCACACAGAAGGGCATTGTCCAAGCAGTTAGGTGAATACCTGGGCATGATAAAGGATGGGGTAGCTTTATGCTGGCTGGGTTAGTGTAATTCTGCAAAGTCTTCAAATAAAGGGTCATCAGAAGTGGTAGCAGGTATTTGGCTTCAGGGTTTGAGAATTTCAGTATTAGCTGAGAAAGTTTCCCTAGATGATTATTAGTTCTAGCTATTTGGAGATATAGTTTTCTGCTTGTTGAATAGCTGCTTTATATTCTTCCTTGCAGATGCACAAATTGGGATCAGTTCTTTGTTTTCTCCTGTAAGGAACCTCTGCTTTCCTTGCCAGAAGGAATATACTAATCAGCTAGGGAGGTTCAGAAAGATTTATTGAAGAGAGGTTTGGGTTTTACTCCCCCCTGTGGAAGCTGCAGATGGTTTCCTCTCACGGCATGTAAACCCCTATTACCATCCTAGAGATGGATTTTTGATTAGTCTTTCAAGAAGGCAGGATGACCCTGCCTCCTGTTAATTATTATTTTTTTTTTATAATTTAATCAAGAGGGTTATCCTGAATTACCCTTGTGGGTTCAGTCTTTTGTCTGATCTGTTTTGCCTTTACTCTTTTGAGTCACCTTTTGGAGACTTTCCCTGCAAGATCCTTGGTACCCTTTCACAGAGGATTTGGGGAGTCCCTGTGTAAGGATAGATCGGGAATAGGGAAGATTCTGCTGCTATTTCACCTAATGTATAGATCAGTCAGTGACCCAATGCAGAGGAGCTTCAGTCTTGCGTTGACTTTCTTCAGTAACTATCTCCTCATTTTTTTAGGAAAGGAATTTTTTTCCCCTTTTGAGTCAAGTTCTATTTTTGGAACTGAGTGCCCTTGATATCCGGAACCCTGAATCCAATTGATTGGAAGAGAGGTCTCTTTCACCTAGGAAGAGCTTGAAGAGTGGAGATTTCGTCTGTGAGGAATGGATCCCTGTCCATTATCAGAGGGAAAGAGGTGAAGGTAGTGTTCAATTCTTATCTATTCAACTTACTCAAGTGAGCTGCATTTGAGAGGACAGTGTCCACTGGTAATTTCAGAGAGAGATCTAAGATACTTATAACTACAGGAAATTTAAGAGAATTGGGGTTTGTTTTGTTCTGATTAAGAAACTTGGGACTAAATTCTAACCTTCTACAGTGAGGAGAAAATTGAGATAAATTTGGAAGTTGTAAAAAGTGAGGAGAAAGTTAAGATACATTTGGAAGTTGTAATTCAGTCTGAGTAATTGAAAGAAGATCTTTATTATTCTTTATTCTTCATTAATTTGATTTAAAATCTGAGTTATGTATATATCCTTCAGTCAATTTAATCAACTATCAGTAAAGGAGTTAGAAACATATTGCTTCTCAGTATGATCATTGCTGCTATTGACTGTGGAGCTTATCAGTGCATTTTACAAACTAGGAAAAAAAGGGCTGTATACGTTAGTAAATAAAAAAGGGCCTTAAAGTTATGCTTTCCCCTCCATAGAGAGTCCTGAGCCTCAGAAGTAAAAAACTATCCAAGGAGAACTGGTTGCAGATAGGATCTATTTTAATTCTATGTGCCTTTGAGGACAGCATCAGGGTTCTATCCTACCAGTATTTTACAGCACTGAGAGAAGAGGATCATCTTGCTGGTGGCTGAAGAGGACCAGTAAGTATTGTTTTGAAAAATTTTAGAACTTAAAAAGTTTTGGGGAGAGGTAAACATGTGTAAGTGTGTGTGTGTGTGTGTGTTTGTTAAAAAAAAAAAATCCAAAAGGTAGCTAAAGGCTTAGAGTTTGTGTGTTGGTTATAAAAAGCTAGCCAAAAGGTAGGAAAAAAAGAGTTTGTGTGTGTTTGTCTTTCTCTCCCACCCACCCCTAGCTCATCCTTTGATTTATAGGCAGGAGACACTTTTACATTAAAAATCAATCAGCCTTTTATCTAAACACAGGATTGCCCCGGTTTTATCAAGAGTTTAATTATCACATTGCAGGTCACTACCAGATTAATAGTGATATACCAATAAATTTAAAGGATTCTTATTTAGACATTCCTACTCCCTTACCAACCTAAACTTAACTAAGAACTCAACAAAATTAAGATGAAGGCAGCAATCCAGCATCAAGGGGGGGGGGGGCTTTCCAGTCTTCTGCATTGAATGTCACGTATTATTTTTTTTACCCACTGCTGTGAGGTTGTATGTGTGCACCCGGTGCAAAAAGGTCCTGGCTCTCAGAGAACAAATACGATTTCTGGAAGCTAAAGTGGCAGACCTGGAGGAGCTGATGCAGAAAAAGAGTGTTATAGATGAGACCTTCAGGGAGATAGTAGCCAAGTCCCAACTCCAGTCTGGCATGACTGGTGCTGCCTTGGAGGAGGAAAGTCTTATGGTCAGAAAGCATCAACCTGGTACAGCAGGAAGTAATACTGTAGCAAAGACCTGCTTTCTAGTGATGTATTGTCCTTTTGCACTGAGGATGTGTCTCCCAGGGCTACTGACCAGGAAGGAAGGGTTAGGTCGACTGTCATAGCTGATGATTCGATTATTAGGAATGTAGATAGCTGGTCGGCTAGTGGATATGAGGATCACCTGGTAACATGCCTGCGTGGTGCAAAGGTGGCAGACCTCATGCATCACCTAGAAAAGATTTTAGACAGTTTCCAGGAAGGAGACAATTGTCGTGGTACTTGTGGGCACTAACGACATAGAAGAATGTGGGGGGAGGTTCTGGAAGCCAAATTTAGGCTCTTAGGTAGAAAATTGAAATCCAGAACCTCCAGGTGGCATTCTCTGAAATGCTCCCTGGTCTACGCACAGGCAGAGCTCCAATGCAAGGATGAGATGATGGTGCAAGGAAGAGGAATTCATTTTTGTAAGGAATTGGGGAACCTTTTGGGGAAGTGGGTAGTATTTTCCGATGAGACGGACTCCACCTTAACACCAGGGTGGAACCAGGCTGCTGGTGCTAACCTTTAAAATGTGATAGAGCAGCTTTTAAACTAGAACAAAGAGAAAAGCAGACAGTTGATCAGCAGCACATGATTCAGAGGGGGGTATCTTTGAAGGATACTAAAAGCAGGAGAGTTAGTGTACCCCAACAGAGAGGTTCCAATAAAAGCAAAAGTAGCCCATGTGCCTATAAGTAAAGGTTTCAAATTACCCCTGTCAACTTAAAATCAGACTGTTAATACAAACAAAAAACAGACTTTGAAATGTTGGTATGCCAACACCAGAAGTCTAAGAAAAAATGGAAGAGTTAGAGTGTATAGCAGTGAATGAAAATATAGACTTAATTGGCATCTTAGAGACATGGTGGGAGGAGGATAAGCAATGGGATAGTGCCATATCAGGGTACAAATCATAATGCAATGATAGGGAGGAACAACTTGGTAGTGGTGGTGGTGGGAGGGTGATTTATGTCCAAGATGGCATAGAGTCCAACAGGATAAAGATCCTGCAAGAGACTAAATGCACAATAGAATCTTTATGGGTAGAAATTGCATGTCTATTGGGGAAGAGTATAATGCTAAAACTATACTGCCATCTACCTGGCCAAAATGATGAGACAGACTATGAAATACTAAGAGAAATTAGGGAAGCTAACCAATTTGGTAGTGCAGTAATAATAGGAGATGTCAATTACCCTAATATTGACTGGATAAATTTAACATCAGGACAAGCTAGATAGAAAAAATTTCTGGATGGAGTAAATGACAGCTTTATGGACCAATTGGTTCAAGAACAGATGAGAGGGGGATCTATTTTAGATCTAATTCTTAATGGAGCACAGGATTTGGTGAGAGGTAACAATGGTGGGGCTGCTTGGCAATAGTGATCCTAACATGATCACTTGAATTAATGACTGGAAGGGGGACAGTGAGTAAATCCACCTCTCTGGCATTAAACTCTCAAAAGGGAAACTTTGATAAAATGAGAAAAATAGAAAAAAACTGAAATGTGCAGTTACAAAAGTTAAGAGTGTACAACAGGAATGGTCATTGTTAAGAAATACCATCTTAAAAGTGCAGTCCAGATGCATTCCATGCATTAAGAAAGGTGGAAGAAAGGCCAAACAATTATTTCGCCTTCACGGCCTACCTAGTCACATTGTCTCTGACCGAGGATCACAATTCACGGCACGATTCTGGAGGGCCTTGTGCAAGTTATTTGACATCTCTCTAGACTACACTTCAGCCTACCATCCACAATCAAATGGCCAAACAGAACAGATGAATAGAACTTTGAAGCAGTTCATTCATGCCTATGTCAGTTGCCGTCAGAATAACTGGGCCGAACTGCTACCATGGGCTGAATTCGCCATCAACTCTCATCCAGCAACATCAACTGGATCAACACCTTTTGAAGTGGATTATGGATGCTCTCCAACACCGCCACTTCCACTGAAGCTCTCAGTGACGTCCCCAGCAGCTCAAGCTACAGCTGATGAAATCCATAACTTATGGATTCAGACAAAGGACATGCTGAATAAAGCGAGTGACCATGCTAAGAAGTACTATGACGCTCACTATCTCAAGCACCAGTCTTCAAGCCTGGAGATAAAGTCTGGTTATCTACCAAACACCTCAGACTGAATCTACCCTCCACTCGGTTTGCTCCTCGCTACGTTGGACCATTTCCAATCCTCTGACATCTTGGCAATATCACCTATAGTCTGAAGCTACCACCTGGACTTAACATCCATAACGCTTTCCACGTTTCACTTCTAAAACCGCTCATTCTCAGCGAATTTATTTCCAAGACTCAGGAACCACCTGTTATCAATGCAGAAGACGACCAAGATTACAAGGTTGAAGAGATTCTTGATGACCGAAGGCGAGGCAAAGCACTTGAATACCTTCTATCATGGGAAGGTTTCGGCACCGAAGAAAACTCTTGGGAGCCTCAGGCTAACATCCTTGATAAAGAGATGCTCTGTAAATTTCACCTTGCGCATCCTTCTAAACCAAAGATTGGTACCCGAAGAGGAGACCGCCCTTTGAAGGGGGGTACTGTTATGACTGTCGCTGCCCGACATCTCCACTCTGCCCTCCTTACCTCTCTGGCGACTCCTCCTGCGGTTGATGGATGTTTGGCTGCCGCGGCGTCTGCCTGCCGTCATCTCTGGCGTCCCTGGACCGGCTTGGGCGCTGCCTCCGGCCATGCTGTTCAACTGCCTTAGGGTGCACGCGCCGCACGGCCCTGCTTCAAGTACCTTCAGTGGCGTGAACCTCAGGGGCGTCCCCCTGTGATGACGTCATGCATCCAGGATACAAAAGGCCTACGTGATTGCTGGCTAATCGAGTTAGCAAAGGTTTCCGAACGGATGGGATTCGCTTTCCGTACCTTGCTACTCTGCCTCTTTTGGACCTACTCTCTTTGGGGTACCCGCTCCTCGGGGTCCTCTCTCTCTTTCTTATCTTTCAGGTCGCTGTCTGGAACCGGTACTTGCTCCTCGAGGGCCCATGTTCCTGGACTCGCTACCTGGACTTCACTTCTGCCTGGAAGACACCGCTGCTTATAACATCTGTGAGTTGCCATCTCTATCTCTCAGAGCTATTCCCTGGAACCAGGTACTCGCTCCTCGAGGACCTGCCTTTACTCAAGCTCCTGTGCTTCACACTGAGAGACCGCTACATTAGTACATTACGAACGAGGCTCTATTCCTGAACTCTGCATATACCTCTACTACTCACAATATCAGTTCTCTCCATTACAGCACAGCCATTGTGGGATGCCTGTTCCAGAGCCCGAGGGACTACAAGCCCAATCGGGCTACTTTCCAGCTCACTACTGCCATCTCTGGTGGTTCACCAATCCTGTATAATAAAAGAACTAAGTGTGTGTGTGTGTGTCCTATGCTGAGCCTGACCTGTGGCTCCCCACGGGACTTCCCCCATGGGCGTGGTCATCTGCCACAGGTCCAGGGATCCACCCAAAACCCTTACAAATAAAAACACTGATCTTCCTATCTTTTCCCCTCTCCTCCCCGACCCCTAAACCCTCCCTAACTTTTCTAAATTTTTTGAGGTTTTTTTTGTTTTGTTTTTTTTACTTACGTGCTCTCAGGAGCAGACATAAGTTCCAGCCAGCTGCTGGTGTGCGCTTCCCCAAGTCAGCATCTAATGCTGCTGTTCCAGCCTGCCCCGCCCCTTGTGTATGTATCGAGGGTTACACATGTGGCTGGGCCCTTTCAAAACCCTCAAATTTTTCTCCAAGGGACAAATACCATGGGATTCATGAAGCAACTTGGTGAATCACCCCGTGGCTTAGTGAATCCAGCGGTATTTTTCCCCCGTGGGAAAATACCATGGTTTGTGGTATTTTCCCACAGGGAAAAATGCCACAGTAGTGAAGCTCCCCTTCAGGGTTCTAAGCAGACCCCTGGGGTATTTACTTGACCTGGATGAGGGCTGCCACAGGCCTAAGCAGCCCTTTTAAGTCTAGGCCAGGGGTGCCTCAGGACATGCATTAATGTTAATTTTCCCACGGGTGCCTAGGGACAACTCTGGAGTTATTAATTTCAAGTCAAATAACGTGGTTTGCAAGCTGTTTGTTAATTTACATATTTTAGAGGAGTGAAGGAGTAACCTAGTGGTTAGAGCAGCAGGCTACAAACCAGGCAAGCCAGGGTTTAAATTTCACCGTCGATCCTTGTGATCTTGGGCGCGCCAGTTCCCAGTCAGCACCATTTTCCAAAATGGCACTGACCTCACCTTACCCCAGCCATGTGACTGGTATAAGGTCCAGGATCAGGTGCACCCATCCCTGCTGCAGGATTGTAGAGAAAATAAGGGGGTCCCTAGAGGGGGGCTGGGGGGAGAGGGAGGGGACACCTATGGCTCTTGGGTAGGTTCTTTGATGGCAATCATGGGGAGTTGGGGGATTTGTGGCTGATAGCAATCGGGGGGTCAGATGGAGGGGGATATTTGGCTGATGGCCATTGGGGGCTCATGGGGAGGGGCATTTGTTGTGTGTGGCAATCAGAGGGGTCATGGAGGAGGGAAGGGGATCTTTGGGTGATGGCAAATCGGAGGTCAGGGAGGAGAGGGGATCTTTAGTTTATGGCAATCAAGGAAGGGGGATTTTTTTGTCTAAGGCAATTGGGGGCTCAGGAGGAGGGGGATCTTTGTGTGATGGCTCTCATGGGGGTCGTGGTATCTTTGGGTGATGACAATCTGGCGATAAGGAGGAAGGGAGGATCTTTTCTTATAGCAATTGGGGAGCCAAGGGGGAGGGGATTGTGTATGGGGGGGGGGGGCGCTTCCACTGAGCACATGATTTTAACTTTATTTGTATTTTGGAAGAGTCAAGGTTGTCTCAACTGGTGGCCTGGATTGAAACAGGGGTCAGTAATGACTCCCATTCAACCTCCCCATTTGGCTAAAGGTAATGTTTGGACAGTTTCATAGACCATCCCTATTATGTAGCTGCGTTCCATATGATGCACGTCGTCGGATACAGTCTTCTTTCACGTCGTCTACATTTAAATAAACTCCTCCCCTTCGCCTCAGTTCGCATCTTGGATCTGTTTTCACGTCATCGAGCACGCGATCGAATTTATGTTCAAATCTTCTTTCACATTTCATACTGGAATCCAGATTCACATAACCCCTCCTCTATTTTTGATCGTATAGGGAAAGTCAAACATCCTATCGAAATCTTCTGTTAGCATCGATTTCTAGTTGTCCGTCATCAATCGTAGGGGCAAAGAATCCACATCCGTCTGTAAATTCAACAGCGATCTGTAAATACAATCGTAGGGGCAAAAACTCCACATCAAAAAATACACAACAGCATGATTTTACGGATCTAAAATGGCTAGTTCTTGAACAGGTGCGCTTAGACCCACGTGGGGGGGATATCCAACTTCGTTTAAATATGCGTGAGCAATATTGGATCTATTGTTTAAATACAGTAGATCCAGCAGGATTAAATGAGAAGGTGAACTGGTACTCGCTCATCTAGTAGCTTTTAAATGAATGTTTTGAATTGGGAACAGTCGAGATGTGTGGAAGGAAGGGTCTTATACCATCATGAAGAGCAATGTAAATTAATTGAAGATCATGTGCCTATCTGAGTCTACCTTGTGTGGCATTTTGAGATACAAGTGGTTCCTAATAGTGAATCCATGTGTTTGGAGTGTTGAGAGGAGGAGACTAATGTGAGAGGAATCGCTGTTGAATTTACAGACGGATGTGGATTCTTTGCCCCTACGATTGATGACGGACAACTAGAAATCGATGCTAACAGAAGATTTCGATAGGATGTTTGACTTTCCCTATACGATCAAAAATAGAGGAGGGGTTATGTGAATCTGGATTCCAGTATGAAATGTGAAAGAAGATTTGAACATAAATTCGATCGCGTGCTCGATGACGTGAAAACAGATCCAAGATGCGAACTGAGGCGAAGGGGAGGAGTTTATTTAAATGTAGACGACGTGAAAGAAGACTGTATTCGACGACGTGCATCATATGGAATGCAGCTTACATAATAGGGATGGTCTATGAAAGATGGATAAACAGAGATATGTTTTTATGCCCCCTATATTATATCATGGAAATTTGAGGATGTTTGGTGTGTCTTTAAAAGTAATGAACCGGACGTGACAGAAGACTGGGGTTGCCGGCTGAACAGCTTCCGGTTTGGACGGGAGATACATGTTAAAAGAGCACTGGACGTGAAAGAAGACTACGGCTTCCGGCGAAGTAACTTCCAGGTCTGATGGTATAAAATGATCACTTTAGGCGGATGCCATTTCAAGAGCAGACGCAGCCCAACGGGGCTGACGTGGAATTAAAAAGAAGAAGTAAGCCAACAAATTGAAGAAGGCTCATTAACAATGCTTTCATAAGGAGATATTGAAGGATACCCCCTGAAGCAGGACGTTGATGTC
The DNA here is from genome assembly GCF_901001135.1 of Rhinatrema bivittatum. Classification (NCBI taxonomy): domain Eukaryota; kingdom Metazoa; phylum Chordata; class Amphibia; order Gymnophiona; family Rhinatrematidae; genus Rhinatrema; species Rhinatrema bivittatum. The sequence continues at coordinate 403,102,651 of NC_042618.1, read as the reverse complement.
CGAAACACAGCTGTGTCGGGTGTACTACCAGGAATGGAGTAGATGAGTATTAGTGTCCCCTTTTGTACCTATGGAGATTGCGAGACAATTGATGACTGATTTTAATATAAAGAAAAATTTCAACAAAAAGGATATATAATTTAGGATTGACTATTTAAAAAATTAAAATTAAAGCAAGGTGACCCTGTACCATAGTAGAGTCTGTTCCATAATACAGACCCTCGAAGTAAGGGGCCTACATATATTTGGCTAAGAAAACCTTTGAGGTGTTCAATATATACCTGCTGTACCATTGATTTTGATATTGCTGTTACACAAAAGAATGCGCCATGGAGCCATGATGTGTTCTCAGGAGTGCAGCCCCACTCTCACAGTGATACCCCCCGCGATAGTGGGTCACCTCCTACAAAGATACATAGCAATTTGATGAATCTAGGCCTCAGTTAGCAAAGGCAGAGCTAATTAAAATGGTTTGGCCTTTTTATACAGTATCTGCCCTGTCTCATATTTCCATTCTGCAAGCCATTGTTATAATTTTATAACACTCTCTCTAATTAAGATCATGAATGATTGACCAGCTTCAGTACATTCAGTATTTTACAGTTTTCATGATGGCACCATACTAGGATCTTACACGCTATCGCCCATATATCTACAGTGTGAAGATAAGTTGAACAGATTATCTCCATGGCAGAAATGTTAATTTCAGACAATTCTGGTTTTATCCTATTGCGTCCATGGTCTTTTGGCCTTACTATTTTTTGAGAAATTGAAACTACAAGAATTATCTTATGTGCTGGAAAAAAATGAAGATCAATCAATGAGTCAAGTGTCACAGATATACGAGGATCCTCAATGTGATTCATCCAAAATATTTTTGGCCTCTGAAGGGTGAAAAACATTAAGGGGTAGATTTTATAAATCCTATGCCCATGCGTACTTTTGTTCACGCACCAGGCGCAAACAAACGTACGCAGGATTTTAAAAGATACTCGCGTAGCCGCGCGTATCTTATAAAATCCAAAGTCGGCGCGCAAGGGGGTGCACATTTGTGCACCTTGCGTGCACAGAGCCCTGCGCGTGCTGCCCATTCCCTCCGAGGCCGCTCCGAAATCGGAGCGGCCTCGGAGGGAACTTTCCTTCCACCCCCCGCACCTTCCCCTCCCTTCCCCTACCTAACCCCCCCCCCCCGGCCCTATCTAAACCCCCCCCCCCACCTGTGTTTTAAAAGTTACGCATGCCAGTAGCGGGCTGCTGGCACGCGATTCCCTGGCCCGGGACCCGTTCCGGAGGTCTTGGCCACACCCCTGAAACGCCCCCGGGCCGGCACCACGCCCCACGACATGCCCCAAATGTCGCGTTGGCCCTGACACGCCCCCCCAGAAAGCCCCGGGACTTATGCGCGTCCCGGGGCTTGCGCACGCCGCCGAGCCTATGCACAATAGGCTCGGCGCGCGCAGGGGGGTTTTTAAAAGGTTACGCACATAACTTATGCGCGTAATCCTTTTAAAATCTACCCCCAAGAATCTAAGTAGCAGCTGTAATAAAAACTGATATTCAGGAAATATTTTGCAAAAAAATCCAATATTCATCATAGCCTGACAAAATAAAAGTATGAGGCAGGAAGATCCACAATAGAATTCCTGTAAGTGCCCTCCATGATACTCACAGACCTGTCTACAAACTCTGATTCACCCAAATACACATAAATGCACCTTTCATTTGTCTCTGGGAATCCTGGCTGATGCTGGCTTAAGTCATGACCAGACCTCTGCCACATCTGTGCAACTCCATTACTTCCTTCCAGAACGATTCTGATTCTTAACATTTTGTGTTTGGAAAAACTAGGAATGAACTTTCTTCTTTTAGTCTATCACAAACACCTCAAAACATTTTATCAGTCTCTCTGTAATTTTCAGCACTGGCTATAATTTTCCATATGAAAGAAGCTTTTAAAGGGCCAGTGCTGTTTTCCATGCTGCAGTTGCAGCGTTTGCTTTTGGAAAAACTGGTTTGCACAGCTCTGTTGCCTATATTATTTTATACCACATTCACAAAAATTCTTATATTTTCCCATCCCGGCATTTTCTTGCAGGTTTATTCTCTTTCACAGCTTACACACTCAGTCTTGCATGCCACACGTTATACATGCATGCAAATCATTTTATACATACATACTTTTCATCTTTGTAAATGTACAACATACATCCTTGCAACTACCATGTATTCTCAGGACAGTAAGAATAAAAGACGCATGGGGAGCACAATTTTCCCAAGGAATTTGCCCCCTTAAATAAGCAGTTGCTGGAGTAAATCTCTACAGGTTAAAACTGCTTTCCTTGTAGTAGGTGAAAGTACACATGCACTTTAATTGTATGCACACTTTTAGATTGGCCAAAGGTCGGGGTTAGAATACTGAAGGGAAAGTACATGTGGAGATTTAATTTTCAAATGTACATGCATTTTTTTCTGTGTGGACTTTGTACCTATGCTGAACAGGTACAAAGTCCCATGGGTACTTTTCATCTGCAGTCCTTGCTTGCCTGAATTTTTAAGGGAAACTGAGAGGAGCTTCCCTTTGAATACTAACTTGCAGATTTGAACCCATGGACCTGCAAACTACACGAGCAATTTAAATACTGCCACCAAAATACTCTGCCACTTCTCAGTTACATTATCAAATATGGCTCAGCCACCCTGACTACTCATGGAATTAAGTGGCACTACTACAACCATTTTACAGCCACTCTTTAACATATACCTCCTTCCCCTCTGCCATCTACTCTCAAATCTTGGTCTCCCACACTTTATCTATGCTGACGATGTGCAAATTCTTATACCCACTGACACCATTTCCAACGCCCTAAAAAGATGGGAAAGTGCTCTCTCCTCCAGCAACAGTCTACTCACCCAACTCAACTTAGCCCTAAATGCTAACAAAACCGAACTTATGATCATTGCACCCCAACACATAAACCCATTACCCAACTCTGCAGCCAACTCCCCACTTGCCCCCCCAGACTTCACGCAAATCGTAAGAGACCTGGGTGTAATCCTCGACTCCCAATTCAGCCTCCAGAAATTTATCTCCTCCACCATCAAGGATTGTTACCATAAACTACACACCCTCAAAAAACTTAAACCTATCTTGCACTTTAGCGACTAGAACAGTCCTACAAGCCCTTATCTTATCTAAGATAGACTACTCAAACACACTCTTCCTAGGTCTACCAAAGAATAGCATAGCCCCACTGCAACTACTACAAAACGCAGCCGCGCGAATATTAACAGGCACACGCAGAAAAGAACACATTACACCTATTCTCAAACAACTCCATTGGCTCCCCATCACAGCCAGAATTCAATTTAAAACTCTCACCCTCATACACAAAGCCATCCACAATCCGGACATGCTCTGGTTCACAGACACTTTACACATCCGTTCCACCTCCAGACCTACCAGAACGCCATATATAGCAACTATACACACGCCTTCTCCCAAACTCTTTCAACTAACAGCCACCAAACAACGCGCCTTATCCCCAGCTGGACCCTCCTTATGGAACACAATGCCTACCCAGCTACGCCTCGAGACCTGCCCTAAGAAATTCAGTCAGAATCTCAAGACTTGGCTGTTCACACACGCCTACGCATGAGCCCACTTCCGCCCACTGTCCTGCCTATTCTCCCACGCCCTGTTTGCCCATGCCCCCCTCCCCTCTCTGTCCTCCTTTATACCCCTCCCTTCTTTCCTAGCCCCTTCCCCTCCCTCTCTACGTCCATGACCCTTAGTTCTTGTACTTAATGCACCCCCTCCCTCCTTGTATCCTTATTGTATATTTTTTATAATTTGTACTTAATTGTGTTTCGCGTTTACTGAATGTACAGCAAAAGACCCTGGTTACCCTCCCCTCTCCCCCTCCCTCCCCCAGTTCTTTTATCAGTTACACTGTAAAGCCCTGTTGGCTATGTTCATGTTGTATGGAAACCGATGTTATGTTTTCTTAACGAATGTCGGTATACAAAAACTTTAAATAAATAAATAAATAAATAAATAAATTTCTATCTATTGAGCAGAAAGACAGCACACACACTTCACTAATGGCCGAGTAGGGACAAAGTTGCATGCATACATTTGAAAATCAAATTTATGCACATTTTACTGCACAGACCTGATTACACCATGGAAACCTGACATACTTTAAACCAGGAAGAGGTTGGCAATTTTCAACCAATGGCTTTGAAGATTCTCCTCCTCAGTACTCTCCTGTTTTATGACCGTTATAGGAGATGCTTATTGTCTACACAATAGATTCCTTGGTGCTGCTCCAAATGCATGCCAGCATTTCTCAAGTGCATCCAGTATGTGGTAATGAACATGAGAGATAAAAGGTATTGATAGGCTTCAATGGGAGAGAGTCACTTCTTCAATGAGAAGTCAAATGTTTGATTAGAGGGCTTTGGAGCCCTATGTACTAAGGGGTAGATTTTCAAAGGGTTATGCACATAACCCCAAAAATCTGCCCCTGCGCGCGCCGAGCCTATTTTGCATACGCTCAGCGGCGCACGCAAGCCCCGGGACGTGCGTATGTCCCGGGGCTTTGAAAAAGGGGCGGGGGTGTGGTGCTGGTCAGGGAGCGGGACCGAGGCTTCCGGCAGAGCGGCTGTGCTGGGGGGGGTTGGTATGCCGGCAGCTGGCCGGCAGGCATAAATAGCGAAAAAAAGGTAGGGGGGGATTTAGGTAGGGCTGGGGGGGGTTAGATAGGGGAAGGGAGGGGAAGGTGTGGGGGAGCGGAAGAAAAGTTCCCTCCGAGGCCGCTCCGAAATCGGAGGGAACGAGGAACGCCATCGGGGCTCCCCTAGGGCTCGGCGCGCGCAAAGTGCACAAGTGTGCACCCCCTTGCACGTGCCGACCCTGGATTTTATAACATGCACGCGGCAGCACTCGCATGTTATAAAATCGGGTGTACAAATGTACCCTGCGCGCGCTTCTTTAAAAATCTACCCCTCAGCAAACATTGAGAACCAAGGATCCTTGCTGTTATAAAGCATCAGTTGAAAATGAAAAGTGTGTGTGTGTTGGGGGGGGGGGGGGGTAGTATATAATTTAAACTTTTCTTATAGCACAGATGTTCTTCCACAATCTGCTGAGAGCAGAAAGTTCCAGCTAATTCAGCTACAAATGACAAACGATCAGAAGACAAGGAAGGATGGTTTGTTTTCTGGGGCATGTGAGTGCAAAGGCCTTTTGCCTTCGTTCATTCAGCAATGGCATTACAAGAACTAAAGGAAAGAGTTCAGGAACTGTCTCTTCTGTGTATCTGTCCAGCGCTAAGTACACCTTTTAGGGCTGTGTAAATGCTTTAATAAAAGTAGTGTTTATGGACCTTGGGATCAACTGGATTGCTAATTTCTTGGAGCCGTTCAATGAATGGGCACTACTTGCTGAGCAACTGCACGCCTATAGAATCTGCCCATAAAGCTTATAGGTGGTTTTCTCAGACACAACTGATTAAAAGTATTTTGTTCATGAAGGAACAACTAAATCATTTACACCCACTGTAGATTTTAGTGGTAAATTTCCAGTAGGGGTCCTTAACTGGCACTCTACGCGTTTTATTTTACCCGGCACAAATCCAGCCAATATTCAAACGTAAAGTGCCCGTTTATTTTGTGTTTGCAATGTGGCAAAAAGGATGCACGCAAATCTTCTGATAGTATAAAACTATGCACATCCACTAAGCGTGCCTGCATTTGACATTTTAAAGGGGAATTTTTAAAAATGTTATGTGCGTAAGTAGCTTCTACTCGTATACTGCGCATTTTAAGTCTATTTTCACTTTCGCATGCACATATGTGCGCAAAACAAAGGGAGCAGTCTAAGTGCATTCCTGGGTGGGGGCCAACAGTTCATGCACAAGTTGCTATTTTAAAAGGCATACATGAACATTTTCCAACTTACCTGCATATTTTTATACCTGCTAATTATCTGGTGTGAGCGATATTAAACATTTATTGTGTAGAACTAACTGGGTGGGGGAACTGGGGGAACATCAGGTTGAAGAACCAGGAAGGTTATGATGATCTGGAGAAGGACTGGGAACACTGATAGACTAATTGGTTAAACTGGTAATTTCACTCATGCGCATATATTTTAAAATACACAATTATGTGGGTAAATCCTGACGTGCACGAATGTCCCTCTTTATTTTCACTTGCAACATAAGGGACGGTAACTTTGAAAGTTGCGTGGGTGCAGATGTATGCGCATATGCCAACTCGCGCCAAAGGACGCAGCCATTTTATAACATACATATGCGAGCAGGATATAAAATAGGCTGTATGTGAGGACAATTTTGTATGCATATGCGCATGTGCACGTAAATGCTGCCTCTACCATATACATGGGGGAATTTTAGTAGACATGCGCAGACGCAATTACCAGTTTCCGCAGTTCGTTCCCAGTTCGCCTAGGTAAAGGATAGGACTCCCTAACCCACCTAGCCTTCCTTTTACTCCGTTAGCCCCTACACTTAAAACCCTGCTGACTAACCTCATTTTTTTTGTTTAGGACTTACAAGCCATCCATAGCAAAAGTAAAGTTATGCAGTAGGGGACCTCGCTACGCGCGTAAGTATTTACGTGCTAGTTTCATTCATAAATCCTGGAATGCCCGCGCCCCACCCCTTTTTCAGCAAAATGTTTTGTGCGCATTCCAGGGGCTACGTGCGTACATGGGCGCCTTTTAAAATCCACGCGGCTCACCCCAGCCTCTGTGTGCAATCTCCCCACTTTGGTGCTTGCCGGGCTTTTAAAATTCACCTCATGCGTACATATTTTTTTTTTAAAAGGTGGGTAAAGTACGCGTGTTCAATGCATTGAAATACATGGTTAGATAGATTCTCATCTTAACTTTGAGAGCCACGTTTCTGTACTTTGGCCTGGTACAAAGGACAATTAATTTGTTCTTTGAAACCATTCCTTTCCAGCATGCAAATAAAAACAGGTGGCAGACCTGATCTTGTCCCCTGTGGATTATTGCAAACCCCTTTTTGCTGGCCTTCCCTTGAAGACCTTGGGGTATGTATTTCATATAGAATGCAACCACTAGATTGATCTCTGTTTGCTGTATGAGGGACCATATGACCCCTGGTCCTGTCTAATCTCCACTGGCTTCAGATATCCTATAGACCTCAATTTAAGACCACGTCTGGCTTTGAAGGCTGTGCATGGTATGAATCTAGATCATTTGTTAAGTAAAATAATAATGTCTGTCCCCAGACGCCACTTTAGTCAGAAAATTATCCGTGACTCTGTGTGTCTTTCTCTGAGAGTATAAACTAGCAAAATCTAGGTTTCAGGCCCTAATCCTATGGAACTCATTATTGAACAAGTTGAGACTACAGGATCATACCTTAAATTCCAGACTCTTTCTGAAAGCCTATTTCATCCAGAATGCGTTTAACTTGATATTATTTTCAGGAAGACTGCAAATGAATGTTTGAGGAGGGATATTGTTGCTTGAAGCCCCAAGTCACTTTAGTCATAGGTAATCAGGTTGTCAATCTAGTCACTGTAATATGCATTTGGTTTGTACAATTTTCTGATGTGTTTTAGGTAAGATTGTCTTATGATTTTTTTTGGGTACACAGGGTTAGACTTGGCTTGAATTGAATATATTGAATTAGACTATTCCAGAATAGTGCTTTTTATGTACTGCAGTTTTTTTTTGTTAGTATTGTACTGTAATCTTATGTGTGCATTCTATTTATTGTATAATATACTGTAAATTTCTATTTAAGTAATATTTACCTTTTTGCAAATAGCATTCTATTTATATTGTACATTGCCTGAAGCCCCAGGATGATTATTTAAAAAATATATATATATACGGCAAAGTGAATCAAATTTATTTTCTTTCCCATGTCCACTCTCCCTTCATTTGGATCTAATATGAACTAGATCATATGCCTTGAACATGGTTGTATCTAACACCCTACAACAGAGGTTCCCAAATTTGGTGCCTGAAGGCCACAAACCTGTCAAACAAACCAGGATTTCTACAATGAATATGCATGAGTTATGTTTGCATACAATGGAAGCAATGTATGCAAAACGATGTCATATATATTCAGTTTGAAAGTCTTGGTTTGTGGCCCTTGAGAATCAGATTTCAGGACCTTACTCTAGATAGTGAAATCCTTTAAAAATATTTGAAGCAGACTAGTAATTTACAAGTGGAACCAAATTACATATTTGGGGGAGAAAGTAAATGGTAAATGGTTCTTGCCCTGGTCCCTTGGAGGTCCATATTCAGACACGGTCTGGATAGCAAAGTTAGCCGGATAAACTTATCCGGCTAACTTTGGAGGTATGTTCAATAATGCAGTTGGCTATCTTAAAGTTAGCTGCTATAGATAACATTAGGACAGCTCTTTAACCCAACCAGACATACAGGCCGATACAGTAAAACCCGTGGGAGAGCCAGTGCTCTGAGGCGAGCGCCCGCTCTCCCGACGCATGCAAAGGCCACTCTCCTGTGTGCGCAATTTAGTATGCAAATGAGGTCCTGTGGTAAAAAGAGGCGCTAGGGACACTAGCGCGTCCCTAGCGCCTCTTTTTTGACAGGAGCGGCGGCTGTCAGCGAGTTTGACAGCCGACGCTCAATTTTGCCAGGGTCGGTTCTCAAACCTGCTGACAGCCACGAGTTCGGAAAATGGACGCTGGCATAATTGAGTGTCCATCTTCCGACCCGCAGGCCGTCGGCCGATTTTAAATCTTTTTTTTTTTATTTTAAATTTTTTTTTAATTTTGGGGCCTCCGACTTAATATCGCTATGATATTAAGTCGGAGGGTGTACAGAAAAGCAGTTTTTTCTGCTTTTCTGTACACTTCCCTGGCGGCTTTGCCGCACATTTTGCTTTCTGGATCGCGCGGGAATAACTAATAGGGCCATCAACATGCATTTGCATGTTGCGGGCGCTATTAGTTTTGGGGTAAAGGGGTAAAGCTAGTGCATCGAAAACGCGTGGCCAAACCCGGGCTAACAGTGCGCTCCACCGGAGCACACTGTACTGTATCAGCCCGATAGTCAGCTAAGTCACCAGGCTAACTAAATGTGAGTTAGCCAGCTAACAACTCCAGTTATACCCCTGGAACACCCCTAACTTATCTGGCTAAATTCAAGTCTCCTAACTCATTAGCAGTTAAGGAGCGGACTGGGAGGGAACTTCCCTACCCCCCCTATCTATCCTTCCTCCCTTTTCCCCTCTCCACCCCGACCCCTAAATCTAACCTAACTAGCCCTTTTTTTTGTTTTGTAATTTACCTGCTTTGATGAGCAGAAGTAAGTTACACATGCCTGCCGTCTGCCAGCGTGCGCTTCCCCGGGTCAGTGTCTAATAGCGCTGTCCCGGCCCACCCAGACCCCGCCCTCTGGTCTGCCCCTTTCATCTAGCCTGGGACATATCAGGGATATACGCGCATAACCCCCAAAATGTATGCACACAGGCCTTTTAAGTCTGGCCTTTAGCTGGCTAGCTTCTGAGTTAGCCGGCTAAATGCTTTTGAATATGGACTTCCCAAAAATGATTGACTCAAGTCCTTTACCAAACTAATGCACACATTTCACTCGTACTAAATTAGAATAATGCAGGATATGAAATATATTACACACTATGGTGAAGACTGTCTTGCCTTCCATACTTGTGCGAGACAGACAGAAGAGGGCCTAAAATGCAATTAAAAACATTACAATTAGCTTTTAGAGAGAACCATAACAAAATCTGCATTTCTAGCAGCTTTAACAATCATGTTACCGGGGCTTCATGAAATATTATCAATTAGGGATGTGTTTTTGTTTCAATCATAAAACAAAGTGAATCAAAAAAAATTTGTTTTTGTTTCTTCTTTGTAAGACCAACCCTCAACCTGGACTCCATCCTAACCATTTATACCATTTGCAGGTCAGATGCCTTCCCCAGTTGTTCCTACTCCACCGGGTCCTGAGACTGTTGCTGTTTTGTTGTACATCCTTATAGTGGTACCGCCATACAACCGCCTTAGGGCCTGCTGGTGCCATTTTGAAATGGAGATTCAAAAGGGTAGGAGCAGCCAAGGATTGTTCTTGCTCCTTAGACGTGTGTGTGGTGTGTGTGGTGGAGTGCAGGGGGTTCTAGGGAGGGTTTTGTTGGCAGTAGTGGCAGAGGGGGGGCAGGATTGGACCCAATGTTTACTTTTTCTTTTTTTGAGTTTCTTTTTTTCTTGCTTGTTTTGTTTTAGATAAATGGAATGAAACAACAAAATGAAAAAAGAAAGAAAAGCAAAAACAACAAAGCAAAGAAAAAAAATGTGCTGTTGAGACCCCTGTTATCAATATATCATGCTACTTGTCTTCCTTTTGACATCAGAAACACTGTTTACTATTTCGGTTGCCACATCAAATGTGAGATTCCTCATATTGATAAAAAAAAAGGTTTCCTGAAACCATTCAGCTTACGTATCGTAGATTCTTCAAAATACCAATTTGCTTGCTGCTTGCCTCTTTTATTCCAATCCAACCGTCTATGGCATGTTCTTGCCTTCAAGTTTGCCAGTTTGATGTCTGCATGAGGTCTTGATGAGCAGGGCTTCAATTCACAATGGCTAAGTAGATTATCGACGAAGTGAACGTTTTAGAAGCCTTTAAAATGCTAATGCTACCAAAGAAATGAAAGAAAACTAAGAATAAATGTAGGAGAAAATCTTAATGATGTTACCTGTTTTAACTGGCAGCTGAATCAGTTTTAAAAAAATTCTACTGGCTTTAATGTTCATCGACTCATACAAAACAGAGCTCAGTGGAAAAAAATGTTTTAATGTGTTTGTCAAGAACAAGAGTTCTAATTCGTTCAATACACTACATCGATCCATACTTTACAGTGTTATGGACCAAAACAGATTAATAACATTACAGTACCAAACATAGCAAGAGGCAGTAATTTTATCACTTTTTCAAGAAATATAGGTTTACTGTATATATACTCCAAACAATATCAACTTCTTCCCAGTGCATTTTCTGTAGGGAACCCCCCCACATAAATGTAAGTGCATTCTATTGTGCTTTCCTGTGTTTTCACATTTCCTAATTGTTTTCACAGGGCCTGCCTCACTAAGGCATTAACAAGGCAACTAATAATACCTGGAAACCCTTATTGAGAAGGGACTATATGCTGTAGAGTTATTGCTTTGTATTCCAACTCTCCCCACCCTACTAAAAAAAATTCACTTGCATTCCATATTGTCACATTCGTTGTTTGGTTTTGGCAAAGTGAGAATATTCGGGATACCATTCCATCTTCATCCAAGTTTCACAGACACAATCTGAAAAGCTAGCCAAGGAAAACTGGCAGAGATTACTCATTACTCTTTAGATTTCTATAGAAACAGAAAAGTCTTGAGAGAACGCAGAGAGTTTATCAATGTCCAATACTATAAGCAAGGCTTCTTGGATGGCCTTGTGGCTTGATAACAGCGCTGTGCACTTAGGTGCAAAAGACCTGATGTTTGAAATGGTATCACCCCTTTAGTCTACTGGCATTTAAGTGATACCAAGGGTAAACACACGAGAACTGCAGTATGTATAGAAACAGGAAAGAGAAAGCAGAGAGAAGAGAAATATGCGGTGAATTTTTAAAGTGACTTAGAAGACTAACTGGCTAGACCCATTTGGGAATTAAGCCTTGCTGAGCAGTTAAGAACAGTTTCACTAGGTGGCAATATTTAGGGCACAGCTAGGTCAAGAAATGTCTTAGCTATCTCATGCTGATTTTAGGGTGATCCATGGCTAAATTAGCTGGCCTATCCTAGGCACAGGCCTTGCAGGCTTGAATCTAGTTAGCTAGATTTTGTTCACCTAGAGCTCAGCTTAATTTCAGCTGCAACCAAGTCACCTAGAGCTAAGCTAGGTTGCACCTGAAACTGAGCCTAAGATTGCCAGATAAAAACATAGCCAGCTTCCTTAGCCACTCTACCTTGTACTGAAAATCATCCCCGTGCTAATTATTTCCTAACAGCTTATCAACTGACAATGACAGGGCTGGCTTCAGCAGCAGCATGCATTCCATATATCAACATCAATAGGTTTTTTTGACAGCCAGATACAGATTTGATTTTCAGGATATACATAATGAATATTCATCTGATATACTTACAGATATCAGGTCTATAAATCAAGGTAATTATATATTTTGGTTACGCTACAAATAAGACCTGTTTGTTGCCCTTGAGGACTGCAGTCGATTAGAACCATCATAAATCTTTCCAGATGGAGAAGCTGCACTGTGGTTGCCATCGCCAGAAGTCAAAATAAAAGGGCAAAAATGCTTGTATTCAATTACTAGGCATAGGAATCCTGACAGCTTAATAGTCTCAGTTGTATGAAGACCAGGGGGTCTACAAAGAGAACAACAATTGTTACCTGAAAGATCAGTTTTCGGCAATTGCTACTGATTTAGCCCTATGCAATTTATGTGTCTTAATGCTGGAAAACATATTCACCTGCATTTAATTCAGTTTTGATTTTGGAACCGCAGATACTACTCCATGTGATTTTTATTGGTTGCTCATGCTGCCAGCTTTCAAAGACACAGTTTGCCGACGATGGCAAAAGATTGTCAAAACTGCATTACATTTAGGTAGACAAGAACACACAGGTGTTTAAAAAAAATGCATGACTTTAGTGAAAACCGATCATATTTCATGCAGTGTGATGATCTGAAAAAGGGGGCAATAACACTTCTCCAGGGATTTCTCACGTTCAACAAAAATGAAAACTCATATTGGAAATTTCAGACCTGCAGCTGGCAATCTATAAATTAGCATTCAAATCTGCCTCTGTATCCAAGGACTGGAAGTTAGCAAATGTAACGCCAATTTTCAAAAAGGGCTCCAGAGGTGACTCAAGTACTTAGAGGCCAATGCACCTGAAGTTGGTGCCAGGCAAAATGGTGCAAATAGTTAAAAACTAAATTACTGGTTATATGGAAAAACATGACAATTGCCAGCAAGGATTTAGCAAAAGGAGGTTGTGCTTTACTAACTTATAAGAATTCTTTCAAAGTGTGATTACGTATATGGATAAAGGTGAGCTGATCTATACAGTGGTTTTAGATTTTCAGAAGGCATTTGGTAAAGTCCCTCATGAGAGACTCCTCAGAAACCCAAAAAGTCGTGAAACAGGAGATGTCTTACTATGTATTGGTAAATGGTTAAACGACAGGAAACGAAGAAAAGGACTAAATGATCAGTTTTCCTAGTGCAGAAAGGTCAATAGTGGAGTGTCCCAGGTATCTATTCTTGGAGCAGTGTTGCTTAACTTATTTATTAATGATCTGGAAATGGCAACAAGAAGTGAAGTGATCAAAATTGCAGATGACACAAAAATATTCAACGTAGATAAAACACAAACAGACTGTGAAGAACTGCAGAAGGACCCTGCAAGACTAGGAACTGGGCATCTAAATGGCAGATGAACTTTAATGTGGACAAGTGCAAGGTGATGATGAACACAGGGAAAAACAATTCTAGCTATAGGTACACATTGCCGTGTTCAGTATTAAGAGTCTCTGTTGTGCTGTCAACTTTAGAACACACAACTGGCTTTTCCATGATGCAGTATCCCTTATTTATAACTTGCTTGAACAATCAGGAACTGCCACGAAGGCAGAAGCTCCACCTCTGTACTTTGCCTCCTTTTTTTTTTTCTGAGCTTCAACCTCCAATAGCTAACTGGAGGAATGAGGAGTTACAGGTACAGTGTTACCAATATCAAAGTTATGACATAGATATTATAGTCAGCACCTACGAGATTAAATTTTACGTGAACACGTGCAAGGTGAGGCGCATAGGGGAAAGTAACCCACACAGTAGTTACACAATGCTAGATACTATATTAGGAGCTACCACACAGGAAAAAGATCTAGGGGTCATAATGGATAATACATTATTGTCGGCTCAGTGTGTGGTGGTGGTGGTGGTGGTCAAAAAAAGCAAACAGAATGTTAGGAAATATTAGGAATGGAATGGAGAATAAAACAGAAAATGTCATAATGCCTCTGTATCTCTCCATTTTGAGACTGCACTGTGTGCAGTTCTGGTTGCTGCATCTCAAAACAGATATAGTTACACTGGAAAAGGTACAGAGAAGGGTGACCAAAATGATAAAAGGGATTGAACGGCTCCCCTATGAGGAAAGGCTGAAGAGATTAGGGCTGTTGAACTTGGAAAAGAGATGGCTTGGGGGGGGGTGATATGATAGAGATCTATAAAATCTTGAGAGGACTAGAATGGGTAAATATGGATCGGTTAGTTACTCTTTCAGATAATACAATTATCTGAAATAAATTATCAAGGTGGCTCCTCACCCAGTAAAAATGTTGCTAGTAGTATTTTATGGGTTTCACAGTTGTTTGATTTTGATTGTAAATATTACTGCCCTTATCATAAAGCTTGGGGGTAACTGCACGGAGCGGTAGTTACTACCCTTGAGAGAAACATGGGGGTATCCTGCACAGAGCTTGCTGGGCAGACTGGATGGGTCATCTGGTCCTTTTCTGCCATCATTAATATGTTAGTATGTTACAAGGACTAGGAAGCACTCCATGAAGTTAGAAAGTAGCACATTTAAAACAAATTGGAGAAAATTATTTTTCATTCAATGCACAATTAAGTTCTGGAATTCATTGCTGGAGGATGTGGTTAAAGCAGTTAGCATAACTTGGTTTCAAAAAGATTTGGAAATGTTCCTGGAGAAGTTCATAAACTGTTACTAACCAAGCTGACTTAGAGGTGAATTTTAAAAGCAGGGCGTATGCCAAAATTGGGAGATGTGTGTGCATGCCTACTTGCGCTCACAACTCCTGATATGTGAATATCCCACTTGGAACGAAAAAGGGGCATGGTGTGGGTGGAGTATGGGGGTTCAGGGTAGGGCTATGAGATGTGTACATAAGTACCTAAGCGCTTGGATGTGCGCCCCAGCCCAGTACCGCTATGGAGGAGGTGTAAGTTTAAAAAAAAAAAAGACATCTGTGAGAAGTTTGAGGGGTCTGGGGTAACTGATGGGAATGCATGCTAAAATACCAGAGTGGTTTCAAGGACCTAACGGTATGCTGTGTGAACTGGTGGGTGAACTGGTGAAACTGGTCAAGGAGCGAACGTCTGCTCGTTATAAAATTTCCCCATTTGCGCGGTTCAAATCTCACTTTGCGCAACTGTGTGCGCCCACTTGCAAAAAATGGGCACGCATGTACATGTGCCTAGGCTATTTTATAAAATACGTGCATATGTGCACGTGTTACCAAAATAGCTGCCTCTCTGGGCGCATGCCGACGTACATGTGTACATGTGCGCTTGCGAGTCCATTTGAAAGTTACTGTCTCTGGGAATAGCCACTACTTATTACTGGCATTAGTAGCATGGTATTAATTTACCGTTTTGGTTCTTGCCAGGTACTTGTAACCTGGATTGGCCTCTGTTGGAAACAGGATGCTGGGCTTGATGGACTCTTGGTCTGACCCAGTATGGCAACTTCTTATTTATTTATTTATTTAAAAACTTTTATATACCGGTATTAGTATGCATACATCATACCGGTTTACAATGTAACTTTAAAGGTAGAAATTACAATGAACAGGGAGGGCGAACAAGGAGGAGTATACAAAGAGCAGGAGGTGGAGGAATTAAAGCAATAAATAAAAACTGCAACGGACTATTTACAGGAATATACAAGGCGTAGGCAAGATCTTGCAGAAGTCGGTGTACTTAATCAGGGTAGGCTTGTCGGAAGAGCCATGTTTTAAGTTTTTTTCTGAACTTGGCGTAACATGGCTCTAGCCTGAGAGTGGTAGGGAGGGTGTTCCATTGTTTAGGGCCTGCAATGGATAGTGCACGGTCCCTAGTAGAGGAGAGGTGGGCTTTTTTCAAAGGGGGAATGGAGAGGGTGCCTTTGTTGACAGTGCGAGTGGGTCGTTCAGTGCGTATAGGACGAAAGGGTTCATCCAACCAATTGGAATTGTGCGAGTGGATGGACTTGTGCACTATGGTTAGAATTTTGAAGAGAATTCGGGATGCGATGGGGAGCCAGTGGAGTTCTTTGAGTATTGGGGTAATGTGATCAGCTTTCCTTGAGTTGGTGATGACCCTGGCGATGGCATTCTGGAGCATTTGTAAGGGCTTGATGGTGGAGGAGGGTAGGCCAAGGAAGAGGGCATTACAGTAGTCCAGCTTTGAGGAAAGGGTGGCTTGGACGACGGTGCGGAAGTCATGATAGTGGAGGAGGGGTCTGAGTTTCTTCAGGATGTGAAGCTTGAAGAAACCTTCTTTGAGGATGGAGTTGATCTGTTTTTTGAGATTGAGTTGTTGATCTATGATAACCCCAAGGTCTCTTACTGTGGGTTGGGGTGTTATGACGTTGAAAGCTGGATCGTTGGAGATCGGTGGTTTGGGAGGGAGGTGAGGAGAGATAAGGAGCAGCTCTGTTTTGGAGGAGTTTAGAGCGAGGTGGATGTTGGTGAGGAAGTCATTGATGTTGGCAAGACATGTGTTCCAGAAGGCAAGGGCATCTGAGAGAGAGTTGTGAATGGGAATGACGATTTGAACGTCATCTGCATAGAGGTAGAATTTGAGGCCGAGGTCTGTGAGGAGCTGACATAGAGGTGTGAGATAAATGTTGAAAAGGGTGGAGGAGAGGGAGGAGCCTTGTGGGACACCTTGAGACAAGGGATAGAGTGTGGAGTTGGCGTTTCCTATCTTGACGGAGAACTTTCTGTTAGATAAGTAGGATTTAAACCATAGTAGGGCTAGGCCTGAGATGCCTATTTCGGATAGCCGGTTGATGAGGAGGTTATGGTTGATGGTATCAAAGGCAGCTGAGATGTCGAGTAGGGCGAGGAGGGTAACAGTTGCCTCGGTCCATGCCTATGAGTAAGTGGTCCGTGAGGGAGAGCAGGAGGGTTTCTGTATTGAGGTATTTACGGAAGCCGTATTGGGCTGGATGCAGAATGTTGTTGCTTTCTAGATATTCTGTAAGTTGGATGTTTACAATCTTTTCCATAATTTTGGATAGGAAGGGCAGGTTAGAGATAGGGCGGAAGTTAGCGGGGTCTTTAGGGTCTAGTGTTGGTTTTTTTAGGAGGGGCTTGACAATAGCTTGTTTAAGAGCATCTGGGACAGAGCCTGAAGAGAGGGAGGAGTTTATGATGTCTGCGATGGGTTTGGATATAGTGTTCGGGATGGAGAGGAGGGATTTTGTGGGAATGGTGTCTGAAGGGTGGGAAGCTGGTTTAAGTTTTCTGAGAATAGATTCCACTTCTTTAGCGGAAGTCAGGTCAAGGGTTTGGAGGGTGGGTGAAGTGGGGGAAGGTTGGAGGGAGGGGGAAGGGGAGGTGGATGGAGAAGGGTGTTGAAATCTGCGGAGGATGTTGGTGATTTTTGTGAGGAAATACTGGGCGATTTCTTCGCTCTTAGTGGAGGCATCATTCTCAGGGATAGTGGGCTGAGAGGATTTGGTGAGGTTGGCAACATAATTGAAAAGGGCTTTCGGGTTGTACATGTATTGGTGGATCTTAGCTGAAAAGTAGTCTCTTTTTGTTTTGAGGGTGGTTATTCTATATTGGTGAAGGGTAGTTTTGAAACTTGAGGCGAGTTGGGGTGAGGGGGCTTTACGCCAGTTTCTCTCACGCTGCCTGAGGGTATTTTTTAGGGATCTTAGTTCAGTCGTGTACCAGGGTTGATGATTTTTTGTGGGTTGGGTAATGTTACGTCTGGAGATGGGGCATAGTTTGTCAGCAATTTCAAGAGTCATGCTGAGCCAGGATTTGATGGCAGTCTCTGGACTGGAGCAGTCAAGGCTAGTGGATGTGTTGGAAATGGCAAGAGCCAGTTCATCTCCAGAGCAGGGTTTCCTGAAGGTGAAGGTGGTGTTGTTTGAGGGAGTGGGGGTAGTAGGGAAGTTAAGGGGGAGGAGGGCTTTTATTACTTATTACTTATTACTTATTACTGGCATTAGTAGCATGGTATTAATTTACCGTTTTGGTTCTTGCCAGGTACTTGTAACCTGGATTGGCCTCTGTTGGAAACAGGATGCTGGGCTTGATGGACTCTTGGTCTGACCCAGTATGGCAACTTCTTATGTTCTTATGATGAAGATACTGCAGAAAATACATTGAAATCCTCAGCTCAGTGTGTGGCATTGATCAAAATAGCAAATAAAATGTTAGGAATCATTCAGAAAGGAATGGAAAATAAAACTGTGAATTTCAAAATGTCTCTGAATAGATCCACTGTACAACCTTGAGTAATGTGTGAAGTTCTGGAATCATAGCAAATCTAGAAAAGTTACAGAGAAGGGTGTCAAAAGTGATAAAGAGGATGAAATGTATTCCTTATGAAGAAAAGCTAAACAGGTTAGGGTTCTTCAGCTTGGAGAAGAGACAACTGAGATGGGATATGACAGAGGTTTATAAAATTATGAGTGAGGTGGAGCTGGTAAATAACAGGATTATTCACCCTTTCAAATAATACTAGCACTAGAGGACACTTCATGAAACTAGCAGGGTAGCAGATTTAAAACAAACTGCCCAATTGCTCAATGCATAATTAAGTTATGGAATTTGTTGCCAGAGCATGTGGTGAAGACACTTAGCATAGCTGGGTTTAAAAGGGCTTGGATAAAAGCTCATAAATAATCATTAGCTCAGTGGACCCACTGTTTATTCCTGGGAATGAGTAACAAGGAATTGGATCTACTCTTTGGATCTGCTGGGCTCAATGGACTTTTGGTGTGACCCAGAATGGCATAAGAACTTAAAAAAAAAAAAATATATATATATATATATATATATATATATATATATATATATTTTTTTTTTTTTTTTTTTTTTTTAATGATTCACATTCACAAGATATCAACTGCTCCAGCAGGAAAACCTTTTTTTTTTCCTCATGAGATTGAAAGGACTATAAAAGAGCAATAAAACAATAAGGCAACATCAACTTCCCTGAAGGTGGCACAAAAACTCAGCAAGCTTCTAGAAAATCCTTTTCACTAGGTTAACTTAAAAACATCTTAAACTTGCTTCTGAACCTAGGTAGCCAGGCCAATAATGTTTTCACTGGCACAAACTAAAAGATAACACATGTTATTTGTGACTTTTCTTTCTTGGGCTCACATGGAACTGATTCTACTACATGGACTGGAGAAATGGCCTAGGGAAGACAGGGTTCAAATCCCACCTCTCTTACTGATGTTATTTGTGACTGTGGTAAAATCACTTCATGCTATGCTGCCTTAGATACAAAGTTAGGGACATAAGAATTGCCATACTGGGTCAGATCGAGGGTCCATCAAGTCCTGTATCCCATTTCCAACAGGGGCCAATCCAGGTCACAAATACCTGGCAAGATACCAAACAGTAGATAGAGCCTATGCTGCTAACACCCTCAGACAAGTATTTTCTAAATAATGTCTTGGCTCCATATTAAATGCATCAGTGCCAGGGACTAAAAGCTAGATATGTGTTATGGCTGAACGTTTGCCAGAGACCGAGGACTGATAGAACCATACTTATTTGGGAATCAACTACCTGGACAATAACCAGATGGCTGCCACCACTGCAGACCTCTAGAGGCCACCTGAATGCTGCAATGGGTGTAATAGGATAGGCCAGCAACATCTCATATGCTATTTTGGTGTGTGTGTGAGGGGGTGTCTCCTTCTGAGTTGACTGAATTTTAGCACTGTCTCACCTGAAACAGAACAGAGATCTGAGAAGTCATACCATTGGGTTGATGAGCTTATACAGGTCCCCCACAATGAATGCATTTGTCCATTCCTATCCTGAGCTCTTTACTGTGACTCTTAACACTCTGCCAATTCTATCTTACTTGCTATATCTTTCCTATATCATTCACAGTTGATCTTAATTCAAACACTTGAACCACATGATCCCAGTGGGTGCCTGATGGGCAGTGAAGTTGGCACGTGTGTTACATCGGTAAGATTAGAAAATATTTCAAGTGTAGCACAAATAAAACTGGAAACTCTATCTTCTACTTAGGCACCATGCAACACTCCTGTTTGCTATAAATACCATCCAATGTTCGCCTACCTCACACTTCAGTCAGTGCTAGTCTAAAGACGACTATAACTATGATTTAAGGCACTTCATTCTGAACGATATATGCTTTTCTGCTACTTACAAGTCACTAATAGGCTGCTATTGTAAAATCCATTTATCTATCTGCCTTGTAACATCATAAGTCATCCCTGTAAAACGCATTGGCTCAATATAAAACAAATAGCACTACCGTTATTGCATAGGTCTACACCTGAATAGATAATACATGGAAGCTACTTTTACAACATTGTTGTATGTTAAAGAATATTGTTATCAAGTAACAGTTATCTGCATATACAGTATGTACATTTTTTTAAACCAATCACAATGCTGAAAAACATCAATTTAATAACCATCATGGCATCTTAATTATTCAGTTACTATACTTCAAAGCATATTACTCCTGTCTTTCCGAACCACTCAAAAATAAATATGTAAGATTTCTATAAAGCCTCATTTTGTTAACTAGTCTATTTCATACTATACCTTAAATGTATTTTAAAAACATTTCCAGATGAGACTGTAAAATAGAAAGAAGCCTCCCCTTCCTCTTACAGCGCAAAACCCCTGCATAAAGCTTTTATTCAAGTCTATAAAAGATGCAGAAAACCTCCAGTTAGCATTTTTTTTTGTTTTGTTTTGTTTTAAGGATTAAGCTGGGGCCATTTTTAAGATGTTCTCATGAACCAAATACAAAAAGCACTTAAAATGAGAATCTCAATGCTTCCCCCCCCCCAAAAAAAAAAAATATCCATGCAAATCATCAAAACTGAACTGTACAAAACAATTTTTAAAATTAAAAAGGTAGAAGTCAATTATAAATATACAACAAAAATTGCCCAGTTCGAAGAACACACTCATTTTCTTGCTGAAATATATATACGATCTCTTAGTACTACTCCGGACTTTGTCCGCTACAAAATAAACTTCTATTGCCTTTCCAAAATGAAAGCCCTTTGACTAGACCTTGAACCAGGCTTTATCGAAAAAAGAAAAATAAAACCCTTTTTCTTTTTGGAGTGTAACGAATGGGATAACAGGACTAGAACAAATGACTTCCTGGTCTTTGTATTGAGCACATCCAGTAATAAAGTTATCCTGTATATTGCAGTCTGGAAGACAATTATTGCTTGATAACTTGTCCTTTTCAACTGGAGCAGTATTACTTTAATACCTTGTAATATGAATCCTAAACAAGTTTATGGATACTGCATCTTTAAGGCAGTATTATGAAATCCACACATTTCCAAGCAAATATTCTTCTCTTTTTGGTTTCTTTACATTCATTTCCAAGTAGATAGTTTAGATTAGCCATACATCAAGGCTGAACAGAGAAAGACTGGTCTTCTGATTTGTGGCTCTATTGCTTTGGGTGCTGCGAGTACAGTCCTTGATTAATCCAGGTCATGGAAGCTTTATGCTTGGTGGTGTACAATACTTTGGAGGCAAGGAGAGATTTAAAAATCTAATACGTACATTTTCACACAATAAAAAAAAATGTCTACACTGGATTGCTGATGAAATAAAAGGAATTCTATATTAAGGGATAATTATCAAGAAAACCTACCAAAAAATAAAAATAAAAATAAATGATTGAATCTACTGATCAAATAGGAAGCAGTTTGTACAGGGGCCACACCATTTGTTATCTGCTAACAGGGATGATCAGCCTCTTCCATACTTATGCTACTTCTTCTGCTACTTGTCTTCGAAGCCCCGGGGGACACTGAAGAGAGGAGGGGGTCGGTTACTCCAGGAGACAGCGTGTCATCCATTAGAATGTCTTCCAGTTTGGGTCTCATTTCTCTGGGGACACCGTATACCCCAGTGGATTCAGTCACATCCTGCAGGTTACTACTGAAGGTGATGGTGCCATCCGTGAGATCAAGAGTGGTGGTGCAAGAGAGGTCTTGGTGGTGCTGTAAGTTGTCTTGTTTGCAGCTGTCTAACAGCGGCTCCTGTTTGATGACTCGGTTCATCAGGTCTGGAGAGCAAAGACCCGCAGAAGGGACAAGAGAGAGTCCGTGTGCTCGAGCCTGCATCTCAAGTTCCTGAAAACAAAATGATTGGAAGAGATACTGTGAATCTGAAATATTTAAATGATTACAACCTGCTTTTCTAAATACAAGTGCACCCTATGAAGCGTCACTTTCAAACCCTTAATGTAATTACGTGCACCACGTAGTTTGCATAGGCAAGATCTTAGTTTGCCTGGCCTTGAAATGTATATTAAAATGTAGTCTGAATTTGATTTGTAACAAATGGGTAGAAAATGTACCTGTAATTTGACAATAGAAAGGATTCAAGCATAAGTTATGGCCATATCATTGTATTCTTGTAATTCCTAAAGACAGTTTCCGTGATCCAATTTGCGGGCAGGGGTTTCATCTTTTGCAAAGTGATTTCATTTCTAATAATGGAATGGAAGGGATGCAAAATATTAAGCTGTTTAATAGTAAGTAGACTTATTTAATCATTTATGTGCAGCTCCTCGTGTTAGAGCATGCTGGGCCAGCTTAAGGGTGCGATGGAAGGGGGGGGGGTTTGCAGGGGAATGCATAGGAGCATTCGCAAATCTCAGTCACTATGTGGACTGCAGCTCATTGTAATGACAGGCTCTAGCAGCAACAGAAGCATCAGCCAGTGATGGCGAAAGTGAGAACTACAGAAATGTTATTCTAGTACCCACCTTAACTATCTTAAAAGTAAAAAATGGTCTCTACCACACACTCCCTATTACTTAATCCTTGGGTTGGTTGTTTTGATTTAATACAATAACTTCCCAGCACGGTGTCAGCTACTGCCCATGAAACACCTAACCTTGTGCATTGGATCTATTTAATGTCTGGGTGACTTGGATTGGCCCAGGTTACTGGGCTTGATGGGACTCTTGGTTTGACCCAGTATGGCATATCTTATGTTATGTTCTTATGTATAGACTGTTGAGCTGGGAAACAAGCACCATATTGGGCCCACCAGAGGAGTCTATCCTTATGCAGCCCCATCTGCGGACGTGAGAGGGACAGTGGGCTCAGTTAAGGAGATGGCAGGCCCAAGACTCTTGCTACCTCTATAGCCACATCAGGGGAGGAGAAGTGAACCAGAGGGGTGCACCAGTTAAATCAACTGTGTGATCTTCTCCCTCCCACCTCCACCCCCTGCAGGCAGCTCTTCTATCACAGTGCATTCATAAAGCATTTAGACCCTTCATTTTTTCCACATTTTATTACATTACAGTCTGATTCTAAAATGAACAATATGCATTTTTTCCTCTTCAATCTATACAGAATACCCCAGAATGACAAAGCAAAATCAGGTTTATAGAAATTTGTGCAAATTCATTAAAAAAAAATAATCCTGAAATATTACATTTACATAAGTATTCAGACCCTTTCTCACAGGACAAGTAGGATGGTAGCTCTCACATATGGGTGACATCATCAGGATGGAGCCCAGTCACGGAAAACTTTTGTCAAAGTTTTTAGAACTTTGACTGGCACCTACTGGGCAGGCCTAGCATAGCACCAACCCTGCATCCAGCAGGGGTCCCCCTTCAGTCTTCTCTTTTTTCCACGCAGCAGTGGCCACATGGGTTAAGGAGCTATTCAGATATTCCTGACAGGAATTTTCCTCACGGAACTTCTTCAAGAAAACTTCAAAATGTTTTACCCCACAGGGGTCCCCCCTATCGATAACTTTACTCCACAGTTGAACAGTAAGTTTTTTACCTGCTTGCAGTTGATTCCCGTCTAGTTTTTCCCTCGCGGCCTACTGGCCATCGACCACACTGCGGCTAAATTTTGTCGAGACCATTGCATCGGGTTTCCGTCGGTGCCCCGTCTGCACCCGTACAATGTCCATCACTGACCCTCATACGGTCTGCGTGATGTTTGGGGTCCAACCATGATGTCCTAACTTGCATCAAATGTGCCCAAATGACACCAAAAGGTCACAAGGCTCGGCTGGAGAAGATGGAACTTCTCTTTCTGTCTAAAACCCCGACTCCATCGATAGCTTCGACTTCGTCCAAACCAGTGCCGTCTATGTCATGCCAGCACTGTGAAATAGCTGCCGCCCGACCGGCTTCAACGACTCTGCGGTTGTCAACGCCTTCTGTCTCTCCACAGGAAAAGGACCGGGGAGACCATCGTGAAAAACATCGACACCGCCATCGAAAAGCTCAGGCCACCGATACAGGCAAGCCCTTGGCATCGATGTCGTCTGAGCCACCAACAAAGAAATCCCGCCCAGAAAAGGCCCCATCCTCTTCTGTGTCTTGGTCACCGAAGCGTTCCCCACCTGGACAGGTGCTGGGAGCCGCAACCCCACTGTCACCGGTGGACTCTCCGGCCACGCCAGTGCTGCCTCCTACTCCGGAACCGGGGCTCCACGCTCCAGGTTTCCGCAAGGAATTGGATCGGATGATCCAAGAGGCCATCGGGAAAGCATTCCAGAGGTTCAAACCTCCATCAATTCCGGTGCAGGTTTCTGAGCCGGTCACCGACCTAATTCCATTGGCTCTTGCACCGCTACTGGCCAAACTGGATGCTTTAATCAGTGCCTTTCCACCGGTGGATCTGAGGGAACCAGTGGCTCCAATTCCTTCCACACCGATACCCTTATCATCAGATGAAGAAGAAACACCGATCTCCATTCCATCTTCCAGAGTGCTGCCACCGACGCGTCCACAGATTTCATCGGTGCTTCCATCAATGCCTCCATCAATGCCTTCAGTGCTACCTCCGATTCCTTCGGTGCCACCTCCAATACCTTCAATGTTTTCGGTGCCTAGGCCTGGACCTTCAGGATTAGCACCGTTTCTCTCATCTGATGATCCCATGGGAGCTGGTGACGAGCCTTATGATCCCTGGACTGATGACACGTCCCAGGACACTGATGATCTACCTTCACAGACCTCTCCTCCTGATGAAAGAAGATGTTCTCCTCCAGAGGACTTGTCTTTCATTAATTTTATAAAGGAGATGTCTGAAACAATTCCATTTCAGCTTCAGACAGAAGAGGACTCCAGGCACAAGATGCTGGAAGTACTCCAGTTCATTGATGCCCCTAAGGAAATCATGTCTATTCCAGTACATGAGATCCTTATTGATCTATTGAAAAGAAATTGGGAGCATCCAGGTTCTTTACCACCTGTCAATCGCAAGACAGATGCTACTTACTTAGTACAGTCTGCTCCTGGCTTTCAACGATCTCAGCTAGATCATCACTCAGTGGTTGTGAAGTCAGCCCAGAAAAGAGCAAGATGGTCCAAACCTCATTCTTCTATACCTCCAGGAAAAGAACAAAAGTCCCTGGATGCATTGGGCAGACGTGTTTTTCATGGTTCAATGCTAATTTCTCGCATTGCTTCTTACCAATTGTACATGACACAATACAATAGGGACCTGTTCAAAAAGATCCAAGATTTTTCTGAATCACTACCGGAACAGTTTCAAGACCAGCTTCATACCTTTGCTCAAAAAGTTCCAGATGCTGGCAAGCATGAAGTCCGTGCTGCATATGACATCTTCGACACTGCCTCTAGAGTCTCTGCAACAGGAATAAGTGCAAGAAGATGGGCCTGGCTCAAGTCTTCAGACCTCAGACCAGAAGTACAGGATAGGTTAGCCGACTTACCCTGTGCTGGGGATAATCTTTTTGGAGAAAAGATTCAAGAAACAGTGGGGCAGCTCAAGGGCCACCATGAGACTCTCCGCCAACTCTCCTTAGTACCTTCTGATTATTCCTCTTCCAAGAGGACTTTCAGAAGAGACTCCGAGAGGCCAGTGTATAAACCAAGGAGATATTACCCTCCGGCTTCCAGAGGTCATCCCTCCAGGCCTTACCAAAAATGCCAATCCAGATAACCTCAGACCCAAAAGACACAGCCCGCCCCTCAGCCGGGTCCAGCGTCCAGATTTTGACTCCTTCCTGGAGAGCAGTGCCCAGCCTCCTCTCCCTTATGTACCAGTAGAAGGTTGATTGTGCCACTTCACCAGCATGTGGCACACGATCACGACAGATCAGTGGGTACTAGCTGTAGTGACTCAAGGTTACCACCTCAACTTCCTCACTGTTCCACCGGATTCCCCACCTCGGCTGATGTGGGGAACATCCGACCATGCTCACCTTCTCGATCAGGAAGTTTCTATCCTCCTCGAGTCCCGGGCAATAGAACCAGTACCCTTCTCCCAGCAGGGCCAGGGATTCTTCCCGGTATTTTCTAATCCCAAAAAGGTCAGGTGGCGTTCACCCAATACTGGACCTTCGTGCCTTAAACAAATACGTACAAGATAGTGACCTTTGGGTTCTTTTCTTCCCCTTCTGCAAAGGGAAGACTGGCTCTGCTCTCTAGACCTCCAGGAGGCTTACGTGCACATCTCAATCACTCCATCACATCGCAGATTCCTACGGTTCCTAGTAGGCCCAAAGCACTTCCAGTATCGAGTGTTGCCATTCGGCCTAGCATCTGCCCCATGAGTCTTCACCAAGTGTCTCGTTGTGGTAGCAGCCTATCACAGGACTCAAAGTGTCCACGTATACTCCTATTTCGAGGATTGGTTGATCAGGGCTCCCACTCATCAAACTACGCTGTCGTCCCTATATCTTACTTTGCATACCCTGATCTCCCTAGGGTTCCTCAAACTACCCGAAATCCAGGCTAGTTCCGTCTCAAACCCTATCATTCATAAGGGCCGACTTGGACACTTTAAAAGCAAAAGCCTTCCTACCCCAGGATTGGGCTTTCACTCTCGCTTCTCTGGCCCATCAACTGCAGTCTCGGCAACACTCAACTGCACATCACTTTCTGATCTTACTGGGTCATATGGCCTCCTCGGTGCATGTCACTCCGATGGCCCGTCTTGCCATGACAGTCATGCAGTGGACTCTAAAACTGCAGTGGATTCAGTCTTCTCAGCCAATGTCCACCATTGTCCACATTACCAACCAGTTCTGCTTATCACTGGCTTGGTGGATAAACCAATCCAATCTTCTTCAAGGCCTGCCATTTCAGGTTGCAGAACCTCAAATAACCTTGACAACAGTCGCCTCCAACCTTGGCTGGGGTGCAAATGTTGCAAATCTGCAAACTCAGGGCATCTCCCTTTATGCATACCCTCCATTTCCACTCATTTCGAAGAATCTCATGAAGTTACGAAAGGACAGGGGATTGATGATTCTGATAGCCCCTCACTGGCCACGCCAGGTGTGGTTTCCAATACTTCAGGACCTATCAATTCACCGGCATATTCCTCTGGGGAAGGACCCGCTTCTGATCATTCAGAACGACGGATGCCTACGTCACCCCAACCTCCAGGCCCTATCTCTGACTGCCTGGATGTTGAAAGGTTAATTCTTCAACCTCTTAACCTTTCAGAGCCAGTTTCCTGTGTCCTGGTAGCTTCTCGAAAGCCTTCCACAAGAAAGTCTTATCGCTATAAATGGAACAGGTTTACGGTATGGTGTACTTCCATGTCCATCGACCCTTTCACTTGTTCCACAGCGAAGTTTCTTGACTATCTCTGGCACCTGTCAGTCAGGCCTGAAAACTTCCTCTATCAGGGTGCATGTCAGTACGGTGGCCGCCTTCCATAAAGGTGTTGGGGATGTCTCCATATCGGTACAACCCCTGGTAAAACGCTTTTTGAGGGGATTGCTGCACCTAAAACCTCCATTGCGCCCTCCGGCCCCTTCTTGGGACCTTAACGTGGTTCTGGGGCAGTTCATGAAACCGCCGTTTGAGCCACTCCAATCCTGCGATCTCTGCTATCTCACCTGGAAGGTGATTTTTCTTCTGGTGATCACATCCGCTCACAAAGTTAGTGAGTTACAGGCATTAATAACCTACCAGCCTTACACTAAACCTCTGCATGACAGGGTGGTACTCCGCACTCACCCTAACCTTTTGCCTAAGGTAGTATCGGAATGTCATATTAATCAATCCATTATACTATCCACTTTCTTTCCCAGGCCCCATTCGATCCAGGAGAACAGGCTCTGCCTATTCTTGACTGTAAATGTGCTCTAGCCTTCTACCTAGACCGTACAGCCGACCACAGAAAGTCCACTCAATTGATTGTCTCTTTTGATACCATCAAATCGGGTAAACCTGTGGGAAAGCAGACCCTCTCCTCCTGGTTAGCGGACTGTATTTCCTTTTGCTATCAGCAGGCAGGCATTCCGCTCCAAGACCGTGTCAAGGCACACTCTATCAGGGCCTTGGCAACCTCAGTAGCGCACCTCCGCTCGGTGCCTCTTACTGACATTTGTAAAGCTGCTACCTGGAGCTCTCTCCATATCTTTGCAGCCCATTATTGCTTAGACAAGGCTGGCAGACAAGATTCCATCTTCGGCCAGTCTGTCCTACGCAACTTATTTGCCAATTAATGTACCAACAGCCTTCTACCGACCAATCAGGGTTCAGGATGCCCTTTTAACCAAATTTTCACCGCAGTTGTGCCTGTTGCACGTTTTTGGGTACATTTGGTGCATTGCTCGGGCATCCTCAGCTCGGTACTCACCCATATGTGAGGACTACCATCCTGCTTGTCCTGTGAGAAAGCAGAGTTGCTTACCTGTAATAGGTGTTCTCACAGGACAGCAGGATGTTAGTCCTCACGAAACCCGCCCGCCACCCCGCGGTGTTGGGTTCATTACGTTTTCTTATTTTTTGCATGTACTTTTACTATAAGACAAGACTGAAGGGGTACCCTTGCTCAATGCAGGGTTGGTGCTATGCTGGGCATGCCCAGTAGGTGCCAGTCAAAGTTCTAGAAACTTTGACAAACATTTTTCCGTGATTGGGCTCCATCCTGATGATATCACCCATATGTGAGGACTAACATCCTACTGTCCTGTGAGAACACCTGTTACAGGTAAGCAACACTGCTTTGTTATGACACTCAAAGTTGAGCTCAGGTGCATCCTGTTTCCATTGATCATCCTTGAGCTGTTTCTCCAACTTGTCTGGAGTCCACCTGTGGTAAATACAATTGATTAGATATGATTTGGAAAGGCATGCACCTGTCTGTATAAGGTCCCACAGTTGACAGTGCATGTCAAAGCAAAATCAAAGCCATGGCGTCGAAGGAATTGTCTATAGACCTCCGGGACAGGATGTGTTGAGGCACAGATCTGGGGAAAGGTACAAAAAAATTGCTACAGCACTGAAGGTCCTGAAGAAGACGGTGGCGAGCGCTGGCCTCGGTCTTTTACCTGGCCAGCGCTCGCCTTTTCCCCACCCACCCACCCATAGGAGCAGGAGGGGAATGCCATAGAGAGACGGGGTTAATAGGATGCAGGGGGAGCATGAGGGCGAAGTTGCATATTACTAATCCATGGAGGATCCGTCGCAGCTAGGCGGGGGTACCCGAGTCGGTAGGCAGATGGGGACCTCGAGGACACGGTCAGGACGGACCGGAAGTCCTCGGGAAAGGAGTGCGTGTAAATCAGGCGTGGGCGGCCTGGAAGAATGGCCCCGTGGCTTTGGCACGGCAGGGGGCCGGTAAGACGGTGGCGGACTGGCTTAACATGGCGGACGCCAGCTTTGACGCCTGGAATGCACTATGGTTGAATGCACCGACGGCTTGGGTACCGGTAATGTAATTATGTTAATTCATTCTAATAATGTTAATAAATGCTGCGACCTTGTTTCACCAAGTATGGAGTTTCTGTGTGATATGTTGGGCGGCCTGGGAGAGGGGGCATGGGGTAAATAAGGGGGGGGGGGGGGGGGGGGGACGGACACGGAAGTGCAGGCTGCCAATGTTAAGGATTCTCAGAGCATGAGAAACAAGATTCTCTGGTCTGATGAAACCAAGCTTGAACTCTTTAGCCTGAATGCCAAGCATCATGTCTGGAGGAAACAAGACACTGCTCATCACCTAGCAAATACTATCCCTACAGTGAAGCATGGTGGTGGCAGCATCATGCTGTGGGGATGTTTTTCAGCTGCAGGAACTGGGAGACTAGTCAGGATTGAGGGAAAGATGAATGGAGCAAAGTACAGAGAGATCCTTGATGAAAACTTACTCCAGAGCACTCGGGACCTCGGACTAGGGTGACGATTCACCTTCCAACAGGACAATGACCCTAAGCACACAGCCAAGAGAATGCAGGAGTGACTTTGGCACAAGTATATGAATGTCTTTGAGTGGCCCAGCCAGAGCCCAGACTTGAACCCAATTGAACATCTCTGGAGAGACCTGAAAATAGTTGTGTATTGTGCCCCCTTATCCAACCTGACAGAGCTTGAGAGGATCTGCAGAGAAGAATGGGTGAAAATCCCCAAATCTAGGTGTAGCAAGATTGTAGTGTCATGCCTGAGAAGATTTGAGGCTGTAATTGCTTCAAAAGGTGCCTAAACAAAGTACTGAGTAAAGAGTCTTGAATACTTATGTAAACGTAATATATATTTTTTTTTATTAATTTGCACAAATTTCTATAAACCTGATTTTGCTTTGTCATTATGGGGTTTTGTGTGCAGATTGAGGAGGGGGAAAAAAGCATATTATCCATTTTAGAATAAGGCATTGTAACAAAATGTGGACAAAGTGAAGAGGTCTGAATACTTTCTGAAAGCAATGTATTTTTCATTTAAATGGTTAACCATTTCAATTTCAGTACTTTCAACTGTTAACAATTTAAACAATATTTACATCTCTAATGCAAACATGACATCAGTAGATAAGTGGCATTGTAGATCCAGTTACTAGTTCGCCAATTCTAGGAAAGCTGTGCTCAAATCTAGTTTGTGCCACAAATAAATCAGGTTTGAAGTCTTAAGCTAGCCTCAAATTAGCATATATTATTTATTTTATTTATTTATTTTTAGATTTTTATATACCGGTGTTCCTATATGAAATAAAGATCACATCGGTTTACATTGAAACAGAACATGAAAATTGCCAAAAGGCATTACATAGAACAAGGTTATGAAACTTGGAACAGTGTACATAAGTTCAAAATTTAACAATAACGTTGTAACATTGATGACCAAAAGATAAAGGAGAAAAAAAAAAAAAAAAAAAGACTTAAACAATTAAGTTGACAGGTCTTATTGAGCATAAAAATTATAACGTATAAGTTTATAAAAAAAATTATAAAGTATAAGTATATTAGAAAGGTATCAGACATTATGTGCTGCTACTTAGTATATGGTTAATCCAGAGTGATTCAGGGTCCAAACAAAGAACCTGCAGTTAATTCTGAAGGGCATTTCCTGAACTATGTATGAGAGCTTACAAACATTTGCAGCACAAACGAGAATGTTGTGCGTTTTCACTTATGTTAAAAGTGTCTCATTTACAAATATCAAAATCCTCCCCCCCTCCCCCACCCAAAAGCTCTAGCTTTCCTCCCTTCTTAAAATTATTTTTGAGTTACTGAATGAAGTAGACACTAGAATGATAATGGCAAAAAGAAAGCACAGTACCTAGTGAACTTCTGTTTAAAACTCTAGCATGACTGGCTATTGCTCTACTACCGTAATGGGAAGCTGTAACATACGTTATGCAAATAATATGAGTAGGCTGGAATGTAACTCTCAGGCACACAGCAATAAAATATAGTTCTTTGCTTCCTTATAAGAAGAAAGCTTTTTTTTTTTTCCAAAATTATGGACTTCTCTCATATGTCCTTCAATAATTCTTTCTTCTTTGCTGGTGCTCTTAACCCCCATGAAGCCTATCCTGGGAAACACACAGTCCTATAGCAGCTTTGCAAAGGCCAATTGGAGATCTAGTAAGAAGATGGGTGCTCAGCAATCAAAAAAAAGATTGTATGTGTGGAGAAAAAAAAATTCATTTTCAATATTTTTCTGCTTCTGAAAGTGGAAAGCACTCTATTTTAGTGTTAGATACTTGTCATGGGGGGTGGGGGGAAGGGGAAAGCATATCAAGCTAGTCAATATTTTAAGGAGCACTCCTTTAACCTGGAATTAGCCACTACAATCTCATCAGAGCTGTACAGTTTGCACCATACAAACTTAATACACATAAAAAGTGAAAGGTAACACAGTATGTGTATGTGATGGCAGCATACCTTCCATGCACACATATGGTACAATAGCTGACGCTGCAAATGGGAGAGACTAACTCTGGATTCTGGATCTCAGTGATGCACTAGCACCTTCTTTAAGCTTACACATATACTGCAGTGAGTCATGTGTTTTCTAAACGTTTTCTTTATGCATCAACACCTGTCTCCAGTCTAATTTGCGAACCAAAGTTATTATAAGACAAGCTTTCACACAAAATACGTATTTCTTGGCCAACCTGTATTCTCAGCAGCAAATGTCGATTGGCATGCTCCAGCTTCTTCTGCCTGTTTTCAAGTTCCTTTGTACGCTGCTGCTCTCTCTGAAGTTTACGGATGTAATCCACGGAAGCTTTCAAAATTGTTCCCTTATTCCACCGCATGTCCCTGAAAATAATTAACACCCCCCCCAAAAAAAAAAAAATTTATTCGGCTGAAAGTTAACAGTGATTCAGCAAAGGAAAGCTTTGTTCAAAGTGCTAATTTATGCGAGACCTGAATTAAATAATCTAGAATAGGCAGAAATGTTGTCAAGTCGTATCTCTGATCATAATCTAATTGAAGCACTGCTTTTTTCCACAGTACAGCTCTACCAACAAATTCTGACCCATCAGGGCTAGTTGCAGTCAGTTCTGTTTTTGTTTCTTTTCTTTTAATCTTACATATTTGAATATTCTGAATTTTGCATCTTTGAGATCTTTCATAGAAAAAGCAGAAACAGCACATGTTCTCACTGATCACAGGATTTATGGACATCAATTCCACTGAAAATCTGTACTATATCCCTAATTTATTTATATATTTGTTTGTTTTTCTATACCAACATTCGATATGGAATATCACATCGGTTTACAGTGTAACTCATTACATAATATGACAATGGTGTCTTATTATTTTTACATCAAAACATAAAATTATTTAACAATTTAGAACTCTAGTTTGATAATGGGGGACATTACATTAATTTTTTTTAATAACCCCTTATAGATCAAAAGGGCAGACTAGATATGACAGCAGAAAAGGACCATATGACCCATTTTTATGTAAAAGGCTCTCTCTTTCCTTATCATGGTGACTCGCTCCCTTTTTTACAACCTTGATAGAAGGACTTTCTTCTGTTCTGGATGTAAGTGTATGAGTACCATGTGAAAAGAACAACAGTGTGTAAATGTATAGTCCAAATTAAGATTATTTTCTGTTTACTAGGGATTTACACTTGATTTTATCATCCAGACTCAACAATATGAGAAAGACTGGACAAGACAGCTGGGCGATGTCTCAGATGTGACGCATGAAATCCAACTTCAGGCCAAGTCAGTGGAATAACCCATCCGCGTGGTGGCGAAGAAGAAATCTCCTTCGATGCAAGGCTGCCACGAGAGCCTATCCCCATGGTGGCGAAGAAGGCCCTGCCGAAACAAGACTGCCATAGGAGCCAAATCCCCGTGGTGGTGAAGAATGTGGCCCCACGGCAACAAAGAAGGCCCTACTGAAGTAAGGCCGCCATGGGAAACCATCTCCATGGCAGTGAAGAAGGCCATGCCAAAGAAGCCCATCACCTTGGCAGTGAAGAAGGCGGCCCGGTGGAGTAAGGTCGCCAAGGGAGCCCATCCCCACAATGGTGGAAGAAGGGATTTTGGTGAGGCCCAGTGCGTGCTTGCGAGAGTGTGTGTGTGTGAGAGAGTGTGTGTGTGTGTGTGTGTGTGTGTGTGTATAAGAGTGAAAGAGAGAGAAGATAAGAGAGAGAGAAGAAATATAATAGTGACCCTGGAGAAAGGATTAGTTAAAGACTGACAAGGGGGAAGTAGAAAAAAAGAGACCTGGACCAACTGATTAGAAAAATAAAAAGATCAGACAACAAAGGTAAACATTTATTTTGATTTTTTTTTAGCAATTGGAATAAGCCATCTTTGGGTGTGTGCATTTCTTATATTTTTGTATTTTGCTCTTTAGATTTCCACTGTTCAGAGTGTAGTTTCTTGGCTTTCTATTTCGGTTTTGTTTGCATGTTTCTTTTTCTAATTTGTAGTCCCTTATTTCTGTATTAGGTAAGAGTCAGTCTGTGTTCTACCTGTGTGTGACTAAGGTGCAGGATTTCTGCTAGCGTGTTGTTTCCCTGTAGGAATTTGTAGTGGTCTGGCTTGTTCTATTAGATCAGTAGATATATTATGTTCTAGAATCTGGTGTAGTATTTGCATTGTTGCTTTTTCATAAGGTTGTCGTTATTTGAGTCATGAGAATCAGTGCTGTGATTGTATGGAATAACAAGATACTAGGTGCCTTTTGTTTTTCAGGGGTTTGTGTTACTTCACAAAGGGGCAGATTTTCAAAGGCTACGCACGTAACCTGAGAAAATCTGCCCCTGCGCGTGCCGAGCCTATTTTGCATAGGCTCGGCGGCGCGCGCAAGCCCTGGACGCGCGTATGTCCCGGGGCTTCGAAAAAGGGGCGGGAAGGGCCAGGTCCAGTGGCGTGGTGGCGGTCCAGGGGGGGTCAGGGGGGCAGGCTGGGGCCGAATCCCCCAGCACAGCAGCCTGTGCTGGGGGATGGCGAGCCGGCGTGCGCAAGTTACACCTGCCTCGGGCAGGCGTAACTTTTGAAATAAAGGTAGGGGGTACGATTTAGTTAGGGCCGGGTGGTGGGTTAGATAGGGGAAGGGAGGGGAAGGTGTGGGGGGGGGGCCGAAAAAAGTTCCCTCTGAGGCCGCTCCGATTTCGGAGCGGCCTCGGAGGGAACGGGGAAAGCCATCGGGGCTCCCCTCAGGCTCGGCGCGCGCAAGTTGCACATGTGTGCACCCCCTTGTGTGCGCCGAGCCCGGATTTTATAACATGAGCGCGGCAGCACGCACATGTTATAAAATCGGATGTAGATTTGTTTGCGTCGGGTTGTGCGAACAAATCTACGCCCACGTGTAGATTTTAAGATCTGGTCCAAAATGTTTAGCAGTGGACGGACTCTTTTTTTTTTTTTGCTGAGTTGACTCCAGAATTTGAATATAGTTTTTTTTCATGTTGGGTTGTAATGTGAACTGTTGTAGTTTTGCTCTGCTCCCATTCTTATGACTATTGCTATTTTATTGTTGTTATAATGATCTCTGCCTTTCTGGAAAGAGGATTCATGAAAGAATACATTAATATTTGTTTTAAGACATGATTGATTGGATCTGATGTTTATGTGTTCTTTGCTTTTTACATAATTTTCTTGTGCATTTATAAATTGCAATAAATATAAAATAAATTAATACAGATTAATAAGGAATTTTTAATGTTGGTAAGGGCTTAAAATAATTAGGATAAAATATTCTAAAAAGTTTGTCATGATGGAAAACAGCTGTTGTAGACTACTTAGAAACCCACTGTAGGGTGGCATGCTAAGGCATTATTTATCAATAAAATTACAACTAGTAGGGCTCAGACCTATATGCCTATAACCCACCTATGTTAACTTTGGTCCCACCCAAAAAATGAGTTCTGGCTACATCACTGAGCCAAGCTTAATGAAATGGTGGCATTTCAATTATTTTGTGCTAATGCTCTGTATCACCCACATATTCACCATTTATAGAACGAGAAAACATCAGAAATTAAAGCAAAGTATTTCTGTGCCAACAGGCCAATACGAAGTCAGATGTAGTGCTGAAGTTTGGAGATCTGGTCTTAGTGGGCCGCAAACAGGTCTGGTTTTTCAGGATATCCACAGAGAATATTTATGAGATATATATGCATGCATCTGAGTTGAGTTGCATATTTCAATTACCCGAAAACCAGGTTGATATGAGGCCTCATAAGACCAGATCCACACACCCCCTGATGTTTCTTGATGACACAGAACCATAGAAATGACAGCAGAAAAAGACCAAATGGTCCATTCTGCCCAGCAAGCCCACGGCAGCACGCACCGTGCCGTACAGGTCATCTTCATACTTAGTTTCTCAGACTGTAAAAGTCAGGGCCTTTGTTTATTGCTGTCTGAATTCAATTCCCCATTATCTCTTGCCATTGAAGCAGATAGCAATGTTGGAGTTGCATCAAAAGTATCAGGCTTATTGCATCAGCAAATTACCCCCATGCTTATTTGTTTCCCCAGACTGGAAAAGTCAAGGTCCTTGTTGGTTGCTGTCTGAATCCAATTCCCCTTTTCCTCTTCTCCCCCTGCCGTTGAAGCAGAGAGCAATGATGGAGTTGCATCAATAGTATGAAGGCTTATTGGTTGAGGGTAGTAACCACCGCACCAGCAAGTTACCCCCATGTACTTTTTTCTTCATTTTTATCCTCTATCCTTTCAGGATCCACAGTGTTCATCCCATTCCCCTTTGAATTCTTTAACTTTTTTCATCTTCACCACTTTCCAGGCATCCACCACCCTCTCCATGAAGAAATATTTCCTGATGCTGGTTCTGAGTCGTCCTCCCTGGAGTTTCATTTCGTGACCTCTAGTTCTACTGATTTCTTTCCAGCCAAGAAGTTTGTCAAATGTGCATCATTAAAAACCTTTCAGGTATCTGAAGGTCTATATCATATCTCCCCTGCAGCTCCTCTCCTCATAAGTCATTTGATGGAAACGCCCCACTATTTTGGTCATCCTTCTCTGGACTGCCTCCATCCTGTCTCTGTCCCTTTTGAGATACGGTCTCCAAAACTGAACACAGTACTCCATGTGGGGCCTCACCAAGAATTTATACAAGGGGATTATCATCTCCTTTTTCTTACTGGTTATTCCTCTCTCTATGCAGCCCAGTATTTGCTTGGCTTTAGCTATTGGCTTGACACATTGCTTCACTGTCTTCAGATTGCTAGACATTATCACCCCAAGGTCCATCTCTTGGTCCATGCACAGCTTTTCACCCCTATCACATACAGCTCTTTTGGATTACCGTACCCCAGATGCATGGCTCTGCACTTCTTGGCATTGAATCCCACCTGCCACATCTTTGACCATTGTTCAAGCTTCCTTAAATCACATCTCATTCTCTTTACTCTTTCCAGCATGTCCACTCTGTTGCAGATTTTAGTATCATCCGCAAATGGACAAACTTTACCTTCTATCTCTTCTGCAATGTCGTTCACAAGATATTTCAGTTCGGGAAAGAGCCATCTCGCTCGCTAGCTCCAAACTGTGGAACACACTTCCAACCAAATTAAGATTACAACCCGACTTGAAAACATTCAAGAAGGAATTGAAAACCTGGCTGTTCACCAAAGCCTAACAAAACACCCAATGACAATCATGCGTCCTCTTCACAATATATCTCTTTACTCGACCTCACTAATTTTCTCTCTCTCAGCCATGATAGCTTTTATTTCTACTCTTATCATATTTTATTGCAATTTTATGCTTCTAATTATAACTTTTATTTTATTTTTATTATAATGCTTCTATTACTTCTCTAAGATGTTCTACTTCGATCGAAACTTATAAACCGTTATGATGGTATATTAAACTCGATAAATAAATAATAAATAAATAAATATTGAACAGAACCAGTCCCAACACTGATCCTTGTGGCACTCTGCTTAACACTGTTCTCTCTTCAGAGTAGGTTTCATTTACCATTACATGTCTTCTATTTGACAACCAGTTTGTAATCCACGCCACTACCTTGGTGCTCACTCCCAAGCTTCTCATTTTATTCACAAGCCTCCTATGCTGAACTGTATCAAAAGTTTTGCTGAAATCCAAATAGATCACATCGAGCACTCTTCCTTGATCCAATTCTTTAGTCACACAATCAAAAAAATCAATCAGATTTGTATGACAGGACCTTCCCCTGGTGAATCCATGCTGCCTCAGGTCCAGCAATCCTCCTGACTGTAGATAGTTCACTATCCTTTCATTCAGCAGAGTCTCCATTAATTTTCCCACCACTGAGGTGAGGCTAACCAGCCTGTAGTTTCCAGCCTCCTCTCTGCTACTACTCTTGTGAAGCAGGACCACCACCGCTTTTCTCCAATCACTCAGAGCAGTCTCGGAGGGAACTTTCCTTCTGCCTCCCCCCTCCTTCCCCTCCCTAATCCACCCCCCTAATCCACCCCCCCAGCCCTATCTAAACCCCTCCAATCAATCGGAGCGGTCTCGGAGGGAACTTTCCTTCTGCCTCCCCCCCTCCTTCCCCTCCCTAATCCACCCCCCCAGCCCTATCTAAACCCCTCCCTACCTCTGTCGCGAAAGTTACGCCTGCTCTAGGCAGGCATAACTTTGTGCACGCCGGGCCGGCTGCCACGTGCCATGTTCCGGTCTGGGGGCTGGTCCGGAGGCCGTGGCCATGCCCCCGGAACGCCCCCGGGCCGAAACCACGCCTGCGGTGCTGTTCCCGGATGACGCGCCGGCCGCATCACGCCCCCGATGACGTGTGGATTGCGACATGCCCCCTGTCACGCGCATCCCGGGGCTTTGCACGTGCCGGAAGCCTATGCAATATAGGCTCGGCATGTGCAGGGGGTGTTTGGGCCAGGTTTTCGGGGGGTACGCGCGTATCTTACGCGCATACCCCTTTGAAAATCTGGCCCACAGAGGATAACTTTCAAACTGCGCGCAGCAGCATATATGCGTGTAGTTTTATCATAGTATTTTGCAACATGCATGTATCATATATGTGCGTAATTTATTTATTTATTTATTCGTTTTTATATACCGTCATTCGGTTTAGCCATCACAATGGTTTACAGGATCAAAACAACAATCAGATAAATTATACATAGTTGCAAAAGAAGAAAACAACAACAATAGTGAAATGATAGGTAGAGGAAGATGGTGGGGTGAAAGAGGGCGAGAAGGGAAAGATGTAAAAAGGAAAGTAACAAAAATAGTATTAATTCATCTTAAAGGAGGGCTTCATATTAAATTTCTGAAATTGTAACACTTAAGGTTGATTCCAGTTGTAGTTACTGTTTTTTTTCTTGTTTGGGTTTGAATGGTTGAATTGATTGTAGATGGATTGTTGTTAAGGATGATCATTGATGTAGACTGTATGGAAGAGGAAAGTTTTTAGGTCCTTCTTGAACTTTTTGATGTTAGATTGAGTTCTTAAATAAGGCAGTAGAGAGTTTCATTTTTGGGGGGAAGCAATGGAGAATGCTCTGTTTCTAGTAGTAATATAAAATACGTTTGTCTACCCCACAACATACACATGTAGGCCAGTGCACAAATTAATTTAATGTATTGAAACCGCGTACTTTACCCATTATTTTTAAAATATACATGTATATATTTTACGTGCAAAAATAGAGTACAGCTTACTTGCATGAGTCGTATTTACACAAGCAAATCAATGTGCTTTAAAATATACATGTGTAAGTGAAATTGCCAGTTTAACTAATTTAGTCTATAAAAAGGCTGGTGTATTAGAACATGAATATCATTCAAATTTAGCTACCAGATTTAAAATGGATTTTTTAATTAGATCTTTAATTTAATTTCTTAAATCTGTAGAGAAAATAAAGATACTTCAAGAAAAACTAATGCCCTGATGCAGTGTTAGCGAAACGTTGTCAGCATTGGCGTTTCTGATATAAGAAGATACAAGGTTTCGGTAATCTGAAAAGTTACAGAAAATGACTCAAGAAGATATGTGAAAGATGAATAACACTAAGATAAGTGCAAACTTTTGATGACTTGCTTGTGAAAGAGAATAGAGTGGGCATTTCATAGCATCACAGTTTTGCCACAGAAATATAGGTGGAACGGGTTGCATTACTGCGGACATATGAAGTCAGAATATAATTGTTATTTGGGTACAATTTGTGAATAAGGAAGAGAGGTTTTGGACTTTTAAATAAAAGCAACAAAGATGATTCATGAATAAGGAAGAGAAGTGTTGGACTTTTAATGAAAATAAATAAAAATGAGAGGTTTTTGACCCATGATTGCAACTACTGGGTTTGAACTCAATTCGTTATGTTTTCAACCAGTGCTGAGGTCTTTTCCTTTCAAAGTTAAAAAATGAACAATTAAAAATTAGGAATTTCTTTGATAAAATATTGTTTTGATAAATTAAATTAAAAAATGTTATTAAATCTTTTAAGAAATTAAAGATCTAATTAAAAAATCATTTTAAATCTGGTAGCTAAACTTGAATGATATTCATGTTCTAATATTTTATTTATTTAAATTCTTTTAATATACCGATGCCCAAGACGAGGTCTTATCGTACCGGTTTACAATGGAACTAGGGGAAACCAATTAACAATATATAGAAGGTAAAGTTACATTGAACAGGGAGCATAAACATGGGCTTTGGAAGAAAGGAAAGACTTCAAACTAATACAACTGGAGAGTACCAAAATGGTAGCGAGACATATGGAGATTAACATAAGGTTGCTGAATTCGGCTGGAGATTTCTCTTAGGCAGATGTTAGCATAACATTTCCAGAGGAAGGCAGAGCAGGGGAGGTAATGGGTGGGTGGGGGGGGGGAATGGGGAAAGGGTGGGTATGTGAGAGAGTCAATATAGATTGAAAGAAGCTTCTTCAACTGTATGCTTGGGCGAACAGCCAGGTTTTCAGTTTCTTTCTGAAGGATAGATGGCATTGTTCCTGGCGTACATCGGGGGAAGAGAATTCCAATGGAGCGGACCCGCTGTCGAAAGTGCTCGTTTATGAATGGAGTTGTGGACCAATACACCAGCCTTTTTGTAGAATTATTGAGATACTAGTGTTTCCCTGAATATTTGTTTTAACTAATTCAGTCTACCAGTTTGCCAATTCCTTCTCCATGTCATCAAGATCCTCCTAGTTCTTCAGCCTGAACTCCCCCCAGACCTCCCACCCTGTCGGTACTACACAACATTTAATATTACTTACACCAGATAATTAGCAGTTGTAAAAATGTGAGCCCATAACTCTTGGTCCCGCCCAAGCATGCCCCTCTTTTACACAAGTAAATATGTGTGTAAAAGTGAAAATATGCATTTATTTTGGACTTTTATAAAATGTGGACTACGCGAGTAGTGGTTACTTACTCACACATATGCTAATTTATAAGTGCACAACATTTTGAAAATTCACCTATTAGAAGGCTGTTCTTTCTCGGTGAATAAAAATGCTGCTGACTGTCATTTCAGATGACCTCCAGAGGTTGCGGCACTGCCTTAAATTATAAATTTCTTACTTTTTTCATACTTAGGAAGCATCATATTATGGAACATTTTGCATATACAGCGACGCATGACCAAGTGCACAAATACTTTTAAAAAGCTATTAAATGGCATGAATAAGGATAAAAGAATGACTGATTGATTTGAAGACTTTCCTACTGTTTAAATTACCTCCTTTTTTCTGTTAAAAGGAAAGGTAAAAAAAATGAATTTCTACAAGCACATAAAAAAGAGCCAAGTTAACATTTTAGGTTTCAATTTTAGCATTTTTCTAAGCTTTTCCACGAGAATGTTTAGATTCAGCTTGAAAGAGAAGGAAATGTGGTACACAGGTCGCCCAGATATTTTTTTACAGTTTATTCAGGGAATACAAACAACAAATTTAAAATCTTACTTACGGATCATTTGACTTAGGTATCAGAGTGCCTAATTCCTTAATGCGATCATTGATGTTGAACCTTCTTCTCCGTTCGACTACAACAGATGAAGACACAGAAATATGAATTAACTTTCAAAAATAACCAGTGCCAAAACTTCAAAATGTAGTGTTTCAAGATTGAACCATTAGGAAACGTCAGTGTACTTTTTCTTTAATAAATCGTAAAGGGACCCATTTGTGTCTCACTGTCCCAATGGCATATTTCTAGGTGCTTTTTGTGGTTGCCTAGTCTTAAATATAAATTTGATCTTAAAATCTGCAAAGTAGACTAACAGCTGGAAGGATATAGCCTTGGACAGGGTCAAATTGAGGCAGCTTTGTCTATCCAAAGCTTGGGAATCAAGCAAATACAAGCAGTAAGGCCAGCTCTACATTTCCATCAAATGCAGGTTTCATGTGTCTCCTGCAGTTGATGGGCTTGTATCAGAGGCAATGCATGCAAATTTATCTCATGTATATTCATTGTGGATATCCTGAAAACCTGAATGGCTGGGGGTCCCCCAGGACAGGTTTGGGAACCACTATACTATAGTATTTCATAATATGCGCTTCTCAGGTCTGCGCAGATTATAAATTACAGGTATATCCATTGCCCGATATATATGCATATGTTTCAGGATGCACAAATATTTACAATGCATTATAAGAACATACCTGTGTGTGTACATTTTACGTGCACAAAAATATAACTTGTTTGTGTAAACTCAGATTTATATGTGGAAGTAGGTATGTTTTAAAGTATGTGTGCATATTTGAAATCACCAGGTTGCCAATACCTCCATCAGTTCACCCAATCCATCTCCAGTTCATAGAGACCCTCCTGGTACTTTACCCTGAACCCCAACTTCACCCAGACCTCCCACCCAAAAATAGCAGACAGACAATTCTATCTATTGCGCTAGTTAATTAGTAGATGTAAATTTGCATGAATAAATTGCCTAATCTAGTCACATAAATCTCTTATAGAACAGCAATTTGAGTGCATATCTCTTGGCCCTACCCCAGAAAACCCCTAGACTGCCCCTTTTTTGTGCAGGTAAATGTGTGCACAAAATAGAATATAATGCATGCACTTTCAGTGTTTATAAAATAGCATGTTATGTGAGCATAAATGTGCACCCTCTTATCTGAACAGATAGAGAATCTGCTCAATGGAATTTTATGCTACAATAAACCAGCAAGTCAATAAGCTAATCATTTTGACTTTGGTGCAAGATGATGTTTTGTATCTGATAGATCAAAGTCAACAAGTGTTGGTGGTACTGTTAGATCTCTCATCTGCTTTTGACTCAGTGGGCCATGTAATTTTGTTGGAGAGGTGTAAGCTGTTAGGTCTACAGCAATGATTCTAAAATATGTCCTGGGGACTCCCCCCAACCAATCGGATTTTCAACATACACAATGACGATGCATGAGATTAATTTTCATGCCAGAAAGGCAGAGCATGCAAATTTATCTCATGAATACTAGTTATAGATATCCTGAAAACCCGACTGGCTAGGGGTGCTAGAGGACAGGTTTGGGAATCACTGATCTAAAGGATATGGTTTTTCAGTGGGTGACCATGTATAAACACTAGGAACACCATTTCAGCCCCAATGAAGGCTTGCAGTGTCTCGCAGGGACCGTGTCTATCTCCAGTCCTAGTAAATATCTTTCTCCACATACTAGGTTTTTTTATCCATTCACCAGGCTTAAAAGGACATACTGTATCTACGTTGATGATGTTTAGTTGGTAGATAGATTGTGTTAAAACCACAACATGCTTATCCGATTTAAATTGAATCTGGAAGTGATTTGTGACTGGTTTTTGGGAAATAAGTTAGTTTTGAATATTCTGAACATTTATAATTCTGTGGCACGTACAGAGGTTGTGAAATGTCTGGAGATTCTGCTAGCGTCAGCGTTCCCTTTAGAAACACAAATTTCCAAGGTGGTTCATCTGACTTTTGCCAAGCTAAAGATTGTAGGAAATTGCATCCATTTCTGGATCATCATCTGTTCAAAACAGTAGTGCAGTCATTAGCGACTTCACACCTCGATTAGTGTAGACCTTCCTTTGAGACTCACACCATAGACTGCAGATAGCACAAAATGCTGCAGCCAGAGTAATTTTTGGCTG
Organism: Rhinatrema bivittatum; assembly: GCF_901001135.1. Taxonomy (NCBI): domain Eukaryota; kingdom Metazoa; phylum Chordata; class Amphibia; order Gymnophiona; family Rhinatrematidae; genus Rhinatrema; species Rhinatrema bivittatum. The sequence goes on along the minus strand of NC_042618.1, from coordinate 403,058,808 downwards.
CTCAAGACGTTTTTCTGCTATGCAATTACTTCTGGTTTTACAATGGCTACCTGATAAACTTCATGCTCAATTTAAGAGCCTATGTTTGAAAATTTGGACAATACTAAACAGCCCAGTTTGCTTGAGCGAGAAATTGGATCAGTGTATTCCTGCATATTGCCTTCGATCCAGTCAGAGGGCTTTTTTTGCTAGGCTCATCATTTAAGGAGCCCATTATAGGTTTCATTTTGAATCATTAATTGGTCCTTCGCTCTGAGTGTGCGTAAGTGCGTATGTGTGCATATAAGTATATAGCTAGCTAGCTGTAGCAAGCTATGTACACACACACAAAGGGCTGTGTGGAGTAAGTTGCTGGAAACTCAGGCTGGAATCCTCATATCTGATCCAGAAAACACCTTTCAACTTTTTTTTCTCAGGGATTTGAGTAGATCCCAAAGGATGCCTCTAAGTGAATTTAAATTAGAATTACTATTACCGAACTGAGGCTTTGTAGTCTGTGCATTTCCAGATGTGTTTTTATTTTTGACATGTGTTAATTTAGATTTGTTGTTCAATTGCACATTATTTGATGCTCTCCACCATTTTGAGCTACCTTCTGAAGGCCAGGGAAACAGTTTACACATTTTGATAAATAAAAAAAATAAAGTAAGTAAATACCATTGAATATGGGAGCAGATTAATCACTAGCAGAGCATACCCAGAGTCACCTTATGGCTTTAAATATCTACTAATTACTCTCTGTGGAGACTTAGTTATATGAGACTTGCTAGTTTTAAATTAAATTGGAATACTAGGGGGGTATGACACTTACATCCACACTTCCTAAAATCAACTCTGGAAAAAAACACATATTATTCAAGAACAGATATTATAAGGTCAATATTCAGTAAAAGGTAGATTTTAAAGGTCACGCGTGCACATGGATGCACCAGTTTTATAGCATGCGTGCGTATATTCCCGCATGTTATAAAATTGGCTACCTGCGCACATGATTTTACATCGACGTGCGCATCTGCATGCGAATCCCATCTTGATCGTGTAAGGGGAGGGGAATTTTAGTAGGTATGCGCGGCGACGAGATAGCCCCATTTCCCAGCTCCCTCCCAGTTCGCCCCTATAAAGGAGTGAACTTCCTAAACCCCCTACCTAACCTGCCTCCCTTTTACCCTATCAGCCCCGACTCCTAAAACTCCGCTGACTACCCTACATTTTTTTGTTTTTATACTTACCCGCAGTCTGTAGCAGCAGCAGGTTTCGTGGTCCTCGGATCCTGGTGCGTGCCTGTGCACTGATGGTGGGGTCCTCGAATCCCAGCCCGCCCATGCTCCACCCAGATCCTGCCTCCGGCCCACCTCTTTTTAAGAAATCCTTCTCGGTGTGCGTATCGGGAGATACGCAAGTGGCTGTGGGCATCTTAAGATCTGTGCGACCCGCGTGCATCCCAGTCATGCGCATATCTCCTGGATTGGCCGTGCGTAGGGCTTTTAAAATTCGCCCTTAAGGTAAGCAAGTAGCAAAAATATCCAGGGAAAATTACAGGCGTAACTTTTCCCAGATATTCATTAGGACTTAGGTACATGTCTACCGCTGAATATAGTCTGATAAAGTTACATGTGGAACTTTACCGGAGTATACTTAGGACAGCTATTTTTCCAACAAAAAGCGTGCATATAACTTTAGCCACAGCACATTTAATACATGAGTTCACCAACTAAAGTTCAGCCCCATCGCAGGAACATCTGCATTGGCACTCCATTTTGTCCAGATAGTTTTCTGCACACAAAATCTATGCAGTTGGTGGGGGTAACATTTTAAAACTTAGCTTTTGTGTAAGTCAAAATGTTATGTGCACAAAGGGGCAGACTTTCAAAGCCCTACGCGTGTAAATCCAGGAGGATTTACACACGTATAGGGGGGTTACACGCGCCGGGTCGATTTTCAAAAGGCCTGGTGGCGCGCATAAAGCCCTAGGACACGTGTTAGTCCCGGGGCGTGAAAAAAATGGGCAGTCCGGGGGCAGGGCCTGAGGCCTTTGCAAGGGCGCTGGGCCGGGGGATTGTGTGCTGGCAGTTGGCCAGCAGGCGAAACTTGTGAAATAAAGGTACAGGGGTTTTTTTTCCCCGGGCTTGGGGGCGGGACAGGGAGGGGAAGGTAGGGCTCCGATTTCGGAGCGGCCTCGGAGTGAACGGGTAAAGCCAGCTGGTCTCCCCGAGGGCTCGTCGCGAGCAAGGTGCACTAGTGTGCACCCCCTTGCGCGCGCCGACCTTTGATGTTATAAAATCGGGCATACCTTTTCAAATCTGTCCCAAAAGCTTTATGTGTAACTCTATATGGTACTGAAAATCCAATCTGATACATGATACTGTCTCCCAAAGACGAAGCCAGTGCACTCTACTGTCTTTCAAAATTAACTTTTGTTTCTATTTTAACTAATGGATTCACATTTATTAATAAATCAGCAAAAGGGAAAATGTACAGTTGTTAAGATTCCACATTCAATAAAACATATGCTGCAGATACATTAAGTTTAATGTTAGTATTCAGTGCTATTTTAACACCAGTACTTTGTTTAATGCTTAATTTCTATGCTATAGGAAATGACTGGCATGTTTCTGAAAAAAATGTCTACATTACAGAGAATCCTATGCCAATTAAAAAGTGGAATGAGGAACATATAAACAAATGCATATGATATATCTATATAATAAACCAACATACTTAAATTGTGATTGTCCTTCTTTTGTCTTTCCTTGGCCAATGCTCTTGCTTCTGATTCTAAACAGGAAAACAGATATTTGATAAAATTAACAAATCATGAACGGGCTTTTTTCCTCTGTTTCTTTTTTCATCTTCGTGGGCTATAACTATAATTGTAAAGGCCAACAGAAAAAAAAAAGATATTAATATGAGCTTCTGACATATATATGAAGAAACCTAGTAGATACCCAAAGCTCACATACTACAGCAGCGGTCCTTTGAAAATTATCACAACCTGAAAAGGTTTCAGTTTCTTCCAGGACCAAAACAGCTATGTGAACTTTCCATTAGGAAAAAGTTTGAATAATAGCTGCAACATGCAAAAAAAAAAAAAAAAAAGATTCATTTTGTGTTTTCACTGGTGAACAAATATTATAGCATAATTAAATTCTTTTATTATAAAGAATGATGGAAAAGGAGGAAGAAATTATAATGAAAGACCTGCAGATTAAATTATGGCCAGTCGAGAAAGAGAAAAAGAAAGAGCTTGTAAAGTTTCCTAAAATTACAAGAAAACTTTTCTATCCACGTAGATTCTTTAGTTTAATCATATTAGCAAAGGTTATCCATTTCACACAGACTGAGCAGGAGGGAGAAAGAAAGCTTAATACTGCAACTGGGAATGAAATTTGAGTGGAAAGGCGGAAAAATCCTTGATGAGAAGCCTGAAAGACAAGGGGAGGGTGGCATGCTGAGAGATTCTGGAAGGAAGGAAGGAAGGAAGGAATTGGGATATGCACTGTGGAAGGATGGAGGGACTACAAGAATACCTCATGGTAAGCTAAAATTTGGCACGCCATCTTTCTCTCTCCAACTTACTGTACATTGCTTGCTATTGGTACAGAAAGTAGTAATGAGAATATATCCATCAGCTAGGGAGACTATTGCTTCAGTGCTATATGATCTGCATTTCCTTTCCATCTACAATCCCACCACCCCTGGCCAAAAGGAAAATTCTGAGTGAACTTTCAGCACACTGGCTCACTTGTGACGCCCTTGGTGTTCAGATCCTCTCCATCCTTTCATGGTTTAGGAAAAAACTTAAGGACTTTTATTTATATCAAAATATTTGATTTGGTGGAAAATCTGTATTATTGCACTGTTCATTATTCTTGTGCTTATACATGTATATATATGTACTTTTATTACCTGTACTGCGCCATGAGTGACTTGCGTCAGAATGGCGCACTAAAAATAAAAACAATTATTAATGATCATTATAGCTAAGTTGCTAAAAGTGATAAAGATCTCAAAGAAATATCAAGCATGATTGCTATTGTAGTTTGACTCACACTTAAAGGGTTCTCTTGGTACTAGCATTGCACCACTATCAAGTTCCAAGTCCCCTTTCAGCAACCTCATCCTTACACCTGCAAAATGCTTAGTTCAAAAAGCATCCTGCTATTAATCCCCAGAATTCCTCTAACAAAAATCAGTGCATCTTCCTGATGCTGTATTTCTTCCATCCACATATCGCATTCATTAGTGCTAACTTACTTTTCCACCTAGCAAACAAACACAAAACCTTTTAATCTAAACAGTAGGTAAGAGATATGAGTATTACGGGAGGACAGATAGTCAGTGCCTCTAGGCTCTCGCAATTGTGAGGCCACAGGAGAAACTGTATAATTAGGTTGTTGCCAAAAAATAACTGCCGACCTGCCCCACAAATCAACTTTCCTGACTGAATGTTCCTCACTCCTCCTCCTCGCCTTAATTCAATCATTGGAATATAGCAGCGAGGAGCCTGCTTTCAGTCCCAGCCATCTCTCTGTTCCTGCTCCAGCCCTTCCACTAGCAACAGTCTGCAGACAACAGGAGAGGGGTGAGGCTGAGGCTGGAGCCGAAGAAAGAGGCACTCTGCTCCCTGGATCCAGCCCCTCTCCTCTTCTTTTTCTCCCCCTTCTCCTGTCCTGAAGGGAACAGGAGGAGAGGGGTGAAGTTGGAGTAGAAACAGAAAGCAATCAGAATGTCTGAATCCTCAAAGGTGTCTTAAATCAAACCAAAGATGACTGTATTCCATTGCGGGTTAAAACCAGGACTGGCAAAGCTTGTCCCTGATGACCTGGAGCCATGTGGTGACCCTAATTTTGATGTAATTCCTAGATGGAGTGATGCCCTTTAGAATTTCAGCTTTAAACAAAGGCTCTTGCGCCTGTATTCGTGGTGAACCACACACCTGCTACAAAGACCTGGATGTATATTTTTTGAAGTCTGCAACTGCTTGTGTTTCACAGCTGGCAGAGGGGGGATTAATTTCAATTCATAGAAGCCTTGATGACTGGCACTACTGCTGACAAGTTTCAAAATTGTGTTAATTCCACCCCTTTTTTGACTGTTACCAGATGCCCGATATATATACACACATTTTCCTGTGCAATAATAGCATGACAAATTGCTGATGTTGAGGGCATTTTTAGTTTCCATAAGCTCATATACTCGGAAAAATGATGAACATTCTCAAGAAACTATAAAAAGGATTGTTGCACTATTTCAATTCAAAAGAAAAGTGACATTTCACAGTAAAATGTTTGTAACTTATATGTCTTAACTTGATAAATTGTTGATTTTTGTATTTGGCACATTTTCTTTATTTGTATATAGCTTAAATATTGATATGTCTGAGTTTCTAAATATATTTTCCTTACAAAATTTCATTTAATCAGCTAAATACATTTTCCTCCTGTTTAACCCATTTGGTATTAAAAATCATGGAGGCAAGATAAAACTATTGGATTAGCTATGTATGGTTGATCTGTGAACACCACATCATTTTTCTAGTTAAATATATATTTATTTATTTATGTAGATTCAGTTTTCACTGGTAGCGGAAAGCAAGTTATATTTGGGTACAGTAAGTATTTTCCCTGTCCCCAGAGGGTTTATAATCTAAATTTTTTTGTAAGGCAAAGTGACTTCCCCAAGGTCACAAGGAACATCAGTGGGATTTGAACTCTGGTAGTTAGCCCAAAGCTCTAACCATGAGGCTACTCCTTTGCTTTGCATGCTAAGTTACATTTCAGTAAAAATGGAGCATGAGACTTAGGATGATTTTTTCATGAACACATCCCATTAGACCAGGGATTGACAAGTCCTGGTTATGTATGCAACATGGTGGCACATGAAGCTCTCCTGGCTGACACATTGCTTCCTCTCAAATGCAGACACTGCAAGCAGTTATGCTAATCTCATGGTGCAGCTGAAACTGATCTCTCTCTCCCTTCCCTTGGATATTTCTGTAAGGTCCCCCCCCCCACCCCCCCCACCCCCCCACCATGGGATGGTAACATTGCTAGCAGTGATGTTTCCTTTTTGGGGGGCACTCGGCCCAAAAAAAGTTGCCAACATGTGCATTATATGATTATTCTTATTTAATATTAAATCCTGAAAACATCATGGGCCTAGTTTTCAGCCACAGTAACCTTTATGAGTAGATACTTACAGTAGTTGTAAACATTGTATATACCAGAAGTGGCCAACCTTATACACATATCACGAACCACAAAACCAGAATTCACAGTAGCAGATAGCTGCCAACATTTTATGAGCGAAGTGTGTGTGTGTGTGTGTGGGGGGGGTCGTAATTAAGCTGCCGCCACTCCTCCTGTCTGTATGTCAGACATTTCAAAGCAGATTGCATTCAGTTTCAGTTGGCATTTCCCTGTCCCAAGAAGGCTCATAATCTAAGGGGGATCATTTATCGAATTGCGATAGGGCCTTCTTGTGGGCGTTAGGGCCCTATCGCCTGCAATAACGCTATAACGTATGTGATAAATAACGCAATGTGAGATACATATGCAAATTTGAAAACTTTAGTCAAGTCAGAGGAGTTTAGGCAGAGTAAATGAAAATGAGGGGTAACCCACGTAACCCACGCTATCGTGGGATTTAACGCCGGAAATAACTACACCTTTTATCCCAACGTTATGCCTGCGATAGCTGTATGTTACGGCTGAAACGGGATTTATCGCAAATCCTGTTTTGGGCAGGGAGAGGGGGAGGGAGAGAGAGAGGGGGGAAGAGAGCCTCTGGGGAGGCACAATTATTAGTCAATTTTTTATACAACTGTAAGAGGGGGTATTCTGAACTAGGGGTGAGGTTTTGGTGGTGTGCTAGGTTTTGGAGGCAATTTTACATGCACAGTCAGAAGTACGAACAGCATAGTAGACATCAGTGAAGATTTTATGTGATTTGGAGTGATAGAAGGTACACAAAGATGAGATTTGTACAATGTACTCTTGACCTAGCTTGATGCACTCTCTACTTAGCTGCTATCAATGTGAAAATCTCATCTTTGTGTACCTTCTATCACTCCAAATGACATAAAATCTTCACTGATGTCTACTGTGCTGTTCGTACCTCTGACTGTGCATGTAAAACTGCCCCCAAAATCTAGTCCACCACCAATTCCTCACCCCGCGTTACTAGTTGCCCCTCTTACTGTAGTATAAATAGTTTACTTATATGAGAGGCTTATAAAGAGTCTCTCACTCTCCTCTCTCTCAACAGCAGCTTGCGATAAAACCTGTCTGGGCAGTAATGCAGCAGGCAATGTGAAAATATTGTGGGTGCGATAAATTTAACTTGCGTTATGGTAAAATACCTATGTGATACGGTACCTGAAAAATTATCCTAACCATGTCCCTTTTTTTTTTTTTTTTCATTGTGGGTGATATTTTTGCAAAAATTATAGCAAAATGATAAATCTAGGCCCATGTTTGTACCTGAGGCAATGGTGGGTGAAATGACTTGTCCAAGGTCATAAGGAATGGTTGGAGAGATTTCTCACTCCCAGACACAAGACAGATACCTTCTCTCTCTTCCATCTCCCCCCCACCCCCAACCCCAACAAACACATACACTCTCTGTCTCCCAGACACACACACACACACACACACACACATCCACCCCTTCTCTTTTTCCCCAGACACAAAGACACACATACACCCTCTCTCTCCCAGACACAAAGACACACATACACCCTCTCTCTCCCAAACACAAAGACACACACACCCTCTCTCTCTCCCAGTCTGAAAAACACACACGAACATTCTGCTGTTGTGCTGCTGCTCATGTGCTCACTCACTGAATACCTCCAACTCAGTACTGCCATATCATTATGTAAAACTCAATTGCTGTCAGCCCTGCCACAGCTTGCAGCAGCCCTCTCCATATCCCATTCCCACTCCTACTCTCCAGGAGGAGTGGGAATGGGATATGTCAGCTGCCCCTCTCAGCAGCATAGCCATGCCACTGAATATCAACACCACCACACACACCCAAACTCCAATAGCAGCTCTGGAAATATCAACAACTTGGCATGAATTCGACTTTGCCTCATCACTTGAAATCCAAAAAATAATCTGAAAAATGAATCCAGCAAATCACCCCATTGACAGCATCCCCATCCAAACAATTAAACTACTTGACAACTCAATAATAAAAATAATAACGGACATAGTCAACCTCTCCCTCACTGAAGGGATATATCCAAACGGGTAGATTTTATAAAATTACGCGAGCGCGTACTTTTGTTCGCGCACTAGGCACGAACAAAAGTACGCTGGATTTTATAAGATACGCGCGTATCTTATAAAATCCGGGGTCGGCGCGCACAAGAGGGTGCACATTTGTGCAACTTGCGCGCGCCGAGCCCAGCGCACTGCCTGTTCCCTCCAAGGCCGCTCCAAAATCAGATCGGCCTCGGAGGGAACTTTCTTTCCACCCCCCCCCGCACCTTCCCCTACCTAACCCACCCCCAGCCCTATCTAAACCCACCCCTTACCTTTGTTGGCAGATTTACGCCTGCCGAAAGCAGGCGTAAATCTGCGCGCGCCAGCGGGCTGCTGGCACGCCATCACCCGACCCAGGGGCTGGTCCGGAGGCCTCAACCACGCCCCTGGGCCTCGACCACGCTCCCGGTCCTGCCCCGAACCGCCCCCTGACCCCAGACATGCCCCCGGACACACCCCCACCCCTTTTACGAAGCCCCAGGACTTACGCTCGTCCCGGGGCTGTGCGCACACTGGTGGCCTATGCAAAATAGGCACGCCAGCACGCGAGGGCCCTGCGTGCGTAAATCCGGCCGGATTTACGCTCGCAGGGCATTTAAAATCCGGCCCTGAATGCTTAAAATCAGCAATCATCAAACCATTAATAAAAAAGAACAACCTAGACCTGGAAAACATCCAAAATTATAGACCCATAATCAAACCTATCTGTCATTGCAAAAATCATAGAAAAAATCGTCCACTCCCAACTCTCAGAATACTTAGAAATGAACAACATACTTCACCTCGCACAATTTGGTTTCAGAAAAAATTTAAGCACAGAAGCATTTCTCCTATCACTTAATGACACAGTTCTTCGAGGATTCGACAAAGGACTAAGTTACATTTTATTACTCCTAGATTTGTCAGCTGCCTTCGACACAGTCAACCTTTCCATTCTACTCAACAGACTATCTGAAATAGGGATAATAGGCACTATACTAAAATGGTTCACCTCCTATTTACCTCAAAGAAGTTACCAAATAATATTCAACAACAACCTATCGAATAAAGTGAACCTAAATACAGGAGTCCCACAAGGAACTGCCCTGTCAGCTACACTCTTTAACATCTATCTCCTACCAATCTGTCACACACTGGATCGCCTGGGACTGACCCATTTCCTTTACGCTGATGACATTCAAATTCTGGTTCCAATTCAGAATACCCTTGAAGAAGCCTTTGAGAAAATAACCTTCTATCTCTCAAAAATCAAACAATGTCTTTCCAACCTAAAACTTATAATAAACATCGAGAAAACTGAATTAATCATCCTTGACAAAAAAAATCAATGACTCACCCATACAACCACTCAAAACAGAAAACCCAAAAACAATAATTTCTCCTGTTGACCATGCTAGAAACCTTAGAATTACAATTGACAAAGAATTATCCTTCAAAACCCACATAACAAATAAAATCAAAGAAGGTTATCACAAATTACTAACAATCAGACGTCTTAAACCTTTCCTCCCACAAAATGATTTTAGAACAGTCCTACAACTTCTTTTATTTGCAAACCTAGACTACTGCAATGCTCTACTCCTTGGCCTCCCTTTTACTACCATCCATCCACTCCAAATACTGCAGAACCCAGCCGCCAGAATTCTTACAGGAACTAAGAAACAAGAACATATTACACCAACTCTCATCTCCTTACACTGGCTCCCAATAAAATACAGAATAGAATACAACATTTTATCAATCCTCCACGAAATAATCGCAGGACAACAAAACTACTGGCTAACAAAACACATTGAATTACATGCTCCTAAAAGGAACCTTCGCTCAATGAATAAAGACCTCCTCAAAATTTCTCACGCAAAAACCACCCATCTATCATCAACTTGAGAGAGAGCTATATCCATCGCCAGCCCCTCTCTATGGAACTCTTTACCCCACAATCTAAGAATTCAATTTGATCCCAAAATTTTTTAAAAAAAGAGTTAAAAACCTGGCTATTTACCAGAGCCTTCTCGGATGCACTTAATCATCAACACCAACAGACTCCCAACCAGACAACACCAAGAAAACAAAGATACTACCTGGTCCACCCATGAAATCTCAATACAACCACGAATCTGTCTGAGTTCCTGCCTTTGTTCCAGTCTCATTCCAGTCCCGTTCCAGCGTCCTTCTGTTCCAGCATCCCTTGTCTCCTCATCTCCCCAGGTAGTACCTTCGGTACTGACCTCGGATTTCCTTGACCACATTGATTGCTGCCTGCCTCTGACCTTCTGCCTGTTTCCACAACCATGTCTGACCGCTGCCTGCCTTTGACCTTCTTCTTGTTTCCATGACCACGTCTGACCACTGTTTGCCTCTGACCTTCTGCTGTCTCCACTTCCACGTCTGCACGCTGCCTGGAACTGCCTGAAATCTACCACGTCTGCCTCCTGGAACTTAACCCCTGTTTTGACTGACCACTCCACGGACTGACTACTGGTAACAGACCGCTGCCTTGCCTGACTATCCACAGACTGATTATTGGCTTTGACCTTGCATTGGCTGACCACGCTTCCTTGAACCTGGCACTGATCTTAGCTATCCATTCAGAGACACTCTTCTGGCCTTTAGAGACACCAAGGACTTCCGGCCTAAGGATCGACCGCACACCCTTGCTTGTGGTGGGCACACTTCTGAACTTCCTGTCAAGGATATCCTGCGAGGCCCACCTAAGACCAGGTGGCCCAGGTACTCAAGGGCTCAACCCGGGGGTACCTAGGGTTGCTAGTGGCGAAGCTCCAGCTAGCCTCTGTCTCCTCCTGTGCTCCGCCTCCTGGTGGCAGGCGCTCTCCGGGTCCGACCAGGGAGCCTACCAATTCTGCACTAGGCCAAGGGTCCACCTCCTGGCGCAACAATATCTTTAACTGTTTAGCAAAAAATACCTTGATTATGTATTAATCTGAATATTTAAAATTGGAAAATCCAATAATACCGACTTTATGCTTAGAATCTTCCTCCTAAATCATATAAATGATGCAATATATCAAACAGGATAGTAGAGAACATATCATAGGAGTGGGCTATTTTTGTTAATGACAAACTCTGTGTTAAGAGCTGAGCCTCTTAAGGATTCACCTGAATCCCTAGAAGGACCTAACTGCAAGCTACTGGGGTCCACTATTGATGTTCCAAATCTATTTACTTTCATTTCTCATGCTTTAGGCTCATAGAATATTTTTTGCCTTTGGATTCTTCACTTAATATAGGAAGGATCATAATCATAGGATACTAGTGAAAGAGCAACTGCTCAAGTGGATTTCTAATGCCAAGTTTAGGACACTAATATATTCTCATAATATCAGATGCTTGTTCATGTCATAAGAACATAAAAAGTGCCACGCTGGATCAGACCAAGGTCCATCAAGCCCAGAATTCCATCTCTGACAGTGGCCAATCTGGGTCATAAGTACCCAGCAGATGCCATAAAGCAGATAGATTTCCTGTTACTCACTCCCAGTGCTACAAAGTTAGAATTATTTCATCCTCATCTCTTATTGTGGAATTAAACCTGTGAAAATCACTTACAGTTTTTGGTTCTCTAGTGAGTTGTCCAATTACTTATTAGTTAGATGCAATTTCACGGCAAGTATATATATCATCCTCTTGCTTGAAATTCTGAGACATTTCGTTCTCTTTAAAACAGATCCATAAAGTACAGTCCAAATGGAATGTGATGCTGGCAAAAGGACTTACAGGAGTTAGTGACTTCATCAATACAATAATGATGAAATTTTGCTAAAACCAACATACAAAAGGTATACAGACACACATACGTGCATGCATATAAACATACAATCAACTGAGATGCATTTTTAATGTATGTACTTACCAGTGAGTTCCCTTTTTATATTGGGAAGATTAGCAGGGCATGAATTGCTGATGTTAAGGCTGGGAGGAGGCATACCTTGATTACTATAGATGTCAATCAAATTACCAGACACAGGTAACTGAAGAGAACAGAATATTTAAAAACAGGGTCAAAATCTGGATTTTTTTTTCACTTTCTTTATGTAGAATGAGGAAATAAAGGTTGATAAATAAAAAATAAGGTGATAGTTTTTTTTTATTGAAATAATATGTTGTTTGACTTTCCTTTCGGAGCTATACTGACTTCATCAGGTCAAAACACAATTATGGAACACAATTATCAAACTACAGTCTGTGCTTAACAGAGATGGCAACTGACCCAATATTAAGAATTATTAGACCATTCCAACTGGTTTAAAGATATTCTAGATTATGATAAATGCTAATTTCAAAAATATATAACTTAGCAAAATTTTACTATAAATGGTAACTGGTAATTTGAACACTAAATTCAATGCCATTTAGATGGATAACATAATAGTTATCCATCTAAATGGCTTACCCAGCTATATTCAGCTCTTATCCGGCTAAGTTCTAGCCAGGTAAGTAGTTAGCCAGATAAGTCCGGGGCATTTTGGGAGCGGATGGGAGGTGTTCTGGGGAGGAGCAGAGTTAGCTGGATAAGTTAACCAGATATTCTGGCCGGACTAAGATGGAAGACTTTGTCAGTGCACACATTGGAGAGGCTGTACGGTTGCCCCAAAACAGAAAAGTCATTCTTGAAACATATCATGTTGGGCTTTCTTCAGAGGAAGGGAAGTGCCTCTTAATTTTCTATGTGAAAAAATTCTTATATGGAAATGCTGAAATTTTAAAAAATAAAAGTTAAAAACAGTATTTAGGAGACTGATGATAATACATGAACTCACAGCACTTAAAGGTGGAGAATGTGAAACCGTGTGTGTTATGATGGTCCTATAGTATGGCCGTGGTAATATTGATGAGGAAAAAACAATAAGTTTTATTGAATGCTTCTACAAGGGCTCTGAGGAAGGTGCCTTTGGATAAGAGGTAAAGCTCCAGCATGTGGCTGAGCAGCAGACTCACTCCTCTTTCCATGAGTGAAGCATTGTCGGACTCTCAGTACACCAAAGCAGGTATCTTCTTCCCTCATTTCCGAAAGCCTAGGAAGTCTCTTTCCCCAGTGACACCAGTTCCCAGATTCATCTCAGGTCAGGGGTTTAGTGTGGCTAATTCATGCCTGCTTGTTCACAGAGTATTTCTTTTTACTTCTGGCAGGAAGGAAGGGGGATCAAGAGGCCAAAGATTTATTTTTTTTTTAATTTTGGGAGGGGGTGGTGGTTTGAGAGGATTTAGCCAGCTAGGGTGGGTTTTCCACACTAGCCAGCAAAGTTTAGACACCCTAGGTTGAGTGGCCTGTAACTAGCTGGCCATATTTTGGCAGACAAACTCATTTTCAGCCAAAAAGCTAGCTGGGTAGATTTGGTGAAACGTGCATATTTTAGCTAGTCGAAATTATGGCCAGCTGTTAGGCAGGCCGACCTTTTCTGAAAATTGACTTCTCTTCTATGACCAGCTTTTAACACAACTTTTCTTCTGCAATGGCTATCTCCACGTCTGATGCTCCACAGATCTCACTGGCAATTGTTCCTGCCTTAGCACAGTGAGTTCTCTGATGAAGCAATAGGAGACCATGGGGCTCAGTCTTCTGTGATTTTCTTCCTATTAGCACATCCTACTAAAACTGTATGAACTAAGTGTCCACACCATGTGTACCTTTTCCATTTGTAGTGCAAAGAAAACTTGGCTTCAGTTAATCCTTTCATTTTAAGTGCCTTCTCTTGGTCATTAAGAATCTTTTACTGACTGAGCTCCTTCTGTCTTGCAGGGCCTGGCTGCAAATGTTACGTAAAGCGCAGATGCCAGGTCTGAGGCTTTATATCAGGTCAGCTCTCATACCTGAAATTGCACTCTGCTGTTGCTGGGCTACTGAGCTGTGACCCTTTTTTCTCCACTGCTTTAAAGTTTTTAACAAAATTTTGCAATACTTTTCTTAGGGTAGCTTCCACAGGCCATTTCTCCTCTTCCCTCTTTTTCGGTCTCGGTGGATGGCAAATTCATTCTTGGCTGGTAACCTTGGGTCATCTCTAATCATATTCACAACATTGCTAAAGCGTGTTATTTCTTCCTCTATAACATCAGTAAACTGCACCCCCTTCTTTTCTGAGCATGCTACCAAAACACTCATCCACTCTCTAACCACCTCTCACTCAGATTACTACAATTTGCTCTTTGCTGGCACTCCCACAGAACCATCTTTCTCCACTGCAGTCTATTCAAAATTCAGCTGTATGACTGTTTGTCTTGACTAGATTGAAAGCTCCATGGGGAAGGGAATGTCTCCCAAGTATATCTATAGAGCATTGCCTATATCTATTAGCATTTCAAAAATAAGTAGCAGTAGTTGTAGTAATAAGGAAGATAGTCATACCATTTTTAAATACAGCATTTGATTATATCCTGCAAGCAACTTTCACTTGAAAAAAGAAAGAAAATGTACTATACCGTATTTGCCGTATATGCAGGATCCATCAAGCCAAGAATTTCTTCATTGTAACTAGACTCAAGACTAATTATATCATCAATGACATCATCCATCTGTTGCAGAAAATTGAAATAGATGTAATTTAGCATTCACCAAATCTATTAAATTTTCTCTCCAAACCTTAATAGTTTAATAAACCTACATTTTCGAAATGAGTACGCTTGCTCAATGTATTCTTTTAATGAAACTAAAATGCACTACTAACCTAGACATGCAACTTACTGTAAAATTTGCAGTAATATTCATGCAACTAAGGGAAATATAATGGTTCAGGCTCTTTAGCAGACGTGGTTGTTAGGTTATATACAGATGAGATTATTACGATTCTATAATGCTAACTTCACGTATACTTCTAATCCAGCAGCAAATTCGGACTCACTCTAGATTCATAGCAGAATATATTCACACCAGGAGGGGACTGGAAAGCAATTTCTACATTAGTCCTGGAGTAACTAATCCCCCTCAGGATGGTTTCACTCTGTAAATAACTATTCCAGGGCTAAGAAAAGTTGGATTAAAGGTATTTAAATGGAATCCAGAATGAAGTATGAACAGAAAAAAAAAACAATTCTACAATTAAACATAAGAATATAAGATATATCATGCTGGGTCAGACCAAGTTCTATCAAGCCCAGCTTCTTGTCTCTGATGGTGGTCAGTCTGGTTCACAAGTAACCAGAAGATCTCAAAAAGTAGAGATATGCAGGTCCAAGATGATGTTTCAATATTTTTTTTGTTGTTTTTCAGGTTGTTTAATGCTTTTTTTGATTTGGTTCATTTACTAAAATGAAAAAGACTTTATACCCCCCCCCCCTAAAAAAAACAAACAACAAAATGCACCTTCAGCCCAAAGACAAGTCTCAGGGCCCAGACAGAGCCCATCCATCCAGGGCCTCCCGTGCCCCTCTAAACCTCTTTCCAGCCATCAAAATCCCTTGATGCCCAGTCTACCAAGCTGGGCTTAGCCAGACCCCCTTTCAATCCCTCCAAAAATCACAGGTGTCAAGAACCTCCCAAGTCTCACTCACCTTTTCCATGAGTCCAGTCGAGGCATTGGAAAGAGGAGGAGTGATACCCACTCAATCCTGCCCAGACTTGGCAGTGCAAGTCCTCCTGAGTAGTGCTGAAGTGATGTTATTTTGGCACCTCTCTCAGATATGGATGGTGTGTCATGGCCTGGTTAAGCCCAGCCGGGTAAACTCAGGCCCTGAGGGTTATTGATGGTGGGAAAAAGGTTGAGGAGCCTAAGGAGGCCCAACTGGGCCAGCATAAGCCCCAAGTTTTATCTTGGAGATGGCCTTTCTACTCTCTCCCCCTAAAAAAATACCTTAAGATAGAAACATAGAAACATAGAAATGACGGCAGAAGAAGACCAAATGGCCCATGCAGTCTGCCCAGCAAGCTTTGCACATTTTTTTTCTCATACTTATCTGTTACTCTTGGCTCTTAGTAACCTTTTGGTTCTATTTCCCTTCCACCCCCACCATTAATGCAGAGAGCAGTGTTGAAACTGCATCTATGTGAAACATTTAGCTTAATTAGTTAGGGGTAGTAACCGCCGCAATAAGCAAGCTACACCCATGCTTATTTGTTTTCCCAAACTATGTAATTCAGTCCTTTTTGGTTGTCTGTATATAGATCCTCTTTTCTTCATTCCCCCTGCCGTTGAGGCAGAGAGTTATGCTGGACATGCATTGAAAGTGAAGCATCAGACTTTCTCCTCTGCCGTTGAAGCAGAGAGCCATGCTGGTTATGTGTGAAGCATCAGTCTTTCTCCCCTGCCGTTAAAGCAGAGAGCTATGCTGGATGTGTGTGAAGTATCAGTCTTTCTTCCCTTGCCATTGAAGCAGAGATGTTTGGGTATTTTTGTGAGAGACCATTTTTGGTTTGTTCCATTCAGAACAAGGTAAAAATCGCCTCATTGGTCCCATTTTAAACACTTGTATAAAACGAATGCACATCCCTACCAAAAGTTGATGTATTTCTTGGTACTTCTAAGGATAGCAATTCCCTAGTCTCCCTCGCTAATAATGTTTTATGGATGTTTTCTACAGGAACTTGGCCTAACCTCTTTTAAACCCAGCTAAGCTAGTTGCCCTGACCATGTTCGCTGGCAACAGATTCCACATCTCAATTGTGCAGAGTGAAAAAGATTATTCTATAGTTTGTTTACATCCGCTGATTGTTAGTTTCATGGAGTGTCCCCTTGTTTTAGTATTATTAGAAATGGTAAAAAAAATTCTTTATTTGCCCATTCCACCCCACTCATGATTTTACAAACTTCTATCATGGAGTCTTCTCAGTCATCTCTTTCCCAAGCTGAACAGCCATGTCCTGTGTAACCTCTGTTCATAGGGCAGCTGTTCCATCCCTTTAATTATTTTTGTTGCTCTTCTCTGCATGTTTTCTAGTTCTGTTATGTATTATTTGAAGTGTGGCAACCAAAACTGCACACAGTTCTCAAGGCGAGGTCACACCATGAATTGACATAAGCAATATGATATTTTCTGTTGTGTTCTCCATTCCTTTTTGGATCACTCCTAGCATTCTATTTGCATTTTTGACCCCTGCTCACACTAAGCTGAGTATTTCAATATTTTGTCTACAAGGATTCCAAGGTCCTTTTCCTGGATGGTGACTTCCAATGCAGAACCCAGCATTTTGTACCTGTAGCTAGGATTATTCTTCTCTATGTGCATCACTTTGCACTTGTTCATCTGCCTTTCAGATGCCCAGGCTCCTAGGCTCCCAAAGTCCTTCTGCAGTTCCTCCCAATCTGCTGTTTTAACAATTTTCAATAATTTTGTGTTATCTGTAAATTTGATCAGCTAGCTTGTTGTTCCCTTTTCTAGATCATTTATGAATATATTAAATAGCACGGGTCCCAGTTCCGATCCTTTTGGTAGTCTACTAATGACCTTTCTCCATCTGGAATACTTACCATTTAGTCGTACCCTGTTTCAACTAGTTGCCAAGCCACAATAGGACACTGCCTCCTATACCATGACTTTTTAATTTCCTGAGTAGTCTCTCATGGGAAACCTTGTCAAATGCCTTCTAAAACATTAAAATACACCATATCAACTAGCTCACCTTAATCTATATGTTTATTTACACCTTTAAAAAAATGTAATAGATTTGTAAGGCAAGACTTACCTTTGCTAAAACCGTGTTCCTAATGCAGCCAGCTAGATCCAGATTTTCAGGACAGGCTGATCCAGTCCTGGCTTTACCCCAATGTCTGCATGGACTTTTAGTCTTGCTTTTCTTAGGGAAATCAAAAGGAACATCAGATCTACAAGTCCATGCAGTCCGTGGGGAAAACCAGGACTGGATCAGCTTGAACTGATCCAGTCTTCCCAGGCTTCCCCATTAAGCCTTGCCTGTCTGTATGTCCAGTAATTTTGTTTTTAATAATAGCTTCTACTATTTTTCCCCAACACAGACGTCAAGCTGATCTATAGTTTCTCAGATCACACCTGAACCCCTTCTTAAAAATTAGCATTATATTGGCCACCCTCTAGTCTTCAAGTTTTGTGGCTTAAATGATAGGTTACAGATTACTAGTAATAGGTATGCAATTCCATATTTGAGTTCTATTAGGACTCTGGGTCCTGGTGATTTGTTACTCTTTAGTTTGTCAATTTGATCTATTACATCCTCCATTATCACAGAGTTTTTTTTTAGTTGCTTAGAATTTCCACCATCAAATATTTCTGGTGAGGGTATTTTCCCAACAACCTTCTCAATACAGACTGAGGCAAAAAAATCTATTCAATTTTTCTACTATTTACTTGTCCTCCCTGAGTATCCTTTTTGCTCTTCGGTCATCTAGCTGCCCAGTTGACTGCTTCACAAGCTTTTTGCTTCAAATCAAATTGAAAAAGTGTTATTAGTTTTTGACTCTATGGCAAGCTTCTTCTCAAATTTTCTCTTGGCCTGTTTTACTATTATTTTGCAGCTATCTTGCCAGTACTTATGCTCTTGACCATTTTTTGGTCTGCTTTCAGTTTTTTGAAAAATACCCTTTTGGTTTTAACTATCTTTTTCATCTTACTATTAAACCATGCTAGTAGTCATCTGGCTTTCCTTCAACCTTTTTTAATGTATGGAATACATTTTATTTGGGTTTTCAATATGCTATTTTTAAATAAAGTCCATGCCTCATGTAAACTTTTAACCTTGGCAACTGAGCCTCAATTTTTTTTTCTAAAAATGTCCTCATTCAATTATAATCTTCTTTTTAAACATTATGGGCCTGATTTTTAAAAGCATTTACTCAAGTAAATGGCTTTTGAATATTGCTACGATAGTATTTTACATTTACGTGTGCAGCTCTTTTGAAAATTACCTCCTATGTGTTACTGCAGTAGTTTTACTTACCATAATGACCTCCCTCCAGTGAACACATCAACTTTGATTGCTCTATGATTGCTATTATTAAGTGGCCCCACCACAGTAACCACTTGCACCAAGTCCTGCACACTACTAAGGATAAGAGCTAAAATAGCTCCTCCTTTCATTGGTTTTAGAATCAGCTGCTCCATGAAGCAGTCATTTATGACATCTAGAAACTTAACCTCTTTAGCATGTCCATTGAGATACTGACCCAATCAATACTGAAATAATTGAAATTTCCCATTATTACTGTGTTGCCAGTTTTATTTTCCTATCTAATTTTTGCTAGTATTTCATAGTCATCTTCATCTTGGCCAAGTGGATGGTAGTATAGACCCATTGCTATACTCTTACCCAGGGGTGGGCAATTCCGGTCCTCGAGGGCTGCAAACCAGTCGGGTTTTCAGGATATCCTTAATGAATATGCATGAGAGAGACCTGCATACACAGTGCCTCAGTTGTATGCAAATCTATTTCATGCATATTCATTAGGGGTATCCTGAAAACCCGACTGGTTTGCAGCCCTTGAGGACCGGACTTGCCCACCCCTGCTCTTACCTATCATATATGGTATTTCGGGATGTGCCATCGTTTTTCCCGAATTAGGCAATTTCAATGAAATTGCCTAATTTGGAATGCTTCTGGAGAACCAAAAAAGATGTAATTTTTTCCGAAATTTCAGAAAAAAATCATTTTTGGGTTAGCACACGCTAACTTCCGATAGTGCGCACTAATGTGGCGGAGTTAGCGTACGCTAACCCGAAAATCATGGCCCAGAAAAGAAAAACCCCGAACCGCGGGAAACACAAAATTCCCGCGGGGGGCCCTGAAATGAAGCCCGACATGATATAGCCACCCAAAGCACATCTCTAATGGTATTTCTATCCATAAGGATTCTACAGTACATTTTGTTTCCTGCAGGACATTCATCCTGCTTGTCTTTAAGCCATATTTTACATATAGTGCCACCCCTCCATCAATATGATCTGCCTTGTCCTGTCAACATCATTTATAACTTGGTGTCACAGTATCCCAATGGCTAGTTTTCATCATTATGTCTCTGAGATGCTTATTATGTCTATATCCTTACAAAATGAAATATATTCTAACTCCTCAATCTTACTTTTCAGACTTTGGGCATTCACATACAGACAATTTAAAGTATATTTTTATTTGCATTTGTGCTCACAACCTGCCTGATACAGACAATTTAGACCTATTCATATCGCCATGCTCATTATTTAACTCCATTTGGGTCACTTCAGCCCTTACCACAGCCTATCAGGATATTCTAACCTGTTTCGTCGGTATTCTTGGAAGATAATCAATCAGAATTGCATGATTCAAAGGGAGGTATCAAGGTTTCTCCCATGATTTAGTTAAAAAGCTGCTCTAGCTCCTTTCTAAATGTTGGTGCCAGGGGCTGGGTTTCACCCTGGTTAAGACGGAGCCTTTCTTATCTGAATGGGCTCCCCCATCTCCAGAATGTTCCCTGTTCTATCAAATCTAAAGACCTCAACCCTGTACCATTTTCTCATCCATGCATTGAGACTCTAGAGCTCTGTCTGAACTTTGAGGTCCTGCGTATGCCACAGGGAGATGAAAATACTACCCTGGAGGTTCTGGATTTCAATTTTCTATCTAAAAGCCTAAATTTAGCCTCCAGAACCTCCCTCCTGCACTTTCCTTTGTCATTGGTGCTCACATGTACCATGACAACTGGCTCCTCCCCAGTGCTCTCTAAAATTCTATCTAGGTGACATGAGAGGTCTTATCTTTGAGCCAGGCAAGCAAGTTACTTAATGAGTCCCACGTCCACCAGCCACCCAGCTATCTTCATTTCCAATAACTGAATCACCAAATATAACAATATTTCTAACTCTTCCCTCCTGGGTACATGCCCCTAGAGACACATCCACAGAGTATTTCCACAATGTGACAAGAACAAGCATTGAAACCAAACTAATTAATCCAGAACAAATCACTGTATGAAATAATTAAGGCGTAAAAGGGATGGTATGTGAATGCAGAATAAGACACATTCTCAAATTAATTTCCTTTCTAAAACAGCAAACCAGCCGCTACAATACAAAATAATTCAATCTGCAAAATTTTCTAAGTCTCAAAAGAGCAATTCATTTGTATTTTTTTTTTTTTTTTTTATGGGGGCAGTTTTTTTGCTGTTCACATTGGGACAAAGTCCGTGCATACTTTTTCACAGCAGGCTGTGCACCAGTTTTCCCAAAAAAATGCATGAGCGTACTTTCCCTTTGAATGCTGCATGGAGACAAAGTACGAGCGGCCACCTGAACCTGTAGATATTTTTTTTTTTGCTGGAAAGGCGGTCAGGTAGATTTTGAAAATGCCATCTGACATTTTTCCTCCCTGGACGCTAAACCACTCATGGGAACGCCTCTTCAAAATGCGGCTAAAAGTCTATGTGGAAGGTGAGGAATTTTCAGTCGGCTGATTAACGTGAGCAACACGTTTTCTCCCCGCATATTCAGCTTCGAAGGGATCATAGACATTTTTAATATCTGACCCTCCTGTTACTGAACTCATCTACAAATGTTAAAAAAACAAACTCTTAACGGATATATAACTTCAGTTAGAGAAAGTAACACTTGGTCATCTGTTAAATGCAAGGAGTTACAAAACTGCTATGCAGTGCAATAAACTTCTAAACAGAGAACTTTAATTCAACTAATCTAGAAACTTCTTTTTTTTTGATGGCCTCAATTCTGCAGTACTGTTGACCTGCATAGATGGCCAAGCATCAGGAGAAATTCATGCAGCAGAAAACGATCAAACTAACTGAAGAAGATATTTGGTTCTGGCCCATGGAGATTTGCTTCCTCCATAACCTACAGCGTGTTTCCAAATAAAGGTAAGCAACCCATAATCAAGCAGGCAAAATTCTTGCATAACATAGCCCTGGGTGACAATATTGAATAAAGACCCCAAAATATTTTCATTTTTCCTCCATAATGTATATCATATAATGGGATTTTTTTTTCGTTCTATCCAGAGCTCAAAGTCCGAGGGTAAATATTAACTGTGTTAGGTGTACAATTTTTCAAAGCAAAAATAGGCATGTACTTTTATTTTGAATACTGTCCAAGGGAAAAAATGTACCAACACAGATTTGCACTTCCTTTTTCTGTAGATACTTTTTATTATTACCAAAACTACAAAAATAGTTTTGAAAATCCAAAACTATTCAAAGTTTCTCCCCTAACCTAACCCTACCCTAGGTTGACCTCAACTACAATGCAGGTAAAAATATAGAACTATGTACATACTTTTACCTGCATACACTGTGGGCAATTTTCAACGGGCTGATTCATTTGGGTAAAACGTTTTTTTTACTTATGGAAAGAAGCATTCCATTTACTATGCTTGCATTTCCATTGACATCTTTGGAATAAAGTTATAGTGGCCCAATGTGGAAAGAAAGCTGACTGCTGACCTAGGCCCCTAAAGTTAGGAAGATTTTCAGCCTAACTTAGGACCCTAAGTTTTGGGCTGAAAATTTCTACAACTTTGAGTCCCAAGAACTAAGGTCTCGCTATTTATTTGGCATCCAAACACAGAAAATAATCACTAGGCACTTAACTTCCTTTCCCTAACATTACTCCATCCATTTTTAAGGTTCCTATATTTAGGTGCTCCGAACACCTTAAATTAGGCGCTTATATTTTTTTGAATATAGGTCCCATAGTTTATAATGAAAAAAACCTGTGTGAGCCTTTGAGAATAACTTGTGTTCTTTTCTCCCCATGCAACCACTTCATTAATCTTGCAAAAGCTGCACTCCCAAAAGAGATCACACACACACACACACATATATCTCAAGCTAAAATCTAAATATTATCGGTAATTGGTTAGTGTGATACTATTCATATGTTGGATTTCTAATCTTTGAATGGTGAAATCCAATTCAATGAATATTAAACTGTGATACAGACTGAAGGAGCTTGGGAAAAGGCATCGCCCCCACAATTTAATCAGCTAGAAATTCAGGGAACAAGGTTAGAATAATAGTAACAATAACAGGTGCTAGAATCCAAATGTAGCAGGTTTGCATTATATTAACCTCATCCATTGTGTGTTTCTGTACAGTGTTGTGCATATTTGGTATGCGCTACATAAATGATATAATAATAATAATAATCAAAACCCATGCATGCAGCTCCCTGATACATGTAAAGCAAGAATATGGGCCATTTTGGCTAAGATCAAGTGCAAAGTCTGAGCTGAGGTCCTACCCCCTTCTTGGTCTTTTGGCTGTGTCTGAGAACCTGAACAGCATGGAATGGGAGCTAGGAAGGGGGTTTAATGCCCTGTCACCTTGGCCCACTGCAGGCATGATATTATCTGAACCTTCGCCAAACCAGGAGGGTTAAACCTCCGGCTGAAAAAACATGAATGTAGCAATAACAGCTAAAGAGTGGATTTGGGAAAATTTATTTTTAGAATTTGGAAATGTGGTCAGACTAAACATGCATAACTTATTTCAAAGAAGTGTACAGATATAACAAACACAATATATTAGGAAAAGAAAGACAGGAAACTTAGAATTAAGAGCAAAAGAGATAAGCTGATATATGCCACCTACATAGCACATTTGGTTTAAAGGTTTGCCAAGGCACAGCTCTCTCACTCGAAGGCAGAAACCTAAATCAAAAGAAAGATACAGAAACTTTCAGTTACCTTTGATATGGTGCTTGTTTTCTTCAAAATATTCTCGTTGGATGCAAAACCACAATGTGTATCCGCTTTGTAATTCCAAGCCCATTCATCATGCTCCGGGAGTGACATCAACATCGAAGGTTCCTGCACTGAGGTATATGCAGGATTCATGGTTTTTGGCTGGTAAGAAAAAATGTTTTTAAAATGGTAGCATTATCCGCCAAACCAAACATCAAAACACCTTTAACATTTACTTATCTGAGTGACTCGTAAGCAAACAGCCAAAAGCTGGGAAACCTACATACAGCTTACTATTGAATTTCCTTCCTCTTCTGCTGCTCCAGACCCTCCTTCCTTCCCTCCATGTACACATTTGCTAGCATATTCTGAGCAGAGAGTCAGTACAATGGATGTGCTATTTAGCACTGTATTTAGTGTATAGTCATGGTTTTTGCCTTCCTTTGGACTACCACGGAGAGAAAGAGAGCTGTCTGGTAATCGGAAGAAAGTGCAAACTCAGTGAACCTCTGGCTCTCCTTTCAACATAACCAAATGTGCAAATAGCCATGAGCAAAATCTCAACACCAGAAGTAAAAGTCTGAACAAATACCTTACATTCAATCTGGCTGATTTTAAAAGCGCTACGCACGCCAAACCCGGGAGATTCGCACTTGACTCAGCCTGGTGCGCACTACACGAGCTTTAACAACCGAGCGAGTATGCATGAATCTCCTGGTACGTGTACAAAGCAAAAAGTTTTTAAAAAGAGGTGGTGCATGGGCAATGTCTGTATCATGAAGTCTGTGCGTAGGTATTTACACGCACAAGTGCACGCTGGGGTCCCCTACCATGTAACTTTACTTCTGCTATGGACGGCGTGTAAGTAATACAATAAAAACAAGTCTAGTCAGCGGGGTTTTAAGGGTCAGGGCTAATAGGATAAAAGGGAGGCAAGTTAGTTAGGGGGTTTAGGAAGTCCTTTCCTTTACTGAGGCAAACTGGGAGCAAACTGGGGAAACAGGTAATTGCGTTGATGTGTGTACTTACGAAAATCCCTCCACTTATGCGATCAAGGCAGCATTTGCGTGCACATGCACGCGTCAATATAAAGTCGTGCGCACGTGTACACGCATGTAGATGATTTTAGAACAGGTGCATGTATACGTGCATATACACGCGTATGTTATAAAATCGCCGTGTCCATGTACGCGAGACGCAAACATGCGCGGGTCGTAAAATTCACCTCAACGTGTACTGTGCTGATGTTGTCATCTTTTCAGCTGCCTTTGCTTAGCTTGTTCACTGCCATAAAAAATTAGCTTGCAGGGGTACTCCAAAGCCCATATTTGTGGTCAGATTCATCAAGGAGTTTTTCCCCACAGAAATGGGAGAAAAAAATCCTTAGCGAATTGGCCCTTTGCAGCCATTAGATAGGAAAAAAATTACTGTCTCCTCACATCCTCCCTTACTCCTGACATGTTAAATCTGAAAGGAGAACCATGCTGCAAGGCATCTTGTTATGTATGTCACATCTATGTAAGATTAACCTCATTTCTAGCTTCATTTTATGTGGTTTGCAGGATAAATACTGTAACAAAATACACCACAATAAAATGGCTTAGCACTCATAAAAAGTCATGTAAATTCTGCTCTGCAAAGACATCAGATGGTGCTAAGAGAATGGTGAAAGTGTTGCTTTAGATAAAATGACAACACAAATGCCACTTTTTTTTTTTTTTTTTAAAGAAACTTAAAAAACGTGTTATATATGTATATTACATCTTAATGCTCTAGAAGGAAGCTCTATCTGGAACAATGCAAATCTTAAGAAAAACACTGACATTAAATTTGACAGTGTACCATCTTATCCAACATAGTCTGGATTCAAAAATGAGGTTCATTCCTGTCATGATATGTGCAACACAAACCTTGGAGACCCTGACCCCCAAAGAGGATGGTAAAAAGTGCTGCTTTAGTTAAACTGGCCTTTAGCACAAATTCCAAGCTTCTTTTCTTTTTTTCAAGCGCTATGCAACTATGTATAAAAGTTATGAGACAGGATTCCAGTAAGGGGGGCAGGGAGTAATCAAAAATACTGAAAAAAAAGAATATAAAATAATGCAGAAGCAGATGAAAGAAAAAAAAAAAACCAAACAAACAAACAGATAGCACAAGTCAAACACACAGCACAAGAAGAACTGTTACCTCTTTTTCACAGCTGGAGTTCAGAGTAAGCATGGCCATTGGACTGTTGGGCGCACTGCTTCCAGGCCCAGGTGGCATGACGTGGTCAACAGGTTGGTTCGGGCAGGGCAAGCTCAGAGCTTGGCTGCCATGTTTCGTTCCTAAAGTGGTAGAAAGGTACTGCTTCACCTGCTGCCTCTGGGCTTGCTGAATGTGGTACTTAGTCGGATTTTCAAGGTGAGTCTGCACCTGACAATAAAATAAACAGTTGTACGTTGGGTGATATCTACAGCGTGAACATGGAAGACAGATTTACGGCATTCCAGAATGAAATAACTGCATTTCGCTCACATCAGGTAGAAGTGCTTAAAGGCTTTAACTTAACATGAAGCCTAAAAATAAAAAAAAGTCCATATTTCCATTGAACTGTGGCATGGATTACTAGCAACAATTGAATTCTGTGATTTCAAGAAAGATGAGGTTTTCAGATCATGCTGTTAACAATAATTTACTTAAGCGCAATGGACGTGCTTTTGCAAGAGAGTTTCATAGTCCACTGTTTCAGAAGCCTAAAATGACATGAAATGATGCATTTTTTACATTCTTTGGTATTACAAATACTTAAAGCCTGGCTCAAATTTGTATAGTTTCTCTGCTAATAGGATTGTTCAAGACTTTTCAAGTCCTTGCTAATAGAGTACTGGAACACTGCAAACATTAAATTGGTTTATTTGACCCTTATTTAGTATTTTTGTAATCTCTCTATCAAACATTTTGTTTTCAAATGTGTCTTCCTAATACTACTTAGCATTATTCAAAACATGCATACTTTTGAGTGTGTCTGTATTCTATCTAGATAAAAATATACACACAAATAGATACAGTCATAAAAATACTATCTTCCAATGCTTGATCACATTAAACATCACAGAAGTATATATATTCCTTTACCAAACAAAACCAACTAGTTTGCCTTTTAACAGTCAATTTCAGCAATCAGAGACTAGGGGGAAAAGGAGGGCTATAATTTCTAATATGGCAAGGCTGTTTGAGGTAGTTCTGACATATGTGTATATGTGTGTTAGTTTCTCTGTGTGCGTGTGTGTATACACACACACGCACACAGATATAAAATATATATATATATATATATATATATATAAAGAGAGGGGGAGAGAGATAAATATATATAGATATATATCTTCATAGTGAAAAGATATATTCACATTGCCACAAAATTTACATATCTATGCTAGATACATAGATAGCTGGAGATACATATATATATATATATATATAGAGAGAGAGAGAGAGAGAGAGAGAGAGAGAGGGGACGCATTTTGATAAAAGTACTATAAATATATACACATATATTTCTATGTTATGCACTGAATCTAAGCATACTGTCAATGATTTTTCAGCTAAACACTGGCATGCATATATACAAATAAAATAACCTACCTGGTATTGATTATAGTCAAGCATTTCTAGTACACTACAATTAATTTTCTCTAGCTGCCAAATCCTTTATAAATATATATATATACACACATTCACACACACACACAAAACCTATATACTGCTCCCTATCCAAGGTCTTATAAGTGGGAACATCCTAAGTTATGCAAGCACCACACAGGGAACTTCATTATAGCAGCACAGCTTATAATAACCTAAGCTAATTAGTTATGCAAGTAAAGAGACAAACAGTTCATACAAGGGGTTTTTTGGAATCTATGCAAGTTGAGCCCTAAATTTTGTTGCTTTTTTTTTTTTTCATGGTTTTGACGTCACGCTATTCCATTAACATAAAAGGACCTTTTTTTAGTGATGGGCTATCAAAGTCGGATTGAAAGCTAGCTCCAGGCGAGCTCACTATTCATCTTTCGTTCCAGTTGTACTAACATACAATGGCTTCTCTTTTATGGTCGGGTTAAAAGTTATATACTTACTTTAAAAAGCAGACATTGCCTTAAAATGGCAACAC
This sequence comes from Rhinatrema bivittatum, assembly GCF_901001135.1. Taxonomy (NCBI): domain Eukaryota; kingdom Metazoa; phylum Chordata; class Amphibia; order Gymnophiona; family Rhinatrematidae; genus Rhinatrema; species Rhinatrema bivittatum. The sequence goes on along the minus strand of NC_042618.1, from coordinate 403,030,802 downwards.
ATGAGTTTACTCTGCACGTGTACAAGCAGCGATCAGAGGAGTATGGCAGCTGCTCAATTATTTGTGTGAAGCTACAAACAAAAGAAATCCTGCCTTTATGAAAACACTTCAGCAAAGAGATTTTGGTTAGGTGCTGTTAAAGGTCATCTCCTCAATATATTTTTGTATCAGGTACTCTATTAACAGAAATAACAAAGGGACCTTACATTCTATATCAGGGTAATTTTCAATAGCCCACAGAGGGGCCGATGCAATACAGTGCGTTCAGCCGAGCACACTGTTTAACCCACAGTTGGATGCGGGTTGTGTAGGCGCGTCCGCAGCCCCTTATGCTATAAGGGGCTGCGGACGCGCCCCTTACAGCATAAGGGGCGCATCCGCATACGCATAGAGCAGGCGTTAATTTCTGAGCATCCAATACGCATAGAGCAGGCGTTAATTTCTGAGCATCCCAAAAAGTTGTACAGAAAAGCAGAAAAGTTGTACAGAAAAGCAGTATAGAAAATACTGCTTTTCTATACATCCTCCGACTTAATATCGTGGCAATATTAAGTCAGAGGAACAAAAGATTTTTTTTAAAAATGGGTTTTTTTAAAGTGCCGGTGGTCAGGTTCAGGAAACAGGTTCAACTCAGATAACCAGCGTCCAGTTCAACTCAGTTAACCAGCGTCCATTTTCCGAACCCTTGGCTGTGCGCCGATTAGGAAAACTGTTCCAAATATCGCTTTGGTTTTTTTTGCAGGATTTTCTGCTTGGCGCCACAGCAGTGCACATAAATATAACATATATAAACTGTTGTGATATTTTTACTTCAAAAGACTGTATTTTGAGTGTCCTTTTTCCATGTAAAAATCAGATGATCTGAGATTCTCTATAGAGGGCATGTGGAAGATTCTGGACAGTGCCAATCTTCGAGAAATGCAATTTAAGATTCTTCATAAGCTGTATTTTCCCCCCCTTAAGGGCAAAATGGATTAGGATACAGATTGGAAACTGTCCTAAATGTGGATCTGTGGAGGGTACATTGTTTATGGACCTGTACGGTGATACATCCGATCTGGGAGCAGGTCTTTCCTCATATTTCAACTTGGGCGGAAGACACGATGTCTCTAATGGCTATAGTTGGCTTGCTTGACATCTTGGATGATAATGATGTGTCTGATAAATACTTGGTTTTATTTGTGCAGAAAGCTTGTTATATGGTTAAGAAATGTTAGAGCTGTTCAGGGCATACCATGTGATTATGTTGCATGGTTGCGATAAATATTTCTGTAATTTTGTCAATATTTGTTTTTGATTCATAGCAGTGGTGGATGTTTAGATCTTATGCATGTCAATATTTGTTTTTGATCCATAGCAGTGGTGGATGTTTAGATCTTATGCATATTTTTAAATTGTGTGTGGATAGGGTTATGGTGAAGGAAGGACTGGGCACAAGCCTTGCACTGGCCCTGACTGGAAAAAGAATACATAATAAATATTAAAAAAAAACCCAAAATGAAGAATGGGAGCACAGCAATTATTCACACAGGGCAGCAAAAAAGCTAGCACGGCTTTATGGGTCGTAACTCCTAATATGGAACCTAAAATTGGATAACTGCAGTTCCCTATCTGCATCATTTTGCACTTATACACATTAAATTTAATTTGCCATTTAGATGCCCAGTCTACTAGTCTTGCAAAGTCCTCCTGAAACTTCTCACAGTCTGCTTGTGATTTAACAACTTAGAATAATTTTGTGTCATCTGCAAATTTGATCATCTGGTTCCCTTTTCCAGATCATTTTTAAATATATTAAAAAGCACCAGTCCCAGTACAGATGATAACTTCTCATGATAGATCCGGTAGTGGCCCACAGCGCGGGCTATGCCGAGAATCAGTGTAGTCGTGGATAGAGAAGTGCAGGAGGTTAGCTGAGCTGAGTAGATGAGGGTACTCACTCCGAAACGTAGAAGGTGGTCTGCTGAGGTGAGCACAGTAGTGGCCCAAGGCATGGGGTACACCGGAGGTTCCGTCAGCAAGCTGGTAGAAAGCGGAGTGTACTCACAAAGCTGAACGAGGCTGGGTCCCAAATAGGCTAGATGGATTCTCCAGGCAGGTAAGCTCTCCGAGGAGTAGACAGTCAGGACGCGACAAGGCCCCCGAAGAGCGGGTACCTAAAGCGTCCAAGTACCAGAGTGCTGGAACAAGGTTCAGAGTTGCGAGAGCAAAGCTTCTCCAGAGGAGAAAACTTTACCTCCCTAGCATTTCCTGATGTGACATTTATCCAGTCAATACTGGGACACTTGAAATTTCCCATTATTACTGTGCTGCCAAATTAGTTAGCGTCCATAATTTCTGTTAGCATTTCAAAGTCCGTCTGTTCATTCTGGCAAGGTGGATCCCTTCACACAAGAAATTTCTATACTTAAAGATTCCACAGTGCATTTATTCTCCTGCAGTAACTTTATCCTGTTTGACTCTATGCTATCCCTAACATACAGCACCACCACCAACTCTATCATTGCAATATTATTTGTATTTTGGTATAACACTGTCCCATTGGTTCCTTGTTCCACTCTGTTTCTGAGATGCCAATTATGTCTACCTCTTCATTCAATGTTATACATTGTAATTTGCCCATCTTACTTTTTAGACTTTTAGCATTTGCATAGAGACATTTCAAGGTGTGTTTGTTTATATATATACAAGATTCTTAGCAATTGACAGGGACACATTTGAATCTCTCTATCGGGATGCTCTAACTCCCCTGTTTTATTAGTACCCTTCAAAGATACCTCCCTTCAAACCATACATTGATGAGAAACTTCCCCATGTTCTAGTTAAAAGTTGCTCTCTCTCTCTCTTTCTTAAATGTTGGTGCCAGCAATCTGGTTTCACCCTGTTTAAGATAGAACCCATCCTTTTGGAATAGTCTCCCACTTTTCCAAAATGTTGCCCAGTTTTTAACAAAACTAAAGTTTTCTTCCCTGCACATCATCTCATCCACATTTTGAGATTCCAGATTCCAGAGTGCATTGACCAGGGAGCTTTTCAGAAAATGCTACCTTGGAGGTTCTGGATTTCAACTTTCTACCTAAAAGCCTAAATTTGGCTTCCAGAACCTCCCTCCCACATCTGCCTTTTTCATTGGTATCCACATGTACCATGACAGCCAGTGCCTTTACAGCACTGTAAGATCTTATCTAGGTGACATATGAGGTCTGCCACCTTTGCATCAGGCAAGCAAGTTACCAGGCAATCTTCATGTCCAACAGCCATCCAGCTATTTACATTCCTAATGATGGAATCATCAACTGTGACAGCTGTCCTAACCCTTCCATCCTGGGCACAAGCCCTTGGAAACACATCCTTGGTAAAAGAGGATACAGCATCACCTGGAGAGCAGGTCCTGGCTTCCTGCCACACCAAGGTGATGCTCTCCTTCCAGGTGGCCTTGCTCCTCAGGCAGCACAAGGGGCTGCTAGACTGGAGTTAGGACTTGGCTACTATGTCCCTGAAGGTATTCTTCTATATACTTCTTTCTACTTCAGTTCCTCCAGATCTGACACTCTAGCCTCTAGAGATAAGACTCATTCTCTGATGCCTGGAGCTCTTTGCATTGAGCACACACATACATCTTCTCACCAACTGGTAGATAATCACACAATTGGTATGAAGTGCAAAATACTGGAAGATCTTCCCATTTATCTCACTGCTGTCCCGCTGTCTGCATCTCTTATTGAGTTCTTAGTTAATTAACCCCTAGATTCATCAAAATGCTATAAATTTCTCATGAATAACACCTGCGATAAGGAAAAGGGGCATGGTTAGGGTAATTTTAGAGTTGACACAACCTGCGCTAAAATAACACGTCACATTGCTATTTTACCGCAACGCGCCTGCGATATTAGCACTCTGCAAGTCTGAAATCATTTCCTTGTTTTGGGCTGCTGAGAGCAAGAGCAAGAAAGAGGCTCTTTATAAGGCTCACATAATAGTCAACTATTTATATCACTATAGGAGAGTCATCTAGTAACTCGAAGTGAGGTTTTGGTGGTGGTCTAGGGTTTTGGGGCCTGTTTTACATGCATAATGAGACTTACAAACAGCACAGTACACATCAGTGAAGATTTGACGTGATTTGGAATGAGGAAAGATAAACGACAATGAGATTTCTACAATGTACCCGTGCCCTAGCTTGATGCACTTTCTACTGTTTTGGGCATATCGCACAGCTTAACACCAGGAATAAAGGTGTAGTTATTTCCGGCATTAAACATGCGATAATGTGTGTTACGTTATCGCACACAGTGTTAAATGCCCCTCATTTTCATAAACTCTGTCCAAACTCCTCCCCTTTGACTATAATTTAAAAATGTTATTGCGATGCAATAAATAACACGTGTTATGGCATTATTGTGGGCGTTAGGGCCCTAACGCCCACGATAACAGCCTAACGTATTTTGATGAATGACCCTGTTAGATCGCTAAGGGAATATGGATGCTTAAACTAAAGTCCTTTAAGTTTATTTGGTATATTTTAAGTTAACTTGGCAAAGACCTGCAAAGATACAATAGTTAATCTATTGATATAGGCTGGGTCACTCCCTTGTTTTAGCTAAATCTTTGATTCATTCTTGATGTGAAAATGTACTCTTAATTGGAATAAGAGTCTATAAATCAAAGAATGTGCTTAGAGGTGGATGGGAGAGAAAGAAATGCACTAAAAACCCAGTTTTGTTTTTTCTAAATCAAGCACACACACACACACACACTAAGAAATTACTTAGCTTTGTTTTTTTAATCAAGCACACACTAAAAAATTATCTAATAATGTTAATGAATGCAATAGCTATTATTCCCCAATATAGGGAAATGCATTAAAGACTTAATACAGGTATTTTTAATGCTGTAAATTTAACCCCTGGTCTGAAGCAGAGTTAAGTTAAGTTCACATTTCTGGGGCTGTTAGTCTATGGCAGGGGTGGCCATCTCCAGTCCTCAAGAGCCACAAGCAGGCTTAGTTTTCAGGATATCCATGAGGTGGATTTGCAGGTCCTGCCTCTATTGTATGCAAATATTTCTCATGTATATTCATTATGAATATTGTGACAACCAGGCCTGTTTGTGGCTCTTGAGGCCCAGAGCTGGGTAGTCCTGTCTTGGTGTTGTGCAAAAATGGTCCCAGATCTGGTGTTCCTGGACGTTGGGATTCTTGACTCGGGTCTCGTGGGTCCAAGGTAAACCACAGCACATGGGAACTAACATGCCACAATGGCACAGCACTTGTCCCAGAAATGTGAGTTAAATTTATTTCACCTCTGCCTCAAAAGTGAAGTTTCCAAGCCTAAAAAAATAGGCTAAGCATCACAGTACCCGAGTCTGGGATCCCAAGCCAAAGACATAGAATTGTTGTATATACAACTATCCAGAGTTACATAAGCTGTTTGGGGCAGGCACTTACAATATCAAAACTGTCACCACTGTGCAATGCTCGTTGTATGTAAACTATTGCTGCTGCCTTGGCCTAGAAGAACAGTTAGCAGGACAATTTTTGGTCAGGCAGGAGCTGCATGACAGCAGCATAATGGGGAGATGGCAGGAATTTTTGAAGAATGAAATGCCTTCTCTAAAGTTTTTACTTAATGATAGACATTTGCACAAATTTTCTGCACAACCGTAACAATGGTGTTATACCTGTCTCAAAGAGAAGCATTTCTTTTGTTTTTAACTTTATGCCTATAAAGTAGGCCTTTTATGTGTTATTGTAGAAATCTTTTTTTTTTGCATTGTATGCATATTTTTGTATATTTACCCTTTTTTTTTACATGGCAATGTGGCAGTAATTTACATGCCTTTAGCCAACTGCATTGGGAGTACTTTTTTTTTTTTTTTTTTTTAGAATGTACAAAAAGAAAATGGGCACAATTTCAGGACTGAATTGCTCAAATTAGAACACTAATTCGAGCAGAGTTTTACAAATTGCGGTTATTAAGAGATCTTAAGCCACTTTTACTCCCTGGAAATTTTTGGGCAGTTTTTCGAGCCTTTTTATTGTCTGCACTAGACTATTATAATTCTCTTTATATCTGACTTCTACTTTCCTCAGCCAAGCCTTTACAATGTTGCAGAATTCTGTGGCACAATTAATTACTGGCTATAGTAAAACTGCCCATATCTCCCCTGATCTTGCAGACCTCCACTGACTTCCTGTTTAGTGTAAAATTATAAGGTGGCTATGTTAACATACAAGTTTTGGCCATCAGTTCTTTAATTTGGGCAAACGCAATGTTGCAAGTGTATAAGCCAGCAAGAGTGCTGATGTCTTCTCAGATGGCACTGCTTAATGTCCCTTCTATTAAACAAGCTAGGTTATGTGAAATCAGGGAATGTGCATTCTCCACTGCAGCATCTACATTCTGGAATACCCTCCCTCTGGAACTCAGGATATTAGCTTGCCCAAGAGATTTAAAAAAAAATGTTAAAACATTTTTATTTAAACAAACTTTAGGTAATTTGATATTTTATATTTGACAAACCGTAATGCTGGTTAAAACGGGCGAGATTTGCTCTGCTCCGGCCGTCCCCAACTCCCTCCCCCCTTCCCCGGCGGCAGAGGGACAGGCTCAGGCTGTTGTCTGTCCGACCTCCTACACCCCCCCCCCCCCCCCCCGCGCGCGCACCGTGAAGGGCCGGAGGCGGCGGCGGTGGTGATGGCAGGAGCTGCAGCAGCAGCCAAGGGGGATCTCGCGAGGCTTCTCACTGCTGTTCCTTTGCGTGATGGTCCGGCCATCTCAGCTCCCTCCCCCCCCCCCTTCCCTGGCGTTGGAGGGATGGGCTCAAGCTATTGTCGGCCCGATCTCTCTGCCTTGGGGCGTCAAATCAGCACGCTGGTCGGAGCTCTCTCGTCCGCGCATACGCGGCCCGTCGGTCCCAGCCGCTCTCTAGTGCGCATTTGCAGCACGTTGGTCCGAGCTCCCTTATAGGTATGATTCTGTTTTAGCCTGTTGTTTTGCTTTTTATATCATACTTCAGAGATGCTGACTATATTTTATTGTGGTTTTATTCTGTTTCTTATGTTTCATACAAAGTTTATTATGTATGCTTTACTCTTGTTTTATCTTACGTTTTATGTTTGATGTGTATTTTATTATGAATGTTTGAATTGTAAGCCATTGTGAGCCTTGGTATTGGTGGCCTATATATACCAATAAATAAATAAACCAAATCTCTACTTGGTCCAAAAATCATGGGGTTTTTCATTCTAGCAAATATTATGCAATATCGACCAAGAAATAATAGACAAAACAAGAAAATATGCCTCCCCACAGCCTCTTCCACCCACCTTTTCCCCCTTATCCTTTCTGTAGTTGTGGCCCTTAGAGCCAGCTGGTGCCATGTTGGTTTATGGCTGTATAGTATTGCTTTACAGCTGTCAACCAACATGGCGTCAGCCAGCTCTGAGGCTGAAGCTATTTTTACAGAGGAACTGGTGGGGCAAAAGTGACTGGACATCACTCCTACCCCTTTTAGATGTGGACCACAGCTACCAAAAGGGTGAGAGGGTGGCAGGAGCCACAAGAGGGTTTTTTTTTCCAATTTAATGTTCATTTTGGTTTGGCAAACAAATTGAATCAAAATTAACATTATGCAAACCAAATCCTGAACCCTCCTCCCCCACCCCCACAACAAACAAACAAAAAAAAAACAAATGAAAATTTTGGCCCTGCACATTCCAATAACAAATAACTCCCTTCCCATTCATACCTAAAAATGATAGCTTTATCTTATGAATTAAGACTGATTTTTAGGAAGCCCAGCAGTTTCCTCTTCTTTTGACTTCCAGCTCAGTCAGAACCAGCCTCCTTTTTTTTCTTTTTTTTTTTTTTTTTTTTTTAAATAATCCAACATTTTGCCAGCTATTGTAGCATTGGTCCTTGGCCAGGGGCCACAGAGTGTGGCTCCCTCTAAAACAATGGTAGGCAACCTTGTAACATGGATCTAGAGCCTGACCAGTGAGGTATCACTGTTGAACAATAGTTGGAACTCTGAAAATCAAGTTTGCACTTAAATTTTTTTTTTTACAAATTTTATTTTTGAACTGTGAGATATACATAATATAGAAAAACGCAATAAGAATACAAGCTCAATAACAACAAAATACACAGAGAAAAAAATAAACAAAATAGCTTTTCAGAGCAAAATACGTCATCCCACAGTCCTTTATCAAAATTACAAAAGGAATGACTAGCATTCTTAAACTTCTTAAACTTCTATCATCCTCTTCTTCTACTCCCAGTTAGAACCATCCTTGTTTTATTGTAACTGCTTTTTCTGCGCACTTGTTATAATTTGTTATATTTTGTAAATGTATACTCATGTTATAGTTAAGTACGTTTATAATTTATTGATCACCCCTTGTTTTATGTAAACCGACATGATACGAACTCCGTGAATGCCGGTATAGAAAAAACTCAAATAAATAAAATAAATAAATTAAACACAAGACAACCATTCACACAACACATATTCACTCTTAAGATATTATTATTAACAATGACAACAAATAATCTACTCGAATGAGTAGTAAATCCCAATAGCTTTAAATGATCTTTGGCCTTAGTGGACAACAAATCACGTAAAGTCACCCATGACTTCTTATAATCTTGCGATACACATCATTGCATAAAAATAACATCCAATCTCTCTATATGATTCCAGTCTGTCATAGTATGAATCCAGAAAGAAATAGGAAGTTCAGACTGAAGCCAAAATTTCAAAATACAGAAAAAGGCTATTAATAATGCCACATAAATAATTTTTTTAAAACCCTTTGAAACTGAAAAAGAAGAGAGAGACGAGCCCAATAATAAAAGACAACCATTATATGCAGGTCTCAAGTTAGTCATTTTATATATCCAAGTAAATACTTCTTCCCAAAATGGAAACAATTTATGACATAAAATAAATTTGCATAAAAGAGTCCCATTCTCCAGCTTATGACACACCATATTTATTAGTGATGTAACTGTGGTGTAATAACTTAAAAAACAATTCTTGATATTCAGCACGAATAGATATTGTATTACAGTGTGCAAAACAATGAGCAACAATTTGAAAAGAAACGTCTTTACCTATATTAAAAGACCAATATTGAGCCACATCTTTGAGTACTCCAGATTTGAATTTAAAATGTACATATTTTATGCCAACAGACTAATTGATTTTTCTTGTTTCCTACAGAGCAAAGAGTTTCTGTCAAAGAGTCAGCATGAAAGATCACGAGAACTCTTTTGCAGGGATTGTATATAATGTCTAGATTGTAAATAAGAATAAAATTGAGACTGAGGTATATTATCCTGTGGAAATATTTCATCAAAAGAAAAAAAGACATTCATTCCTGAAACAATAAAAAGATGAGATATCTATCAAGTCTTCTGGCTGCCATTCTTTGAATACTCTACTCTGGAGACCAGGAAAAAAGTAGGGATTTCCCGCAAAAGATATTAATCCTGAAATTTCAAAAGAAGTATCCCACCATTTGCAGAGAGAACGCCAAGCTAGATGTACTGGTCGAAACAAAAAACAAGCTCTCCGTTTGTCAGGAGGAACACCAGGTGGCACATGAAGCAAACTAAAAGGCGATAACGGAACCATCTTGGCTGCCACTAAATTAGGCGTATAAAAGGCGTAAGAAGAGGTAACACATTCACAAAGGAATCATAACTGGCAGGCAGTATTATAAAATCTAATATCTGGAAGATTAAGGCGGTCAAATTGTTACTCATAGTAATTTTACATATTCCACTCTAGCCCTTTTACCTCGCCACAAGAAATTAACCAAGATAGATTTCAAAAAGGCCAAATCCATATTTGATAACTAGCAATGTACCATTTTAATTTAGCATAACAACTTTTAAATAACATACAACATCAATGGCAAATCCATACAGGCATGAAGTTGTGTTTGGAACTCTAATAACTGATGTTTAATTGATATAACAAAGATTTATCTCTGGGAATCCAAATCCCTAAAAATGTAATCTTTCCCTGTGCCCAACTTAAAGGAAACACCCCTAGCCAAGTAGCACATATAGACTCTTGAACAGCTAACTCTTCACATTTAGCAAAATTTTATTTGAACCCCACAAATCTAACAAATGTACTAATCACGTCTAAAGCTAAAGATATAGTTGCGATGGAGAAGGTAAAGAGAAGGGCAACCAAAAATGATAAAGGGGATGGAACAGCTCCCCTATGAGGAAAGGCTGAAGAGGTTAGGGCTGTTCAGCTTGGAGAAGAGATGGCTGAGGGGGGATTTGATAGAGGCCTTTAAGATCAGGACTCGGTTATTTACACTTTCGAATAATAGAAGGACTAGGGAGCATTCCATGAAGTTAGCAAGTAGCACATTTAAGACTAATCGGAGAAAATTATTTTTCACTCAACGCACAATAAAGCTCTGGAATTTTTTGCCAGAGAATGTGGTTAGTGCAGTTAGTGTAACTGGGTTCAGAAAAGGTTTGGATGAGCAGTCCATTAACAGCTATTAATCAAGTTTACTTAGGGAATAGCCACTGCTATTAATTGAATCAGTAGCATGGGATCTTCTTAGTGTTTGGATAATTGCCAGGTTCTTGTGGCCTGGTTTGGCGTCTGTTGCAAACAGGATGCTGGGCTTGATGGACGCTTGGTCTGACCCAGCATGGCAATTTCTTATGTTCTTAGTCAGATTGGCCAAAAATAAAAACATATCATCAGCAAATAAATATGATATTCTTTGGATCCTGACTTAAATCTTTGAATATCGGGGATGATTTAATTTTAAGTGCAATTTTAAGTTCAATACTGAGAAGGTATAAAAGGGGAGATAGAGGGTAACCCTGAAGAGTACCACAAAAAAGCAAAAATGTTGTACAAACTGATCCATTAGCTTGTGAGAGTAAATGTATCCAGGATAAAAATGATCCCATATTTCTCCAAGACCCAGAACATACATGGCCACTGCACTTTATCGAAAGTCTTTTCAGCATCAAGGCTCACAGCTATACTATATTCATTCTCATCATACGGTGTATACAAAGCATTAATCAGCTTTCAAATGTTTTTAGCACCACATCTTCCCTTTACAAATCCCATTTCATCTTCTGAAATTAAATATGGAAGAACCACACTAAACCTTGTAGAAAGAGTATTTGCAAATATTTTAATGTCTACATTAATTAAATAGACTCAGAAGAGCCTGGATCAGTAGGATCATTTCCTGGTTTTAGAAAAAGAGTAATTAATGAAAGATTTGCTCCCATTGAAAACCCATCTCTCAGCAGACTATAGTTACACATTTACAATAAAGGCTGCAAGAACAGAGGAGACAGGATTCTATAAAATGCAGAACCATAGCTATCCAAGCCAGGCTCTTTGGATAATTTTCAAGTTTTAATTTGCACTTACATTTTAACCAGCTTGAATACTTGAACAATTACAAAATTCACCTTGTATACAAACCCCACTACTGTATTTTAGAAGTGAAGCACAAAGTAGTTGCTTATAACAAGTAATTAAAATGCGCTGCAATGAGATCAGTGCATTTCAAAGCAAGTGTGTAGCAATAATCTATGTTATTTTGGAATATTTACTATTGATTACAGTACGGCATGACTACTAGACTGGCCTTGATTGGCAAGCACCAATAACTGCTACAGTCACAGTCAACTGCCCGTTAATGTCAATACCTTTGTGGAGCTCACTAATCACCACTGGCAGCACTCTGCTTTACGTTTTCTGCTACTACTTCTCATGTTACCACTCTACACTGCTCCTCTCCCTGCTATAAACACCAAACTATAATTGCATTAAAGTTATCACTAAAGCCCAACTTCAAATGTGAAAGAGGTTAAATATTGTAGGATCCATAATTTCAGCAAAAATTGCCATTTTAGCATGGTTATTACTGACCAGCTGTTTCTTGCAATTCTGTTTAATTAGCTACTGTTTTGAAGTTCTTTTGTAAATTTAAGTAGGGCCTTGGTTACTGCATCTCTTGTTTGTAATTCATGCCCTCTCCCAGGAAGCTCATTTGACTTTGATTTTTGATGCTTGGTGCAGGGGATAGAGTAGGAAATTTCTCATATTACCCACATCCCGTGCTGGGCCTTAAAGCATAGGCGTCGGAACAAGGTGGCTCACAAGGTGACCAACTTTGGGCATGGCAGTATACCAGACAGCAGGGCGCCCGATCTTTGCAATTCTGCGGCCATGGGAAGGGTCATAGAATCCAGCCATGACTACATAATCAATTTCCTGCTGCAGGAACCAGAGGGATGGTTCAAGCAGCAGCAGCAGCAATGTCATTGGTTGGTGCATCTCTCCCCTCCTCACCAGCTGATGATCCAAGCATACTAGTTTAACAGCAGCAGCAACGGATCCTCAGGTCACTTCCTCCTCCCCCGTCACATGGGCCACAGTCTTGCACTGATCTGCCATGCACTAAGCGGCTGTAAATACAACAAGCCAGTCCACGTGCAGGGTAAGAGAAAGAGGGCCATGGAGACACCACTGCTACTGCTGCTACTGCTAGATTAATGTGCAATGATTGGCAGTCGATGGGAGATATGCGCTGGCTGATGGTTAGAAAGGGTGGGAACTGAGGAGCAACGGTAGGCATGTTTCCGAGTGAGGAGATGGGGCAGCAAAAGGGGAGTGAGTGAGGGAACTAGGGAGAATGTGAGTGGATCAGAGAGTATGTGAAGGGGGTATATAAGTGAAGGAACCTGCATTGGGAGGACAAGTGTGAGTGGATTCACCCTCCCTCTCCGCCCCATACCTCCCTTCCCTCATTCCCATTCCCTCTGCTCCTCCTCCTACCTCTGAACCCTGCAGACTCTATCCCACTCTGCCATTCTTCCCGGAGATTTCTTTTTCATTTTCTTCCTCTAAGATCCCTTCAACGTCTTCCCCCCACCACAGTTCTTTATGTTCCTCCTTCCTTTCTAGCACATATTACTTAAATCCTTCCCCCCCCCCCCACACACACACAAAAAAAAGGGCAAACGGAGAAGGGGTGGGCAGGTATAAAACAAAAGGGAGTTGGGGATAGGAGGACAGAGAAGAAGGGGGAGAGAAAGAAGATATTGACTGGTTTGGCCACATTCTCCCTCTCCCCCAACCAAAAAGGATTTCTGCCGTCATTGCCTTAAAGTTGCAGTACTACTTAGAAACATCAGAACAGCAGATTGTCTGTGTATTAACACCCTCTCTCTATTTGATTTATATTCCACTTTTCACACTTTTTTCTTTTTTTTTTAGTATTCTTTCTCCTTTTTTTCATCCTAACATATTTCTTTACAGTTTCCTTGGGAACTGTGCGGGATATACCAGGGGCATTTTCTAAGATGGCGCCAGCCATCCACTGCGCCTATCATGTGACAGGGGCCGACCAATGCCACCTGTAGCCCCTGTCACATGGTAAGGGCAAAGGGCCACCGGCGCCATTTTGTTTACTGGCAGCCGATGGCCCGAGAGTGGGAGTTTGCTCCCGGGAGCCCCGCTGGACCATCAGGGACTTTAGGCAAGTTTTTTTTTGGGGGGGGGGCAGGAGGGTGGGGGGTTGTAATTAACTAAATTTGAAGGGTTGGGGGTTTTCGGGGTTTTTTCAGCAAAAATTGCCGAGAAAAAAAAACTACCCGTTGGAAAACGAAGTCGCCCAATCCTAAGTCTAAACCTGCAAAAAAAAAAAACGAAGCCCATCCCTAAACATAACAGTACATCCCTAAACATAATAGTACAAACAAACTAACTCATAAAAAGAATAAATATTTCAAAACAACTGATGAAAAGAACATCCAATGATTACAAACAAAACATTGTTTTTTAATTTCCCAAACATTGATAAAATATTTCAAAATAGCAGATACAGCAACACCCAATAATTAAAATTTAAGCTAATAAATCCCCTGCTCTCCGTACCTGGTAACTTTAGATTCCAGTCACCCTGAGATTGCCAAGGGATTAATAACAGGTGGGAGATATGCACAACTTTCTTCTCTCTCTAACACACATGTTCATTCTCATAAAAACTCCCTTATATTCTCTCTCATACACATTCTCACTAGCTCACACACTGTCTCTCGTACATGCTCACTGGGTTACATAAAAGATGTGCTTCGTTTATCATGAATTAGGCAATTTCAACAAAATTGGTCAGCCCCTGTCAACTCTCCAGTGCTCCATACCATTAAATAAATAAATAAATACCTGGCATCTTTTGATTTCCTAGAGATTGTTGTGTATTTGGTTGAAGAAGGCCACACAATCTTTATTCTCTCTCTCTCCCCTTCACACGCAGGCTTCTCTTTCTCTCTCATGGGGACACACACACACACACACCTCTCATTTGTCCTCCTTTCTTCTGGACTTTGACTGCACCCACATTGCTCATTTACTGCTGGAGGGGAAGTGGGAGAAAGCAGCCCTGCAACCACCAGATGTGTCCTTCTGCCGAGCCTGCATTGCGGCCCAGCCAATATCTTCCTTGGGCTACCTTGGGTGTTGCAGCTCCGCAAAAGAACTTGTTCTGCGGCAATCCCTCAACAGGAGCTGAGATGATAAGGGGAATGGAACAGCTCCCCTATGAGGAAAGACTAAAGAGGTTAGGACTTTTCAGCTTGGAGAAGAGACGGCTGAGGGGGGATACGATAGAGGTGTTTAAAATCATGAGAGGTCTAGAACAGGTAGATGTGAATCAGTTATTTACTCTTTCACATAATAGAAAGACTAGGGGGGGGGGGCACTCCATGAAGTTAGCATGGGGCACATTTAAAACTAATTGGAGAAAGTTCTTTTTCACTCAACGCACAATTAAACTCTGGAATTTGTTGCCAGAGGATGTGGTTAGTGCAGTTAGTGTAGCTGTGTTTAAAAAAGGATTGGATAAGTTCTTGGAGGAGAAGTCCATTACCTGCTATTAAATAAGTTGACTTGGAAAATAGCCACTGCTATTACTAGTAACAAGGAATAGTTTTAGTTTTTGGGTACTTGCCAGGTTCTTATGGCCTGGATTGGCCACTGTTGGAAATAGAATGCTGGGCTTGATGGACCCTTGGTCTGACCCAGTATGGCATGTTCTTATGAAGACCACATGACCAATGGCACTGGCCCACCAGGGGATGTTCAATCCCCTAATAGGCCAATCTACCCCCGGGGTATACAAAAGACTCCCTCAAATCACCTTAAAATACAGACTAGAGCCATCTGCCCCAGCCCGCCATAAGATGCTGGGTTGCAAAGGATTCTAGGTCCCGGGAGGATCCCTACCTAGCAGTATAAAGGATCAGGGTCCAGAAGGGTTAGAGAGGCCCCAAGGAGCTGCATCGAGCCCATGGTATACCTGACAGAGTATGTATGAACTACTTGGATATTTAAAGTGAGGTGAGCTACTGTTTTGTCTTCTTTTATTTTGAACTCTTGTAAATAAACTTTTGTTCCTGATCAGAAAAGCCAAGTCTTGCTGCATTCCCTGGCTGCTCCAGATGCTCTAAGTCACTGACCCACAGCTAAAGTACAGAACTAAAAAACTCAGACTTTTTTTTCTCCTGTTTCCTGGGGCCTCCCTACATTCTCACCAAACGGTGCTACAAATAGGCTGAGAGGGTAGCCTGTCTGGCATTGATAGGGTTCAAGAAGTGAGGCAGGGCAGGACACGCCAGTAGGATTTTGGGTTTTTTTCTCTCTCTCTCCCTTCCCCAGAGAGCCGTTTGCCTAGCACTTCGTCTCGAAAGAATGCAGGCAAATATGGAGCAAGAAATGTAGGTTTTGGCTAACAAGCATCAGCTTCAAAATGCATTGCAGGTCCGGACTGACCAGTAGCAGGCGTTGCGGGAGCAAGTGATCAGCAGAACACCATACTGACTCAAGTGGCACAGGCGGTGCAAACGGCAGTGACTAAACTACTTTCCTTGCCTACAGCCTTACTGAAGATGACTCCTGGAAAGGACCCCAACATCTTTTTAAAGAATATTGAGTAGTTTGCTAGATTGACTGGCTGGCCAGAGGAAAATTTGGCTACCTATCTAGATAACTTACTAATTGGAGACTGTCAAACTGCTTTCCAGACCATTAACCCCAATGGCACAGCCACGTATCAGGAAGTTAAGACCACCATTCTTCAGAGAGTGGGGCTCACCCCAGAGACCTATTGACACACTTCCAGTCTGGCTCCCTGCAACCTGGGGAGAATACAAGAAATCTTTTCCATCGACTTTGCGATGTTGCCTGGAAATGGCTCCGCCCAGAGGGAAGGATTGACAAGGAAGTCACCAAGACAATTCTCTTGGAGCAATTCCTAGATGGCCTTCTGATGGCCCATGTGCAGCAAGTCTACCAACAACCAAACTGGACACTGGCATACAGTGAGCCTACTACCAGGCTCACTGAATGCCAGAGACACCTCACTTCCCTGAGAAGGTATGGAATGGATGTAAAGGCTGATGAGATCATAAGATTTGGAGGATCCAGCTGCCAGAGGCAATAACCAAAAAATGGTCCCTGCAAAACAAATCCTGAATTTCTGAAACTAGATGAGCAGAACCAAAAATATGGTCTTCAGGAAAGATCCATTAAAAAAGCCCGCTTCAGAGGCTCAAAAGCTTGTAACACCAAGTTAAGGTCCTGCTAAGGAATCGAAGACCAAAAAGGGAGGCAATCTCTTAACTCCTCATAGAAAACAGACCACATCAGAATGGGTCTCCACCAAAATGCTCTCAAATTTGCCCCTGTAATAGGAAATGGCCTTTCAAGGAATTAAGGCCAAATCCTTCTTCAAACCAGCCTAAAGAAAGGGCAAAATGCAAGAAATATCAGCACACCAAGGGGAAACCAACCAGCCCCTACAGAAAACCTCAAAGATGTGCCAAACCTGTATGTATGTATTTATTTATTTATTTAAAGCTTTTTTTTTTTATACAGATATTAGTAGCAACATCAAATCGGTTTACATTAGAACTAAAGGTTGAAAATTTACAAATAACAGGTTACGGGGATGGGAAGAAAGGAACCAAGTTACAAAATGAACTAGGAAAGCAAGCAGAAAAACTGCCGAGTTAAAAAGGCATAACATTTGCAAACAGTAAAATCGAAGTAGTAATATAGTGTAACAACGTAACGGAATGTTATACAATGCTAAAATCCTTATACAGAAGCCCTAGATGGGATTATGTAGGCCAAAGAAGTAGAAGACCAACAAGGTGTAAATTACAGGTTGTAAATAGCCTTTCATCTTTAAATGCAACCTTTCAAGAGCCAAGCCATAAACAGAATGGAGCAGTATCCTCCATGACAATCGGCTCCTGCACCAGGAGCCCCTGGGCATCCAGCAGATGGAGAGGAAGGTTGATCCAAAGCCTCATCTGATCTGTGTTCCATGTGTAGTTGGGTGATACACAGATCAGATGAGCCTCATCTGTGTATCACCCGACTGCTTTTCTGCCTTGATCCTGCGCAGCACCCTGCCAAATAGTGACCAAGGCAGAAAGATATAAAAAAGACTTTCCTTTTGCAAATGGTGAACAAGTGTCTATGCCCTCTGCACCGAACTCCCTATGATGAGGAACCTTGGCATTCTTGCATGTAGCCATTAGATCCATCAGAGAATGATGTGATGAAAAATATCCTGGCTCAACTCACATTTGCCCAGATCCATATTTTCCTGGCCTGTTATATGAGCCACCAATAAGAGCTCCAGATTCTCTTCTGCCCATGAAAAGAGAAGATACATCTCCTCAGACTCCTAGATTTATGGTTCCCTCTTGCCTATTCATATATGCTACTGCATCCACAGTGTTGGACAATACTCTGATTACCTTGCCTTTGAGTAAAGGAAGAAAATGACAGAAAGCAACCCTTATTGCTCTGGTCTCTAGTCTGCTGATGAATGAGGATGTCTCTTGAGGATTCCTGAGACCCTGCCCCATCTGATCCAGGCAATGAGCCCCCCATCCTGGAAGCTTGCATCCATTGTGGCTAGAATCCAAGGAGGTCGATAAACTGATCCCTCACAACATATTCAGAGGGCTCAAACACCAAAGAAAACCACTTTTCACTGACCTCAGTAAAGGAACACAATTTGTAATCCTGGGATTGAGGTGACCACCAAGAGAAGAGAAATAACTGCAGTGGTCTCATATGAACTAGATCCAGACTTGCTACCATAATTACGAGCAATTGAAGATAATCCTAGGCCCTTGGGCTCGCTTATCTAATAATGTACGTGACCTGATACTGAACTTAAGTTTAAAACAACACATATTACACAAAGTAAGGGAAGGTTAAGGGAAATTGATGATACTGAAATGCCTTAAACCATTATTAAATCAAAATGATTTCAGAACTATACTACAATCCTTAATTTTTGCCAGTACAGACTATTGCAACTCTCTTCTACTTGGCCTCCCATCTTCCACCATTAGACCACTACAAATTTTACAGAACGCAACAGCAAGAGTATTAACTGGTAGCAGGAAAAAGGACCACATTACACAGATATTAGTTGAATTACACTGGCTACCAGTTGAATTCCATATACATTATAAAATTCTTAGTACACTACACAAACTAATATACGACAAACATGCAGACTGGCTTAACACGACAATTCGCCTCCATACACCCCAAAGAAATTTAAGATCAGCGAACAAAGGCCTATTACCGATTCCATCGGTAAAATCAGGACATCTCACCCAGGTCAGGGACAGGGCAATATCTCTCGCAGGACCCAAAATCTGGAATGCAATGCCACTGGACCTTAGATTGCAGCAGGATTTCAGACAATTTAAAAAGGATTTGAAAACTTCGCTGTACACACAGGCCTTCACACATAAGATAGGAGACTCTTAGGGCAGATACCTTTTACTTTTTTCTACCTATTATTTTATGGTTTTATTTTGTATTCTTAACTCTTTTATATTTCCTGTTTTATGTTTTTTAGTTGATTTTAAACTGATACTGTATTAGTTTTGTAGCACTTATCTGGTATATTTCAATATGTTATTTTATTATGAATTTCTGTATCTCACATTTCATATTTTTCAATGTGTAACCCGTTGTGATGGTATTGCTAAATGATGGTATAAAAAAAGCTGTCAAATAAATAAATAAATAAATAAATAAATAAAATAATACCCTGGGGAGCTGAGCGAGGAGGACAGACGCGCTGCAAGACCTTGTGCGCTCTGAAGCTGCCCGGCTGAGAGGGACGCCGTTTCGGAGGAGTGAGGCCAGCCCCGCCTACCAGTGACGACATCCAAGCGCCACGGATCTCTATTTAAACTCGGGGAGAGTGGTGAGAGGTGGGAGCTGAGCGAGGACAGACGCGCTGCAAGACCTTGTGCGCTCTGAAGCTGCCCGGCTGAGAGGGACGCCGTTTCGGAGGAGTGAGGCCAGCCCCGCCTACCAGTGACGACATCCAAGCGCCGCGGATCCCTATTTAAACTCGGGGAGAGCAGTGAGAGGTGGGAGCTGAGCGAGGAGGACAGACGCGCTGCAAGACCTTGTGCGCTCTGAAGCTGCCCGGCTGAGAGGGACGCCGTTTCGGAGGAGTGAGGCCAGCCCCGCCTACCAGTGACGACATCCAAGCGCCGCGGATCCCTATTTAAACTCGGGGAGAGCGGCGCACAGCCGCCAGCGCACCGAAGCCGCGCGCCAAAGGGGCGCGCCCCTGGACGATTTTTTCTTGGATTGCCCTCCTTATCGCTGTTGGTTTGTCAATAGACATATTT
The DNA here is from genome assembly GCF_901001135.1 of Rhinatrema bivittatum. NCBI lineage: Eukaryota > Metazoa > Chordata > Amphibia > Gymnophiona > Rhinatrematidae > Rhinatrema > Rhinatrema bivittatum. Next base: position 403,011,051 of record NC_042618.1, on the reverse strand, counting down.
TGTGGATAAAACTTTGGATGGGAAAGAAAAGGAAGGCAAAGATGGCGGTATCTACACCTATGAGGACAGAAGTAATAGGCCCAATGGACCAGCACCTCACCAGAAGGGTAAGCCAGACAGTAAGAGATGTCATTCCAGACATCTCTTTCTCCTCCGGTACTCCCAGTAGTCCCGCCGAAAATCAGTTACCCGTTATAACCCCAAGGAATGAGGGAGCACATAGGGAGTTTAGCTCCCCTTCACTGTTAGTAACATCTCCAGACTTGAGGGTCCAATTGTCAGGGACTCAAGATGGGACTTTACCGATACATGATTTGCCTAAATTTGAATTGCCGGAAGATGAGACTCCACCTGAAAACATCTCCCTGACTGATGTATGGAAAGTGGTCACAAAAATGGAAAGGATGTTATCCTTTACCATAGCTCAATCCACTACTCTATCTGTAGAAACTAGGAAGAGTTTGGAAGATCACAGCAAAAAATTAGCGTTATTGGAAACCCAGAGTGTGACACATTCTGGCCAATTAGTAACTTTACAAGCAACCAGTGCTGCATCCATAAAGGACTCTTTAATGGTTCATAAAAAATTGGAAAGTTTTGAAAATGTTCTAAGAAAAAATAATCTAAGATTGTTAAACTTCCTATGTATTAGATTAATATCGGCCTTAGAATTATTTAAAAAATATGTTAAAGAAATTTTAGGAATAATGAAGGAACTAACCGTATCTAAAATGTATTATTTGCCACTTAAGAAAAGAGATACATCAACCCCAGAAGGGGGAATGGATGTTCTAGTTTCAGAAAGTCCCAATTTAACTGAATTTTTAGAGACCTCTATGGATAACATACAAACGAGAGCTACTCTATTAGTGACATTCAGTTTGGAGAATGAAAAAAATTTAGTATTGCAAAATTATTTTAAAAATAAAGATATACTATTCTGTGGTCAAAAAATTCATATATTTCCGGATGTTTCCAGAGAAACTCAGTTGAGACGGAAGTTATTTTTGAATTTGAGACAGAGAGTGTTGTCCCTAGGGGCTACCTACTACCTCAAATTCCCATGTAAGTGTATAGTCACTTTTCAAAGAAATAAATTTATATTTCTAGATCCATCTCACCTGGAAATTTTCCTAACTGACAAGGGCGGATGAGTAAATGACCACTTTCTATTGGGTTAATTGAATAAATGAATAGCTTCCTCCTAGAGATTCATAATGTGTTGTGATAATTTGCCTATTATAATTTCCTGTTAATAACTCCCCTTTAAGTGGACTAGATTTTGATTCCGAATGATAATTGAGAGGAAATGTATTTCTTTATTATTATGGATGATGTGAATCAATACTTCTTATTTTCATCTGCATTGTATAAATGTTTAAGAAATTTAATAAACTATATAAAAAAAAAAAATAATAAAATAATACCCTGAACCTTTGCACCTGATGAACTAATTTGTCTATCCTTTCCAATGTCAGAAAAACATGTCCTAACTTGGTGTTGACGCGCACTTCCCATGTACTCCAGAGACTGAGAAGGGGATAGATTGCTCTTTGCAACAGACTTCTAAGACCTGAACTACTCTGTTGGATGTGTGAACACATTCCTGATAAGACTTTGCTCTGATCAACCAATTGTCCAGATAGGGATGAACCAACATCCCCTCTCTCTGCAAAAAAAAAAAATTAAAAATAAGCTGCCACCAACACCATGGCTGGTGAAAGGCATGTTAGCAGAGCGAGCAGATGAGCTCTATGGACTCTAGATTTTTTTCTATTGAAAAGAAGATAAGTACATCTATTCATAAGAATATTCATTTCTAAGAATATAATTTCAAGTTGGAGGTTATTGAAAAATTTCTTGAAAAAAATCGTGTTAAATTTGAGACGGAGAAACAACGGCAGTATAAAGTTTTGCCTTAAGAAATAAGCGGCAGCGCTAATCACGCGTTGAAAAAAAAAAGGTTACCCTATGATTGCAACGTGAATGGGCAGCCACATTGGCATCAGTGCATAAAAGTTAAAGACGCTGTTAAGCGGAAGTGTACACCGGCCCACTTATGAGGGTCTACCTTATTCAATGAATTGCGTGACATATGTGACTTTATTTTGGGATATTGTTATTACTTAGTCACATTTCTTCCAGTTTTCTTATTTTGAGTGGTGAAAGTTCATAGCACCATCACTAGACTGAAGGGGAGTGCATTGAACTGAAAATGCTCCTGCAGAATACAAAACTGATGATACTTCTATTTTCACGCCTGATAGGGTTGTGAAAATATGCCTCCGACAAGTCCATGAAGGAGAGAAACTCACCCTTTTCTCACTACCATCAACATGGAGCAAAGGGTCTCCATTTAGAATTGAAAGATCTTGAGACTGGTGTTCATTCCTTTGAGATCGAAAATGGGTCAGTAAGAGCTATCCTTCTTGGGAACCACAAAATAAATGGAGTACCTGCCGTGGACCTTTCGTCCATGGGAACCGGGACCACCACTCACGATAGCTAAAGCTGCAAAAAGAGAGCCATTTCTATTGCAGTGGGTCCAGGGCCCAAAGAGCTGCTTCCACTGTGGTTGGGTGAGGGCTAAAAGGAGATACACTACTACCGATTAACTTCAGATAAGCAACAACTTCCGCTGTGGTGGGACGCAATTTGGGAAAAGTCATTGCAGCTGGTCTGGGCTCAAGGTGAGAACCAGCAGCTGCTGTTGACCCAGAGGGAAAGAAGGGCACAGAAGCAGCAGAGGTGGAGAAGATGAAGTGGAGGTTGGGGGTAAAGAGGCTGAAGGGAGAGAAAACGCAAATAGTGATCAAAGTGAAAAACACAAAACAAAAATCTTCCCCTTGCTCCTTAAAAAAAAAATCTTTAACCTGTGCCCAAGTTTTTAGAAGAATTTCTCCTGCTTCACACACCTCAACTTCTCTCACTTTCCTCCTCCACATCCCACTCCAATGTAGCCCTCTCACTCTCCTCTTCCACTCCCCTCCCCCTTTACCTTAGTGTAGCCCTCTCAGGCCTCTCTTCCACTGTCCTCCATACCCCAACCCAGTTCTCTCCTCTTTGTACGATAACAGTGCTGCCATTTTACTCCCCTCCTCCCCAGTGCTTCCTTCTCACTCTCCTCTTCCACATTCCACCCCAGTGCAGTCCTTTTCTCCTCTCTTCCCTCCTCCTTCCTTTATAAAAATGAACACAACAATGGAATTTTTGAATGCCAGGGAGCAATATTTGACTATGCAGATCAATATATATATATATTTTTTTATTTATTTATTTATTTACAACCACACAGTTTTAACTCATCAATCTCTCTAGAAGCAGAAATACCCTTTTGCTTAAAACAGCTGTCAATCAAAATAACCAAAGTTCCATCACTGAAGTTCACTATTTTTCAACTTTGCAGGCTTGGGTCTGCAGGGAGCTTCCAATTCTGCCATTCTGGTGTACTGTCAGATCACATCAAGCCACCTTTAATCTGTGTTATCTCAGAATCAATTTTGCACACAAACATGTTGCTTCTATCTCTGGAAAATAGGGATTTCCAAACGATAGAAAACATTTGTAAGGCAACCAGGAAAAGAAATCACTACTTTGAAGATGATGCAAGTATGAAGAGGAAGTGGCTACGGAAATAATACATCAGACAGAAGTTCTCATCTGTGAAGATGCAGATGCCAAAGAAATACCTGATTGGCTCTGAAGTAACAAATTTTGAGGTGCACTGTAATCCTCCTTGGGTGAAAGACACTACAAAAACTGCTATTATTAATATTATGATAATAATATGCAGCTATTATGATAATATTATGCAGCTTAGCACATCCTTCTATACAATTTGAACTGAGTGTGAAATTCTAGATCATTTAAATCACATCTGCACCCTAGGCAAATGGCATTAAACGAGACATGTGATGTTTCCCCTCAAGTCAACATAAAAAAAAAAAATCTCATCTAAAGTTCATCTTTGTAAGTTTGTTCCACCAGTATCAAAGCATCTGGCTTGAAATCAATAATGTACTTTTGCAGAAACGCACATAGGTTTGTCATTCGCATCTGTAATTTATGACTGCAACTCTGTTAGAACAAATGCTACCTCATGCTCACAGCACGTCATATAGCTAGAACAGCGACAACGGAAAACAACAGATTCACAGTTCGCATTCAATAGGGAGTATGTCAAAATGGACATTTGTTTTAAATAGATTTCCCGGGGACCAGGAGTTCACACTTTAAAAATAAGCTACTCTGACAGTCTCTCTTTCCCAGCTAAATAGCACCTTTTGTCATTCAATACTGAAATGTTATGAGGCTTTTCATAAATATTAAAATTCTGCATGGTTTAAAATTGGAGGGGGCAGTGCAGAAGTTAGCATCTAGCCTAGAGCTGCTGTCTTGGAAGAAGGTCCCAGAGGAATCCCAGAGAGTTAACAAGCTATCGGTTCTTGGAAGCGGGAGACTTCCAGTGCCACCAATTATCTCCCCTCCTGTTGGGAGTTATATTAGATGGTGGTGAGGGGCTTTTAGGCATCTATATACATACATTACACTTATGCTCCTGACAGTGGTAGCTGTTTGTCAGGGCCTTAGGTGTGCACATCCATGTGAGTACGGTGGGAACACAGGTTGCAAGATCACATGCGGGTGGATAGACAACAAGGAGTTAAGGCTGGCAGGAGACACAGACAGGAAAGGTCTGTTGGATGACAGCTAGTATCCAAAATTTTACTCTGGTACAGGTTTGATGTATTGTAACAAGGTCAGATGGTATGCTTATCAATACTATCCCCTAGTTTTGTGTGTTAACTACAATCAGCATATAAAGTTGGAGAGCCAGGACCAGAGGATGGAAAAACAGAAAAGTATAATGGTGACAACAGACTGTCAGATGTCAGTATTATAGTCTTACAATGTGTCTGTTGTAAGGATAATTTAATGCTCCAGAACAAAATTGAGGAATTGGAGAATACAATAAGGAATAGAAATAGGAATCTGAGACTGCTCAATTTTCCCAAGACCAAGTGATTGTCATCTCAGGAGCTTTCTAAGAAGCTCCTATTGAAGAATTTAAAGTTACTGCCAATCTCCTGCCACCAGTATCCAAAATATTCTACGATTTCATGGGTTCTGGGAAGAGATCCCATCCTAATGATAGATAACTCCTAAAAAGCTAATTCCAAACTAACAATGAGATCACAATGAGGGCAACCATCTAGTGACCCGAGCCCAGGAATCCAACAAGAAATTAGTGCTGAAAAGTTCTCTCAGAAATCGAAATTTGCCTTTTTAGGGGGCAAAAGATGACCATATTTCCTGATTTTGCTCAAGCAAATTTAGAAGAAAGACTTTTCTGCAAATAAAGCAGCTGGTTTTAGTCTTGAGTTCAATTTCTTCATCAAAGTTCCATGTAAATGTTTCATAAAATATAAAGGAATAATTATGCCTTTTTGATGCATATCAGCTGGAAACATTTTTGAAAGTTAAAGTTCCTGGGGGAGTTATGTATATAAAAGGAAGGTAATAGAAGCCATTAGGAAGAAAATAAGAAAACAGCCAATGAATTGAGAGCACTACATGAACACCAGACAGCTCACATACTAGTGCAGAAATAGCTCCAATTCTACCGGGTGCCACTGGCTTGACTTTCAGGAGCATCTAGACATGTTGTCTATGCACATCACATCTTATGAACACCAGAAGGAAGCACTCTTCGGCCCAGGTATTAAGAAAGAATTAGCAGAGAATTTGAGAGATTAAGATCAGACTTAAGTATCAATCAGGATCCAAGATGGCCACGGCAGAGCAGGTTACGTGAGCTCTGTCTCTTTCCTTGCTGCTGTTGGAGCAGGATTTGCTCTTAGAAATGCCACATACAGCCTGTAACCCGCAGGGAAAGGGAGAGAACCCACCCTGCAGTCTCATCGGAAACCCTCTGTTTCAGGCCCGATGGACGCTCACATCACACACAGGATTCGATCGGGAGGGCTGTCCTTGGACATGGAGGCTGGTGAGGATGTGCTAGCTTCCCCTCCGAACTTACAGACTTCTCTTCCCCCGATTGTGAGGGTTCTACCAGCTACCTCCAGAGCCCCAGATCTGATGTCGGGGGGGTGGGGAGAATGTGCTGATGATTCCGATGCCCCGCAACCCTGTACAGGGTCAGTGACAGAGGAGACCCTGGAGAAAGCCCCGATGAGGGCTGCACTGGTTCACAGAGGGAAGCTTTCAGATACAGGTTGAATCTATCTCCACCCCCGTTACAATACCTTACAAAACTTTCCACAACCTACTCTGGTAAGACCCAACCTGATAACTCTTGATTCAATATGGGCAGCTATACAGAACCTTGGACCCTCACTTTCTCTGCAACTTAATCCCTTAGTGGATAGAGTTAATAATAATGAGAACAGAGTAAGGGGCAGATTTTCAAAGGCTACGCACGTAACCCAAGAAAATCTGCCCCTGTGCGCGCCGAGCCTATTTGCAAGCCCCAGGAAGCGCATATGACCCAGGCATTGCAAAAAGGGGCAGGGGCAGGGGGCGGGGAAGAGGCCTCCGGCACAGCCGCCGTGCCGAGGGATGGCGCGCCGGCAGCCACATGCAAGTTACGCCTGCCCAGAGGCAGGCATAACTTTCGAGATAAAGGTCAGGAGGGGGTTTTAGTTAGGGCTGGGGGGGGCGGGTTAGATAGTGGAAGGGAGGGGAAGGTGGGGGGTGGTGGAAGGAAAGTTCCCTCCGAGGAAAGCCATTGGGGCTCCCCCAGGGCTCGGCGCGCGCATGGAGCACAAGTATGCACCCCCTTGCGCGCGGCTCCACGAGCATGTTATAAAATTGGGCGTAGATTTGTTTGCGCCAGGTTGCGCGAACAAATCTACGCCCTCGCACTGTTTTTAAAATCTGGCCCTAAGGTTTTTACAAAAGTTGAATGACCTTTTTCAAAAGAAAATTGAGGAAATTAAACAAGAGGTTCAAGGACTGAAGCCTACTCAGGACCTATTGATAAAATAAAACCTACTTTTGCAGAATAAACTTGAAAATTTGGAAAATGTAGTATGTGGGGAAAAACCTTCGCTTCATAAATTTTCCTAAAATTCCACATGTGTCAGCAAAAGATATATTTAAGAAAGATCTCATGGAAATTCTTATGGTTCCTGAGATGGCGATATCTCCATTATCCAAATCATATTATTTACCCCCCTTTCAGAGGAATGAAAATCAAGCTGGCTCTCAGGGTATGGACACTAACATCACATATGGATATATCTAAACCTCTGGAAACTTCAGACAGTGCCCTTGTGGAAGCGGCCACAATGGTGTTCACCTTTGAACTTCATCGTGAATGGGCCTTACAATTATTCTTCAGGCACCGTTCCGAAACCTTTGTCCACCTTAAAGTCAGAGTATACCCTGAAATTTCCAAACAAACGTGATGCAACGTAGAGTCTTACAGATTGGGGCTTTCTTTAGTTTTAAATTTTCCATGCAAATGTTTTGTAAAGTATAAGAGCCTCTCATATGTTTTCTTTCCTAGTGATAAATCAGTCTTGCAGTCTGAGGGGAACGAGTTAGTTCTGCTTGGCCTCCCTTTAGGAGGCTGAGTACCCTTAAATTGTATAACTCGCTGCACTAATACTGCTTTACCTTTTATCCCCTTTTTTAGGGGTTTCTTTGAAATTGTGTTATTGGGATCGCCTTTTGTGGACTTGTGGATCCGAAGAAAGCTTGCATTTCCTATTTTCCCGCTTGTATTTGTAAATCTTATTTTCCTTTTTCTTTTCTATTCAAGAATGTTACCTTGAAAATGTATTGGAAAATGCATAAATAAATAATAATAATAAAGATCATACTCAACATACCCTGGGTTACAAGTGAGGTTTATCCATGTCAAGAGATGTGCAAAATGGACCTGATTTTTTAAAATATTTACATGCGTAAAACTGGGATTTACATGTGTGACTGCATTTTACCAATGTAAGAGGGCTTTTGAAAATTGCTACAATATATACCATTGAATTGTCCACAGAATTTACTAGCATAAGTGCAGTTTACATGCATAAATGGCTTTTGAAAACTGCTAGAATAGTATGTTACATTTACAACTGTAACTTGCTTAAAATTCACCTGATAGTGTAACTTGTGCCAATATGCATTGTTGTTGGGGAACTAGTACCCCCCTTCCTGTACTAGTGCTAATGTAGGAGTATGAGCAAAATGGAGACACACCAATAGGTTTGGCATGTTCCTTCGTGAAAATTAGTTGATATCAATGGGCAGTTTCTCCTTTTTCCTCCAGGAACATGTTCCCTCTCCCTTTCCTGCCCTGAATTCCGGTACTTTCCGGCACTCCTCCATCCTCTCTCCTGACCAACCAAGCAGCAGTGGGCAATCGTGGGCTTCACCATCTCTTCCCAAGCTAGGCATCAGTGGGGAGCTCGGGCCTTGGCAGCTATTTTTGTATGGCACTACCACCACCAGAAGCAATTCCTGAGACAGTGCCAAGTACCAAATTTTAGGCACCTGAACAACCTGACATCTTGAGTTTTTCTAGCAAGTATATACCAGACAGATGAAAAATGAATCATTTTATTCTAGTGATAATTATATGATAACAGTTTGCATCTAGAATTGCCATGCAGTATGGAAACATCATTTCCTTTAGAGTAGCTGAAGCAAAACTACCCTAATTTGGTCCAATTTCTACCAAATTAATTAAGCACTGTAATATTTTACTCAATATGGAGGGATAGATAAAAATTGTAAAGCTAATAAAAATACTCATCTCAGATTTTTGTCAACACACAAAATATCTCTTTCATAAAACGTAATCTTACGGACAATATAAGGCTTAAAATATAAAACCCCATTCTTCTTCAGTAAGTCAAATGATATTTTGTTCCTCTTGAGCTTCTTTCCACTGATTGCTGGAGGCCCTCTTCATTTCCTGGAGTTCTTTCTTTTTATGCCTAGTGCTCAGAGTCAAGTGCGTAAGAGATGCTGGGATTTGTATCAACTAATACACTGTCTTACTTCTTCAGTACTATCTACAAATGTAAATATTGCAGTTGTTTGTTGAATTCAGACTCTTTGAAATGAAATTTTCTTTTGCTCAAGGCATCCAAAGCCTAGATAGACCTCTGACCAACACATTCTTACCCTCAAAAGTATGAACCACAGAAGATTATATATACTTCCCTTACAATAAAAAATGGGACAGGAGTTAATCATATGATCCAGTCAACCCCCATGTTTTCCCTTTTTTTAGTTACACCATATTATTTTCACTTTAAGAAGAAAAGTGTGCACTTGAAAAATTTGGGGGAGTTTTGTTTTTCTTTTCATTTTGTTTATGTCATTTTAAAAAATAACATAACATTTAAAACCAAAAAAAAACAAAAAAAAGAAAAGGGGGGTTCCCCTCAGTCTTCCGACCAAACAAATGAAATGAACCCTCCAGCCTCCAGGTCAGGTCCAGTCTCCCCCCACCCCTCATCGGTGAATCAGCAGATCTTCAAGAGGCAGCAAATATCCCCAGTCAATCCTGCTCTACAACTTCAGATTTTCAAAATGGCCACCAATCAACCCAAGGCCAGCACCATTATGTTAATCAGTGGCCATTTTGAAAATCTGAAGCTGCAAGATAGGAATGACTGGGGATTTCTCCTGTCCCTGAAATATATTCTGACCCAGCAATGGACTAAGAATTGGGTTGGAGGATTGGTATGGGAATGGAGGGTGAAGACAGTGGTCATGAGAGCTTGAGGGGACCCTTCATTTAAGCAGGTTTGGTGATTAGGAACAGGGTCTTAAAGGCTTTTTGGTTTTTTTTAAATTGTGGCGGTGGCTGCTTTCTCAAAATTAAATTTAAAAAAACAAACAAAATTTAGTTTGGTTTTCTATTGTTTTGAACACAAAAAAAATAAAATAGGAAATGTCAACGACATTACCTATTTTATTTCAAACAACAATCCATCCCTAGCTCAGAGTATAATTTTCAATGCCATTTACCTGAGTAAATAGGCATCTGCTTGGGTAAGGTAGCCTGACTAAAACTGGCCCTTTTCAAATCTGGCTAATAGTATGAATGTGTTTATTAGCATGGGCATTCCTGTAGGTATGTTTTCATCAGGGAGGAAAAAAGAATGGGGTAGATCTTTAAAAAATACGCGATCGCGTACTTTTGTTCGCGCACCAGGCGCGAACAAAAGTACGCTGGATTTTATAAGATATGCGCGTAGCCGTGCGTATCTTATAAAATCCAGGGTCGGCGCGCGCGCAAGGGATGCACATTTGTGCAACCTGCGCCCGCCAAGCCCAGCGTGCGCTGCCTGTTCACTCCGATTTCGGAGAGGCCTCGGAGGGAACTTTCCTTCGCCCTTCCCCCACCTTCCCCTCCCTTCCCCTACCTAACCCCCCCCCCCCGGCCCTATCTAAACCCCCCCCCCCACCTTTGTCGGCAAAGTTACGCCTGCTTTCAGCAGGCGTAACTTTGCGCACGCCGGCCGGCAGCCCCGCTCCGTCCTCCGGTCCCGGGGGCTGGTCCGGAAGCCTCGACCATGCCCCCGGGCCGGCGCCACTCCCCCACCCCCGAAACGCCACGTCGTTTCGGGAACGCCCCTGGACATGCCCCCTCCCGCCCCTTTTCGAAAGCCCCGGGACTTACGCACATCCCGGGGCTTTACGCGCGCCGGCGCGTGAGGGCCCTGCGCGCGTAAATCCAGAAGGATTTACGTGCGCAGGCCTTTTAAAATCCGCCCCAATGCATATAATATTGTATGTACAGAGTGTGAAAACTGCCATTTGAAGGAAAAATACCATATACCAAGGATAGCTAACTCCAGTCCTCAAGAGCCACAAACAGGCCTATTTTTCACAATATCCACAATGAATATGCATGAAATAGATCTGCATGCACTGCCTCCACTGTAAGCAAATTATCTCATCCATATTCATTGTGGATATCTTGAAAACCTGGTCTTTTTGAAGCTCTCGAGGACCGGAGTTCACCACTCCTACCATATACATAGACTATGTGTACAGAGTAAGTCAATCTTGCTTTTCAGAAACACGGTTAAGAGGACAAAAATATGTATGTGTGTATCCCCCAGTCATCCAACCACTCATAAACTGGACAGAAAGTTGTAATCTGAATCTCAGTTACTACAATAAGAACATGCATCATTAGAGAAAGAACCCTATTTTTATCGTACACATTGCCTCCCCTTTCCTCCTTATTTGTAACCTTTTTTGTCTCCCCCCTGCTGCAATTTACTTACCCTCCCTCCCCCTGTTCCTAGACCACTTACCTTTATTGATAGCAATTTTGTATATAGCTTTCATTTAGTGCTAATGATAGATTATACATAGTTTTGCTTTTTTTAGATGGTATATATCTTTTTCCTTTTGAACTTATAATCTGCAATGGTTGACTTTAATTGCCTTGTTGAATGTATATTTTTGCAATATTATATATATTATTTTTCGGTTGTTCCTCCACTTCTGTACCTTGCTCTCCATCAGGTACTGTTCCTATTTTTTCTCTCTGTCTTGCTTTTTTCCCTTGCTGCGCTCGCTTCTTTTATCTTCCTTGCTGCTCCCCCCCTCTCCCCTGGTTTTTTGTATCTTTCCCCCTTTCAGTTATTCTGTAAACTGGCATGATGTACCCACGAATGTCGGTATAAAAAAAAGCTAATAAATAACTGTCAGGATATTTGACTCTCTCATTGTAAGCCCCATTATACTAATATGTTTTTTGGAACTAGAGAGATCCTTTAATATATCCCAGCAACAAACATAAATAGACTCACCAATTACAAGTTAAAGAACTTTAAAATTTCTGGTTTTTTTTAACAAAATGACAACTAATTGTCACAAAAAATTGGCTTATGTACTGCTTCTCTGTGGGGTCTATATGTTGCGTTAATGAAATATCTCTATGCCACACTGTAAGAAGATAACGCCAGCCTTACTGGGTCAGACCAAAGATCCATCAAGCCCAGTATCCTGTTTCCAACAGTGGCCAATCCAGGGCAAAAGTACTTGGCAGGATCCCAAATAGTAGATAGATTCCATGCTGCTTACCATTAGGGATAAGCAGTAGCTCTCCCCAAATCTAGCTGGTCCAAACCTTACCAGCTATGGACTGCCTTTATTACATCCTCTAGCAATTAATTCCAGAGCTTAATTGTGCACTGAGTGAAAAAAATATTTTCTCCGATTTGTTTTAAATGTGCTACTTAATAACTTTTAGGCATGTCCCCTAGTCTTTTTATTTTTTGAAAGAGCAAATAACCAATTTGTATTTAACTGTTCCACTCCACACATGATTTTATAGATCTCTAACAGATCTCCCCTCAGTCATCTCTTCTCCAAGCTGAACAGCCTAACCGTGTAGGCAATCTAACAATACCATGGATTAGATCAAATTATCTGTGATATACCACCTTTTATGCTTTCTTGCTTACATTTCACTTCAACCATTCAATATATATACATGCTTCAAAACCAGGGTCCGGGAGTATATCTGTAGTGTGTAAAAAAGAAGCAGGCCAGGGACATCTGGGGAGGGGCCAACATTTATGAGAGTAAATTGCTATTTTATAACCTGCCAAACTGACACGTGTAAGTCTTTTACTTGCTTATATTTACTGCTGCTTAATAACTGGTGTAAGTGCTCAGAAACATCTTAAAAGTGCTAAAATAACTGGGTGGAGGGTCTGGGTGAAATGAGGGGATTTCAGGCTGAATTGCTGGGAGGGACTTCATGAGCTGCAGATGGACTGGACAAACTGATAGACTAATTGGCAAAACTGGCTATTTCATTGCTGTGAGCATGTTAGAAAATCCCAACTTACGCATGAAAGAGACAGCTTAGAGGGGGTAAATGCATCTAAATAACGTGGGAAAAATCTATTCACATATCTCTTTAAAATTCGAAGAACAAATAGGCGGGTGATATCATTCACGCATCCAGCTAAATTCCAACTTATCTGGCTCAGTAAAGCCTTTGCTGCTACTTATTTATTTATTTATCAGCAGGCGGACACATTTGAACTTATCTGGATAAGTAACCTTTTATTATATATATTTTTCCAGCTATCTTACATACCTAGATAAGTCCAGAAAGCGCTACTTAGATGGAACCGCTACTTTTCCGGATAAGTCCGAACTTGCGCAGCTTATGGTTTTTACATGCGCGAGCATGTGTGTGCATTTAAGTACACATTTTTATAGCCTGCACATATCATATAAACGCTGGTTATAAAATACAGCAGCAACTTTGCAGTTCAAGTGGGTGCTTCGTCCCTTGGTCCATCACTAGTATTCCTCCGGAGTCTGCGACCGCCTTTAGTAATGCGTTGCCACCACGGTTGTCTTGGATCTAAGACCTGCAGGTGCTGTGATGGTGGGGGCAGGGAGCTCCACTGCCAGCCCTGCCTCTTCAATGCTTGCACTGCTTCTTCCATCGTGCGGGTTCTATACGATTTTCCTTCAATCTGGAAACACAGGCCGAAGGGGAAAAGCCATCGGTATCTGACCTTCGCAGCAGTCAAAGCGGTAGTGACGGTTTTAAAGGCTAATCTCTTCCGTAATGTGGTAGTGGCTAGGTCCACATAGATAGCTATTTCATTCTCTTCCCATCACCAGAATCGTTTTTGTCTTGCTGCAGTTGCTATTTTTTCTTTGTAGGCAAATGAATGAAAGCAGACAATGATATCGCGCGGCTTATTCCCTAGCTTGGGTCTCAGGGATCTGCGCGCCCATTCAATCTGGGGCACATTTTCAAAGGGGTACGTGCGTAAGATATGCGCGTACCCCCCGAAAACCTGCCCCAAGCTCCCCCTGCGCTCGCCGAGCTTATGTTGAATAGGCTCGGCGGCACGCACAAGCCCCGGGACGTGCGTTAAGTTCCGGGGCTTTGCTAGGGGGGCGTGTCGGGGGGCGGCGCGATGTTCGGGGGCGTTCTGGGGGGTGTGTCGGGGTAGTGGTGCCGGCCCAGGGGTGTTCCGGGGGCTTGGTCAAGGCCTCCGGACCAGCCCCCGGGTCGGGTGATGGCGCGCCAGCAGCCCACCGGTGCGCACGAGTTAAGCCTGCCCAAAGCAGGCTTAACTTTTCAAACAAAGGTTGGGGGGGGGGGGGTGGAAGGAAAGTTCCCTCCGAGGCCGCTCCGAAATTGGAGCGGCCTCGGAGGGAATGGAGGCAGGCTGCGCGGCTCGGCGCACACAGGCTGCCGATTTTGTGCAGCCTTGCGCGCGCCAACTCCGAATTTTAAAAGATACACGCGGCTATGCAAGTATCTATTAAAATCCGGTGTACTCTTGTTTGCGCGGGCGTACTTTTTAAAAATCTGCCCCTCTGTGTGCTGGGCTGGGATCCCTCGCTGACTGCGTCCGCCTCTCCTAATAGCATATCGCAGATTTTTTAAATTACTGATGCACAATTTGCATACTCCTCTCTCTCAGGTATGCCTTTGAAGCGCAAATTACAGCGCCTGGACATGTTCTCTATGACCTCAATTTTATCTGCTAAGTCAATGTAATTGGTTTGCAGTTCCTTCAAGCCTTTTTGCTGGTTGGTCCACCGTTCCTCATGGTTGTCGAGTCGGGTGTCAGCGTCGTCAATTCTGCGGCCTAGCTCCGCTTGTTCTTCGCGAATTTCCTGTAGCGTGGCAGTGATCTCAGTTTTGAAATTTTTAATATCTTGACGCAGTTTGTGAACCAAGAGTGTAATTCAGCATGGGATGGAGGCTCCAACTCAGACCTCCTCGTGTTCCCTCCGCCATCCCCCAGTTCCTCAGCATCTTCTTCCGCCGCCATCTTGTGCCCATCGGTATCTGAATCCTCCCTGCTTTTATTATAAGAATATTTCTTGAAGTCTACCGTTTGTTTTTTTTCGCCGCCATGATCACGAAGAGTTCCGCTTCTTAGAGCTTCGTGTCGGTCTGCAAATCGCTCGGGTAGTCGCGCTGTATGCCCCAATAAAGCTCCGTGGACAAGGAGCTCCACTCTAAGTGACCAGCATGGGAAGTGACGTCACTTCCTTCCCTCTGGCTAAATTCTAGCCAGATATTGGGGAATTCCTGGGATGTAGCTAACTCTGGCCATGCTGTAAGCAGGTCTAAAGTTAACCAGATATACCTGTGCTGCTGAATATCCTGGTTAAGTTGGCTGGATAGGTGTATCTGGATAACTTATCTAGCCACTCAGCGGCTAAATATGGACCCCACTATTTCATGTTTGTAATCCGCCTCGATCCTATTTTGTTGTGACAAGCATGAATAATAAGTTTTAATAAATCAAACTTTGCTTTTCAGAAGTCGTCCCATAACTGTATATGCCCACATTTACTCCTTCTCTTCTGGAGATGTAAATGTGTATGTGTCTAAGTCTTGCACAGTTTCTTACACACATAAGCCCGCTTTGAAAATTAGAGCTAAAGTCTGCGAGTACTTTCTACTCGCAGATTTTAACCCTACGTGCGCTGTTATAAACTTGGGCTCATAAAGCCAAGTTATCTGTAAGTAGTTCATTGAAAATAGCGCCAGTGGGTATGCACAACATAAACCCATTACATGCACACTTTTATGCAAGCTTGCAGTAGACATTCTGGGGAGGGAGGGGATAGGAGTTACCTGCAGAATTTTTAGATTTTTAAAAGTCTGCATATAAGTTCGCCCACAGAGGTCACACACTGCTAGAAGCAAGTACAAACTTCCTCATGTAGCCTGTGCATGGCACTAGGGGGAACTTTACCCCCAACATTTTCAAATCAATTTTATGTGCATAAAATCACTTTGATAATTAGCAGCAAATTCTGTACATAACAGGTATATGCAGACCTTACTGCTGTGAGCAATGTTCTAAAATTAAATTACCCACCCTAAATCCAAGCTATTGAAGCCACCTAGCTGAGCTCAAATTTCTTCTAGTCACAGCTGAGTGAAGAAATGATCATGCACAATCAGCATGCGCTAGCAGACAGGTGTAATGCTTTAGACTTTGGATTCCAGAGTTTACTAGTATCAGCTGGGTTGGAAGCACAGGTAAATTCTAGATCACTCAATTGGAGTCACAAGACCATAGCTCACAACAGGACACAATGGGCTAGACTAGTCAATTATGCCTAGGGACTTACAATAATGAGCTAGATTCTCAATCGATTATGCATAACTACTGTACAAAAAATTGGTGTCTGAAGTTATAAATCAAGTCTTGCTGCTTTTATGCATTTAACTGCTGCCTGCTTGGCAAAACAGTTTGCAGATGGCATGAAAATGGGAGCATAATCTTATCTTGAAATCAGTCAGTCATTCTATGTATCAAAAGTAACCACTTTATGACTATGATACCTCCAAAATAATGCTATGGGGGTTTTAGTTTTAAGAATACTAGGATGATGAAAATGGAACTAGATATCTCAAAATTTATTTTCTATTTGGGTAGTCTTAACTTTGCGTTCCAAGCCATCTCCATGGGGAGGGTATTTCTCAGGAGGTTGTCCCGGGCTACCGTGGGAATCAGCAGGCCGCATCATTTTATTCAGGTATCCGTGGCCATGAAGAGGGATTTGGATGTCTGGGTCAATTTTCTGGGCTAATTCAATGGGGTATCAATTTGGCAGAAACCTACAGTCTCAAACTGCGACTTGGATATTTACTCAGATGCTTCAGGTGGTTGGGGATTTGGGGTCTATTTTTCAAGGCTCATGGTGTGCCGAACCCTGGCCTGCAACATGGAGGGAAAGAGGTTTGATGAGGAACATAACGTTTCTCAAATTATTCCCCATACTGGTGGCCCTGGTTATATGGGGCGAATGGCTAGCCAACAAAAGAATAATATTTCGGTGCGACAACAAGTGGTGGTGGAGGGGAGGGGCAGGGGATTGTGGGGAGGTTAGGGGGATGGAGGAACATCCCGGCTGCCAGCATTAAGGGAAGAACCGGGCCCCTCCCCGCCCAAGCCATCGCTCAGTTCATCGATAACCTGGTGCTGGGGCCTCCGCCGCTCTTCTCCCCACCGTGGCCTTCTCTTCTACTCTCTGTTCAGGGGGGCGGGAGTGCCTGTACGGTGTCCCGGCGCTGTCGCTCTGGCATTGCCCTGTATGGTGGAAATCCCACGCTTGCGCGAGCCCATGAGATTTCAGCGGGCCGCACATGCACGCAATGCTGGAACGTCGGTCAGCGGCGCCTTGTAATGACGTGCGCGGGACGAATTTATAGGCCCGGCTGTCGTCTGAGGTGCCATATTGGCGGCGGCGGCGGCAGCATTCCCACCCTTCCACCCCATTTATATATAGTCGGTTGGAGGGGTAATTCTGTAGTCAGTGTGAGGATACCGTGTAAGATAGTGAGACACATACTGTGATAGTGTAATGTTATGTTGTTTGATATGTTGCAGCTCAGGGTTAATGTAAGCGGGGCAGGGTACCTGAGCCGTGGTGGCAAGGCAATGTGATGCTGGACTTGCTGCCTGGGGCAAATGCTGGATTATGTCCTATCTAGGACTGTTGCAAACGGGTCAGTGGGGAAGAGTGACGCCCAGCGGTGGGGCTCCCCCTTGCTCAACGCGGCGAGGGGCTGATTACACGCAGCTGTTTTGCTTGGCTGCGGCGGATGGCGGATCATGGGCGGCGAGGTGATACCACACCGGCACTCATGGCCAGGTACTATAGATGTCAAGTTTGTGTTTTAGTTCAAATAAAGCTGTGGCCTTTGTTATCCACTACTAAGTCTCCTTGCCTTATTGGGGGGGGGGGGGGGGCAAGAGAACATCCCGGCTGCCAGCGTTAAGGCATGTACAATAATGCATGCAGTTTCTGCCATTTTGCAAAGAAAAAATTTCACTAAAATTCCATTAAAATGATTCAAATTGTTCTCTTGCACAGTTTTGAGAAAGCACAATTTTGGCATTGTACAAATTTCACCCAGTAGAAAAATAAAAAAATAAAACTGTGACTTTGACCTCAAAATTATACTTTTTAAACTGTAGTGCATGTCCTATAACAGTGGAACAGTCCCTAGAACTGAATCTGTTAAATCTGACTCACCATTGGGTGAATCCATCATTTTGGGCTCACCCAATCAATGAAGATTTCTGAACTTCTCTTAAGGTGCATCTGAAAACCTGTATCAGACCAGTTTGAAATGCATTCCATGATGAATGAAGGCAATTTATTTTGCAGATCAAAAGAGTCCAGAGTTTGCAAACTGAATTGTGCATAGTAAAAGCTTTGATAAGATTTAGCCTTTTGATTTTTTGGTTTGTGAGTTACAGCACACAAATTCAAGTTAACGAACTAGTGTGATTTATTGATTTATTTATTTTTTTATACCAGTATTAGTGCTTACATCTGAACTGAAGGTAGAAAATACATCAAACAGGGACAGGGGATGGGACTACAAGGAACAGGGGAGAAGGGTAGCCGGAAACTGGCAAACAAGAAATCAGACTATAGAAATAATATGTTAAACAATGTAACATAACTTAACAAATAAATTCAAGTAACGTACTGATGCAGCAAGGGGTTAAGACGCAGGGGATCTAATCTGGGTAAGCCTGTTTGAAAAGCCAGGTCTTTAATTTATTTTTGAATTTGATGGTGCAAGGCTCAAGTCGGAGGTTTGTGGGTAGTGAGTTCCAGTGGGTGGGACCGGCAATGGAGAGGGCTCGGTCCCTCGTGGAGATGAGGTGTGCCTTCTTGAGGGATGGGATGTGGAGAATTCCTATATTGGTTGCTCTGGTAGGGCGGTTAGAGAGTGTGAAATGGAACGGCTCATCAAGCCAGTTGGAGTTGTGTCTGTAGATGGATTTGTGAATAGTAAGGGTTTTACAGAGGATACGCGAAGGGATCGGGAGCCAATGCAGGTCTTTAAGGATAGGGGTAATATGGTCATATTTACGGGCATTTGTAATAGTTGTCGTGACCACATTCTGGAGCATTTGAAGCAGTTTTATGATGGAGTAGGGGAGGTCTAGGAGTAGCAGTAGTCCATCTTGGATGAGAGGGTGGCTTGAATGACGGTACGGAAATCAAGGTATGGAGTAAAGGTTTTAGTTTTTTCAGGACATTAAGCTTATAGAAACCTTCCTTGAGGATAGAGTTGATATATTTTTTCAGGTTCAGTTGCTGGTCAATCAGGACACCAAGGTCTCATACGAAGAGCTGAGAGGAGATGGAGCTATATGCCGGGTCACTTGCAAGGGAGGGTTTGGGGATTTGGCGTTGGGAAATGAAGAGCAGTTCAGTTTTAGAGGGGTTTAGGGTGAGGTGGAGATTCGTTAGTAGGGTGTTAATGGAAGCAAAACATTTCTCCCAGAATTTTAGAGAATCGGAGATTGAGTCATGAATTGGTATGATGATTTGGACGACATTGGCATATAGGTAGAATTTGAGGCCAAGGTCAGATAGGAGGTGGCAGAGGGGGGTGAGGTTATTATTGAATAGGGTGGATGAGAGGGAGGAACCTTGTGGAACTCCTTGGGACAGGGAGTAATGAGTGGATTTGGCATTGCCTATTTTGACAGAGAATTGTCTATTGGACAGGTACGATTTAAACCAAAGGAGGGCTGAGCCTGAGATGTCCATGTCAGATAGGCGGGAGAGGAGGTGGTTGTGGCTTATTGTGTCGAACGCAGAGGAGATGTCAAGTAGGGCGAGAAAGTAGCAGTGACCTGGGTCCATGTCTCTGATGAGGTGGTCAGAGAGGGTGAGTAGGAGGGTTTCAGTATTAAAGTGCTTGCGAAAACCGAATTGTGAAGGGTGTAATATATTGTTGCTTTTGAGGTAATCCATGAGTTGGGAATGGACTACCTTTTCCATGATTTTGGCAATAAAAGGGAGCTTTGAGATAGGATGAAAACTGGTTGGGTCACTGGGGTCTAGCGAGGGTTTTTTGAGCAGGGGTTTGACAACTGCATGCTTGAGTGTGTCTGGGACTGTGCCAAAGGAAAGGGAGCAATTGATGATGTCGGCTAGAGGTTTGGCGATAGTGTTAGGAATGGTTAGGAGTGCTTTGGTGGGGATGGTGTCTGTGGGGTGGGATGCAGATTTCATCTTTTTAAGAATGGATTCAATTTCCTTGGAAGAGGTAAGGTCAAGGGAGTCAAGGATAGCAGTGGTTAAGCTTGGACCAAGAGGTGTGGGAGGTGGGGTGAGGGGGAATCTGAGGAGGATGTTTGCTATTTTTTTGTGAAAGTAGAGTGCTAGTTCTTCACATTTGTTACTAGCTTCATTGTCAGGGATGGGGGGAGTGGAGGACTTAGTGAGATCCGCAACATAGGAGAAAAGGGCTTTGAGGTTGTACTTGTATTCATGTATTTTAGATGCGTAAAAGCCACGTTTCGACTTAAGTGCAGAGAGTCTGTAGGAGTGCAGGGCAGATTTGAAGATGGAAGCATGTTGAGGTGAGGGGTCTTTATGCGAGATTCTCTCTCTAAGTCTGAGATTATTTTTCATTATTTTTAACTCAGCAGTGTACCGTGTTTTTTTATTTTTTGATGCTGGATGCAAGTCTTGGCTGGTGACTGGACATAAATCATTTGCAATGTCATGGATGAGGTTGCGCCACGAGGCAAGTGCAGCTTCAGGTTCAGTGATGCAAAGTAGCTCACTAGTTGTCAATGCATAGATAAAGGGCCAGATTTTAAAACTTATGTGCGGACGTAGATTTGTTCACGCAACCCGGCGCTAAAAAATCTACGCCCGATTTTATAACATGCGCGCGCTACCGCACGCATGTTATAAATTCCAGGGTCAGCGCGCGCAAGGGGGTGCACACATGTGCACCTTGCGCGCGTCGAGTCTGAGGGGAGCCCCGAAATCAGAGCAGCCTTGGAGGGAACTTTTTTTTCGGTCTCCCCCACCTTCCCCTCCCTTCCCCTATCTAACCCACCCCCCAGCCCTACCTAAAATCCCCCCTCCTACCTTATTTTATTTCTTACGCCTGCCTGAAGCAGGCATATCTTGCGCACGAACCTCCGGCATGGCTGCACGAAGGAAGCCTCAGGACTGCCCCCGGACCGCCGCCATGCCCCCGGGCCACTCCTTTTTCAAAGCCTCACGACATACATGCATCCTGGGGCTTGCGCACGCCACCGAGCCTATGCAAAATAGGCTCGGCGCACGCAGGGGCAGATTTTCTCAGGTTACGCGCATAGCCTTTGAAAATCTGCCCCAAACGGTGCACTATGGGGTAGATTTTATACAACTACGCCTGCGCGTACTTTTGTTTGCTCACCGGGCGCAAACAAAAGTACGCAGGATTTTATAAGATACGCGCGTATCTTATAAAATCCGGGGTCAGCGCGCGCTGCCCGTTCCCTCCGAGACCGCTCCGAAATCGGAGTGGCCTTGGAGGAAACTTTCCTTCCACCCCCCGGCCCTATCTAAACCCCCCCTACCTGTGTTTTAAAAGTTACGCCTGCCAGAAGCAGGTGTAGCTGGCGCGTGATTCCCCGGCCCGGGACCCGTTTCGGAGGTCTCGGCCTCGCTCCCGAAACGCCCCCGACACGCCCCCCTAGTGAAGCCCCGGGACTTACGCGTGTCCTGGGGCTTGCGCGTGCCTATGCAAAATAGGCTCGGCGCGCGCATGGGGGGTTTTAAAAGGGTTACGAGTATAACTTATGCGCGTAACCCTTTTAAAATCTACTTCTGTACGGGCTTCACAGATTCTATTTTACAAAATATTTAACACCATCTTAAGGAGGTGGTGTTAAGTTTTCCAAAACAAGTCTGCAGAAAAACTACAAAAAAAAATTCTGCAGGAGTTCATTTGACTAGGCCAAAATATTGTGTGGTAAATATGAATTAGCATGCATGTTTATGCAAAATCCAGAGCACCTTCAGTACATCTTAGTCTGAAACAGTTTCCAAACTCATTGGTGAAGAAACCTAGATAAAGGAACTCTCCTAGTATATTCATTTCTCTAGCACAGTAGTCACAGATGTGAACATATGGCCTAAAAAAAAAATCAGGTTAAGATTTTATTAAGCATCCAGTTTTATTAATAAATAATACAATATTTCTTGCATAAATTATGAGAAGATCTTCTGGAAATAAACAAACACATAATTCATCAACTCTGGGCAAGAAATCAATGCACACAAATTCTATACTCATATTTTCTTATTATTATATTTATGGTATTCATTGGGTGCCCTACCAGGAATAAACAATACCACATGCAGAATATTCAAACAAATAGTTCTACCTATGATTTTCTATTGCTCACAATGCCAATATAAAAGGCAAATCAGAACAGGAATGGAGAAAATTACAGGAAGTATGATATTTACTACATTTGTTTATAAGAATGGTTTAAAATGAAGGTAAGAAACTTTTGGTGGGCCCTTACATATTTATTAATAAAGTATTAAATGTATTCCTATAAGAAGGAACAACTTGACAGCTCTATAATATATTTAATATCAACAGGGTCAAAATTAAAATTTAATTTATGATCTCATTAATTAACACTGAAAAGGTTATTTTTATTTGAGTATGTACAGCAGGAAGCCAAGTGCATTGTGCCAAAAATGGAATAGATGGCACAAATCCACTGGCACGGCTGACATTTAACAGATGTTAGTCCATAGCTATTTTAAATCCACAAAAACTCGACAACCTAAGTTTTAAAAATAGGGCTTGTAGGGCTCTGTTATGAGATCGGAAATAAAAACAAGTTAAATAACACACATACTAAGAATACCTAAAATAGTTTAAATAGAAAGAACACTTTTACAGGTTCTGTAGTGAAAAGAAAGGTTAGTGTTAGGTGTCAAAAATGTTATAGCTGCTGCTAAATCAGAAATAAGTTCTGAAGCTCTAGGGGCTGTGTAAGAACGGGCATATTAGTACCAGCCAGTACAGAGGTTCAGCAATCTTTAGCGCTATGTGATGAACGGTTAAAATAATTAAAAATGTACAAGAAAAAAATTCATGTCAATGTATTAAAATGAGTTTTTCATCTCATGTTTAGTAATTATTCATCCCAGTACACTGAGCAGCTTGTTTTAATACACATTTCACTGTTTCCTACTATGTGGTTCTTACAAAGAATGCAAAGTGCCGCAGGAACTATTTGCTGAAAGAATGAAGATTTTTGTTAATTCAGAGTGGCGTTGTGCTGTTAAAACATCCTGAACTAACAGACATCACAGCTAACAGAAGAAGAAAGCTGGAATCCATACCTCATCCCCCAGAGACAAATGGCTTTTCTGTCAGCCTGGGTACGGAAAGATTGAACGAGCACCAATCAGAAATGTTTTCATCACTCTGTTAATATGGTCATTAGAAATAGGCCACGATCATTGACTTAGTTTACATGAAAGTGAAATAGGTTGCCCATATTATAGAGTTGCTCTATTTTATCTTTCTGCTCAATGATCTGTGCTGTTATTTGTCTACACTGCATGCACCATAGTGTATTGAAACAAAAAAAAAATACATCACCCATTATGATGATCAAGCATCTTAAAGAGAAGTCACCTTGAAATCTCCATCATGCAATGCACCGTTCCCCTTCCACCAGATAGAAAATCAGAGGCTGAGAAGCAATCCTTTTAGAGAAACTTCCTGGCCATGCTTAAAACTATGCTACTGAGCATCACATCGCTTGACACTTTTATTAGTAATGGATGCTTCTGATAAAAATAAATGGCATTAGTAATTTTTTTTTTCAATTAAACAACACATTAAGCATTGATAGCAAAGTGTAATAGGAACCTGCAAATAGTCAATTATACAAACAAATTTCATTACCACTATTTCTGTGATTTCCTGATCTTTTCAGCATCATGGAGAAACTATTGCAATAGGATGTTACCTGTTTTAGATAATTCCTATTTGTCATTCACCAATTCTTTTAACCATACTTCCATATTACATAGTATAAATGAATTAATCACAAAGACTACAATGTAAGTAAGGTTTTATGGTTTTTACAATTCAACATCTCATTTAAAAACAGTGATGACATATATGGTAAAATTGTTCTTATCTGAATTTTCTTTCCTTGAGTCCTGCTAGATCAGTCCATTACATTTGGGATTTGCCTATTCCTCAGCTGGCGGAGTCAGAGGGCACATCCTTTCTATGACCTGCTCATAAAAGAGAGTGGTCACTAACTCCTGCCAAAGCAAACAGACAAAGGTTGGCAACCAGTCGGCCAGCAGAGACTGTTCAAAATGGTACATATGTGTCCTGGTCTTGGAGACTAAATCTATCATGGCTGTGATTAGTCCCAAAAGCTGAAAGCAATCATATACCTAGGGAGCATCTAGGATGCAAAACAACTTCCCCTGTTATATTATCTTAAAGAATCTCTTGGGTGGCAGGTAAATGCAATCTTCCCTTATATCAAAGAGCCGCCTAAGAACTCTAACAGTTGAGTGGGTTCCAAGTGGCTTTTTGCATAGTTTACCACCCAACCCAGTCTTTGCAAGAGCTTGCTAGCTCTCCTGGGCAGATTTTGTGCTGATGAGCCAATCGTTCAAATAGGGATGAATCATTATTCCCTGCATGTGTAGGGTTGCAGCTATGACCAACATTCCTTTGGTAAAGGTGCACGGTGCTGTCGCAAGTCTGAAGGGCAGGGTCTGAAACTAAAAGTGCTGGCCTAAAACACAAAAGCAAAGGAGACCATGAAATGAAGGGTCTCATGGGGATACAGATATGAGCCTCTGTCATATCCAATGAAGCCAGAAATTCTCTTTTTCTTACTGCCACCATGACCAAGCAGAAGGTCTCTATTCCGAAGTGGGGTATTCTCAAACCCCTGTTGACCCCTTTAAGGAGCTGAAAGGTGTCATCCTTTTTTGATAGTACAAAATAAACTGAATAAGCTTCTTGCCTTTTTTACTGAGGCGAGACAAAGACTATCGCTTCCAGGTCTCTTAATTTTTGCAGTTTTCTTCTTACTGCATCCCTTTTTGATTTGCAACATGCATGGAGAAATCATAAAAAATTTGGCACTAGGGAGATGCACTCTGGTGTGTACCCCCTTGAAATTATATTCAAGATCCACTGCGTTGTCGTAATCTGGACCCACTCCATGTAATACCACACCAGGCACCTGCCTACTGTTATCGCCAATGGAGGAGCCAGCCTAACATCATGGTGGAGGGCGACTGCTACCTGCAGCTGCAGGCAGGTCTGTTGTTGGTCTCTTGGTCCCGCAAAAGGACTGAAATTTACCTCTTGTTGTATACGTCTCCCCTTCGGAGGAGTTCACACAGGTGTGACTTGAATACTGAGTCCATTACACAATTATGGAGCCATAGTAGCCTCCTGGTTGTCACCCCAGAGGCGACCAACCTAGACGCAAGTCTAAGCAGGTCATACAAAGTATCTGCTAAATGGGCTACTGCCAATTCCAAGTGTTCCATTTCCTGACTCTCGAGCAATTGTTGAATCCAGCATAAGGCTACTGGTGCCACACAGTCCACACAAATTGAGGCCTGGATCACCATAGTCTCCATGGACTAGGCCTGTTTTCGGACCACTTATATCTTCCTATCCTGAGGGTCTTTTAACGCTGTACCAGGATGCTGGTTCTATGAGCTACTGCTGAGACTAGCATGTCCACGTTTGGAGCTCTCAACAACTTGCTCTTTTTGTCTGCAGAGAGGGGTTAATATTTCTTCATCACCATGTCTGCTCTAAGTCCTCCCTGAGAGGAGGGAATTTTGTTAGGACCATCTGTCTTAGGGCATTATATAAAGGAAAGGACCTTGAGGGTTCCCTTGTAGAATGGGGTTCCCATTTGTCAATTCGTCTGTCTTGCAACTTGAAATTTTCAAAGCTATCTGCACACTGGAAATGAGGGCTGCCAGTTCCTCCTTTTGTAATAGCCTGACTAGCAAGGAATTATCTTTTTCTGATAAGAAATCCCCTTCTTCCTGACAGCTTAGTATACTTGGTCCTGACTCATCCACTGACCACCTCTCCTTGTCTAAATCTGACATAGAAGTAATAGCAGGTGACATCTTGCAACCCGGCATATTCCACAAGTATTTGGGCACTACTTTTTGGCTCTCCAAGGAACCCTGGTGCAGGAATCTTGAATCCCCTAGAGTACTGGGAAAAACTCCATAGTGTAAGCCCCTACCGATCCCCTAGTGGGTTCTTGGCTGAAACCATGTCCTGGGCCTCCTAGCCTACCCTGGGACCTCCTTCCATCATGGAGGCTACCAGTCCCGGTTGCTCTGGGGCAGTCTTTCTTCCTCCCCCATAGTGAGAGGAGTGATATCTGCCGCTGGCCCTACTCCTTCCTGTGATCTTTCCTCCACACAAGAGAGGATCCAGCTGAGCCTCTCCAGAGAGGCTGACCCTGGACCACCATCACAAGTGAGGCAGAAGGAGCTTGCCAGGCTAGGCACTTTCATTGCCCCACAGGAACTGCATCTGCCTCCTCTGGGTATTCCTGATACTATTGGTCCCATGGCCCAGCTCTCTTATTGCATTGCAACATGAATTGGTGGTTTCCTCTCTCTTCCGGATTCCCCAGAATATTCACCACTTCTAGAGAATATGGCCACTGCAGGGCTGCTTGCCACAATAGTGATGCCTGCTCCAGCCAAGTCCTATGCAGTAGCCCGCAGATGTAAGGCTCTTCTCTCCAGCACTTGGCCTTATTTCTTTTGAGGTTTTTTGCAAGCTTTGTTTCACACAACCTCTGGGACAGACAGACAGAGGAATGCTGAGGCACAAGACAGGAAGAGAAGAGAGAGAGAGAGAGAGAGACCTGAAGCCCATGAGCTTTTTTTTTTTTTTTTTTAAAGAAATAAGGCCAGGTCTTCTCGGACCCTTCATTCCCTAAGGAGTGGAGGTCCTTCTCTAGGGGGGATGCTCAGTCCCTCAGAACCAGGGATCCAGACCCTAAGTGTCTGCAACAAGAAAGAATCACCTGGAAGGTAGCTGTGCTGAGGAAATCAACTCCAAGAGATTGTTGACCCAGAAGCTTAGTAGACTTCACAAGGCCGGCTCCATACCCTGATTCAGAGTATCCTAACAGTCCATCTACACTTTTTTTCCCCAGCTGCAGGAGAAGAGACTACTGGCAAGAGCTAGCAGCACTCCCCCTTTTATGACCAGAACTGAAGTCATTAAAAGGGTGTGCCTCTGTCTCTGCCAGTTGAGGAACAGGGAAATTCCATGTGTATTGGGCTGGTCTGGCAGGCAAAAAGGAATATCCTACTGATGGGGCAACTGAAATCTTTCATCAGCTTTCCTAATTTCTGTCAGCATTTCACTGTTTTCTTCATCCTGTCCAGGTGGACGGTAGTAAATCCCCACTGCTGTACTCTTTCCATCACACATGAATATCTATCCATAGAGATTCTCCAGCACATTTGGCTTCCTGCAGGACCTTTATCCTGTTTTACTCTATGCCACTCTTAACATATAGTGCCACCCTCCACCAAATGTAAAATGTGGTATCATTGTTCTTAAGCGAAATGTTGAAGTAATCTAGCACCAATCTGAAAAATGACACCAGTAGGGCAGTAGTGAGTAGAAATTGCTCTTCCCCCCATTAGATCACTTGTGATATAACGGTAGGCCTGGGGAGGGTCCTGGAGAGGGGGATGATTATTGGAAAGGGAACCTTTTGACTAAATAGAGGTAGGCTTACTTTGACTTTTTGGCCTTGATGAGGGTACAGGGAGAAGTCAGAAGGCTGCCCACAGACCACTTCAGATTTTTTGGCAACTCTGAAAAGGAGGGTTTTTTAGACTTTCAATTTTAAAAGGTGTACTTCATTAACACCGAAAGTGACAGATCCATTTTCATGAGATCACTGTGGGCAAGAAATGTGCTGTACTAAATCCATGTAGAGAATATTATGGACCAGTTCAATGGATTCTGTAGAACAAAACCCACCAGCCTGCACTGGAATGACAGAAAGAAGGCCAAGACTGGTTAACATCTCTTTATGATATTTGGTTGTCAGGCCTGATATAGAGGAATTTTTTATAATGATCACAGAATTCTGCAGCATTGAGGACTACTTCCTTTCTCAGCAGATAATTACAGCCATCCGTTTCCAAGTCCTCAAAAACTCTGCCATATTAATCTCCTTCCATAACTTCATACACTGCGCTGTCACCAACAATGCAATATAACTAATATCTTTATTTCATACACATCTTTCACTGACAAGGTACAGGGCTCAGGGTTCAGAAGTGAGAAAAAAATCTCAATACAAATTCATTGTACAGTAACAAACTCCTCCTCCCAAACAATAAAATCTCATAAAAGTCATCAAATTAATAAACATAAAACCATCAAATAAATAAAAGCAAAAATATAAATGCAATCACTTTCTTAGAACAAATACAATGATCACTTAAAATACAGAATAACCAAGATTTAATCAAAGGTCTCTGTTTAATTGTTCTTCACAAGATTAAATGTTGTGAATAAAGCAAACAGAATTTATATTATCAAAAACCTTAGGAAAATGATCAAAAACTTGAGAGTGGAAAGAAATCATTTCATTTGCTGAGAACTTTCTTTTAAAATGGAAAAGGTATCCACCTGTTCAGAGATGTAAAATAGGGAGAGAGGAGCATACGCAAAATGTTTGCTTACTGTTGTCTGTACAAATTTTTTCTTCATTTCTTTGTATCCTCCTCTAGCTCTTCTCTCAGTGTGAGATCCAATATATGCCTGCAGTTCAGCACTCTGCACTCCTTCTTATATGTGAGCAAGTATTACAGTGACCTTCCGTGGTCATGAGGTAAGAATGTGGCTCCCTACAGAGTTTTCAAATATGGCTAAAAATGACGTGGCAGCATTAGCCTGGTACTTGACAAACCCTTTTATCCCTCCGTCTGTGCAGTATTGGTCAGTGCAAATAACTACTGCTCCTTCTACTGTCACTACTATTGTAATATATTCTCCACTTTTCTCATACAGATTCAGAGCAGCTTACAAAAATCCTAACATACAGTAAAACAGGCTGAAAAAAATGGTTACATTTATATAGCATGTAGGCACCTTTTGGATTCCTTTGGTTCCTCACCAAACACTCCCTCAACTTTCAGTAGGCATGTGGCATGGCAAAACCCATCAAAATTGGGCCTATACCTTTTCTGCTAAAGCATGCGCACAGCCAAATAGACCAAGATAAACCGACACCTAATAAAAGCAGCTTGAATCCTCAAGCCACGAGCTGATTAGAGGTCTTTCTGTTAGCAATGCAGTACGCTACCCATTGGACCACTACTACCACACTCGCCTCCTTGTCTCAAGATTTCAAGCTGTCCTTTCTCCAAATCTATAGCAGCAGAACTGAATTACTAAAAGTCAGCTTTGCTGAGCTCTAAAATCTTTTGAATAAAAATCAAGAAACTTTAAGGACTGACCCTTCTCAGAAAGACACGTTTAGATAACACAAAGAACCCAGTGTTATTTTTCTAGTATAACAAAGGTTATGACGCGTGCACCAAATGTTATTCACATACTGAAAGCAGCATTTGTGTCAGAAAAATCAAACCAGCTACAGATAAGGAAACAGCCCTCTGGATTAGTTTGCAAATGAGTCCCATTTTAAATCACATATACCATAATGTAAGTTTGCCCAAGCGTTTAAGTACAGTGGAGAAAAAAAAATGATTCACAGAAACCAAGTCTAAATGCGGCTTTTAAGCCGATTATTTGACTAACTGGCTGCCTTTAATAAATAATGCCAAATATATTCAATGCACATCAGCAGAGCATCACAGGAACTTGTCATGATTCTGAAGATACATGCTTCCCAGATCCAGCCTAATCTGCTCCCGCTCCCTTCAGTCAGACATGACAAAACTTTAGCACACAGCATTGTTCAATTCAGATGCACAGGGGCCTTACCAGATCCTCCTCAAGAAGGATCTAATTAAACAGCAATCATAGATCCCACAGCACACTTTACATGCATGTAGGTTGCCAACTGGTTATTTGGACCTGCTGAACTTGGATCCAGGCACATCTAAGGCATTTGCACGGGCCATTTCCCCCCCCCCCCCCCCCTCTGGATTGAATGCCAGAGGCAAATGGGAGACAACTGTATTTGAACAGGGCCCTGAAACAGTTCCCATGCCTTCAGACAAACACTGTTTTAAATGGTGAACAAAGAATACAATTTAATTTTAAGTTTAAAGAGAATGCATTATGGAGGTTTTCACTCACTACACATGCAAAGAGCTTCTGTGATTTAGCAAAACAAAGCCCTTAGGCTTATGAATTTTATAAGTGCATTGGCATGGGTAAATGCAAGTTGGTTCTTTACTCTCAGTGGCGTAGCCAGAAGTGAATTTTGGAGGGCCCAAGGTTAACATGGGTGGGCAGCAGACATGGAGATCCAGGCCCTACTAGTTATATTCTTATTGATAAATAATGTCTTAGAATGCTAAATGGATTTCGGAGTAGTTTGCAACAGCCATCATGCATGAGTGACATTTTAAAATATTTTAATCCTATTACTTCAAGCACTTACCAACATTACAAATGCCTTACTAATCTATATTAATGTATTTTATATTTATTGCAGTTTATAAATACACAATATCATGTAAAAAGTAAACTAAGAACACTTCAGACACATCAGATCCACTCATGTAATAAAACAAATATCAATGGCCTGGATTCACTAATGCCGCAAGGCTTAGTGAATCCTGGCGCTAACGGGGGGCCGGTCCTGCACTAGCCGGCAGCGATCGCACCACCTAGCTGAATAACGACACCATAAAAGGTGTAGTTTTTCGGCGTGAAATAGTCAGCGAAAAGGCTCCTTACCTTTTCGCTGTTGGCGCAGTTTTCACGGAGTCGGCCCCGGTGATGCCCTGACTCC
Organism: Rhinatrema bivittatum; assembly: GCF_901001135.1. NCBI lineage: Eukaryota > Metazoa > Chordata > Amphibia > Gymnophiona > Rhinatrematidae > Rhinatrema > Rhinatrema bivittatum. Next base: position 402,980,224 of record NC_042618.1, on the reverse strand, counting down.
TCCTCTTCCGGGGCCGACTCCGCCCCGATGTAGCTAGCGCAGGCCTGCGCTAATCTTTCCAGCTATCGCACGCTTGTGCTGGTAGCGCAAGCGTGCGATAGCCTTAGAAAATAAGGCCCAATATATTCGTTTATGAATCCTCTTTCCAAAAATGCATAAAACTACAATAAAACAGCAATAATCATAATAATCATCATAAAAAGATTTGCAACAGGTGCAGAACAGAACTAGGACATGCAACAAAAAAAAATAAATTCAAATTCCAGTGTCACCTCAGTGACAGCAAAACAAATTCCCTTCACTGCCAGTTTGTGAAGTAACACAAACCCTGCAAAAAAGTAAATAAATAAATATCTAGAATCTTACCATACCAGAACAGCAGTAAATCTCAGGACTCAAACAGCAGCAACCTTATCTATGAAAAGGCAGCAAGGCAAACATTACACCAGGCCCTAGAACACTAATACACTACCTAATGAGCAAACAGAACAAACCAGTCTGTTACAAATTCCTTCAGAGAAACTAGATGCTAGCCAAAATACTGTATCTCTCACACATGTACAGACAGACCCTTACCTAAGTCAGAATAAGGGACTACAACTTAGAAACAAACATGCAGACAAAACTGAAATGGAAAGCCTGAGAAACCTGTCTCTGTGAGCACTGGAATACTAAAGAAAAAGCAAAACATAAATATATAAGAAATGCATATTCCCAAAGAGGGCATATACCAATCATTGAAATTTATTTTTTTTTAACTTTTGTTGTTTGATCTTATTTTTCTAATCAGTTGGTCCCAGTCTCTTTTTCCCCCTTGTCTTGTCTGTCTTTCCCTTGTTCTTTTTTCAGGGTCTCTTTTATTCTGTCTTCTTTCCTTCCTCCTTCATAAACAGACACACAGACTCTCTCTCACATGTTCTCTCTCACACACACACATGCTTTCTCCCACACAGGATCCAACTCTTCCATGCTCTCTCACATACACACAGGTACCCACTCCCATACACACACATATAGGCTCTCACTCTGACATGCTCTCTCTCACATGCAGGTTCCCACTCTCATATACACAAGCTCTCACTCCCACATGCTCTCTCTCACACCCATCCCCTCAAGTAGGCTCTCATTCACATCCCCTCCCAAGCAGGCTCCCATTCACACACATACACATACACCCTCACCAGGCAAGCTACCATACACATATCCCCACCCCAGGCAGGCTACCATTCATATACACACACAGGCAGGCTACCATTTACATACACACACAGGCAGGCTACCATTCACATACACACATTCACAAACAAACACAAAACACAGCAGGTTCCCCATCGGTAGCAAAAGAAGGAGCCTGTTCTGCTGCTGCTCCTCGTGTGCCTTCCCACAGTATTCAAAACTCGTGCAGCTAGCACTCCTCTGTGCTGATCTCATGATGCACGAGATCAGCATAGAGCACTTACTGGCCGCACAGGTTTTGAATGCACAGGGCCGGCACACATGGAGGAGCAGGAGTACGGGCACCTTCCAGTGAGGATTTATTTTTCTTTGACTGCCAGCCTCCCAGTCCTACTCCTCTTCTCAGCAGCGTCACGGGCCCTCTCCTCTTCTCAGCCACCAGTGGGATGGGCTCCACCGGTGGCCTCGCGTATTTCTTCCTCCTCTCATCTAGTGTGCCTGCTGCAGCCCTGTGACAGGCCTCTCTTCTTGGGCTGCTGGGCAACGCTGATTGGGTGGGCCTGAGCCCAAAGTAGGCCCACCTGTGGCTACACCACTGCTGTCAAAAATTTAAAAAAAATAGGGACTACGCTATGAAGTTACTAAGTAGCACATTTAAAACAAATCAGAGAAAATATTTTTTCCACTCAATGCATAATTAAGCTCTAGAATTCATTGCCGGAGGATATGGTAAAGGCAGCAAGTGTAGCTGTGTTTGAAAAAGGTTTGGACAAGTTCTTATAGGAAAAATCCATAAACTTATTAACCAGTTAGACTTGGGAAAGCCACTGCTTATCCTTGGGTATAAGCTGTATAAAATCTACCTACTATTTGGGATCCTGCCAGGTACTTGTGACCTGGACTGGCCAGTGAAATATCTGTAAAAAGATCTTGCCAACTTTACAATACTATATCCTTTCAAACCCCACCTAAATGTAAATTTCTGATACATTTCTGAGAAAGTCTGTATGGGAGAACAAGGTCTGTGAACTATCGATGAAGCTGGAGTGACCTCATTGACCTCAAAGTGGGCCCATTTATTTTACCAATAGCAATCAGTTTTCTCCCATTCAAATTAGCATGACTTGTGCTTCTTCCACAGAGTGGAAGAATTCAGACACATCATTAAAGGCATCATGCGGTTAGGAAGACTGAATGTGGTCAGGGAGGAGGAATAGAGAAGTTAATCCTTACAGATTCCATTAATCTTTCTGGATAATATTTATTGCTATAAAAAGTAGTGGGGAATTTTTGTTTTGTTTTAGGGGGAGGGCAGGAGGGTGTTTGAGCTAGAAGCTAGGATCTTGTGCCATGAGCTTTTATTTACAACTATTCTGGAATTCCCTTCACCCCTCCCCCCCCCTTCCTCCATTTTAGCCCAGTTATTGGCCCATACACCAGGATTCCTTCCAGACCTCTACTGCAATCATGGGCCCTAAGTCCAGACACTAGGCTGTGCGATGGCTGAGATTCCCCTCCTCCTTCCCAGCATCACCAGCCCAGGGAGAAGCAGCTTGGCCAGGTCCTCCACATGGCAACATGCAGCTTTGCCAATGAAGCATTTTATCAGTTACTGATAACAGTCGTTTACAGTTTAAAAAAACAAAACAAAACTGCATGCCTAACCTTAACAATGGAATATATTACTTAAAACTGCTGATGTGTTTTCACTAATTCCCACTGTACCCAATTTATCATAAACAAGTCTGAGCTGTAGCAAAATGACAACCCATATTTTATGTTGTTGTATGTGAAAAGAAAAATCTATCTCCTAGAATATTATGAGAAATGCCACAACAATGAAGAAGTATGTCTGTCAATGTACAGGAAATACTGCTTCCACAGGTTCATGAACACTTTGATGAACGGTGTTAAAGTATCTCACAGTCACTAGCCCACAGGGTGATGGAGAGTCGCGTATAGCAGAACAAGTATCCCAGGGGCTTCAAATGAGGCTCACTCTGACTGGCAAAAAAAAAAAAAAAAAAATTGAAGACTGGCAGACCATCACTCCCAATTTATGCTCATTAATCTTACAACCAGATGGCTCAAAGAGCTGAAACCTTACTTCTAGCAAATAGCAAACAAAGAGGAATTACAAATAACCTGAGCCTGTAAATTCAAATCTCTCTCTCGCTGGTGTTGTTTAAATTGAACCCTCTGAGTGTTTTACTCAGTGGTGCCTTTGTATGTGATGTGATCACCCTGCCACCTATACGTTTCTATATTTCAACATTATTGTAAGTGCTAGAGATATCATTTAATGGCTTAATGAGACTGTCAGTGCAAATGAGTTAGCTGAGGACCCCACACAACCTGAAGTACTGTGATGAATGCAAACAAGCTGGTGGGGAATCTTATTGGGACCTCTTCAAGACCAAGAGCTACCTCTTCAGAAGAATGTCAGAACTTGTCCATGTGAGCCAAAAGATCTTCATTCAAAAATTGGAAGAAGGATCCAACAGAAGAAAATAGGATAAAGCATAAACGTTGGAAAGTTAAATGTAAGACATTGATAAGACAGGTTAAGAGAGAATTTGAAAAGAAGTTGGCTGTAGAGGCAAAAACTCACAGTAAAAACTTTTAAAAATATATCTGAAGCAGGAAGCCTGTGAGGGAGTCAGTTGGACCATTAGATGATCGAGGGGTTAAAGGGGCACTTAGAGAAGATATGACCATCGTGGAAAGATTAAATGATTTCTTTGCTTCGGTGTTTACTGAAGAGGATGTTGGGGAGGTACCCATAATGGAGAAGATTTTCATGGGTAATGATTCAGATGGACTGAATCAAATCACGGTGAACCTAGAAGATGTGGTAGGCCTGATTGACAAACTGAAGAGTAGTAAATCACCCGGACCGGATGGTATACACCCCAGAGTTCTGAAGGAACTAAAAAATGCAATTTCAAACCTATTAGTAAAAATTTGTAACCTATCATTAAAATCATCCATTGTACTTGAAGACTGGAGGATAGCAAATGTAACCCCAATATTTAAAAAGGGCTCCAGGGGCGATCCGGGAAACTACAGACTGGTTAGCCTGACTTCAGTGCCAGGAAAAATAGTGGAAAGTGTTCTAAACATCAAAATCACAGAACATATAGAAAGACATGGTTTAATGGAACAAAGTCAGCATGGCTTTACCCAGGGCAAGTCTTGCCTTACAAACCTGCTTCACGTTTTTGAAGGAGTTAATAAACACGTGGATAAAGGTGAACCGGTAGATGTAGTATACTTGGATTTTCAGAAGGCGTTTGACAAAGTTCCTCATGAGAGGCTTCTAGGAAAAGTAAAAAGTCATGGGATAGGTGGCGATGTCCTTTCGTGGATTGCAAACTGGCTAAAATACAGGAAACAGAGTAGGATTAAATGGACAATTTTCTCAGTGGAAGGGAGTGGACAGTGGAGTGCCTCAGGGATCTGTATTGGAACACTTACTTTTCAATATATTTATAAATGATCTGGAAAGAAATACGACGAGTGAGATAATCAAATTTGCAGATGACACAAAATTGTTCAGAGTAGTTAAATCACAAGCAGATTGTGATAAATTGCAGGAAGACCTTGTGAGACTGGAAAATTGGGCATCCAAGTGGCAGATGAAATTTAATGTGGATAAGTGCAAGGTGATGCATATAGGGAAAAATAACCCATGCTATAATTACACAATGTTGGGTTCCATATTAGGTGCTACAACCCAAGAAAGAGATCTAGGCGTCATAGTGGATAACACATTGAAATCGTCGGTTCAGTGTGCTGCGGCAGTCAAAAAAGCAAACAGAATGTTGGGAATTATTAGAAAGGGAATGGTGAATAAAACGGAAAATGTCATAATGCCTCTGTATCGCTCCATGGTGAGACCGCACCTTGAATACTGTGTACAATTCTGGTCGCCGCATCTCAAAAAAGATATAATTGCGATGGAGAAGGTACAGAGAAGGGCTACCAAAATGATAAGGGGAATGGAACAGCTCCCCTATGAGGAAAGACTAAAGAGGTTAGGACTTTTCAGCTTGGAGAAGAGACGGCTGAGGGGGGGATATGATAGAGGTGTTTAAAATCATGAGAGGTCTAGAACGGGTAGATGTGAATCTGTTATTTACTCTTTTGGATAGTAGAAGGACTAGGGGGCACTCCATGAAGTTAGCATGGGGCACATTTAAAACTAATCGGAGAAAGTTCTTTTTTACTCAACGCACAATTAAACTCTGGAATTTGTTACCAGAGGATGTGGTTAGTGCAGTTAGTATAGCGGTGTTTAAAAAAGGATTGGATAAGTTCTTGGAGGCGAAGTCCATTACCTGCTATTAAGTTCACTTAGAGAACAGCCACTGCCATTAGCAATGGTAACATGGAATAGACTTAGATTTTGGGTACTTGCCAGGTTCTTATGGCCTGGATTGGCCACTGTTGGAAACAGGATGCTGGGCTTGATGGACCCTTGGTCTGACCCAGTATGGCATTTTCTTATGTTCTTATATTGCATCTTTAAATATTGTAAAACAAAAAAAATAATAATTCTAGTGAATTTCTTGATCATGAAGGTGCTGAACTGGCAGGAGTGGAACCAATGCCCTCCATTTATCCATAGCACAGGTACAGCAAACGCAGCTCCCGCTGAAGTGGCCATTTCTCCTGGCCAGTGTCCTTTCTCGTTGAATCTCCTGCAGATCTGCTTCTGTGGAAAAGGCAGAGCCCATGTACTTTCAGAGCAGACTTTAAAAAGGAAAAGATGTTAATAAATTATAATAGACTGGGTTTGGTACCCGGGCCTGCCTTTTTCTCCTTGGACTGGCCAGGGTTGGGGATATTAAGGAGGCAGTGTTCATAGCCCCAGGAGAGAGAGTGTCTTGGGTCATCGCACAAAGGTGACATCCAGTGATCAGACTCAGGTGTGTATGTGTACCAGGTTCCATATGAAGCTGTGGTCTGAGGCCCCTGGCTAAGGACGGTGACTACAATGGCTGAACTACATGACAAAGAAGGGGTTATAAAATGGGGAAAAATACCTTGGGATCTGTGAATGAAAGCAGTAGGAAGAAATTGTTGCGCCAACCCTACTATAAATATATAGGGGGTGTGTGTGTGTGTATATATATATATACATACATACACACACAAACAAATGTACATGGATATAGAATAGGTTGACTTAATTGAAGAATTCTCAAAATGCCGATGAAGGGTACAATGGTGACTCCTACAAGTGCAAAAATGCACAACCACTAGTGCACTTTACAATCACTATACAATGCCGGTTTTGTTTGAGAGCCAAATTACAGACTTGAAACTTGTTAATAATGAAGCAGCATTATTTCAGATCAAGCAGTTTTATGAAATGAGCAAAGGAATGAAAGAAGCAGGGCTAATTACCAACATTCCTTGATGAATTATCTAGTGGTGTGTGGCAAATCTGTGTGCGCCTTTGTCTTGATCCCCAAAATTATCCTTTACTTATTTCTCAAAAGGTTAAAGGTTGTGTGGCTAATTAAGGCACCAATCAAGATGCAGATGGAATCATTCAAGGTGTTCTTACTTCCAAGGTTTTGCACCCAACCTGGTACCTCTTAATCTAATTTTACTTCATGTATTACATTGTAGGGAAAAAAAAAAAATCTCCCAGCTAATCACCACAGGCAGGCAGGCTGAAATTGCCATGCAGTATAGTGCAAATTGCTGCATATTTGTAATTTAGCCAATAAGAATTTCCTTAAGCCCTTCTTGAATGGCAGGAATGCCTATAAGTTGCCACTTTCTATTTAGTCACTTTATCGGTTTCAGCTTTTAAACACTAACTGTTCTAAAATTACTGAACAAATGACAGACATACATTTAGAAAGCTTTTCTGGTTCGCTGAAGGTCTGATTCCATTTAAAACAAGGAGAAAAATCTCTCCACTAGGCCATTCTTTACGTGGTACTGTCAGAGAACTCTGCAAACTCTTGTACGGCCTCCAGCAGCTCCGTAAGTCCACAGGCACAAACCCGACACAATGGAAACGACCAGTTGTATTTTGGAGTAGAAGAAACCGTGGGTCAATTAAATATAAACATGTTCAGTTTCTCTAATGAGTCCACCAGTTTGGCGAGTCATGTGGAGGTCTTCCAGACTCTTCTGGTTCTTCATCCCGCACGCCCCTCAGTTGACCCGGACCCCTTACCCTGTCGTGTAAGTCCTAAAACATGAGATTTGCAGACTTCTCATCGGGATCAGTAGTATATTTAAGTAGATAATTAATGAGCTGCCATGTGCTGTGGCCTCTGGTTTTAAAATACAGTTGGCCCTGCCCTGGAACGCTCAGGCCCCGCCCCTTTTTGCCCCCTTCCAACATAACAAATTTTGAAAATGTTTGAGGCTTCTTAAAATGATTGCCCTTTCTGACCACCTAAAAGTGCACGGGAATATCCCATATAGTGTGTAAACAGAGGTGCTTTTAGTTTGGAGAGGAAATGCTTGGCATTTTCGAAAGCACGCAACCTGTTTTACCCTTCTCAGCCATCCGTGCAAAATGCCAGGGACAAAGCATGTGGATGCTTTTAGTACATATACTTTACTCTGATTTTCAAAAAGAAACTAATCGGGTAGTTTCTCTTTTGAAAATCTGTATGAGGGATATTTGAAAATCACCCCACAATGTTTCAGTTCCCATAGTCTGGAGTAGCAGGCTGGAGGCAACTTATAGACTAACATGGTTACTGAGGCACAAGCTTCGAGGACAAGAGTTTACCGCCTCAGATGAGCTTCAATTGTATGAGCTGTCTTGGCTAAATGACAAATGTTTCTGTTACATGCAGACCTCCCATAGGGTCGATTTTAAAAGCATTGCTTGCACTAAAATATCCACATATGCATGTATGTGGGTCGCACGTGAGTAATGTGAATTTTAAAAGCTGCAATTTACCCGTGCAAGTGCACACATGATTTAAAATTACAGCTTATCTCTGCTTGCGTGCCAATACACGCATGTATGGGTGCACGCATGCTCATTTTAAAATTAGCCTGAAAGTCTTGATCTACAAAAACTATAACATGGATTTTATTCTACATTAGTTATACTGGCGGGAAATATTCCACTGGAAGGTAATAAAGCAATTGATCGCAGGACAGATTCATTTAGAATACCATGTGAAAAACCAACTATCTGCAGAGTACGACACCATCAACTGAAACCCAATAGTTGTTTTTTTCACTGATTCACAACTTTTTTTTTTTTTTTGAGTTCTCAGCTTTCCAGGAGAAGGTGCGTTACCTTCCTAACACATTAAGGTGAATTTTAAGACCTGAACAAAGGAACACACGTACGCACATTAGCTGGTTCGCGCATGTAGCTGCAGTGATTTTATAACATACGCGAGTATATGCACGCACGATATAAGATTGGCTATAGGCGAGTACACATGCGCACAATTTTATACTGACGCGCGCATCTGCGTGCAAATGCCACATCAATCTTATAAGTGGGGGGGGGGGGATTTTAGTAGATAGGCACGTCGACGCAATTACCTGTTTCCCCAGTTTGCTCCCAGTTCGCCCCAGTAAAAGAAAGGACTTCCTAAACCCCCTAGCTAACTTGCCTCCCTTTTACCCTATTAGCCCCGACCCTTAAACCTCTGCTGACTAGCCTAGTATTTTTTATTTCACGATAGGGACCCCGGCACGTGCTGGTGTGCGTAAATGCTCACATGCTGGTTTCATTCATATTTCCTGGAATGCCCATGCCCCGCCCAGACCACACCCATTCCCCACCTCTTTTATGAGAAACGTTTTACTCGCGTACTAGGAGATACACGCATACCCGGGCGCTCTTAAAATCTGTGCGGCGCTCGCTGGGCCGATATACACACGTATCTCCCGGCTTTGGCGCACATAGGGCTTTTAAAATTCACTCAATTCTGTGGGACAGATTTTTTTTTTGTCTGAATCTGGATAGTGGCCACATATGCACATATATACATACTCATACAGTGTACATTCAAACATCAATTACCTTAGCTTTACAGATGCAATATAAAATTGCCTTCTATAACCATTTAAAACGTATAACAAAGGTTTTAGAAAGCTCAGTTACAGAGGACTTTATGTGATAGTTTATCATTTTTTGTACATATTGGGGTAGATTTTAAAAGGTGCGCGCTACCCGGCATGCACACATATGCCCGATTTTATAACATGCGCGCGCATGTTATAAAATCAGAGGTCGGCGCGAGCAAGGGGGTGCACAATTGTGCACCTTGCGCGTGCCAAGCCACGCTGCCTTCCCTCGCTCCCTCTCCCCTAGCCTGACCTTCCCACCCCTTCCCCTAACCTAACCCCCCCTGACCTTTGTCTTACCTTTTGCGCGCGCCGGCAGCCTGCTGGCATGTGATCCTCCGACACAGCGGCAAATGGCCGCTATATCGGAGGCCTATGGCCCCGTCCCCACTCCTCCCCCGGACCTCCCCGCCCCTTTTTGCAAGCCCCGGGGCTTTACACGCATCGCCGGGCTTTTTTAAAATGGGTCCGGCGCGCATAGGACTTTTAAAATCCGGCCCATTATAATTACTGACACGACGACATGTAACATTAAAGAAAAGTGCAACTAGAAATAACACAGGGACCTTTCCTCTGCCCCCTCCCCCTTTTTTTTTTTTTTTTTTTTTACACAAAATGTACAAACATCTTACAGAAACAATCCATGTACCTTAGGCAACATTCTTGGTAACACCTTCACTCATGTTCTACTGTTATTCTGTGTTCCGATATATTTATGGTATATTTCAGAATCCCTATAAGCTGAATAAACAGAACTCACAGTACATTAGCAGTCGATTCACCCATTTTGAGGTTGGCAAGAAAGAAGAGGTGGAGTTGCTCTGGAGGGAAAAATCTCTCAGTTTGAAGAGAGTCTCTATGGGAGCCTGAAGACAAGGAAAGTGGCCAATAATGAGGGATTTTAAGCAGACTCCTCCGTGGGGGCGGAATGTGTTCTCTCTCTTGTTTAAAAATATAATAGGCTCCTTATTCCTTTTTTGAACTCACAAAAGTCATTCTGACAATGTCAGGAACATTTGGAATTGTGGCAGAAGAAACCCCTGGCGCATGCTCAAAGAGTAATGTCAGCATGACCTAAGGAAAAAGTAAAAAAAAACCCAAAAAACTCTCTCATATGCTTCAATCACAACCCTACCTCATTTAAATATCCTAACACACATTTATATGACCCTCCTCCATAGAGAATAATGGGGAAAAAAGCCGGCATTAAGACACAAAGGGGCCTAACTTAAGGAATTAGGCGCCTAGATCTGCCTAAATGGAAATTCCCCTAACTGAACATCTAAATTTGGACACTAAAAAGTGGATGGGGACAGAGGCAGGGGCAAAACGGGGAAAATAAGCTAGACCTCTACTGCTGATTTTTACTGCTAGGCTCCTAACTTAGGTTCCTAAATGTAGGCAAAGAACTAGCAGTCCTAAATTTAGGCTCCTGTCTTAGAAACTTAAAAGCAAATCTTTAGCTGAAAACACAGGCCCCTAAATTTGCTGAAAACCTGCCCAACTTCATATGCCTAAAACTGAGATGCCTAGGTCAGAAGTTCAGCTTTCTTTGCATATCAACCTAACATAAGAAATTGCCATACTGGGTTAGACCAAGGGTCCATCAAGCCCAGCATCCTGTTTCCAACAGTGGCCAAACCAGGCTACAAGAACCTAGCAAGTACCCAAACACTAAGAAGATCCTATGCTACCGATGCCAGTAATAGCAGTGGCTATTCCCTAAGTCAACTTGATTAATAGTAGTTAATGGACTTCTCTTCCAAGAACTTATCCAAACTGTTTTTAAACCCAGCTACACTAATTGCACTAACCATATGCCATAGCAAGGCATAAAATATGCCTTGCTAAGAGTCCATTTATCCCCCTTGCAATATCACTGCAAGGTATAAAGTATGAAGAACTGCCGACATGAAAAGTCAGCATGTGTAAAAACATTACAAAATACCTTTCATCATCTATGCAGTCTTTTCTCTGCATCACAGAATGACAGCTGTCCTGCCCAATACAGTACAGCACCAGACATTTAAGTGATAAAGTAGATCTCTTTCCTACATAGACTATTCAATAGTTAACCTCAGACTTGCTTTCATTATTTATTTTTTTTTGGTCTAAATTGGGGCTCTACGATAAATTACATACAGATACACTAACTCCATGACCTACAAAATTTATAATCCAAGTGAGTATTCAAGGTCACAAGGAATGCCAGAGAAAGAAGCCGGATATGAACTTGCAGCTCAACACAGCATTGAAAATATTGCTACAGGAAAGGTAGGTGTAGTAGGACATGAAGCCTCATTTACCACACAGAAAGGGGGTCTACCTTTACCTTGATACTGCTACCCTATAGGACTCTATACAGGGCATCTCCAATAGTTATGCTCTCATATACAAAGCAGGGCCTAGGATCTGGGACCTTGCCCAGTATATTCATCAGCTACACTGGCAAAGTGAACAATAAGACCAGGAAGCCCTGCACAACTCCTAACCTTTCAGTATAGTACATGGACCATGCATGTTATGAGACATAGTCAAGCATGGCCTGTACAAAGAAATGAACCACCCTCTCCACAAGAAAGGGTTAAAAAAAAAAAAAATCGCAATATTAAAAAATTGTATTCTCAGTTCAATTTGTATAGAATATGCAGCATAGTTTATTTACATTTTGTCTCCTGTGTTTCTGTAGAGTTGACTCATTTGTGAACATGACAGATGTATGTGAGTGCAAGAGTATGCTTGCATGTATACAGTGAGGGCATAGTATATGTATGTGAAAAAAAAAAAGATGAGAATATAAGCTAACACTGAAAGAGAGAAGCACATGTGGTAAGTTTTAGTGTTCTACATTGTGTAAGATACAGGGTCTGCCAAACTGCTTTTAAAAGCACAGATGTATATGTACCAGATGTTTGTTTGCCATATATTTTCCTGAAGAAAAATGTTTGAACATAAAAGCACAGATGTTGTCACCTCCAGTAAAGAAAGTGGTACAGTCTCTTTAAAAGCAGCAAGAGCGGCTGTCTAAAGAGTATTTCAGATCTCTGATCTCAACACTTCTTTCAAATTGCAAGTGAATGGAATACAAAAGAATAAAACGGATAGAAGGTGGCATGGTACTGCTCACGTAATTTTTATTTGAGGGAAATAAAATAATATGAAGAAAAGTTCTCCCACAGAATGTAATGGGAACTGCTTGGCAAAAAGAAGGCCCATCCAGACTTGCCCTGCTAGATGTCACGGACAGAAGTAAATATATTTGGGGTGAAAGATTCTGAGGAAACCGATAAACCCTGAATAAAGGGCATGGTGAAAAACCCCTTGTGGATTGGCTCTGGGACAGGTATATCTCCTACTCAAACCAAATATATCTTTTCAAGCCAAGGCGAGTATCTTTTTGTCAGCACTCAGCATTTCTCAAATAGACAGACTGTTTTACTTAAAAACAGTTGCTATTTGGGAATACCTGCTGCGTATCTGCCATTAATCACTCAAGGGAGACTGAAACCTGTTGGGGTGATTCGATTTCTAGGCAGATATTGAATAGGACTGAAGATGAGACCAGTTGCAGTGATTTCATTCCTTGCATGATCCTATAACATCAAATAAATAAAACAAAGTAAACGAAACAAAAAGCTATCATAGAAGCCCACTGGGCCAATGTATCAAGGGTCAATAATAGTGCAAAGCAGAGAGAAGCAAACAATTTGAAGTCAAACCAGATGAATTTCTGCCTTGGATGAGTTAAGTCAGAATCTCTGGATTGTCCCCAGAGCTGCTGAAGAAAGTCACCAAATTTTTACGGTTGGATCTCAGGAAACCTCAAACGTAATTAGAAAAATCCCAAACAAAAGCACATTCTGACAAAATCCACCTCAAACGGTTTGAAGCAAATGTTTCAGATGAGTTTAGGTTTTTGTCACAAAGGGTTAATGAACTGATGAAATTATTCTAGATTTATCAGATTGTTTGCCAAAGTATTTGGAAGAATTTCATACACTCAGGAGTAACACAAAAATATTTCTCCATGGAAAGGGTGGTGGAGGCATGGAATGACCTCCTAGTGGAAGGAGAGGCAGCGGCAGCATAAACCGGGACAGAATTCAGGAAAGGATTGGATAGACAATGATGATCCCTAAGTGGGAAGAAGTGAGGTGCAAGCCAGATATTAACTGGGATCTCTGACACTGGACAAGGAAATAAATTGGGCAGAGCAAATGGGCCTTTCAATCCCTGTCTGTCATTGTAATCTCTTTTTCTAAGTTAAGTCCTAGAACTGAGTTTATTCATTTTCTTTGACTCCAGACCTCTGTATCAGATTTCCACCATTTTAAATACGCACAGCCCAATATTAAAAAAAAAAAAAGGATTCTGATGATTATCACCTTCATGATTCCTTGATAACATTCCACCAGCAGTAGCCAGGTAGAACATTTCCTGGAAAAACTTGTAGTGTTGCATGTGCTCACAATTTATAAATTCTAGAATAAGCCTGGAAAACCAATTGATAAAATAAAACTTGTGTGATATTCTCCACAAAATGAGGTCGGATTTATTATCCACTGCATTTCTCTTGAACTTTGGTTGATAAAAGCCAACTTACTGAAGTTCTCTCTGATCTGCATAGCATGTCTTCTTGTTCTAGAACTTCCTTTCCTCTAAAAAATACGAGCTTCTAGAGCATTTACACTTTTGAGGTATTTGAATGTATCTGTTATATCAGCCCCTTTTCCTCTTCTCTAAGATGTACATTTTTATTTCCTTAAGTCTTACTTCGCAGGGTTTACACAACAGATCATGCACCACTTTTATGGTCCTCCTCTGGCTTGCCTCTATCTTATTTCCTTTTCGGAGGTATAATCTCAACAGTTGGAAAGAATGAGAGCAATTTTCAAAGTTATTTCCTTACTCAAACACTGATTTACCTAGATAAATTTACCTAGGTAAAACTGCCGCCCTCAAGGAGGCTAAAATATACACATGGGGCTCATAATGCACATACTTTTAGCTGCACTAGAAAAGGCCATTCCTTGGTTATGCTAAGGTCAAGGGAATAAAAACAGCACACAATCATTTTAAAAAAAATATGTATGCTGTTTTACCCTTCCCATCTGCAAAATCAATGGTGAAGCCTCATCTGGAGTAATGTGTCCAGTTCTGAATCAATACTATAAGTTCTTGACCAAAGCGGATAGCAAGCTAGTTTATCTTCCCTGCTGTGGCTAGAAGCATACATTTTGCACCAGCAGCAGCAGAGCAGTCAGTGATATCACAAAGCCCCCACAAACGGAAAGGTCTCCTGATGGCAAATGCTGCAACAAAACGGATGCTCCCCAGAGCACCGAAGAGCGCTGCTTGACAGAAGTTATTGGGCCTAGAACTTATTGTTCAGGCAGGAGGCATTTTCGCTTTGCTAGAGAATAAGCCACCCTGAAATTTAAGCCTCTTCAGTGCCAGAACTAGGTAGAATCTTGTTCTTCACTGAATATTTCACACATAGAAAAACTTTACATTAATTAATGGATGGACCAATTCAAGATCTGTATATGCTTAAACAGCTCCTGTCACACCAAAGTTTTCTCTTTGGATTTAGTTGGTACATAGTGCTAAAGAATAGTAGGGAAGCACATAGATTGAAGTCACAAGCTCATATAAAGTACCTTCCTCATGTCCAGTTAAGAAGTTCATCATTTTTACTAACATATCCATCCACTTAACACAAAAAAAACCTTGGTTCACGGCAGAACTTACATCCCTTAAACAACAACTAAGAACCAAAGAAAAGAAATGGCGCAAGAACCCTTCCTTTCTAGCAGACTACAAACACACTCTCCACTCCTACAGAACCTCAATCCTGCAAACCAAAAAAAGATTACTACTCTCAAAAAATCCACCACTACCAATATGATGCCAAAGCCCTCTTCACCTACGTCTCACTCCTCACAAAGTCAACCCCACCTCCATTCACAGACAATGATGCAAAAAACAAATGCAATGAATTAGCAAACTTTTTTCCACACCAAAATCAGTAATCTCATCGCAAAGTTCCCCCCCTCCTACCCCCCCTCCCTATACCAGACACAAAAAATCTTGCATCGCCCTAGACTCCTTCGACGCTACCTCCATAAGAAGAACATAAGAACATAAGAAAATGCCATACTGGGTCAGACCAAGGGTCCATCAAGCCCAGCATCCTGTTTCCAACAGTGGCCAATCCAGGCCATAAGAACCTGGCAAGTACCCAAACACTAAGTCTATTCCATGTGACCATTGCTAATGGCAGTGGCTATTCTCTAAGGGGCGGATTTTCAGAGCCCTGCTCGCCTAAATCCGCCCAAATCCGGGCGGATTTAGGCGAGCAGGGCCCTGCGCGCCGGTGAGCCTATTTTACATAGGCCTACCGGCGCGCGCAGAGCCCCGGGACTTGCGTAAGTCCCGGGGTTTTCGGAGGGGGTGTGTCGGGGGCGGGACCGAGCGCTGCGGCGTTTTCAGGGCGTGTCGGCAGCGTTTTGGGGGCGGGTACGGGGGCGTGGCCGCGCCCTCCGTACCCGCCCCCAGGTCGCGTCCCGGCACGCAAGAGGCCCACTGGCGCGCAGGGATTTACGCCTCCCTCTGGGAGGCGTAAATCCCCCGACAAAGGTAAGGGGGGGGCTTAGACAGGGCCGGGTGGGTGGGTTAGGTAGGGGAAGGGAGGGGAAGGTGAGGGGAGGGCAAAAGGAAGTTCCCTCCGAGGCCGCTCCAATTTCGAAGCGGCCTTGGAGGGAACGGGGGTAGGCTGCGCGGCTCGGCGCGCGCCGGCTATACAAAATCAATAGCCTTGCGCGCGCCGATCCAGGTTTTTAGCAGATACGCGCGGCTCCGCGCGTATCTACTAAAATCCAGCTTACTTTTGCTTGCACCTGATGCGCCAGCAAAAGTAGGCCAATTCGCGCTATTTGAAAATCTACCCCTAAGTGAACTTAATAGCAGGTAATGGACTTCTCCTCCAAGAACTTATCCAATCCTTTTTTAAACACAGCTATACTAACTGCACTAACCACATTCTCTGGCAACAAATTCCAGAGTTTAATTGTGCGTTGAGTAAAAAAGAACTTTCTCCGATTAGTTTTAAATGTGCCCCATGCTAACTTCATGGAGTGCCCCCTAGTCTTTCTACTATCCGAAAGAGTAAATAACCGATTCACATCTACCCATTCTAGACCTCTCATGATTTTAAACACCTCTATCATATCCCCCCTCAGTCGTCTCTTCTCCAAGCTGAAAAGTCCTAACCTCTTTAGTCTTTCCTAATAGGAGATAGCAACACTACTAAAGAAAATGAAACCCTCTACTCACCCAGAGGACTTTATCCCTACGAATGCTCTCCTTACCATTCCCGACACAATAGCCAAACCTTTATCTGAAATTATTAACTGTTCACTCACCAAAGGACAGGTCCCCTCTGCTCTGAAACAAGCCATCCTCAAACCTATCTTAAAGAAACCGAACCTAGACACTTCAGACCCGGCTAACTTTAGACCAATATCTAACCTCCCATTCCTGGCTAAACTTTTGGAGAGAGTAGTCAATTTACAGCTTATAGGTCACCTTGAAAAACATAACCTCCTTTACCTGTCTCAATTTGGCTTCAGGAAATTCTTCAATACAGAAACCCTCTTATTATCCCTAACTGATACCATCCTTAAAGGTATGGACAAGAGCCAATCATTTATCCTAGCCATGCTAGACATTTCCTCAGCATTTGACACTGTCAGCCATAACATCCTTATTGATCGCCTTACCGACATAGGTATCTCAGGAATAGCCCTGAGTTGATTTGCATCTTTCCTAATCAATCGTCATTACAAAGTCAAAATTGGTAACCATGAATCGAACCCCATTAATCTAACACATGGCGTACCTCAAGGATCCTCCCTCTCCCCTACTCTTTTCAATATTTACCTTCTGCCCTTATGCCAACTTCTTGCCGACCTTGGTCTTACTCATTTTATCTATGTTGATGATGTACAGATACTCTTCCCTGTCTCAGATTCAGTGTCCAATGCTCTTAAAACCTGGAACAACTGCCTTTCCTCAATCAACTCCCTCCTCACCAACCTCAAGCTGGCCTTAAATACATCAAAAACAGAGCTCCTTTTCATCTCCCCAGCTCGCCTTAACCCTCCACCCTCGGTGCACCACTTCTCTTTCTCCCAAGATGTCAGAGATTTAGGCATCACTCTCGATAAACATCTCCGTTTTCAAAAACACATCAACAACATGACCAAAGACTGTTTTTACAAATTGCAGGTACTAAAGAAACTAAGACCTTTACTACACCATAATGACTTCCGAACAGTCCTCCAAGCCACCCTTTTCATGAAGATCGACTACTGCAACTCTCTTCTCTTAGGCCTCCCAGCAACCTCAATCAAACCACTCCAAATGCTGCAAAATGCTGCAGTGAGAATTCTAACTAACTCACGCAGATCAGACCACATCACGCCGATCCTCAAAACCTCCATTGGCTCCCAATCCCATCCAGAATCCTCCATAAGAGCCTTACAATTATCCACAAAACCCTGCACAACCAATACATTCACTAGCTTAATGACTCTCTCCAATACCACACCTCCAATAGACCCTCCAGATCCGCTTACAAAGGATCCTTAGCCACTCCCTCTCACAATCTCTCCCAACTCATATCCACCAAAAAACGTGCACTATCCTTAGCAGGACCAACATTATGGAAATCTATGCCATCTGAACTCCACCAGGAACACTGCACTGCCACCTTCAAAAAAAAATTAAAGACTTGGCTATTTGAACAAGCCTACACTTGAATTATCTCCCTCTGCCAGGTCACATTCCCCTTCTAATCTCCTTCTCCCCCCAAAATCTACAAGCAATTGTAATATAGTTATTGTTTCTCTCTCTTGAAAAATCCTCTCCTAGGTCACTTGACCCTTTATTTTCTCCTATTCTCCCAAGTTCATCTATATCCCTGTTACATGTAACTTTATCTTTCCCTCTCAGTTCAAATATTACTCCCTTGTTACCTGTAAACCGATGTGATATGTCTATGAACGTCGGTATATAAACGTTTTAAGTAAATAAATAAAAATTTTGAACAACAAAATAAAAGCATTACATAAACATTATAGCACACAAACATTGCTGCATCTCTCACAAGGCCCCATTCCCTTTTATTAGACACACACAGGCCGATGCAATATTGGCCACATTAAAAGGGAACTCATGATTCAGCGCCCATTCTCTTATCACATGCCGATCCATCTCTCCTGGGCGTCCAACTTAATATTTAAATGAGCCGCCACGGTAAAAAGTAGGCACTAGGGAAAACTGTGCATTCCTAGCACCTCCTTGGCATCAGGCTCCAAGGGGAGGTGACTGTCAGCGGGTAGGAAAACGGACGCTCAATTTTATGAACATCCATTTTCCTAACCTGATCGCTGGCAATATTTTTTATTTTTATTTTTTTTGCCGGTTCTCCTTTTTTTAGTACTTCTGGTTTAATATCGCCATGATATTAAGTTGGAGAAAGTACAGAAAAGCCATATTTTCTACTTTCTGTTTACTTTTGGGGCTCCTCAAGAATTAACGCCTGCTTTGGCGCAGGCGTTAATTTTTGAGAGTAAAAATGTGCATGTCGGGCACACATCATTTTTTTTGCATCGGCGGTAACAGTTAATAGCTTCATCAATATGAATTTACATGTTGAGCATTATTACCTATGCGCTGGTTGGACGAGCGTTTTGGATGTGCTAATCCCCTTATTGCATGAGGGTCCAAAACGCGCTTCCAAACACGTGTAAAGCCATTCGCTCAACCGAGTGCACTATATTGCATTGGCCAGACAGTAAAGGTTTATTTATAGGAAAAGACCAAAAATCAGTCAAGTTCATTGGAAAACATTCTATAATGAATGTTCAAAGTACTGTGCTATAAATTCACAAAATTATTTCAGAATTAAGCTAAGTATGTTATTATATTGTTGACATATCATTTTCCATGTGTTACATCATGTTTTGAGCACATTTTAATGGGGGAGTGTACAAAAATAAATAAATAAAAGAATAAAACAGAACCGAATAAGTGAAATAAAAAAAATGTGCGACCACACCTAAATACAACCTTCAATCTCATTTCCTCAACTTTACCCTTCAGAACTTCTTCTCTTTGCTATCTTACGTCTCCACGAAATCTTTGCTCCGCACATTAACCACTCATGCCATCCGCAGCATAGCACACGGTCGAGGCTACTTGTAATGAGTTCTTCTGAAAGGCAACATTCATTTTCCACTCTTTCTCCAAGAATTTAGGGCTTCATTCTTTGACAAAAGGTGCACCGTACTGCGTTACTTTATCTGGACTAATTCTCAATGTGTGAAATTGAGTCTATTCTTAGTATGTTACAATTTTCCAGTAATTAGGAAGCAAGCTGCATGTCCCTTGTTGGAGAAATACTAATAAGCTCCTGCAGTTTCTAGTCTAACAAGGAGTCAAAGCTTCTAAAAGCAATCATCTGAGCAAAAAAAAGGATTATGAAAGCTGTATACTCACCATGTCTTTCTTCTTCCGTCCTTCTGAAGAGATCTTTTGTATAGAGTTTGACTTTGTTTTCCACACATTACTTACAAATAACAGAAGACCATCCATATTTTACATTTTCCCAAATATTAATACTTTTCAAACACTTTTTTTGTTGACATTTAGAGAACACACTCTCTCTCTCTCTCTCTCTTTTGTATGCTTACTTGGCTGAGACCACACAACTTACATTGCTCGCTAACCCAACATTTCCTATGCGTATCAAACATTCCTGCACCAGCATCGTTAAAACATGCTCAAAGATGGTTAAAGAAAGAGCAAAGATGAACCGGAAAAATAAAAATGACCAGCTGAAGCATACTCACATACCTTGAGGACTTCCATGGGTACCTGGGCGGCGGGGGGCAGGCTGGCAGGGACACTGACGTTAATGGCTGGTGTCTGACTGACCGGGACTCTCTGTTGCATGAACTGAGCTGCCTGCTGCTTCTGCTGCTGCTCCCGACGCTCTTGCTCCTGCAGCTGCTCACGCATGAGCTGCTGGCGTAGCAAAATCCGTGATGTCATACTGGAGGAGCTCAGCGGAGGCTTGGAGGCGCCCGGATGCTCCGCCGAGCTGCTGGAGGAAGGCAGAAAATAAAAAAGTTATCCCAACTGCCTCAAGAGAAAGAATGAAACATGCACTCAAGCCTGCAGTTGCAGAAGCACTCAGAGTTCCTTTAAATTGTGAAAAGCAGCTCCACACATACACGGCAGAGGCAAGAGCACCACCGTTCTCAGCATAAAGAGGTGCTCCAGGGCTTGTCTGCATTTAGAAGTAATTAACAGTCAAGTTAAATTCTGCTAACCCGATAACATTTTTAATATACAATCAACAAGCTAAATTTTTGCATATGACTGCAGATTGCTATATTACTCAAAGGTTTTAGCCTATCTTTCTGGAACATTTCTGTAATCCTTGATTCAATGTCAAAATAATTTGATTTGCTTCAATTTCCATCAGGAGCTCAAAGTGCTGAACAACAATATAAAAAAATCAGCAATATTCAGACTAAAATGAATCAAAAACAGTAAAAATTACCTATAAAACGGGCCGATACAGAAAAACCCACGGGAGAGCGGGCAAGTGCCCGCTCTTCTGGCGTGCGCCCAGGCCATTCTCCAGGGCGCGCGATTCAGAAAAACAAAAAATGCAAAATGAGGGCCCGCGGTAAAAGGAGGCGCTAGGGACACTAGCGCGTCCCTAGTGCCTCCTTTTTGACAGAAGCGGCGGCTGTCAGCGAGTTTGACAGCCAACGCTCAATTTTACCGGCATCGGTTCTCGAACCTGCTGACAGCCACGGGTTCGGAAAACGGACGCCGACATAATTAAGCGTCCATCTTCCAACCCACGGGTCGATTTTTAATTTTTTGGGCCTCTAACTTAATATCGCTATGATATAAAGGCGGAGGGTGTTCAGGAAAGCATTTTTTTTTCTGCTTTTCTGTACACTTTCCCGGTCCCGGCTGAAATTAACGGCAGCCTTTGGCAGGCGTTAATTTCTGACAGTAAAATGTGTGGCTTGGCTGCACATTTCACTTTCTGAATCGCGCGGGAATAACTAATAAGGCCATCAAAATCATTTGCATGTTGCGGGCACTATTAGTTTCGGGGGGGTTGGCTGCACTTTTTCGACGTGCTATTACCCCTTACTGTATAAGGGGTAAAAATAGCACGTCCAAAACGTGCAGCCAAACGCGGGCTAACAGTGCGCTCCACCGGAGCACACTTTACTGTATTGGCCCGAAGGTAAGTGAAATATAGGTAAGTAGGGACTTCTGTTTTCAGTTTTTACTTTATTTTTCCTGGGAATTTCAATGTTATAACAAAAACAAAAAGCAGTGGAAAAATGACTTTCTTCTTAAGACCACTTTCTTCATTACAGCGTTTACTGTTTTTGTGACTGAAATCAGGTTAACAGAAGCTTCAGACTATATTACCAAACTATGTAATGCAATGTTATATCTTTACTACATAATATTGTTACAAACATACTGCTTACATGTTCGTACAAGCCTTCAACAAAAAGAAGGCTGTTAATAAGGAGTAGAGTCAGGAGTAATCTAAGGAAATATTTCTTTACCGAAAGAGTGGTGAAGACGAGGTCAATATCTGAATTCAAGGAAGCATGGGACGAGGATCTCTGAGGGAGTGATATAGATTGAAGAGCTGAGCAGTTGGTGTGGATTAGAGATGTGCTTAATTAAAGATATCAGGTCGGACTTCAGATCGGGTGCTCTGCGAAAAATTTCGTTTTTGCACGGTTCGTTTTTTGTTTTTTTGGCAATTTTTGACGAAGTGCATTAGTGCGCACTAACAACCAGTTAGTGCGCACTATCTCAGCATTAGTGCGCAGTTACCCGAACAAGATAGTGTGCACTAGCTAGATATTAATGCGCATTAAGGCTACCTGGCGCGCACAAATGTAGAACCGATTTTATAACATGCATGCGCTGCCGCACGCATATTATAAAATCCGGGGTTGGTGCGCGCAAGGGGGTGCACACTTGTGCACGCTGAGTCCTAGGGGAGGCCCGATGGCTTTTCCCATTCCCTCCGAGGCCGCTCTGAAATCGGAGCGGCCTCGGAGGGAACTTTTCTTCCACTCCCCCCACCTTCCCCTCCCTTCTCCTATCTAACCCACCCCCCAGCCTTACCTAAATCCCTCCCCCCACCTTGTTAAACTTTTTACGCCTGCCTCTATCAGGCATATCTTGCGTGCGCCGGCCAGCTGCAGGCGCGCCATACCCCTGCACAGCCGCTGTGCTGGAGGCCTCGGTCCTGCCCCCGGATCGGTGCCATGCCCATGACCCCGCCCCCCTTTTCAAATCCCTGGGACATACGCGCGTCCCGGGGCTTGCGCATGCCGCCGAGCCTATGCAAAATAGGCTCAGCACGCGCAGGGGCAGGTTTTCGAGGTTACGTGCGGAACCCTTTGAAAATCTACCCCTAAGTATGTATTAGTGCGCTGTAACTGTTAGTGCGCACTAAAAAATGCAACTTAAAAATTAAAAAGTATCAATTCAGAGGAGTTCGTTAGCTAGAAAATCAGTGCGCACTAATTGGTATTACTGCGCACTAAGATATGTAGTGTGCAGTAACGCTATTAGTGCGCACTAACACGAAATACGAATTTTGCCGAAATTTCGGCAAAAATCGCTTCGTATTTCGGCGCTTCCGAACCATGACAAATTAGACAATATCATTGACATTGTCTAATTTGTGAAAAACGAATGCACATCCCTAGTGTGGATGGGCAGAAAAGATAGGTAGTATGCTCTTTATCTGCTGTCACATTTCTCTGTTTCTATACATGTGTAACAAATTCCGTAAGTAGTTTTCTTCTCACTTGCATGGTATCTCCGGCTTCAGCTGAGGGTCTGACCCTGCCCCTTGTGTGATGTCAGTGTAGTATCTGAGCATTAAGGAGAATTGCCACTCCCCATCGGGAGGGATACTGTGAGTGTAAAAAGCCCCTGCACCCATGTGATGCAGGAAGGAGTCAGAGGAAAAGGACCCCAAGATCTGGAGTTTCAGTGTGTTTGGGTGCTATCTCTTCAAAGAGAGGTGCCAGTGCCTATCCCTCCATAGGGAAGGTTCAGAAGAGGAGAAATGATCCTGTTCAAAGGAGATGGCTGGGTCCTGGAAAGGTTGGCCAGACCTTACTGAGAGGGAGGACTACTGGAGGGGGAGTCCAGATAGTATAGAAGGAAGAAATCTTCCTGAAGGGATTATGAATCTGAGGAGACCCAAGGATGAGGGAGATCTTTCAGAGGACTGAATGAGTGTACCAAAAAGATGTCAGAGGAGAGGCATCCTGCCTGAGAAAGTCCTCAGGATCGAAGACTGATGCAGCCAAATTAGTCAGAGACTCCTGAGAAAGAGAAACACTTAAGAAGATTCCATCACGCAAAAAGTACTGAGGGTCTAGGGTGGATGGGTACCTTCCCCTAAGAGCTTACCTTTCTGGTTCCGGCAAAGTGAATACAGTATCCAGTTATATTATCATTTCCGAACACATCAAAAATTTAATTGATGATAACAAACATTATAATTTCCTTTTTTTTGGGGGGGGGGAGCAGGCAGTGAAGGGGTCAAATGCGTAGAAGAACTCCTTGGAAAAGTAGAGTTCTAGATGTTTTGTACTTCAAATAGGGAAATCCAAGACTGAAGGCAGTGGCCCAATAGCAATAAGACGGTAGAACTTTTTTTTATTTACCTTTATAATAGATTTCTAAACACGCATACATGGCAACCAAACAACACGAAAGAGGAGCAACACCAAAACGGCTTTCTTCCTCCCATACGGTTGTCTTTCTATGTATGTTCCTTTAGCTTGCGAGATAAAGAACATCCTTTGATCCTGCTCTTTTCCCCTCATTATTTTTACCTCCATTTATTTTTACCTCCAGCTATCAAGATTTTCTCACCATCGCAATCCCTTTTACAGATCACATTTATCTTAGACAATTACGCCTTATTTTATGATTTGATTTCTCAGAGACTTTGCAAGTTTATCAGTGTTATTATTCGAATCTGTTTTCCATGTTTTCCAAGTTCTATAACCTTGTTATATGTACCGCCTCTTGGCATAATTTTTATGTTTCAATGTAAACCGATGTGATCTGTATTTTAATACAGGAACACCGGTATATAAAAATCTAAAAATAAATAAATAAATAAATAAATTACACCGATGTCCATCCTGCAGCAGTACCTATGGCCCAGCAAACGAGTGCTATCCTTAATGCCCAGGGATCCAGTCTACTTCACGTAAGCAGTTGTGTAAGTGCTAAATATACCATAAAGGATTTACAGGCAGGGGGGGGGGGGGTGAGTATTAAATCCTCATCTGCGTATGTTTAGGGTCTTTTAATTTTAGAAACTGCAACAAAGCACTTTCACTGCCGCAGTGCCAGACTTCTCACTAAAAAAAAAAATTCCATTTGTTGAGATCTCCCAAACCATCTCACCTCCACCAGCACATCTCTTATTATTAGCCTTCAATTTGTAACCAAACAGCTTACAAACCGGGATCAACTTTATTCCGTTGAGCTACATAAATTTCCACTGCGATCATCAGCAATAATTAGTTTCTTCTACTTCCAATAACTTGGTTACCTTTTCTTGCTCAAAACGGGCATCACGTGGGAAACAGAAATAATGCTGGCTTCCTTTTATTATTTCTTAAATTGTCATTTTAGGAAAGATCAGTACATATTTTCTGAGCACACAATCTGATTTTCCTTAAAAAAAAACAAAACGTCTTGCCATTCAAGGCCTGTCAGGTTGAAACATTCCCAGAGAGACTGATCCTTTTGATAAAAGAAAAGGAAAAAAAAAAAAAAAGACCCTGAACTTTGTTCTAGGGCTGATGCAGCTGTGGAATAATCGTGCTAATTAGCTGCTCAAGACAAGTCACAGACTGCTATACCGCTGAAACAATACAACCCCTTTCAATTAAGGGTATTCTCAGTTCTCAAACCGAAAATACCGTAACTCGGCAAAATACAGTGCCATGCATAAGAACTTTTTCAAGGCATTATGCTGCAAGACAAGACACAGTTAAACATTTTTATTTAGAGATTTAAAAGTCTTTCACAGCCATGGCAGGTGAAACTTGCCCCCCCCCCCCCCAACCTGTTCACTGTCTCAACCCGAGTCTCACTCGAGTCTCCCCCTTTTTGAACTGTACCTGTGAAAGAAAGTTCTGCATCAGGCTGCTGCTCGAGAAGCATAGGTCAAGTGCCTACAAACAATTCAATCACTGGTTATGAACAAATGTGCCATCTAACTTCCCAAATACCCACGGGATGGCCACGCCCTCATTGGCTGCAAGCATCATGACAAACACTCAATAAGCATCAGGCCGCTGCAGGGTTGGCTGTAGAAGCTAACCCCTTCCACAAATGTCACCGTCTAGGATGCAGGGCTGTCAAAGCCTTGCCCCTCACGTTATCTTGCAATTTGATCGTCGCTTAGTGGGTAAACGCTGTCTGCAGTGCGACGACACTCTGGTCCATAAAAGAGCAGGAGACACTTATGAATATGCAACATAATTCTTTTGGGTGGCGAGTAGGCCGGGGCCCCAACCGTCAAAGGCAAATACTTGACAAGCAACTTGTCTCAGCTCTCCTACACCCACGCAACATAGGGACAGGAAGACCAGTTACCAGGTATTCCCTGCCCAACCAGCTTGCAGCCAGAATGCTCGCTGTGAGACTTTGGACATGATCAACTCTGCCACAGTCCATGGCAGCGAAGCCTCGCTTGCCGAGGGCTCCCCATCAACCTTGCTGTGACCATATCCCAAAATCAGCAATGCGGTGATAATGCTGTCAACACATCCACTTGCCATGAGACCCACTTTTCTAGAATACCTTACCAAAAGAATTGAGGAACCTTCATGAAAGAAATTTCTTTTAAAAAATCCCGAAAAACATATCTGTTCAAAAAAGCATTCTCGAATCAGGCTAGCAACATATAGTCTCCCTTAGTGTCATCCAGTGTATGAAACTCTTTGTCAGCAAAGCGATACTAATTTGTATTGTATCCTAACATGTTTTAAGTTTTATTGTAACATTACGTTTTAACAATTGTGTGTGTTTTATTGTACCCCAACCTGAACGTAGGAAGAACAGGTAACAAATGTTTTTAAATAAATAAATAAAAAGACATACTGCATATAAGTGCATACAAATCAAATACTGAATATTGCTGAAAGCATATTGGGTTAAGCTGAAAAAACATGAGGGGCCCGAACCTCCGACTCAGTAAGGACCATCATGTGTTGCCTGAACAAAAATATAACCCCGATCATACCAAAGCCCATACAGGCCAAAGGCTGACCCCATCCTTTTCCGAGAGTCCAGGAGGACACCTCTCTGATGTGTCCCATGAGGTCATCCTTTAAGTGGTGGGGAAGCCAATGAGCTGAGTGACTGCATTCTGCATGTGCTAATGCCATGTCCAAGACTTATGACACAAGATACTTGGCGAAACCAAAGTAGTGGAGCAGAAAGCTGCTGTAGCATATCTAGCATTATACTTCCAGAAATGATACAAATTTCAAAGAAAATTAACACATCAGCATCGCACAGCTGGCTGGAAGATCAGAGTCATGAGGAGAAAATCTGCCACAGCAAGATGTTGGACCAAGAAAACAATAAATCCAGACAGCTTGGCCTATGTGTACCTCAGACCAAAGGGCACTACGACGGAGTCACAAGCAACCCTTTATCTATTACAAGAGACGATACTCACTCATCTTAGTGGATGCAGAGAGATTGGCTTACATGGTGTAAGCTTCAGAGATAAACACATCTGCATTCACACAAACCAGAGGAGCTGAGAGAATGAGAACAAGCTGCATGAAGACTTTAAGGGAGATACCAGATGTTCCACCCTCTATGAATAATGACCCCAGAGGGACACAGATTTTAAAAGATGGATGCTGGCATGTATGTCTCAGCAGAGAAAAACAAGATAAGGAATTTTGACCAGCACAACAATGCTACCCAGCTTATCAGATCTGTTTGATTTAAGAGCTATAAGCTGCTTCCCTCAAATAATGAAGTAAGCTGAGGCAAACAAGTCTACCTGAAACAAGAAAACTTATCCAAGAAGGGGGCTCACAAGTGAACTCCAAAAAACAACTTAATCTACCCAGAGCAGAAAACAGCCTATCCAAGGACAGTTCATCAGACAGGGGTTGACCCCCTCCCCCCTCCGAAGGGAAAGTAGGGTCAGCATTCTGAAATGTATTTATTATTTATTTATTTAGTGCTTTTCTCTACCGACATTCATGATACAGATCATATCATACTGGTTTACATGGAACAAGGGGAAATAATGTTAACATAACCAAGAAGATAGTGAAAGTTACAATAAATGAAGCGAATCGCTGACATGACAAAACATTGCTGGTCAAGATATGACCGGACCCAGTCCAGAGCCACAGGCAACAGGAGCACTGGCCCCTGATGGAGAAAGGGGGGGGGATGTCAAAGAGTAAAGAAATGACCCCAGTCTGCCCACTGCATGACTATGCATGAGCTGTTTACATATGCATGTCTGTGCTGTAAAAGGGAGATAAATGGGGAAGAAAAACAGGAGAAGACAAGTCAACTTCTGACAGTCAACACCTGCCCCTCCCTGTGTCAAAGAGGTAGAAGATCGTGGGGGGGGGGGGGGGGGAATCGTCGGCTCAGTGTGCTGCGGCAGTCAAAAAAGCAAACAGAATGTTGGGAATTATTAGGAAGGGAACGGTGAATAAAATGGAAAATGTCATAATGCCTCTGTATCACTCCATGGTGAGACCGCACCTTGAATACTGTGTACAATTCTGCTCTCCGCATCTCAAAAAAGATATAATTGCGATGGAGAAGGGCTACCAAAATGATAAGGAGAATGGAACAGCTCCCCTATGAGGAAAAACTAAAGAGGTTAGGACTGTTTAGATTGGAGAAGAGACGACTGAGGGGTGATATGATAGAGATGTTTAAAATCATGAGAGGTCTAGAACGGGTAGATGTGAATCAGTTATTTACTCTTTCGGATAGTAGAAAGACTAGGGGGCACTCCATGAAGTTAGCATGGGGCACATTTAAAACTAATCGGAGAAAGTTCTTTTTTACTCAACACACAATTAAACTCTGGAATTTGTTGCCAGAGGATGTGGTTAGTGCAGTTAGTATAGCTGTGTTTAAAAAAGGATTGGATACGTTCTTGGAGGAGAAGTCCATTACCTGCTATTAAGTTCACTTAGAGAATAGCCACTGCCATTAGCAATGGTAACATGGACTAGACTTAGTTTTTGGGTACTTGCCAGGTTCTTATGGCCTGGATTGGCCACTGTTGGAAACAGGATGCTGGGCTTGATGGACCCTTGGTCTGACCCAGTATGGCATTTTCTTATGTTCTTTCTTATGTTCTTATGGTATCTGACTGCCTGCCATGAAGCCAGAGATGGCCTCAGAGCTGAGAGATGCCTCCTCAGCCCAGCCAGTATAAGGACCAAGGAAGCAAGTTCTTTCCCTTGTGACAGTCCCTGAGATCTCTAGCCAGAGACTGCTCTACAGGTAATCTCCCAAAGTTGGGTGGGGCTAGCCAGCTAATTACCTTTATTAATACTCTACGCAGGGTAATGATGCAGAGCTTTATTTAGTATAAACTGATGCTAAGTAGCAAGGACTTTAGAGACATGTACTGTTTATTTTCTTTTAAACTAACCCTGCAAAGTTTGACAAATAAAAATCTGGTTCTGTGGATAAAACTGAGCTATTTAGATTGTGTAGGTGTGGGGGATAATTGTCTGCAGCACTGCCGGCCCCGATAAGTGTTGGGGAGGGGGAAGCGAAATGCACAGTATCAGACGGGTTACAGAACCCCCTCATACCGCTTACACGATACTAAATCCATATTAGCGAGCAGAGGGATTGCGGTACCGAGTGGAAAAGCCTAATTCGCCTGCAGGAACAAATAATAGAAGGAATGAGGCAACGGACCCCAGCAATGATGCCACAGCATTGAGAGAGGTCACTTGAACTGTCCCGCAAAGGAAACAACCGACCACTGGCAAATAGCTCATGAAAGATAAAGCAAACCTGGCAAATGATGTAAAGGGTGGATTGTTAAGAGCCACTAATGCCGGAGGCGATCCCAGAATACTCAAAGTTTGAGCCCTGAATACAGGTTGTGGACAGACAGTATGCTGTCTGCAAAACGCCTAGCCAGAGTTTTGCTGACTTAATTTGCAAGCATGCTTGCACAACTCAGAAAGGGACAAGCACAAACGCACAAAAGGTGCAGTGATCTTTTCACTGGCGACAGAATTAAAGTGGCAGACCAACTTGCTCCAGAATTGCAAGCAACTCTAGATTGAGCCCCTGAAGACTGTAATAAATAAGTTACTAACCAAATATGACAATGAATTTCTTGACTTTGTCATGCACAGATACTCTGGCCTATGTATGCTATCCAAGGCCATGTGCAGGTCACAGAAGGTACAGATGCCTGAATGCCATAAAAGACCCATCGAAGAAAAGGAAGATGACATACAGTAGAGATGAAAAACACTGACATATCTGCACTATGGGTGGGGCACTTGATGCTGTTCCCACCTGGGTATCTGGTAGTGATTGGCCATTAGCAGAGTGAACAGAAGCAAAACACATCCAGGGAATATTTTTGGAGGGGGGAGAGTCAGGGAATGTGCCAAGTTTACATGAGGAAATTCATGTGGGAGAGTGGTCTGCTTTAAAATTGACAACTGAAGTGTGAAAATAAGCAAGGGATTCCGTGTCCTCCTCCACAATAATGCAAGTAACAACAGGTAAAAGAGAAACAAATGTACGAGAGGATACAGTGAATACCCTATATACAATGGGTAGCAGATTAAATAGCAACAGTCCGGTTGTATACATAGAATCAACTGTATGGCTCTAGCAGAAACCTCACATGGACTATTGATGAGGGAAGAGCACAGAGCAAACTGCAGCCTAGCTCCATAACAAGGCATTGCCTGCTAAACCGCAGTGCTCTATGCTGGATCGTACGGTGTAACCGAAAGAGTTGAAAGGAAATGTGAAGGCTCATGTTGCTCGATTCCAGCCTTCCTGTAACTAGAAAAGAAAACTATCTGCAGCAGCTGTGGCTCCTAAAGTGCTGAAAACCTTGCCAGAGTTACCGGACAGATTTTTGACTACCAGGTTAGCACACATGTTCTGAAAGGGTAGCTGACAGTGAGTGAGGAAAGGGAATAGATCAAATGATAGCCGTATACATTGTGAACCTCAAGAGGGGGAACCGGCATGCATGAGAACTAACACTAACTGGAGCAAAGGAGAAGCCAGGGAAAATTAGATACTGATTTGAAAAATTGGGGCTGTAGAATCACCAAAGATCACAACAAAAGGTCACTGCACTATAAAACCTATATGAGAAAGCGGAACAACCCACCAAGATACTGACCAACTCTTCAAAACAAAGGAGAGAGCATAAAGGGTTATCTAAATTAATCACCTACCTTATACTACAAAATTCACCCAAGGCCATTTCCATTACATTGACCAGTGTTCCCAACCCTCTCCTGGAAGCACACCTAATTAGTCGTTTTTTTAGGATATCCATAATGAGATAGATTTGAATACATTTGAGACCCAAGGTATGCAAATTTCTCTCATGCATGTTCATTGTGAATATCCTGAAAATCTGACTGGTTAATTGTGCATCCAGGAGAGGGTTGGGAAACACTGACTGACTAGCAAACAATAAGCAGAGCAGTTACAATTACATAGAATAGCCATCAGTTAGCAAATCCACTGTTGATTTAATTAGAAAGTGTATAACATTTCTAAGTAGTGGCATAACCTGCCATTCCCCAGCTGTGCCCCTGATCCTTAAAGAGACTGGCATGCTGAAGGAGATGAACAAGAACATGTTGCAGGATGTCAACCCTCCTGGCACAATCAGAAGAGAGTCACTGACAAAATGTCTAGAATCTGGAAAAGGCAAACAGAGCTGCAGGGAGTACATTGTTGAAAAGCATTGAAAGAGTCTGAGGGGTACCAAAACCCACTGTATGGCCAAGGAGCGGTGGATAACCAGAGCAGTAGGCCATTTAGGAAATTTATCTCCCATCCTGTGCTGTCCGACCCTGCATGGAGAGATATGGGTCCATGAGTATCCGCTACATAGAATGTCAAGTGCACCAGTAGGCTGAGTCCCCAATTCTTCTGCCCTCCTAACCTGTCAATAAGAAAGCAACCACCTAAATACCAAACAAATATCATAGAAGTGTGACTGCAGAAAAAGGACCATATGGCCTACCCAGGCTGCTCATCATCCAACAAATTTAGCTTTACAATTCCCATCGCTCTCTGAGAGATCCCCTGTGTTCCCTCCCATGCTTTCTCAATTTTCGATATTGTTTTGTTCCCATCACCTCCACTGGGAGACTGTTCTGACCCTGAAAAGAAATATTTCCTAAGATTACTCCTGAGTTTACCCCCTTTCAGCCCTCATTCTAAAGCCTCCTTGCCTTTGAAAGAGGCTCGCCTCCTATGAATGGAAACCTTTGAGATATTTAAATACAGTATCTCTAATCATATCTCCCCTATCTTTAAGTCTATCTAGATATGCCTAAGAAGCACTTAGAATCCTAGGGAAAACATGGGAGTCAGAAGCATGCCGTGTATCGTCCTACTGTCAGAGCTAAACTTGAAAACATTATGATGCTTAAATACTGTATCCCCCTGTTGATTGCACTGGTCGGTCCTTCTGCTGAGTCTGCCCTCTGTGGTGCAGATGTTCCTCCACTTTCCTTTTTTTTGGATGCCCTTTAAGATAGCAAAACCTACAACACTTCTAAAGGACATGCAGAAGCAAAGGACAAACAAGCAGGACTTAAGCAAAGTCAAAATCATAAGTCAAAAACTCCCCCCCCCCATTTTTTTTTTCCACCTTCTCCCAATATGGCTGGCACCATTGCACACAAGGACTCTCAGGAAGTGGTGGCCACAATCCACACTGCCACAAGATAGCTCCCATCCAAAGCCTCCGACCTAAAGGGGGAGTTCCAGCCAGGAGACCACATCTCCTTTCTGGGGGAGTCAAAGCTTGTCCAGACATCGGACTGTGGCTTTTCTGAGCCACAATCCCCGCATGGCAGCTGCAAAGCAGGCCAACCTAATTGTTTTGAAAAGTCCTTTATTCACCTTGTGGTTTCCTCATAGCCACCTACAGGGTTCCTCACTTGGGCAATCCTCCAAACACATCCACAAACAGAGCCCCATACAACAAAGATTTTCCAGCTCAAGCCACCACCAGAAACAGGAAAACTCACCCCTCCCTTACATATCCATTTTTACAGCTAGCCAAATCACCCACATGATTGCCTGCTTGGGAGGCCCAACAAAATCAGTCGGGGGGGTGGTGCAAGTGATAGGCTCAAACTGAGCCTATCACTTGCACCACCACAATTCAGACCAGAGATCCAGTCTGGCTTGCCAACTGCAACAGAAAACAAGGGGCCTCACGTATGGGGGCTGACTCACCAAAAGTGCAGGCCATGCACCCACTGCTGAAGTCCCCATGGCTGGCTCAGAAGCTGGCTGGCATTCACCCTAAGCAACCAGTGCACTTCATGTCCGTTTTTTTGTTTTTTTTTAAGGAAGTCTTCAGCTTCCTAACACATTTACCTCATAAAATGAGGAAAATAGTTAGAAAAAAACTGAAAGGTGCAGTTGCAAAGGTTAAAAGTGTTCAACAGGCATGGACATTGTTTAAAAATACAATCCTAGAGGCGCAGTCCATATGTATTCCACACACTAAGAAAGGTGGAAGGAAGGCAAAACGATTACCGTCATGGTTAAAAGGTGAGGTGAAAGAGGCTATTTTAGCCAAAAAAATTCCTTCAAAAATTGGAAGAAGGATCCATCTGAAGAAAATAGGATAAAACATAAGCATTGTCAAGCTAAGTGTAAAACATTGATAAGACAGGCGAAGAGAGAATTTGAAATGAAGTTGGCCACAGAGGCAAAAACTCATAAAAACTTTTTTAAATATATCCGAAGCAAGAAACCTGTGAGGGAGTCGGTTGGACCAGTAGATGACCAAGGGGTTAAAGGGGCTCTTAGGGAAGATAAGGCCATTGCAGAAAGAATAAATGATTTCTTTGCTTCTGTGTTTACTAATGAGGATGTTGGGGAGATACCAGTTCCGGAGATGGTTTTCAGGGATGATGAGTCAGACGAACTGAACAAAATCACTGTGAACCTGGAAGATGTAGTAGGCCAGATTGACAAACTAAAGAGTAGCAAATCACCTGGACCAGATGGTATGCATCCTAGGGTACTGAAGGAACTCAAAAATGAAATTTCTGATTAATAGTTAAAATTTGTAACCTATCATTAAAATCATCCATTGTACCTGAAAACTGAAGGGTGGCCAATGTAACCCCAATATTTAAAAAAGGCTCCAGGGGTGATCTGGGTAACTATAGACCAGTGAGCCTGTCTTCAGTGCCTGGAAAAATAATAGAAACTATTCTCAAGATCAAAATCATAGCGCATATAGAAAGATATGGTTTAATGGAACACAGTCAATATGGATTTACCCAAGGGAAGTCTTGCCTAACAAATCTGCTTCATTTTTTTGAAGGGGTTAATAAACATGTGGATAAAGGTGAACCAGTAGATGTAGTGTATTTGGATTTTCAGAAGGCGTTTGATAAAGTCCCTCATGAGAGGCTTCTAAGAAAACTAAAAAGTCATGGGATAGGAGGCGATGTCCTTTCGTGGATTACAAACTGTTTAAAAGACAGGAAACAGAGAGTAGAATTAAATGGTCAATTTTCTCAGTGGAAAAGGGTAAACAGTGGAGTGCCTCAGGGATCTGTACTTGGACCAGTGCTTTTCAATATATATATATATATATATATATATATATATATATCTGGAAAGGAATACGACGAGTGAGGTTATCAAATTTGCGGATGATACAAAATTATTCAGAGTAGTTAAATCACAAGCGGATTGTGATACATTACAGGAGGACCTTGCAAGACTGGAAGATTGGGCATCCAAATGGCAGATGAAATTCAATGTGTACAAGTGCAAGGTGTTGCAAATAGGGAAAAATAACCCTTGCTGTAGTTACACGATGTTAGATTCCATATTAGGAGCTACTGCCCAGGAAAAAGATCTAGGCACCATAGTGGATAATACTTTTAAATCGTTGGCTCAGTGTGCTGCAGCAGTCAAAAAAGCAAACAGAATGTTAGGAATTATTATGAAGGGAATGGTTAATAAAACAGAAAATGTCATAATGCCTCTATATCGCTCCATGGCGACACCGCACCTTGAATACTGTGTACAATTCTGGTCGCCACATCTCAAAAAAGATATAGTTGCGATGGAGAAGGTACAGAGAAGGGCAACCAAAATGATAAAGGAGATGGAACAGCTCCCCTATGAGGAAAGGCTGAAGAGGTTAGGGCTGTTCAGCTTGGAGAAGAGACGGCTGAGGGGAGATATGAAAGAGGTCTTTAAGATCATGAGAGGTCTTGAAAGAGTAGATGTGAATCAGTTATTTTCACTTTCGAATAATAGAAGGACTAGGGGGCATTCCATGAAGTTAGCAAGTAGCACATTTAAGACTAATCGGAAAAACTTATTTTACTCTCAACGTACAATAAAGCTCTGGAATTTGTTGCCAGAGGATGTGGTTAGTGCAGTTAGTGTAGCTGGGTTCAAAAAAGGTTTAGATAAGTTCTTGGAGGAGAAGTCCATTAACGGCTATTAATCAAGTTTACTTAGGGAATAGCCACTGTTATTAATTGCATCAGTAGCATGGAATCTTCTTAGTGTTTGGGTAATTGCCAGGTTCTTGTGGCCTGGTTTGGCCTCTGTTGGAAACAGGATGCTGGGCTTGATGAACCTTTGGTCTGACCCAGCATGGCAATTTCTTATGTTCTTAGTACCCCCTGCATTCTTCTGCAGCTCTAGGCCTTCACCTCTTGAATTGAGCCACTACAGCAAGCAAAATAAAACAGTTTCTCACCAAATACGATTGCCCTGCTGCACCGCACCACCGAAAAATCTCAACTGCCTATGGCCACATAAGCCATAACAGGGGGTTCCTTCCCCTGGCCAGGGGGCTCTACCAGCAGCATGAACTGCATATACGATGTAGCCAAAAAACAACTTGGTCATCCGGAGTGGGGGCCTACTTCATGACGCCTCTGACTGAAGGGGGACAGGGCTCCAATAGGGATTGTCCATTTAATCCACAATGTGCCAGAAAGCGCCAGAGACTGCCCCCTCTAACATCCTCATTTTGGCCTAGGAAATAGCCTCCCACCATTTTTTTTTTTTTTTTTAGTTGCAGCACTCGACAAGCTGCCTTATGGGTCCTTTCTATATTTATGCTGTGGCACGAGGAATGGCAGCTTCCCATCTCCCCTAGCTAGGCCTCCACTATCAGCACAGGATCATCGCAGCTCCGCCACCGGCGGGAGACAGTGGTGTCAGCCCGGTGACGGGTCTTGCCAGCAGGCACAGCAAAGAGTGGCCCTCAGGACCAAGAACCTCACTAGGAGCAGGTGCCAAACTCCCTCCACTAACTCACCCAAAGTTCACATAAAACTTGACTGCTGCAGGAGCAAGGACAATCACATGACTGGGGCAAGCAAAGAGGAGAGTGCACAAAGGTACAGCTCTTCAGAAATGATATTGCACCTGTATAGGTCCCCTGGTGAGTACTGTGTAAAATTCTGGGGCCTGCACCTTTATAAAGATATAAACCAGTTGGAGTCAGTCTAGAAAGTGGCTACTAAAATAATTAATGGTTTTAATTTTCAAATATATGGGGACAGACTTAAGGATCTAAACATGTACACCCTGGAGGAAAAGTGAAATAGGGGAGATATGATAGAGACATTTAAATATCTCAAAGGCTTCCATGCACAGGAGGCTCTAGTACAAGGGGTCACGGGATGAGGGTGAAAGGGGGTAGACGGGAGTAATCTTAGGAAATAGTTCTTTACAGAGAGGTTAGTGAATACATGGAACGGCCTCCCAATGAAGGTGTCAGAGCAAAAACAGCATCTGACTTCAAGAAAGCATGAGATAAATGCAGGGGTTCTCCGAGAGAGTGATGGGAATTTTAAGGGCTAGATAAATTGGACTGATGGGCAGGCTAGATAGGTCATATGATCTTTTTCTGCCATCGTGTTTCTATGTATATAATTGAAACACACCATTCATTTCTTCTCATTCTAGATGCTAGATGGAAGATTGATAGAGTCACCTGGCCACCACCCAACCCCCTACAGATGTAGAACACTATTATACAACTTTTTACATTGGGTATGTTTATTTTACTTCTGTTTGTCCAGGACTGTAAGCAGAGGCTATCCTCTTTGGTACCTTCTAACACTCTTCTGGGGCCTATCAGGTGAATGGATCGCGAACATATGTTCCTTGATAGGACTCAGGAGGGAGCCAAGAGAAAGGATGGGTTCACTGTATAGGATGGGTCTACTGAATAATCAGTTTATGGCATGGCTTCCCAAACCTGCCCTGGGAACTCTGCAGTGGGTCAGGTTTTCAGAATATCCACCATG
Organism: Rhinatrema bivittatum; assembly: GCF_901001135.1. Taxonomy (NCBI): domain Eukaryota; kingdom Metazoa; phylum Chordata; class Amphibia; order Gymnophiona; family Rhinatrematidae; genus Rhinatrema; species Rhinatrema bivittatum. Next base: position 402,943,262 of record NC_042618.1, on the reverse strand, counting down.
AATATGCATGAGAAATTTGCATGTTATGGAAAACTCAGTATATGCAAATTTATCTCATGCATATTGGTTATGGATATTCTGAAAACCAGACTGGCTGTGGGGTCCCCCAGGACAGGTTTGGGAAGCCCTGGTTTATGATGTTCATATGGTGAAGTCTGGGGAGAAAGGCAGAAGTGAGTAAGGCTTCCTGCTGTGTTCTATCATGCTTAGAGAGAAAAACTACTAAACTTGTTATATATTTAGGGATTTTTGGAGTCAAAGCAAATAGAAAATGTGGCATACCGTAGCATCATCCTTTAGAATTAATTTCTTTAGGATCACATATGTTAACCATAATCTTTGTTTAGATACCGTTTCAGATAATGAACAGCTATGAACCTATTAAAGTGATACGCTCTAAATATTAGTCGCCTGTGACATTTACCAGTGCTGATTTGCAGCTAACTTGTATATGTTTATGATTCTTCAGATGCAGATGGTGTTAAACAGTATATAGGTCAAGGCGCTCCCAACCAAATATCCTTGATTTGAAGATCTGAATAGAAAGCAATGGGTTTCCTGAATTAAAAGGAGAGACAATGTCCTATTGCATTAGATTAAATTGGGTATTGGGACCCAATTATCGAAGAAGGCCGAACTTGGCCAATCACACTGGTGAATACAGGCTTTTCCAATGAATAAAAGGTTTTATAGAACTGGGAGCATAACTTTTAAAACTATTGGTGGTAAGCAAGTGGAATACTGAGATTTACCCTTGTATTTTATAAACTGTGCAGCAGGAATTGCCCAGTTTTATAAGATATCGCACAGCTCTGAAAGTATGCACATATGTTTTAGTACATACAAAGATTTCCAATGTGAGGAAAGCAAGTGCTTTACCTATTTTATAAACATAAGCACGTATATTTTACATGTGGAAAAAAACAACATGTATGCTTAAAACCCTGATTTATATGCTGTCAGGTATATTTTAAAATATGCGTACATGCTTGAATCATCAGTTTGCCAACACCTCTGCCAGTTTACCCAGTTCGTCTCCAGTTCACCCAAACCTTCTCACTATCTCACTTTGAACTTCCCCTGGTTCATCCAGACCTCCAACCCAAAAATAGCAGACAACAGACAAGTCTGATATCAATTGTTCTGCTTAGCAGGTGTAAAACTGCATCAAGTTGTCAAATGTATTCACATAAATGTTCCTTGTAAACCAATACGATGTGCAAACGGTTATCGGTATATAAAAGCTATTAAATAAATAAAATAAATCTCTTATAAAATAGCAACTTCTGCACACACCTCTTAGCCCTGGCCTGGAACTCCCCTGGAATGCCCCTTTTTTGCACCAGTAAATGTCTACATGAAACCAAAATTATGTGCTTATTTATTTTTATAAAATAGCATTTAAGCTAATACAGGCTACTCAAGCATGTATACGCTACTTTTTAAAGCATAAGCCCTTTGAAAATTTACTCATTAGAATAAAGACTCAAGAAATATTTCTAACCCTTAAAAAGTTGTGCCTAAAAAACTGAATAGCTACTTTACAATGGAGAAAAATGAAGCTTTGTTGAACGTTTTGGAAGTCTGTTCTTAAAGAAAAAAATATTTTTGAAAATCAATTATTTCTACCACTTCTGGAGATTTCTGAAGTAAAAGCTTCTAAACCATTTTTAGCCACATCGCTCATTAATATCTCAGAAGGCTGGACATTATTACATAGGCCGAAGAATAACCTTCAGGTCAGAGCATGGTCTTCATTTGTATTTTGACTTTTGTTTCCCAAATTCAATTATCCACTGACAGTAATAAAACAAGCAGAAGCACAATCAGTTTCAGTTTGTAATTAAAAATACATATTCTCTATATTAGTGTATCCAACACCATCCAGGCTAATTCTTTTTGGTAATTCAGGGGTTTCATTTTAACAAACAATTTTGGCCTCTGGAAGGTAAACAGTATGGTGTATGGGGAGTGTGCGATCAGGGAGAGGGGCCGATATCTGGGAGACATTCAGCCACATATGGAAAATGTGATTATGGAAGAAGGTATTCACAGCATGCCAGAAGAGGAGCCACTATGAGAGGGTTCATGAACATCCTCCGTTCTGCCCGCAGACATGCCATTATAAACATCTACTCAACCAGACACATACGCTGCTTTTATTTGCCTCCCACGGCCTTAAGATAAAAATATTTGCTCCTGCTCAAGAGTGGCATAAGTCTGGGATGAATTCCTACCGTAGGTGTACAACACTCATTATTGCCTACAGGAGTGATTCTAACACCTGACATCTTTTTTTGTACATTGGCAGAAAAATAGAAAAGCCAGATTTAACAATCTTCTTTTACTCCAACCCAAAACACCTTAAGAAAATCTTTTAAAATATCTTCCACGATTTTTAAATATCAGCTATATTTTCATATGCCAGTGCTCCTTTCAAAAGCCCAGGGCTGCTTTTTCTACAGAGAACCACAGCACTTGCTTTTTAAAGACTATTCAGCCTTCTTTAATGATTATTAACCTAAATAATATTCTCTCATCCTAGTGTAAACATATGTTTTTCTTTCAAACAGAATGTCACACATACATTCATTCTGTTTTACTTCACACCTAGGCATACACGCAATCCACACATATTCTACGTATGCACACTTTCTCACACATACACCTTTTATCTGCCACGTAGCACACACCACCATGCACAATAGATTCACGATTTGCATCTGCAGTGTTACATTAGCAAGCATGAATTACTTACACTTACCATTTATAGTACTAAGTTATACTACCAAAAAGTCAATCACACAAGCTAATGTATACATCTCATCCCAGTTGCACACTTGACCTCACACTTGTCTTATCAACACCGCATTTATAAAGTTTGATCCCTTCACAAACAACATGTGTCTCTGCCTTTTACTAAGAAGATCCAGTTCCACTCCTTCCTTCCTAACAGAGGGTGCCCTGACAACTCAGGAATGAATAAACAGAGAGAGCAGCCTAGCGTACCAAAGGTAGGATGATAGGGAAAGGGATGCTCATCTGCTTCATATACCACAGCCATTCTTAGCCTTCAACAACATTCTATGACCAGAACTACAAAAACACAGCAAGGGTACATTACAAAACTATATCACTTAAGGCAAGTTGTAAGCTTTTGAAAAATATTTTGTACATTTAAATGTGGGTTTTTTTTGTTTGCTGTGTGTTCAGAAGTCCTCTAAATGACCAAAAAGATAGTAGTTAAATGTAGTTTGATGTACAACTTGTTTTGATTGGAGGTGGAGTATGAGTGATATATTTTAATTTTTAACCTCTGCATATCTGAAAACCTTCATTATCTTCTTAGCATCATCTCTTAACTGCCTCCTAATTCTGACACTATTGTTTCCACAAGCCAGGAACAATAAGGATTTTGTGTATTGTACTGAAGCTGATAATCTGTTGCAATTCCAAGCAAAAACTTAAGCAAAGGAGAGTTTTTAAATTGGATTTTTCCAAGATATACAACAGCCTCTGAACTGTATTTTTTTTTTTTTTTTACATAGGGAAAGGGTATCATTATTTCTATTGGCCAAAGCCACTAATTAACTCTTCCATGGGCAATTTTTCCCTAAGTTTTGAATTTTGAAGAAAATTGACCCAAAGGTTCCTGTATCATGGAAGCTTCCATCTAAGTGTAAGCTAAAGCACATAACAGAAAAAATGGACCACGGTCTCAGGGCTTCAGCCATGTAGCCTACCCAAAGTGTCATACTACCAAAAGTGTTAACTTGTACGTGCTTTAACAGTGCTTATCAACCCGGACCTGGAGGCACACCTAACTAGTCTGGTTTTCAGGAAATCCACCATGAATATGCATGAGATATATCTGCACACATGGGAGGCAGCGCATGCAAATATTCATTGTGGCTATCTGGAAAACCAGACTAAATGTGTGCCCCCCAAGTCAAGGTTGAGAACCAACTGCTTTACAAGTTCATACAGTTAAAACCTGTGGGTCTTTATAGCCAAAGAAGGAGCGGCATGGCTAGAGACTGAGAAAACCATAAAGGATACTTATCCATGTTCTCTCCAAACCAAAGGTGTTCAAGATGATGGCAGTTTAAGTCTTATTATCACTGTTTAGGCATATGTTGTATTTTTGTACTTCCTGGAGAGCAGCAACTTCCAAAGAACGTACAGGGCCGTACTACCTAGAATGAGTAAGACTGTGGGTGATTGTAGAATACAATGGGTGTAAAAAAAACCATCAACGTGGTGATTTATCCAGTCTCAGTAAACAGCATCTTCTGGCAGTATAAGAAATCCATTTCAGACGCCACTGCTTTCTGTTTCACTGGCTGCAGTTGTTTATCCATCCCTCACATTTTTTAATATCCCAGGAAATAAAAATAAATGGATTGCGAAAAAAAAAAAAAAAAAAGCTGGTAATGCTCTCACCTCTCTGGGTGACACTGGCTAATTGCATGTGCATAATGAACACAGTGCTTCACCATGCCAGCTGAAATTACATTTACACAGATGTTCCAAATACAGTTCATGTTGCTAACGTGTCATCAAACCAGTAAGAAAATTAAATCCTCAGCGCTCTGAAAAAGGCGAAGGCTTGGGCTCCCCTCTCCAAGTACTTCAGTAAGGAATGAGACCACTGGGGGAATCCGCCGAGCGCGTGGTGGCTTGATGATACAGAAAAGCTACCAACAGCAAAGGTGATGGACCTATTCTAATACTCTTTGCACTTACTCTCCAGTCCTTTGGAAGGGAAGCACTCTGACCAGGATCTGCTCATTCTACCTTCTTTCAGCTAATTAAACTCCCATGAAACTGATGGAATTACAGCAGCTACCTATGCATTGAAGAGTTCAGTTTAGACATTTTAACAATCATCCATACAATCAATCACAACCATAGCTCACACTGGCCAGGATTCATCATTCTTCGCAGAATGATGAATCCTGTGAAAACAGGGGAGGGGGGGGGCCTGCGAAAGCCCGCAGCCTTCGCACCACGGCGGTGACCCGGCTGCCGCACTGAATAGCGCCACCGTGAAAGGTGATGCTATTCGGCGAGCTACTGCCAACGATAATGTTAGTAAAATTATCGCCGGCAGCGAAGACACCTCCGACTCCGCCCCCTCCCCACCTCCTCCCCTCCCCCTAATTTGCATGATATCACATGCAAAAAGGCCCTTTTCGCATGTCATAGAGGATTATCGCACGTGATACGGCTGAAACGTGTGCGATAAGCCTTTGATAAATGACTCCCACTGTCTGGTCTCTTGCAACCATATCTGCTCACCAGTTATATTCCACGGGGCAAAATCTGTTACAGGTGCAGTCCTTTAGAGATTATAAATTGCAAGAGACACTAGCTAGGGCCTTCTTGTTTGCACTTTGAGGAATTCATTATCAAATGATTTCAGGGATGAGGTTGATTATCTGATATTCAAAAAGAAAAAGAAGGCTTTGTTATTTAAACAAGCCTATGGCTGAAGCTATTGCCTGAAGTTAAGTTCTTGCCTGGATTTGTTTTAGCCTTTTCATTGTTAAGGTAATATATATGTATTATATATGTAGTGTGCTGTAATCAAGTTATTGTGAATATAACATCCATGCTGATCATTTGTTATTCAAATCCGCAGAAATAGGACTGAATAAATAAAAATAAAAGGAAGACCTACATGCAAACCAAAAAGGTAGAATAGCTTCAAGTTTTTAAAATGTTAAAGCAGTGGTCCTCAACCTGGTCTTTGAGGGTTCCCCTCACTTGTCTGGTTTTCAGGATATCCACAATGGATATGCAGCCAGAATGGTCTGAGGATCCTAGAGAACCAGATTGAGGACCGTTGCATTAAAACAAAGCCCTGTTTTGTTCAGCTGGGAAACAGTAGGTAAAGCTTCTGTATTCCTGAAAAGTTCATTCCACAGGTATCTCATGACCCTTTTCAGTATGGTAGAGTCCATTGCAATGGAAGTATATTATTTTTACAATCTTTTTTTTTTTTTTTAAACAAAACACCTGATCCGTCTTTTAAAATAACCATTTCAGCAGCGAGTTACGGAAGCAGTCTTCTGTCAGGATGCCCATCTGGCCCCCCTACTGACTGGCTGGCAGAAACCTTGCTTTTTCTTGCACAATCTATTTTTGTCATGTGACTGCAGGGTATTTTTTTTCCCCTAATGGGATTGAGTTACAAACTTGGGGTATTCTAATTATTTATAAAGACCATCACTGGGTTTAACCCAAGATGCACCGTGCAAGGTCACCTTTGGAGAGTGTTATGGGTATTAATAAATAATGGACTGGATTTTTTCTCCACAGGCAGAAAATGAGAGGAAAGCTTTGATAAAATCAGGCTCACTGTGTCGTAACTCCAGCATATGAATGCAACGGTCTGTTTAAGCAGGAATGTCCACTGATAGAAAACAAGAACGCCAACAAACCTGTTTTGTTGTAATAAGAGGCAAAAGCCTGAGAAGTAATATTCTTTTTCTACTGCTTCTTACATTTTTACCTTGCCCTTTCATTCCCAAAGGATTAAGCACAGCGGCTTACAGCAGAAGATAAAAAAAAACAAAACATAATATAGAAATATGCAATACAATTCAAAAATATAGTTTAATACAAAACATAAAAAGCAATTCATTTTATTCCCCTTCTTCATAGGGCACAGCCAGCATATTCACTGTAAGGAGAGAGACCTCCTGTGGAAGGCATTTGAAAAGCTTTAATGATTTTGTGTTCCACACTCAAAGGAACAGAATCAGCTTCTCTGCGGGACTTGGTACTCCATTCCCAAAGGTAATGCTCGATCACCAAATACAAAGACGTTTTCAGCCAGCAATTCTGTTTGGAATGACCAACATGAAAAAAAAATTAACCTTGGCATTATGCAAAGTCCTTCAGTAAACCTGAGGAAACTGCTCTAGAACTGAAAACAAGATAAAAGTTATGAATTCTTTTACTGAAACAAAATTTAAGGTTTGATAGTCAGGGCCTATAGACAGCTAACGATGGTCCTTCTTCAATGTCACAAAATGCTAAAAATTTTGTCAAACATTTTTATTGCACAGCAAAGAAGAAAAGTACCAAGAAAAGTATTACTAATACAAACAAAATATAGAAATGTTCTCTCTTGGTTTCAAGCCAGACACTCGGGACTACAGGAACCATAATGCACTGAGGATGTAAATTCAAAAATGAAAACTAACCAAAACGTATCCTTCCAGAAATCAGGTCACTTGGCAGCTCTGCTCTCCATATACAGGTGGCTCACCCTAGCAGAGATCAAACGTGATTTCTTTAGAAACTAGATGCATGGAAAATGATGGTTTCTTTATTTTAGGATAGGGAGGAGAGATTTAAACAACTGTCTCTGCTTTAATAGCAGTACAAGGCTTCTCTTATCATAAAAAGGCACTGGAATTTACAGATGATGGGAGGGTAACAGCATGCCACATGAAGCAGGGGAGGCTTCCTGATTTCAACTTATCTACAATAAGCATCAATCTTGATTTATACACCATGCACATGATTATCCATCTCAAAAGCAAAAAACAGCAATGGAGGCCAAAGCCCATTGTGAAAAATGGGCAATACATTCAAAAACCAAACACAAGTCAGTTACATTGAAAAGCACAGATATGCCAAAATGAACAATTTTAACCATTATTTTAAAATGCTGCACACCTCAAGGAGGAAAAAATTAACTCTTTAAATTAAAAGTAATTGCTCTCCATATTTTAATTCTATTTCTACTGTAACCACAGTCCTGACTGCACTTCAGAAAATTAGAGTACTGTTTAGGAATTGTTCTTTGGGGGGGGAGGGGGGAGGAGAAACAAGCAGGGAGGAAAGGGGCCAGGCAAGATTTATATGTGGAACGCACTATCCTGGTCACAAAGTAGCAAATGATTTGATAGTGCCGAACATTCGTAGTTGTAAACAAACAGCTCTGAAAACGAGTAGCAAAGCCCTCGTACAGGGCAAAATGGTTAAGATGGGTTACAGCCTTAATGGTTCACCTCCTGCTCAACTCTGAATATTCTCATTCACTTTTCCCTTTTCAAGATGGCGTTTGCATAGTTTAAAGCTGGATATGTTCAGTTTTAAAGTCACCAAACTCGGGGGGGGGTCTATTTACTAACCTGTGACGTGCAGTGGCAGACTATTTTAGAGAATAGGACCCACCGCCACTAATGGGAGCTGTATTAAATAACCCACATTACCACGTACCATAGGTCAGTAAACAGACCCCTTGAATTGCTATCTCTAGGGAAATCCTAAAAAGCTTAACTGATTTTTAAAAAAGTATGCAAAATAACTAGCAAGTTAGGGTGGGAAGCACACATACAGATGGGATGTGTTACCTCTCAGGTCAACTCATCTGCTGCTTCCCTTTACCTCCGAGTAATGGAGTAAATGAGGGCAAAAAAAAAAAAATGATCCAATTGGCCCATCCAAAAACTTTCTATTTGCACTTTGGGTAGATGAGCATATAAATTCCCATACTCAACCCGGTAACAGCCCCCCCCCCCCCCCCCCCACGAACCCCATCTTTTACCTGAACTTTCAACCCCTTTCCTACCACTGCCCCCTTGGGTTGGGCTAAGGAAGGAAGTATAGAAAGAATATAGTGACATAACATAGTAATGATGGCAGAAAAGGACCAAATGGTCCATCTAGTCTGCCCAGCAAGTTTCTCATGATAATATCTACTGCGCTGTGTAGGTCACCCCAGGTTTCTCTTAAGGATAGTCTGTACAGTTACCCCCAATCCTTATGATAAGACTAGAAATATTTACAATCAAAACTTACTGCTAGCAATCTTGACTTGCTTTGCTTTTCGACTTTGCCTTCGAAACAGTCATGTGCTCTTTCCCTTATGTCTGCATATTGGTATCCCCAGACTGTAAAAGTCAGGGTCCATGTTGGTTGCCGTCTGAATCCAATTTCTCCTTTTTTCCCCACCATCGTCACAGCAGAGAGTGATGTTGCAGTTGTGTCAAAAGTATGAAGGCTTATTGGTTGAGGATAGTAATCCCCGTGCTTCTAAGAAGGGTAGTAACTGTTGCACTGAGCAGGTTACCCCCATGCACTGTTTTCTTCATTTTTGACCTCTAGCCTTTAGGAATCCACAGTGTTTATCCCATGCCCCTTTGAATTCTTTGACTGTTTTTTTATCTTTGCCACCTCCTCTGGAAGAGCATTCCAGGCATTCACCACCCTCTCCATGAAGAAATCCTGATGTTGGTTCTGAGTCATCCCCCCTGAAGTTTCATTTCCTGACCCCTAGTTCTACTGTTTCCTTTCCAATGGAAAAGGTTTGAGCTTTGTGCATCATTAAAACCTTTCAGGTATCTGAAGGTCTGTATCATATCTCCCCTGCAACTCCTCTATTCCAGGGTATACATATTTAGGTCCTTCAGCCTCTCTTCATAAGCTATTTGATGGAGACCCCACACCATTTTGGTCACCCTTCTCTGGACCGCCTTCATCTTGTCTCTATCCTTTTTGAGATATGGTCTCAAGAACCAAGCACAATACTCCAGGTGAAGCCTCACCAATGACTGTACAAGGAGATTATTACTTCCTTTTTCTTACTGGTTATTAGGGATGTGCAGCTGGGACAGATTCGTCCCATTCGGTATTCGTATTCGTCGAGACCCAAATCCATTGCATCCGCTCTCGGGGGACCCTGATCCGTTCATTAGTTACATATGTATTCATTTCCCCAAAAAAACCCATCCCAACCCTTTAAATTTAATTTACTATAACCCTCCACCCTCCTGACCCCCCCAAGACTTGCCAAAAGTCTCTGGTGGTCCAGCGGAGGTCCTAGAGCGATCTCCTGCACTTGGGCTGTCGGCTGCTGGTATTCAAAATGGCGCTGATAGCCTTTGCCCTTACTATGTCACAGGGGCTACCGGTGCCATTGGTCGGCCCCGTCACATGGTAGGAGCAATGGACGGCCGGCGCCATCTTGTGCTCCTACCATGTGACAGGGGCCGACCAATGGCACCGGTAGCCCCTGTGACATAATAAGGGCAAAGGCTATCGGCGCCATTTTCAATATCGGCAGCCGACGGCCCGATTGCAGGAGATTGCTCCAGGACCCCAGCTGGACCACCAGGGACTTATGGCAAGTCTTGGGGGGGGGTCAGGAGGGTGGGGATTTATTCATTAGTGATACGTTGTATTCGTGGGGGTTCGCCATATGTTTTGTGACCCCCATGAATACAACAAATATGGCATCGTTGCAGATTGCCAATACGTTGCAAACGAATGCACACCCCTACTGGTTATTCATTTCTCTATGCAGCCCAGCATTCTTCTGGCTTTAGCTATTGCCTTGTCACATTGCTTCACTGTCTTCAGATTGCTAGCATTACAACACATGCCCAGAATCTGTTTAAGTACTGGCTTTCCGCACCTCCCCTGGCAGACCATTTCAGGCATGATCATCTCTCTCTCTCTCTTTCTGATTGTAATAAGACCAACACTAAAGCTAACACCCAGGTCCTCCTTCCACATCTTATAACTAAAGGGGGTCATTTTCCAAAGCGATCGCACGTGATCACTAAATTGGGGTGGCGTCAAGGCCGGAACAGGAGGAGTTGGGGCGGCACCGGGGTGGACGCCGCGAAGACATCGCGGACAGCGAAAAGGTAAGAACCCTATTCACTGCGAATTTCGCACCCAATAGCACCACCTTTTATAATGGCGCTATTGGGTGCGAAAGCCGGCAGCGATCGCACCACAGAGGTGCGATCGCTGCCGGCTTTTGCAGGTCCACACCCCCCCCCCCCCCCCCTGGCCCCCTGTACCGCGCGATTCAAAGAGCCTGGCAATATTAGAAAATCCAGGCCTAAGTTTTCTAATAAAACTAGTTAAGTCATTGCCCAAAACATCTGGCCTCCCCATGCTCCTCGATGTCTCAGGTGAGTAAAAACCAAGCTGGGGGACAGGAGAAGCAACAGTTGGTCAAGTCCAGTTAATTCATCTGCAGACCCGGCCTTTAACACTGCTAATCTGATTTTAAAGCTCAGATGGAGAAACATGGCCTTATCGCTCATTCTCATCTCCTATTGAACAATTCAATGTTGTCTCTAGTAGGCATGATTTCTGCTTCCAAACGGGACATATATATATAATTACACACATTGGTGTACATTTGTTCGGTAGGGCTCAATCAGCAGAAGTGGCTTGCCCTCACACCTGCTGGAATATCACACCATTTTTATTGTGTTAATAATAATAATTTTAATAATAGATCATTCCTAAAGTATATTGTTTTGCAAATTTTTAAAAAATATTTTTCTGACTTAAAAAATTGTTCCATATGGTATTAAGAAATGATTCCATATGTTGTTGAAAATCTCTTCTTATAGTACCAAAACTGATATCCAAAATCCTTGTATTTATGAACTTAAAAAGTCAAATATATCGTTCACTCATTGTTAAAGAAAAAGTGGGGGTAGATATCAACTTTGAATGTGTTAAAAATTAGTGGCACAGTGGTTTACTCACATACCCCTTCAGACCGCACATTCTTCCGTGCCCAACACTGCCAGCGTTTCGGTGGATCCTCACCTGCCTCAGGGGCTCGAGAGAATTTTTCATCGGCATTAGTTCAATTCAAAGCTACCATCTTGGCAGTATAATAAGTCAGAAAAATATTTAAAAGTTAAATATTTTTCTGACTTATTATACTGTTAATAATAATAATAATAATAATAATAATAATACTGTTAATAATAATAATTTTAATAATAGATCATTCCCAAAGTATGTTGCAAAGCAATATACTTTGGGAATGATCTATTATTAAAATTATTATTATTAACACAATAAAAACAGTGTGGTGATATTCCAGCGGGTGTGAGGTCAAGCCACCTCCGCTGATTGAACCCTACCAAACAAATTTACACCAATGTGTGCAATTATATATATATATATATGTCCCCTTCTTTGTTTGACGTTACTGTTTTGTTAGTAGAGGATTTTCTTTGGTTAGTAGTTATAACTATGATTTCTGCTTATACAACCAGAGTAAACTTTGTGGGCAATTTTCCAAAGCACTCACACAGATACAAAGTGTGTTGGTACTTTTACTCGTGGACTTTTGCACCAGTTCTCAAAGAGAAAAGACAAACAAGCCTACTTTTCCTTAGAAAACTGCCTCGGGCCAAAGCCGCAGAGATTTCTGTGCGGGGACATGTAGATGTGAAAATGTAATCTCTGTGTGTTATTTGTCTCCCTTGACCTAAACACACACACACACACACACACACACCCCCACCTCAATCTGGGGCCTGCCTACTTTTTATTCAGCTAAACGTACGCACGCTGCTTCTAGATGGGCAAGGGATGGGCAATTTTCAGACAGCTCATTTATCCTGATAGATGTCTTATGCAAATTGCTCTCTCCAAGATCTATCAAAGTAGAATGTCTGTCCCATCCTCTCAAAAGGGTTGTCAAGTCCAATGCATACCTGTTATGGAAAGTTAAATTGTTTTGTGAACCTATTTTTTAATTAATAAAAAAGAAATAAATAACAGGGTTTTTTAAAATGTTTCTGGCAGCTTAGAATATTGTAGGAAATGTGGGCTGTCATAGAAATTCTTGTTTATTAACAGAAGAGGCCACTAATGCCTGATACCGTGGCCAATCAGAGAACTCCATGTGCTTGCTTAACATTACATAAGGTTTAAAAGTACGGTTCTGTGCCTTCACTGTAATTTTAATATCCCATGTCAAAAGGTAAGACAAGGTCTGTGAAATAATACCCATTCTATTGTAAAACAGAATTTTAAAATGTTTTATCAAGGTTTGGGGGGGGGAGGGGCAATTAGGCCCTGCGGTTTTCCTCCTGTGGGTTTCCAGCTCAATCTGAATGCAGTGCCATAAAACTTCATCAACAACTATTTGGGGGAGGGGGGTCCCTATTTTATATCCTTCTTCACAAATCAGGGGACAGCTCTCTTCTTCGCAGTGCCCTCCGCACTGCTCCTGTTCCACTCATCCTGGAGTGCGCATGCAGCAGACAGCACGAGGCTTCCCTGCTGAGTCTGCGCCAGGGTTGCCAACTTTTAACTGTCAGATTTCAGAACATTTGGAGATGCTGTTTAATATCTTCACTTGGGCTGGTTTTTTGAGGTGGGTGAGCTGGGTGGCTGCCCCGGATGCCATCAGCTGAGGGATGCCCTGAGCACCATGGGACAGAGAAGGAGGAGAGGCCCAGCATGGTCACAGTAGATCCCATCCCGCTTCGGGCAAAGAAAGGAATCGCGTGGCCATGGTGAATCCCAACCCCACCGCGGCTGAAGACAGGCCCAACCTGCCCGTGACTGAAGACTGAAATCGCGTAGCTGCGGCAGGTCCCATTCCACCACAGCTGAAGAGAGGATTGGAGGGCTGTGTGTACCATCAGTTGAGGAGGGTGCTTTTCACCCATGGTGCCGTTCGCCTTAAATCCAACTCTGATCTTCACTGAAGGGGTTTACACAAATGCGACTTTTATTACCGCTCTTCACCATTACAAAGCAACAGAAATCTATCATTTGATAGCAGATAAGGACCGATCTAGTTTGCTCAATTACTTTTTGCTACAGTATCTTTGACCCCAGTTGATCTCTAGCTTTTCCCTCACTTCTATGCAATGAATGATCCCGTGCTTTCTTTAATTGTTATCGTTTTTGACTTTATCACCTCCACTGGGAGGTTATTCCATGCATCCACCATCCTTTCTGTGAAAAAATAATTTTCCTATGTTATTCCTGAGACTGCCCCTTCAGAGCCTCATATCATAACCACTAGATCTGGAACTTCTTTATTCTGAAAAAGGTTTGCTTTTACTAACCCAGGGTCCAAATTACTGTTTTGTACCATTCTTTAGGCCTCTGATTAAATCATGGACTGAAGTCTATGTAAGTGACACAAAAAAATAAATATATCCAACACACTGAATATATAGTAGCTAACAAGGCATACACTATATTTATTTTGATTTTCATTTTTTATTGTATTTTTCGTGGAAATTTATCAGTGTTTACTACAACAAATAAAAAATGGAGAAAATCAGTGGGAAAAAAACCTAGCCCTTTTTTACACAGATATTCTCAATCTTTCACCTAGATTCATCAAAAAGTTGTAATAACGCAGTGATAACGCCCACGCTAATAAAAAGGAACGTGTATTGGTATTATTGTACAGCATGGTAAGTTTACCAAAATGAGAGAGAGAGAGAGAGAGGCAAAAGGAGACAGACAGAAGGAGAGAGAGCACCTATCTACAAGGCCCTTCTAGTAGTTAAGTATTTAAATCTCTATAGGAGGGCCGCCTAATAGGTCGAGATGAGGTGTTAGGAGTGGTTTAGGGGCCAGTTTTGCATGTAGCATGAGACGTACAAACAGCACAGTACACCTTGGTGAAGATTTCACATCATTTGGAGTGAGGAAAGTCTAACAAAGATGACATTTTGTACTATGTTCTCTCACCCTAGCTTGACTGCTAGGGTGAGAGAACAGGGTACATGCGAAACTGGCCCCCTAAACCACCCCTAACACCTCACCTCGACCTATTAGGTGGCCTTCCTATAGAGATTTAAATAGGTGCACACAGTGAGGCCTTCCCCAGAGGCTCTCTCTCTCTCTTTTTACTAATGCTAACCACAAACTCCTCCCCGATCCCACCCCCCCAAAAAAATTTGCATTTGTGCCGTGCGCTACAGCATTTTTCGCATGTGTTAACGTGTTATTGCGTGCGTTAACGCCATAACGCATTTTGAAGAATGATGCAGTTTGTTTGTCGTAATAAACTGATAAATTTCCAGGAAAAGTAAAATGAAAATTGAAAATGAAAGTCCCTAACTATATTGTATAATTGATGGGGAGGATCAGACGCTGACCTGCAGCACGAGGGCTAAAAATCAGGACATTTCCGAACATTTTAGCCCTCCTCCTTTTTTTCAGGGCAGTACCCCAAAACTCTGTAGAATCCAGAATGATTCTGGACAGTTGGCAAACCTAGTCTGCACCCTCGATTACAGCCAGCCTTCTCCCTTCTGTTTGCAGGGGGGGAGGGACGCCGACTCACCAACACAAGCGAAGGAGATGAAGCATTTGTGAGGGCCTGGGGAGCGACTCGCGGAGAGATTAGAGAAAGGAAGCATTTGGGGGTCGACTCGCAGTCGCCGAGAGTTTCAAATGATGCTTTCTTTGAACCGGTAGTCGCCATCGGGTTGGGTGAGGACGGGGGGGGGGGGGGGGGGTCGGTCGCTTGTCGCCGTCATGAAATATCCTACCGGTAACTGCTGAGCTGCCACCGCAGCAGCAGCTGCCTCTTCTCCGACTCCGGCACGTCAGTCGCCAGCCCCGATTAATTTTTTTTGCACTGCGTTGAGGCTGTCGCTTCACCGGCTCTCGCTGCGTACCACGGCTGCTGCCCCCCTGGGGCCCTGGTGCCCTACGCCCCCCACTGATTGCAGCATCGATCTCCGCTTCGAATGCAGGGGGGGAAAAAAGGCCAAATGGTCAATTCAGTCTGCCCAGCAAGTTTCTTATGCTAGTAACTGCTGCTCCGAGCAGAATATCCCCCATGTTTCTGTTAAGGGTAGTAATATTAACAATCAAAACCAAGCAACTGTCAAACCCATAACAAAATTATTGCTAGCAACATTTTTACAGGGTGAGCAGCCTTCTTGATAATTCAGACAATGCTGCTTGAACATGCTTTGGCCACAGAAGCAGTCCTGCGCATCAGTACTCCAGACCGTTAAAGTTAGGGCCTAGCCTTGTCCGAATCCAATTCCTCTTTTTCTGCTGCCATTAGTATGTTATATTCTGGAAGTCAATTTTCAAACTGTGCAGATTAGGATAAAATTGTAGACCAAGTAGTCCAAAGTGGGACAAAATTTGCTACAAAGCATTGTGGAATTAGCAAACTTCATGTAAACGTTCTTTCACTAACCGTCTATGGTGAAGAGATATGTGGCAGTATGAATTAATTTTTTTTTTTTAATTTATTTTGCAGATGTTTTATTTCCTGACTGGTTCAGTAAATAATCATTTTCCTTTTCACACATCCTCCATGCCCATTGCCGCCTAGAAATCTTTAACCCTTAGTTTATAGTCTTCCCTTTTCTTTCTCTCATGGCTACATCCTAAAAATAGTTCCACAACAAGTTAGTGTTTTTCCATCTTTTTTTTTTTTTTTGGCCTGCCGCTAATCACACCTTTTCACAAGCTACCAAGCATAATGTTGTCCCAACTTAATCAAAACCTCTTGCATGACCCAAGTACATTCAGTAAATAATTAATGCGCTCCTGAGATGGCTTTTGCATGAGTCTTGGCTTAATAAAATGCCATAAGTTGATCTGCTTGAATGCCTGTTCACTTAGGAACACAGCCTTCAGTCAGATTTTACTTCTAAATTGTACCATTGCTGTTACTATGTAACACAAGAACTGTACAAGGTTTGTGGAAGACGGCTGAATTCCAGACATACAAATTAAAGGGATTTCAAGCTTCACCTTTCCAAAAATCAATAGCTCAACAAACATGTTTAAACATACTAAAAAACACGCCTATAGAAATATACCGATAATTACAATCATATTACCACTACTACTACGAAGAATCATTTATAGAGTGCTAAACAACACAGGAGACAGTCCCTACTCCATGGAGCTGACAATCTAATCAAGACACAAATGAGACACAATAGAAATTTGGGGTAAATATTCAACCGCTGAGAGGCTAGTTAAGTTAGCCAGATACAGATTTCCGGCTAACTTACCAGGTTATTCAGTGGTGCAGCCATGCCACTGAATAGTCCATTTGCACTACTACTGATGGTATTTGTTCCTATATAAATAGTTGATAAGGTTGTTCAATTTAGTATCTAAACAATTATAAAAGAGAACTTCATATATCCTCCTTTTTTTGTATTGAGTAAATTTGTGAGTGAGGATCTTCAGCTTCTGTGGATTGATTACATATTATTATACATCATCAATTATGTCATACTTTTGGAAGGTGTGTGTGTATATATACATACATATATATATATAAATATATATACATACATACATATATACATATATGTATATGTATTCCTGCCATATTGTTAGCACTGAATGTGTTCTACCCAGGCTCATGATGCTCCCACTGGGCTCTGCCAAGGGTCAGAGGGCAGCCATGGGCAGGGAAAATGAATTCATGGTAAAGAGGTGATTCTAATGCACTCACTGTCTCCATTTTATAAAACCGTGGACAGGAGAGGTAGCGAGAGGCATGCAATACCTGTCTACTCCTATAACTGCCTGCTCTGCTCTGTGGGTTAGTTCACCTTTTTCCCAAACAAACAAAAACATGCAAACTTAAAATTAAGTGACTGGCACAAGTTGGGGGCTTTAAAACACTGCAGCAAATCCCAGTGGGAAAGATGCAGTGTCTGATTTGTTTTTAGATATGGATTTTAATCACTTACTTTTGCACATCCTAACTCAAAGCCAGTTACAGTCTGGTACAGTAGGTAGCTCCCTGCCTCAGAAGGTTTACAACTGCAGTTTGGTAAATATCAAGATCTGTGATCTGGCACAATTTAGTTTAGTGACTGACAGGGAGAAAACTGTTAAAAAAAAAAAAAGTAACACACATACCAGTAGCAACTTCGTATGGAGCAACTGCCAACTCGATCATATCCTATTATTTGAAACTTCAGGTTAATGTTACTGTATCCTACCAGCACAACGCACTGAACCCTTTAAAATGACATTAAGGGGACTGTGATGCCAAGGTTTCAGATGAAGAAATGTGGCCACACAGTACTGCTAGCACCTAAACGTCTCTTAATATCTGTGTACCTGCAGCCCCTAAGAGTCAGCCAGGGAAGCAGAGAGAGCGAGAGAGAGAGAGAGAGAGAAACGGGTCTGAACTGTGAACCATTCCTCAGGAAGACAAAAACAAATAAAGCCAACTCCACTTACAGACGAAAGCTTTCAAAGGAACAGGGCATGAACATCTGAACCCGGAGAGTTTCCATCTTCCTTTCCTTTAAGGCGTTCTGCAAGCCCTTGGGAGTAAAAGAGTGAAAGTCAAGCGGAGTTCCGGGGAGGGGGGGATATGTCACTGCTCAGGGGGGCGGGGGATGGGAGGTGGCTGCCGATCAAGCCCCGGCAAACTCCAATCCCGGCGCAGCTCTCGGTCTGAACCCGCTTCCCTGCTGCCTTTCCACCTGCAAAGCGCAGACTCGTTCAAATCCAGTGCCCACCTGGGCCCCGGCTCCCTCGCGCCGCTCCGGTCGCCCACCACAGCAGCAGCCAGGGTGGGAGGGACCGCACGTGCAGGAAAAAAAGGAGCTGGGCAGCAGTAACTTCCAAACCTTCGCAGACCTGTTGATTGCACAGGCTAAAAATAATTGCAGTACATATTTTCCATAAGAACTTAACAGCAGGACTGCTGTGTGTGTGTTAGGCGATGACCGGGGGGGGGCTAAGGCCTGGTGCGGTTTAATAAGAATTCTCTTATTACATTGTTCTCGTCTCTGTGGCTGAAGCTGGCAGGTGATGCAGTGAAAGGGTCCGAGTCCCCGTGCTGGCTGAAGGGGTTCCAGGCAAGCTTTTCAAGTGCATAGCTCCTAGCTGGGTCAGATCCAAGAGCTGACACCCCCGCTGACTGCCTCTAAAGTGAAAATAGACTCCTTGCAGATTTCTTTATTATTTACTTGATTTATATTTGAAAATCCTATCCACGTGGATGAGGGGGTAGTTTTAAGCAGCACTGGGAAATTCACCGCGATGCACCCAATTGTTATAAGCTGATTGCACTCGTGTTTCTAACTCTACTTAACGATACTATTTACGAAACTTCTTTTCTTCTCCTTTTGGTGGGTAACTAGGTCCACCTTAAATCTGCATAACTGAATCGTATATTATCATCGTCTTTGCAGTTTGCATGTATAGATGCAGAGGCTCCCAACCCTGTCTGCAGGTATTTTTGGTTAATTTATTCAGAGCCGTAGCTAGGCCATGTTGCACCTATGCCCAAGGGAAAAAGTGTGCCTTCACCATGAACACAACATCCACCATCACGAGGCAGGAGCCTCTGTTAAATGCCGGGGGGGCTTCAATTCCTATTTTTATTTTAGACACAATAGTTTCTTCCTGCTCCTTTGGGTTTCCAGCTCAAACGGACCCAGTTTGGGGATCCTGGCACTATAAGTTTTATTTATTAATAAAAATGCATAACCCACTCTGTCTACAATTCTGGGTGGAATTCAAAATTACATACACATTAAAACTCACAACTATCAAAAGATTCACAAACAAGACAAATATTTATATATCCATGTATCAAATATTAGTCACTATATTTTAATTAGTTAGGTTTCTAATATTGGAAAAATGAGCATGGAAATTAATTGTATCTGTATTTTATGGATAAATCAAGATTCAATATAAATAGACATATCCAATGTACTTAATGTAAGATGCTGGGAAACTGCCCATGAAGTTTCTCTTTGAAAATTTGGGGGCCAGCCAGAACCCTGGGACCTTGCACACCCATATACTTTGCTCCTTCTGTCATAAAGCACATGCAGGAATTTCAAAATTAAATCCCAGCATGTTGCTCACCTGCTCTACACTCCTCCTTAAAGCCTTGCGCTCTACACCAGTCACACTCTCTCAAAACATAGAATACATAAAAATTCATTCAAAGTGTAATCGCCAAGCCAAAATATCACTTACAAATGTATATTATATTTACACTCTCTCCTGTAGTGCCAACCCTGCCAAAAAGAGTCAGACATCCCTATCAGCAGGTGATTGACCAAATCCATAATACTAGGGAAAGCTCTTGATATAAAGTTTATCATTGGCAATTGACTAAGGGGCCAGATGTATGAATCACTCTTCCCATAGACTCCAAATGAGAAAAACCCATATACTCTTACCTGGTCCTTACTTACTAATCTTGGACTTTTCCGATTTTACCTTGAATTCTAGATTTTAGCTGTATAATCTGGGTAGTCGGGTCTGTGGAAGCTGAATAAAAATTGTGACAGAAGCTATCAGTATTTTAGCCCCCAAGACATCTTTGTCTGCCTGATTTCTGACATAACACTAGGGGCATAGTGCTGTCCCTTTGTCTGTGGAATATGCTTCCTACTATCCCCCTTGAAAAGTAAGCTCTGCCCTTCTCAGACATAAACATGACAATTATTGCTGAAGGACTGCGTGACAAGAACAACAAAGAGCTTTACTAGGCTATCACAGAAGCTTATTTTCTTTTTATGCTTTCTTTTTTTTAATCTGTAAAAGCAGACTGCTCACCCATTTACTGCAAAAATCAAAACAGCAGCAACTAGCTGGCTGAGAGAACACAGAGAGAGAAAATAATTTGCAAAGCATAGTCCAAGCTATTTATATATAAAAAGCCTTAAAATATCAGTTTTATGGGACCTGGAAAAAATTGCAATGCATGTGTTAGCATGTCTGGGACCCTCTTAATCTTCTGAACATTTTCGCAGATGAAGCCTAGTTTCCCTGTGCACTTCTCGGCCTTTTGGAAATGCAGATTTAATGTGTGTAAGGGACACAAAGATTCCTTGCAGAAAACTGGACATTGTGGTAAAGAAGAAAAACACAAGAATAGCACTGCTAACAGAAGCATCTGCACAACATTTGGAGCCAGAAAAGATCCTCAAATAGTAAAAGATGCAATCAGAGACCAAGAAAATGTAGCAGAAAGACAGAGAAATAATTTCAAGTGTACAGGGTGCCACAGCCTGCGTTCAAGGAACTTCCAAGCACACCTTAGTATGCTGCCTATACAAATTACATCTTATGAACTCCAGAAGGAGGCTCTTTTTGGTACAATGCAAGTTTTGATGCGAGAAAATTTGAGAGATTGAGAGCATATCCAGCATACTCTGGCTTATGAGTGAGGTTCACTCCTGCCATGGAGTGTGCAAAACAAATGAATTTGGATTCATTGCCCTGTGAATGACCATATGGCCCCACCAAGGGCACATATCTTAAGAGTAGAAAAGAAGGAGAGGAAAGCGCTTCAGACACACCCTTGTGGGTGGTGTGGTGGAAGCTGAGGAATGATAAAAGTAGTGTCTCAGAATATTTTAGAGAAAGACTAGAAAGGAGAGATCCAGAAAGCAGCCTATTCTGGCCTGGGCTGTACACTGTTCTGCAAGGAGCGGATACTTACCCAATATTCAACCTAAGCATACTGTTTTGGAAGGAAGCCTGTGAAACCAAGAGAAAAGCTCACCCAGGGTTTTCTTCCCTTTGTACTGGTCTGGAAGAAAGGAAGGTGAAATAAGCATCTAGTTCTGGTTGCTTTATCCAGTACCTTTTTGGGTATTCCAGATCCCAGAAGAGAGAAGGGGAAAGATGTGGTTCTCAGTATCTCAAAAGAGAAGGGAAGTCATACACAGTTGGATTCAAGGAGATCCAGGCACTAAGAGGAACTCAAAAGAGTTAAGGATAGATCTCTGAAGGGGTACCTAGAGTCAAGGGAAGCCTCTGCATGTTTTTGATCTGTTCTTTATGGATATCACAAGAAGAAAATGTGTTTTCTGTCAATATATCACAATCCACCAAGTTATCCTGTACACCAGTAAACTCATACCAACTTTTTGGAACAAAAAAAACCTCTAGTTTGGATTGTCATTAGCTCAGCACTACAAAAGTATCACAAGAGCCCTACAAACCCCAACACAACACTTCCCCACTGCTGAAGGAGAGCCCCGTGAGCTGCACCGTGGTCCTTTATCCAGTGAGATATTGGGAGGGGGTTTTACATATTTACGGCAACCATCAGGCACCACAAGGAACAAAAAATTAAGTTGAGGCCCAAAAGTCTGAGATTTCTGACTAGACTTGCCCTTTACTGTTTTGATGAAATAGATATCCCAATGCTAATCAGAAAGGCAGAATATTGGTATAATATGACTCTTACCAAAATACAATTTTTTTTAAAGCAACCACACACTAGCATACAAGTTCTCCTGAACTTCCAACTTCTTCACAAGTTCCTGCTGAAAAGAACAACCAGCTCCGCCCATCAAAAAAATGAAGAATTTAATCTGAATTAGATTTTAATGCCAACTGAATTAACATGCTTCAATTTATTATATGAAACAGTTTATTATATGCAACAACTTATATGAAACCCAATGTCAAAACAGTTAAACTGTTCATGCTGGAATAAACAGGCTGACCTGAAACACAGAAAAGGTTGAGCTAAAAATTACTTGGAGCTCAACTGCACATTAATGGAGTTATAATATTCAAACAATTTATTTATTCTATTTCTGTGACTTCAACAAATTTTTATTTCAAGAAAAACATCCCGATAGTGAACCCTATGAATTAATGTATATGTATCTGTGTGTGTATGTGTGTGTACACATATATGAATATACACACAACCTCTACAGTTATCAACATAAGCTGTCCTCAACCAATAATTGCTTTTCAGCTTTTAAGAACTAACAGTCACCTTGCTAGGGACTGTTGAAAGCAGTTCAGTTTATGTTTTATCAGTGAGCACTGACATTAGGCTAAGTCTGCAATCTCCCAGTACAATGAGAAGTCTGAAAACGAAACTGATGTAGCAACCAAAAGTTAGTGGATTTGTGCAGAAATGTGATAATACAATACTGATAAGGGTTCCGGTTTAGAGGCTTGAAAGGCACCATTTATCCTCCTTATCTGCACATGCAAACAAGAGAGATAATGTGGTCGCCAGCAAGACCATTACATATTTGCCACTTGAAAGCAGAACATCATTTTTAGTTCTTTTCCATAACTTGGCCAGTATCTTGTGGTGGTAAGCTCGCACTGTGACTTGTTTAAAAGCATCAGTCCCTTGCAAATATTTGCTGACAACTTCACTGCAGCCTGTGCAGCCAACAAGACACTGGCCACAGCCACTTACATATGGGTTGCCTACAAAGAATCAAGGGTGACTTGAGCGGTGGTTAGATCGGAGATGTTGACATACCTCAGATCTCATGCAAGTGGCATACTTTCCCAGTACCATAATCTATGGACAGACTAATTGAAGTGTGGCCATGATAAAAAAAAACCATATCTTATTTTAAAAAAGGGTTAAATCAGGCCAGCCTGCTGGCAGCACTATGAGCTATTATATGGAAGATTCCTGTTTCGATTTCTGAAACAGGTTTTCTGCTTCCCAGTTTGGCTGGGGCTAGCAATGCAAAGGAAGGGAGTTGCAGTCATCGATAAAGATGATGCCTGCTGGATGGATTTAGAGCCCATGATACAGCAATTCCTAAAGGGGTCTTGGTACTTGGCTCCCGGCTTCAGGACTGTTTCCGCGATGAGCAGTTTAGAATAGTGGGCAGATGGATCTATTAAAAACATGGGAAAAAAATCTCCGGGTAGTTGCAGATGAAGGCTCAGGGCACCAGGATCCCAGCACAGGTTCCAGCTAAGCTGGAAGAAAAAGAAGAATGGAGGAACAATCAGGCCAAAAATAAGTGTAAAATGTAAGGCATTTTTATTATATATGGTATGTATCACCATCCCAGTACAGAGAGATGAGCAAGATGTTTACAATCTCCCTACATAAGGGGGTTATTTTCCAACTCGCGTTATGGCCTTTTCACATGCATTAAGGCATTTTTGAATGTGAAAAATGCCTTAATGCATGCAAAAAGCACCATATTGCATGGTGCGATGCTAATTTTTAAAGGGGGAGGTAGAGAGTTACCCAGGTAGAGAGTCCATCAAGCTAGGTTGAGAAAACACTGTACAAATCTCATCATTTTGTGATGTTCCTCACTCCGAAGGACATCAAATCTTCACAAGAGTGTACTGTTCTGTGCTTATGTCTCACTCTGCATGTCAAAGTAACCCCTAACCCCTACCCTACTACCTAAACCTCACCTCGAGTTACTAGGTGGGCCTCCTACAGAGATATACATACGGTAGCTAAGTACTAGAAGGGCCTTATAGCTAGTCTCAGTCTCCCCCCCCCCCCCCCCCCGGTGGTTTCAGGTAGGAACTGCAATAACTGTGGTATTACCGCAAAGTATGAAAAAGTTATCGCACTCTGCGGTATTACCTATGTGAAGCGCTAAGATAGCCTGTTTATCGAAATGCGTGCTATTATAATAAAACACGCCCCTCTTCCTATCGCATGCGATAGTTTGATGAATCTAGTCCTAAATTAGCTTACTCTGAAGCACAGGAATTTTAAGTGATTTCCTTAAGGTCGCAAGTGATTCAGACTGGGATCTTGAAGTATACATGTCTGTGCTCTCAGCCCAATTAAAATATAATGCAACAAAATAAGAGAAAGGAAATCTAGGAATAAGACCAAAGAGGAAGTGAAATAATTTGCCACATAGACCTTATATTGTTAGGCATGTTTAATCCTCTGCAGGTCATTGAGAGCCATTCACGTGCAACATACTCTATTCAAAGGTATTTGGATATTGCCAGGGAACAAAGCCAAGTCCTGCATCATATAAACAAGAACTAGAGCCAGAAAATGTTTCTTGGACTTCACAATTCACATATCTGCCTTACTGACTGTAGCAAACACAAGAGTTATAATAAGCATCTACTGGATACATGACAACATGTACAGAAAAACGGGCAAATGAGCACAAACTCAAAACTTGTGACGCAGTAGTGGTAATTGTCATAGTTTGGCGCTAGCTAGTGGCAAATTTTCAAGCTTGTCCTCAGTCAACCACTTTTCAGTATGCAGTATTTGGGAGAAGAAAATCATCATTTGGCTTTAAAATCACGTTCCTGCCATAAACTCTTCCTGTTAGGAGCTGGGAGTGAACAACAGGAAATGGATTACCCCATTAGGCTCTGTTGGGTACTTCTTGCAAGCAACCTAGACTGGCCATGGTTGGAGACAGGATACTGAACTTAATGGACCACTGGTCTGATCCAGTTGGGCATATCTTGGAACACTCACTAATCTTGAATTCTAAGCCTTCACAATACAATTTTGCTAAATCTCAAATTATGAAAACTTGTGAAAAAATGTCTTTATTCTATAGAACAAATAGCATGAGTATGGACAACATCTACTTAAATTTCTGGCTAGAGTCGCTCGAAATATGGTACATGTACCCACCTTTTTGAATAAGGAATTCACCCAAGGCAGGGTGAAACATTTTTAACCGTTATAGAGGGATTTCAGTTCAAGCAAAGGGTTGGCACTGCTAAAATGCAGTGCCACAAATATGTATCACTACTAAACAGTGCACTGGAACCTTCTATGGTAGTTTCTTGTTTCAATTACTCACATATACACACACACACACACTCACCACCAAAAAAAAGTTAATTTCTTTATATTTTGGGATTAGTGTACATCAGAAATGGTTTGTTTCTTACCCCCTGCTAGGCTCTGTCATATACAATGACAATCACATTTTAGATTGGTGAATCTGGAGGTATCTTCACTCTTTACAAACATTTATTCTCTGTTTGGCAGTCATGAGGCATCTAGAGCAATAGAGTAATGCATTTTTGGAACATAGAGATTTCAGTATTACTCTATTGGAATTCAGTTTGACACTAATTATTTTGTCTCCAACAAAGACTATTCCTCTCAGAGCAGAGCAGCAGGTATGGATGGTGCATTTGCTTCATTTATGCATACATGGGGATGGGAAATGTTTTATTTTTTTTTATTTAAATCCTAGACACAGCTTTATTAAGTCCTAACTGAAGTACGCAGGCAAAACTGTCATAATTTGAAGGAGCAGAACTGGGCACATTCTTTAAATACACTGAGAAACCAGAGTTGAATTTTAACTTCACACTTAATCATAGTCCATATGAAATCCAGTTCCTGGATCTCAATATTTTTTCTTGTGCGATAATGAAATATGCAGTAGAACTTAAGGAAAGGACACAGCCTCCAGTGCTTTACTCCATGCTTCTAGCAGCCATCCAAAAAGCAAGTTTTCCAGTGAGACGATATCTGTAGCTTTGAAGAAATTGCTTCAGAAAGATGGATTTCTTTCATGAGCTTGCTAAACTACACACCAGATTTACCAAAGGCAATACTGGACAGAATAAGGGGAGAGGGCATTCCATTAATTTCAAAACAGTGATACTTACTGGTTGGCTCAAAAGTGTACTTGTGTCAGGTTCTTGAGGGAACCATGATCCACATCTCTCTGCCAGAGCCTGTCATTGCAAAAGGATGGGCTAGACAAGCAGGGGTTAAAAAATGGTGAACAAACCCAGGGTAGCTGTGCATGAAGACTCATGGCGCCAGAGACCCAGCAGAGAATGGTTTCAATTGAGCCGAAAGCCCAAAGAAGTGTGAAGAGGTTGCCGAGTCAAAAATAAAAATAGAAAATGAGTCAGGTAGACAAGACACTTTCATAAAGCAGTTCCAACAACACCTTAAACTCAACATGGATAACGCTTTCATTCTCCCAGTCCCCCTGGGGTTCCTTCAACTCCTCTCCCTACCACCACCACCACCTTCTATGGAACACATACAAAACACTGCTATGAAAAACAGCTCATTTTTTACTCTATAATACCAATAAAATGTCACCTCCTTTCTGAACACTCTACCAAAACCTATCTACTCCCTCATTACTTCCCACTTACCCTACTCTCCTCACTCTATATACCAGTTTAAACTGTTCATTCTCAACTGCACGTGCATTCACACTGAAATTCCTCATTACCTCCCCTCTCTTATCTCCTCTACACCTCCTCACCTCCTGTTCTTTGGGCAAAATCCTCTTTTCTATACCCTTCTCCTCCATCGCTAACTCCAGTCTTGCTGACTGCATGCCTGGATCAGCCTTCCCACATTAGTGGATCATGTTCCCTGTCTGGCCACATTCAAGCCCTGCCTACAAATCCACCTTTTCAAAGATGCTTTTACATCGTAAATTCTGGTTTTCCTGATCATAGCCTTTGTGATTTTAACCATTACTGTAAGAAATGCATATCCCAAAGCCTTTTATTTATTTTGTCTCCATATCTTAATGTGCTTGTAAGCTCTGCAGACCAAGGACTGTCTCTTAATGGTTATAGAAATGGTAAGTAGTAGTAGTAGCAGCAGCAGCAGTAGTAAAGCCAATAAATGTCTGAAGATGGTGGCTTTCTAGTCCACCAAGTTCCCTTCCTCAAGTCATGTATAGTTTTTAAACACATTCATCCCTATATATGCAACTTAAAATTCATTGGCATTATAATTTCTGAGGAAGGGACTTGATCATTCCCAAAAACTTGTTTCTTTAAACATTTGTTAACCTAAGAAATGCATCAGCCCTACCAAGCTACTCTGATGGTTCTCATACAATTAATTTTACTGAGAGAGAGCAAGCAAGAAAGATATTTTTAACTCTGGAGCACGTACCATGCTGTACATTCCCATACACCTGGCCAGAGCACTGTAGCATTGCTGACTTGCAGTCAGTCAATGGTGATGAAATGCTGGTCTAAAACAGTAGAAACAAGATGCATCTACAGCTTCTTTTATTCTCTGACAGACGTTTCAACAGGAAAAAAAAAACCCCAACACACTTGCAATCCCCTAGCCAAATAATGGTAGTACCACTGCCTGAACCGTTTAGGGAGAATCAGGTTACAAACACCCCCAAATCTATCATAAGCAGTCTCAAGGTTCATGTTAAGTCAACAAGTCATGCAGAGAGACAAAGAATTACTGTACTGTACATGTACATGCAAGTTAAGACATGTTTCGCATACAGTTCAGTTTCCAGATACAGAACAGAACTGCAGCCAGCACCGAAACGGTTAAAAAAGATAGAACTGTTGATAAAATAAGAGAATTTAATGAGCTGTAAGCAAGGCTTATAAAATTAACTCCCCTTGAAATTGCTATGCAATTAACTCACATTTTTAACATGTCTTTCAATTAAGGAACAGTGCAATACCTCAATTCCTAGGGAATGTACTTGAACCATCAATTTCCCAAGGCATGCATGCAACAAAAAAAGCTAAGTAATTGTCATGCGATTTCCGCCTTACTAAAAATTATCTGAAATTCTTGAAAAAAAAATTAGTAGTCCATAATCAATTACAGGAAAGATTATTATACTGTCCCCTGCTGCTGAGCAAATCTCCTGCAGCACAGTAAATCCCCTTTATAACAAGCACAATACAGCTGAATTAAGTAAGGAGTATATTTTCAAAAACCTGCTGAGCAGGTAAGAGAACCAGACAATTTTACCCACTTATCTTAAGCCAGATATTCAGAAAAATAATAACTGGCTAGTTTTAGGGTGAGGACCCCACTAAATGCAGCTGGGCAAGACTTATCTGGCTAGATGTAGGCCTGACATTTCAGCAGCCAGGCTTGAGCGCTAAATTTAGCCACTTAGCACTGAAAATCTGCTCTGCGGACGCCTTTGGACAACCACTTTTCTGATCGGCTAAAATTTGTTCACCTTACGTTTCTATCCATACAAAATTCCACCGGGTGGGGGGGGATTTTTAAGCAGGTGGATATAGCCAACTAACTCCCATTCCGAAGTTGGCCGGATGAATCTTTTGAAAATTCCCCCTCTATGTTCATAAATGTATAATATTCTGATGACCACTATTTAACTTTTAAAATAAGTACATAATACTGAAAGCAAGAGAGCACTGGCTAAGGGGACCAAGGGGAACACATCCCATGAGAAAAATGTCTTTAAAATATCTGCCTCTCCTTACAATGTAAAGTATCACAGTTGCCGTGTTAGTCCACCTGGACACGTAGAAATAAAAGATCAACAAACAAGCTGTAGGTGACACCCTTTCATTCGATTAACTGAATACATTTGTGGTTAGTTTTCGAGACTTGCACTCCCTTCATCAGGTCAGTGCAAGATGAGCTAAGGATGATATCTGAATATACAAGTAGAAATTTAAGTGGCTAGCTTGTTCATTTGTTTCTCTGTCTGGCTATATACATCTTGCGTCCTGAAGAACATAGTGGGGTTGTACATTTGGACACCATCATCCTTAGCTCATGTGCACTGACCTGATATCTTAACATACAATCCCACTACCTTATTCAGAATGGAAGACACTGCATACAGCCACATAAAGAGGCAAATAAGCAAACTTGCCACCTACAATTTACTTGTATAATTTACTCGTGACATCATTCATTCTGCATGGGCCTGATGAAGGATGCACAGCTCTCAAAGCTAGGGGTATGCATGGAAAAATGTGTGTGCTTTTCATTTCATCTCCCATTTACACTGTTTATGGGTACACTCGCCCAGGGGGCCCGAGAAGTGGCATGCCATGTCCTCGAGGCTGAAGCTGGATTCATTGAAGGACAACAATCTCCCATTTGGTGGAGATGGGGGCAGCGAAGCCAGAGCAGCTGTAGCCAAAGAGACACTGCAGAGTATCAGAGACCAAACCGTGCCCTCTACTGCACGACTAGCTGATGGGGCTTGGTGGGGCATGGACATGTAGCAGCTGCTGAGGATGTTGGAGTAGCTCAGGCACCTCCTAACAGTTCCAGGGCTCAGAGAAGCTGATGGCTGTCTGCCATTATTCTCCCTGGCTGTGTGCATCTGGCAGCATGTGAGCTTGCTGGCCAGGGAGGTGGTGGCCATAATCACGCTGTCCGTGCAGGAGCGGCAGGCTAGTCTAGCTGGATGGTGTAGGGGGAGGAGGGAGCAGGTTATTCAGGTGCTTCCGAGTGGCTCTTGGACAGTTCCTTCATCACTGGAGAAGCAGCAGGGGGCGGCAATGGGACAACTCAGGTGGCTGCTGAGTGGGAGGGAGCCATCGGAGCAGGAACTGCTACCCTGGCCCTCATTCAATACGGTCACTCAGGACTTGGTATCAATTATTCTGGTCCTGCTTATTCTCAGTGTAGATGTAGAGGGTGATCAGATGCTTGTGCTTAGTGTTAGCCTGTTTGCAATGGCTTCTCTCATCGGTTTTAATAGAAACAAAACAAATTTAGTTGTTTAATCTAATAAAAATGTAGCATCTACAATGTAATGACCTTTATTTTACCTTTACAAAGGTTGAAATCTTATTTCTTAAATGTTTAATACCAACAGAATATTTCTATCCAGGAAAGTAATATTTATGCAATAGGCACCAGATATAAGTAATTAAAATATCAGACAAGAGGTGGAGGAGCGAGGAACACTGGATTTTCTTTTTCCTTGAAAACTTACCAGCTGACGGCAAAAGGGGCGAGGTGATTTCCCCGGCCCCCAACGAATTACATCGAACTTTGCTCGGCGCCAACGTCATCAAGGGGCGACTGGCTGCTGCATATAAGCCAGCCCCCTGTGGGCGCTTTGACGCCGCCGGCGCATCGCCGAAGCTGCTCGCGCCAAAGGGGCGCACGGCTTTGTCGGAAGATTTGCCCTTAAATTTCCTGAAACTTGGTCTCCACCTACTAAATGTGAGTAAAGTATTTTCACTATTCTTAATATTTCCTCGCTCCAAACCCTCACCCAGGAAGGAAGTATAGTGACTGAAGATAATTGTGAGAAAAGAATTTTGTATCATAGGCTACGAATTACCTGATAGACATGCCTCATACTAAAAGGAAGGCAAAGATTCGTGAGGTGATTACATCATCTCCATTATCTGAGCCTTCCCAGCCTCAGATACCTACCTTTTTCTCACTTTCCCCTAGTAAACAACCGGAGAAAGGGGCCATTGAAGAAATAGGCATAGAGCGGATGCCTGTTCTTCTGGCTGAAACATCTTTAAGTCCCGGTGCCCCGAGCACCCCTCCTCCACCTCAGTCGATTTCTTCTGATTTTTTACAATTAAACACTCTTAAAAGATGGGATGAGAGGAGATGATCAGGCTAAAGAGGGACAATGGGAAGCAAGATTTGAAACTAAAACATTACTGGAAAAACCAACTGTGATTATATTAGATTCTCTCTGGTCCGCCATTACATCATTAGAAACAGCGATTGTCAACTTGACCAAAATAACAACAGATTCAAATCTGTGATTCACTAATATTGAGACCTCTATTACAAAAATTGGAAAAGAAAGAGCAGATGGAAACAAGAATGATTAATTTGGAAACTTGTCAAAGATTTACAAAAACTGAGATATTGTATGATAAAAGGCTAGAGGCTATCGAAAATTCTCTAAAATATTTAAATCTTAGCGTGTTGAATTTTCCTAGGCTTGACCTGGTGTTACCGATAGATATGTTCAAAGAGTATTTTAGGCAGATCTTAAAGTGGCCTCAACAATCTAGGCCTCCTGTCTCTAAGATTTATTATGTCTCTACTAAAGGTATTACCCCAGTAGAGAATAAATCTGGCGAATTATCATTGAATCTGACTGATGTAATAGAAGCTACTATAGAAACAAATATTGCTTCTAGATCAACATTGCATGTTTCTTTTGTATTTGCTTCTGATAGAGACTCTGTGTTCCGCCTCTACATGAGAAAGAGAATGGAAAATTTTCATGGGGGTAAAATTTGGATATACCCTGATTTATCTAGACTGACGCAGCAGAGGAGGAGGAAATTTCTAGATTTAAGAACTGAAGTAGAAAATATGGGGGGGGGGGGGGGGGGAATGATTGTGAAGTACCCATGTAGGTGCGAGATCCTGAGCCAAAATCAGAAATATATATTTTTACGTAATTTTCTTGACCCCCATACCCATGAGGCTTTTTAGCCTTAGGAGCCGAGGCAAAGGGAATATAATCTAGGTGCAATCTTTTTTTCAGTTGTTCAAAGGGATTCATCCCTTATTTTCCTTTAACTGCTTATTATTATTTATTCTATTCCTGGGGATTACTTCTTATAATATACAGATAAGTAAAATGAGAAGTATATTAATATTATATTGTTTATTAGAGTATGGAAATATCTGTATTCCTTATAGTTTCTAGCTGTATTGTATTGTAAAATGCATAAATTAAAAATTAAAAAAAATATATCAGACATAGTAAATAAACAATCTACCTATTTGTGTGTCTCAACAGCATTTTCTTTTTACATGCATTGTCCATATTTACCTAGGATTAAATACATATATGTCAAGACAAGCTAGAAAATGAAATTACTGGTATTCAACTTTGTATTTTCCAGTAAAAAAAAAATGGGAGTGTGTGTCTTAGTGAAGTACAATTAGAAGCATACAGTATTTATTTTTAATACATGCAGCAACCACGGTTGGTCAAAGTGCTGACAAATATGGGTTTATGTCCATTTTTTTTTCAGCATTTCAACTATTTTACTATCCCGTCTGCACACTAGAGGGTGCCATGTTTCTTATCTGACCAGCTGTGTTAATATGCTCTACTTTGCTGGCAGAAAAATCTATACGGGTGCACGTAAAATAAAGGCATCCGTTTGCCAGGCAGCGTTAGTTTGAGCTTCTGCAATAAAACAAACGCCAAGATATATCTATTCAGATCTCAGTAGTTTGAAGAAAGGCACTAAAGAGGAGGCAGTGCAAACATTTTACCCTGTAGCATCGATTTCACTGGCATTCAAATCCTTTTAAACAAACAGAAAAATAGAACTGATAAAAACACGTGTTCAGGAATGCGTAATGAACTGTTCTGCTAGCGGAGGTAATTCAAGTCCTGCAAAAGGATCCTGCTGAGGTAGGACCAATTCAGTGCAGCCAGTGGGCTCCTAAATTTGCCCCTCTGTTATTTTACACTGCACAATTAATCGATCGGACACGAGGCAGGGAGGATCCTGGGCGGTCAGAGGAAATGCAGAAGCATAACGCAGAAGTCTGCCTGCTTAAGTAACAGAGAGCAAAACTTTTAAAAAGAGCTTAAAATGGATCAAAATCCAAGGCAGACTTGTGGATCTGCGTTTTAAATGTTCACATAGCCGTTGTACTTAGACTTCAAAACTAATACACTGTGACCAACTGATTACATGTGTGCGCGTGGTTAATGAAGGCCCTTGTTAAACATTAGATATGGTTACAGGGCTTCAAACAACTGCACCCACACTAACATTAAATAATGTTTGGACTTAACATTTTATATGCCTATAAAAACACTACAAATCTCTTTAAAAAAAAAAAAAAAGCCTTTTGCTGGCTTGTGCTTTTGTGCAGAAGACCTGGATTTCACTCCCAAATCAGGACTTCTGCGCCCCAGGTCGGCAGGGGCTTGGAGTGGCTACAGATGACAGTTGTAGGGTCCAACTGAGTAGGGGTCCCAGATGGTGCTCCAGTTTGTGGCCCCTGGCCGAGTTGGGAATATAAAAGTAGTAGAAAAAAATAGTTGAAAATGACGACTCCCACCACCCCCACAGCCCAAGAGAAACCAGTTCTGATCAAGCTGGAAGCCCACAGAAGCTGGAGAAAAAGAAAATGTCAGAAAATGCTTAAAGCAAAGTCAACCCCAAGCCCTGATTTCACGAAGATGTTCTGAAGTTTGATTCTCTGTCGGTTCTATTACTTTCACTGTGTTTGTCAATGTCCAAGTGTTTGGGGGTGGGGGGGGGGGGTGGGATGTCCACAAAACATTCATCCACAAGTCTTTTTTGATTTGCTGAAGAAGTATGGACAGTAATAAGGATACTGATAATGGTCACTTGCGTAGCACTGCCCACGTCGACGGAATCCCTGCCTGTGTTACAAGTACACCACGTGCAGCCAGCTCTGGGTTGTACTGCCCTGCACAAAGGCAGAGACGCTGTTGCTATTCTTATAAACATTACTGTCAAGCAAAGCTCGAAGAGCAAAGGGAGCTAGGCAAGACAGGAAAGAAGTTCAGAGGCCGTGCCACAGAGCAGCAGAATGCCTCCCCCCTCCCCCCCCCCCATGAAAGAAAGCCCTGGTTTCTGCTCTAGTTTGCATAATTTCATTAAACTCACCTGGCCCACCGCGAAGGCAGATTTTAAAAGCCCTTCGCCCACCAAAGCCGGGAGACACGCAGGTATCTCGGGCCAGCGTGCACCGCGTGGATTTTAAGAGGCGCCCCGAGGACGCGCAGACTGGGAAGTCAGAAAAGGGTGTGGGGTGTGGGCAGAGTCCGGGCAGGGAATGGGCCTGCAACCTGAAGCATGCGCATGGGAATTTACGCACACAAGCGCGCGCCAGGGTCCCCTACCGCGCAACATTACTTCTGCCTTGGATCACATGTAAGTTTTAAAATAATAAAAAAAAAAAATGAGGGCTAGTCAGCGAAGTATGAAGGGTCGCTGCTAATAGGTTAAAAGGGAGGCTATTTAGTTAGGAGGCTTATCCTTCACCGGGGCAAACTAGAAACAAACTGGGGAAACGGGTATTTGGTCGGCGCGTGTGCCTAGCAAGATCCCCCTCCCCCCCCGCTTACGCGGTAGAGGTGACATTCGGGCATTCGTGCGCACATGAGCGCATTTGTATAAAATTGCATGCACATCGTGCGCATGTTCAGCCGATTTTTATAACATGCGCTCAACATACGCACCTATGTTGTAAAATGGCCGCGTTCATTCACGCGGACCGACATACACACGTACATGTACACACGTGCAGCCGTTTAAAAAAATTACTGTCACGGTGTTTTAGCAAGGCATAAACTATGTATAAATTAATAAGCGCTTTATCAAAAAATAAATACAGAGCCGTGTAAGCTGCCAATGCAGCACTTGCTGGATTGCTAGGGTCCCCCTCTATGCTTAGGTATCACTCTATGTTTTAGTTTCCATTCTTCTTTCACGTGGAAGGTCCCAGAGAATCTCGTATTACCTGCATAATATCAACTGAAATCTTACCATATATATATCAATATGTGCCATGCACTCATGTTACCGATGACTGTAAAATAACAGTACTCCTAGCAACATGCATGCACTGTATTTTTGTAATCATCAGTGATGCACATGCCTGGATTAGACACGCTGCTTTCAGTGGGAATTCTCTCTCTTCAGAAAGTGGCATCACTTATTCGAAAGGCGTCAGTCTTTTGCGTCGGCTCCTTGCTGATTCTATAAAGGGGCTGAAAAATACACCTCATGCACTGGCCTCAGACAATTTGATTTTTCACTGCTGGCGAGAACCAGCAGACAAACACCACCCACCACCACTGAGCAGCAAGGAGAGCTCAGTGGAGAACAGCCCTGCCGCCACTGACAGGAAGTAAAGCCAGGCCACAGGGGGAAACCTCCAACTCGAAAGAAGAGCAGGGGGCATTGCCAGGCATCTGGGCTGCAGCACCTGCTGCCAACGAGGAACGGGAAGCACTGCACCAGAAAACTCCCCCTTACCCTTGCCTCGGGGAGGAAAAGCAAGAAAGTATCTTGGGGCCTGGCAGAACACAGAGAAACTGGGCAAGAGGAGACAGAGAGGGAAGGAGAAGGCTGAGGAGAGTGGAGAGGAGAAAAGTGAGGGGTGGGAGAGAGAGAGAGAGAACAGAATCTTGAGTGGAGTGGGATGTGAAAGAGAGCGTGGGGGCTGCATGCGATTTGGAGGGGTGTCCAGGGAAGAAATGCAATCACCATGTGCTCCCACCACTACCTACCTCAAAAATAAATTATTTGAGAGGAGGGCGGGGAAGAGCGGGAAGAACACAGGGAGTACATTTCATTCCTGGCAAGTAAGCCACGGAGGAACTGTACAAACCTTGGATATACATGCTTGCATTTCTAATTGCAAAAGTCATTTATTGTGGTAGTTTAGCTCTAATGGAAGATACACTTAAAAAGACAATGCTTCAGTTCTGAGAAAACAAATGCCTCACCGGTGCATTCAACGGCGTTCTCACACCTCCGTTATTTACCTCGGTGCATGTCGCATCAAAACAATCAAAATCTATTTAGTTAGCAAAGTCCATAACAGAGTTTTACCCCATGCATTCAGTTAATAGACCATTTGACAGTAGCTTACAGAAAAAGTACACTCACCAAAATGTATTTGTTCTAATACTAGTAATGTTATGAATAGGTGGGTGGTTCTGTTAGTCTTTAGGGTGTTATGAATTTACTGTGTCTGTGTACAGTGCAATCCCACATGGTAGCAGTTCAAACTCAGCTGAAGCGAGGTAAAATATTTAACACTAGGCAGCTTGCGATATAAAAAAAAGAGGACCCAGTTTAAACTTTCCGGGTACCTGCGCACCAGACACATCCAGTGCAGACTGCTCCAGATTTCCAGGCTCCTGAGGAGGCAATCCAGAGGCACCTAGAAGAACCTTCAGAGTTGGGGCTGACTGCAGAGTTCCAGTGTAGGATTCCTGGATAATCCTTAATTGTGTAACATACAAAGCCCTCACAAATTCCAGAAAATACAAAACTCCGCTGTGTAACTGATACTTACAAACTTCACGACCACATCGCACCCGTCCTAATAAACTACACTTGTTACCTAAACTGTACAGAACAAAATTCAAAATTTTTGACACTGGTGTTCACAGATCTAAGTGGAAACAGGCCTATCTACTTGAGCAAAAGGCTTATATATATGCCCTCCAGACCACCAAGATCCTCCCTCGGATCCTCAATGTCAATTCGGTCATCAAAAGAACAGACACCCGCAACAGATCCTTCCTGGGAGCAGCACCTGCCCTCTGAAACTGCCTCTCCGAAGAGCTCTGACAAATCCATGACTTCTTCTGCTTCAGGAAGCAAATACAAGCCTGGCTCTTCTGTCAAGTTTTTCATGCCCAACCCTGAACTCAAAGATTCTGAGCAGACTAATGGAAACTGCCTGCATCACCTCAAATGCAGTAGAAGGACTAGGGGGCATTCCATGAAGTCAGCAAGAAGCACATTTAAGACTAATCGGAGAAAATTCTTTTTCACTCAACGCACAATAAAGCTCTGGAATTTGTTGCCAGAGGATGTGGTTAGTGCACTTAGTGTAGCTGGGTTCAAAAAAGGTTTTGATAAGTTCTTGGAGGAGAAGTCTATTAACGGCTATTAATCAAGTTTGCTTAGGGGTAGATTTTCAGACGAGCGCGAATAGCCTACTTTTGTTTGCGCTCCAGGCGCAAACAAAAGTACGCTGGATTTTAGTAGATACGCGCGTAGTCGCGCGTATCGGCTAAAATCCTGGATCGGCGCGCGCAAGGCTATCGATTTCGTATAGCCTGCGCGCGCCGAGCCGCGCAGCCTACCCCCGTTCCCTCCTAGGCCGCTCCGAAATCGGAGCGGCCTAGAAGGGAACTTTCCTTTGCCCTCCCCTCACCTTCCCCTCCCTTCCTCTACCTAACCCACCCGCCCGGCCCTGTCTAAACCCCCATCCTACCTTTGTCGGGGGATTTACGCCTCCCTCTGGGAGGCGTAAATCCCCGCGCGCGAGCGGGACTCCTGCGCGCCGGGCCGCGACCTGGGGGCGGGTACGGAGGGCGCGGCCACGCCACCGGGCTGTAGCCACGCCCCCGTACCCGCCCCCAAAACGCTGCCGACACGCCCCCAAAACGCCGCGACGACCGGGCCCGCCCCCCGACACGCCCCCCTCCGAGAACCCCGGGACTTACGCGAGTCCCGGGGCTCTGCGCGCGCCGGGAGGCCTATGTAAAATAGGCTTCCCGGCGCGCAGGGCCCTGCTCGCGTAAATCCGCCCGGTTTTGGGCGGATTTACGCGAGCAGGGCTCTGAAAATCCGCCCCTCAGGGAATAGCCACTGCTATTAATTGCATCAGTAGCATGGGATCTTCTTAGTGTTTGGATAATTGCCCGGTTCTTGTGGCCTGGTTTGGCCTCTGTTGAAAACAGGATGCTGGGCTTGATGGACCCTTGGTCTGACCCAGCATGGCAATTTCTTATGTTCTTACAAGTGCTGCTGCAAACCAAGGAGATCATTTTCAAAAGGTTCCATGCACGTAAACGGGCTTTTGAAAATTTCTACTTTTACATACGCAACTCCTTTGAAAATTCACTCCATAGGGCTGAATTTTCAAAAGACCTGACACACCTAAGTGGGCTTTTGAAAATTGCTAAGATACGTGTGTAACTGCTTTGAAAATTAACTCCTAATGTTTTTGCAGCTGGGTTATTTAATTTCGGAGCTTAGAAACAAATATTTATGCTATGTTCTCAGCAGAGCTTATTCTCTGTTGACCTAGCTATCGTTTTGCTGCTATTCTAATTTGTATATACCCTTTTGAGAAGCTGCTATCAACTTTTGGGTATTTGCTGCTATTTCTAATATGCTGTAAACTGCTTTGAGTGAATTTCATATTGAAAAAAGACAGATAATAAATCCAAGTATTAATGTGGGTTCCTCCCTCTATAGGAGGAAGAACTTCAGCTGCTCTGGGGGGGTGGACTGTAAGGGAAGAGGCAGGTTGCAGCACCTCCGACTATAACGAGGGAGGAAGGAGCAAAAAGCAGAAAGCAAGGAGATCATCCCACAGGCTAAAGGAAAACACATTGCAGAGGCTGGATGTTAACCACTCTTACTTTGGTACATCTGATCTTTTATTTACTGCTATCCTCAAAACTGCACACGCGCGCCCATTCGCACATGTATATGGGCGCATGCAAAGTTGCTACTGAATTTTATAACTTGTGTGGACATGACACAAGCAGATTATAAAATACGAGGACATGTGCACGCATACATGCTCGCACATGTAAAAACCACGGGGCCACGCAAGCTCAGACTTATCCGGAAAAGTAGCAGCACTTATCTGGATCAGCATTCGTTCTGGAGTCCCAATCATGAGAGTATGTCATTGCTGTCTCTTCCACAAACATGTGCCGATCAGCAATAACCAGAAGACAGATATGTACACTGCTAATGAACAACCCCCTTTAGTAATCTTTAACTACAAGGGGATGGTCTCAAAGTGAAAGAATTAAAAAAAACAACCACCACCACCACCACCTACAGGGAGCGTTTGCAGCAATAAGACTTAACAGAAAGCAGTCTCACAGAAGAGAAATGTCTAAGCCCTTTTTAATTAAATACTCATAGTTTGGATGTATATAGTGCCTTTCATCAGTCCTGCGAGCCCTTTGCTAACTCAATCTTACACCTTGCTCCTCCCAGATTTAATACTTTAGAAACATGTCCACAGCCAGCTCTGGGGTGTTAAATTTGGCATTAAAATGTGACCAGATCTATAGGACAGTTTATGAAAGGAGAAGGCATAAGGCTGTTATTGCCCAATTACAGCTGAATGAAGTGAGGATTCATGGGTGTACTGCAGATGGAAATGCTTGCCAGCATATTACATAGCCTTGGGCCTTTTGTTTCCTGGCTGTTTCACGTTTCAAACTGCATCCAGTTGGTGGCAAGGGCGCATGAGAAAACAGATTTAAGGGGAAGAGTGGGAAAGGAGCTTTAATGATAATACTGTGGGGAGAAGGGTCAGAGACTTTCTCACTGACTCTGTCTGATCTTGGGCAAGTCTCACTCCCTTTTTGCTTCCAAGAACCAGTAGCGGTGTGCATGAACATTTAAAAAAAAAAAAAAAAAGTTTTATGATTTTGTTTCATTTTCCACATACTCCATTTAATTTAATTTGTTTTCAATTTTATATCACTGGGAATATTTTTGTTCATTTTTTTTATATTGCACCCTAAAATGTAACTGATACAAACAATATTTTGTTTTGTTTCATGTTAGTTCAGATAGGAAACAGCTAAAAAAAAAAAACCAACAAAAAAAACATAGCAACATGGACAGCAAAAAAAGACCATATGACCCATCCAGTCTGCCCATCTGTCCAATTCCCATCACTTACTCAGAGATCCCCTGTGTTTATCTCATGTTTTCTTGAATTCAGATACTGCTTTTGACTCTACTTCCTCCACTGGGAGGCCGTTCCATGCATCTGCTACCCTCTTTGTAAAGAAATATTTCCCAAGACCACTCCTGAGTTTATCCCCTTTCACCCTCATCTCATGACCCCTTGTTCTAGAGCCTCCTTTCTGTTGAAAGAGGCTCACTTCCTGTACATGGAAACCTATGAGATATTTGAATGTCTCTATCATATCTCCTCTAGCTCGCCTTTCCCCTAGGGTATACATGTTTTGATCTTTAAAGTCTGTCCCCATATGTTTTAGAACGAATACCATGATTCATGCTATGCCTGTTTGTGTTTTGTTGTGTTGAAAATGTTTTATGTAATTTGTGTATTGTATTATTTTGCTTTATTGTTAACCATCTAGCATGGTTTACTGATATAGGCGGTATTAAAAAAAAACAAAAAAAAAACCTCTGGACTGACTCCTTTTGAAGGTGCCGTCTCCAGAAATATACACAGTATTCCAAATGTGGGACCTATACAGGGGCGATATCACCTCCCTTTAACTGCTGAACATGCTTCTTCTCCCTATGCAGCCAAGCATCTTTCTGGCTTTTGCTATCACTTTATCCACCTGTTTGACCACCTTAAAACCATCAGATACAATCACCCCCAGATCCCACTTTTCTTCTTAGAAGAATTTCACCTCCAATACTGCACCTCTCCTTTGTTTTGGCTTTTTGTTTTGCATCCTAAATGATTACTCTGCATTTTTTTAGCTGCCAGTCTCTAGACATTCTTTGAGCTTTGCTAGATCCCTCCTCATGTTTTCCACATTTTCTTGGCTGTCTACCCCATTGCAGCTTTTGCTATCATCAGCCAAAAGACAAACCTTTCCTGACAACCCACTTAGGAGCAGACCTGCCCTGACTAAGGCAGGGAGGCCACAACCAGTGAGGTGCTCCGCCTCTGGAGCAAGGGAGGGGGGCAGAGGCTGGGGGGGTTGGGCCAGCAATCAGAATTTAAAGCTGAGCTGGCCTGCCCCCCAGCCTCTTCCTTTGGTGATTTTTCCCACCCAGCCCGCCCACAAGGGGATGGTTTATAAGGTTTGAATATGGCACGATGGGTGTAAGGGACTGCAGAATAGTCGCGGGATAGGGCAGGGGGCTGACCACAACCCGGAGTGCACGGCATGTGCAATTCTTGAAAGCTGACTGAGTAGAGCTGGTATTCCATTTCCTATGCTGCATCAGAGGGTGATAGCGAGATGAGCTTTGACGGCTGGGATTGGCCTGCACATCACCCAAAATTGTGTTCGCATGCTTAATGAGTGACACCTGCTCTTTTACAGAACAGGACTTCAGCTGAGAACTTGGTCTGTAATCAGGATCGAATGCAGGATAACCTGAGGGGCGAGGCTTCAACGGCGCTACATTGCTGTAGAATGATACTATAGGGACCTTGTGAAATTGGAGCATGGCTCTGATGGCTCTGCGTCCATAACAGTGCTACATTGCAGTAGCAGGATCCTATGGAGCATTTTGTGAATTGAAATTCAGCAGGTGAGGATGTGGTCACCCCTGGGGATTGACAATATTTTAGTAATAAATCATGTTCCCCTGATCTCTCTCTTATTTCTCGTTACTCTCTCCACGTTCTATGTAATATGTTAAGTTCCTTGTAAACCGATATGATGTACCAATGAAAACCGGTATATAAAAGCTTTTAAATAAATATAAATAGTTGATGTTTTGCAAATTGAATGAATGTTAGTAATTGTTTTATAATTTGTTGTATGCAATGATCTATGGTGCCACTCCTAAAACCCACCTGGCACGTATATTTTTTATTTATTTATTTATTTATTTTATTTAAGCTTTTCTATACCGACATTAAAATACACATCATATCGGTTTACATAATAACAAAAGGTAGAAAATACAAATAACAGGGGGAGGGGAGGGGGAGAACTAAGAACAGGGGGTCGGAGGGGGTGACCCCAAAGTTAGATAGAAAGTTAGATTACAGGTATTCTCTGTTGCCTTACTCAAAATTTTTTATTCATATACCGGTTATGACACCAGTAAATTTAGTAAGAGGGCAGAGGATGGTTTCATACAATTGTTAATGGGCAACCCATCACCACCTCCATTTTCTTACTGGTTATTCCACTCTCTATGCAGCCCAGCATTCTTCTGGCTTTAGCTCTCACCTTGTCACACTGCATCGCCATCTTCAGATGCCAGAAACTATCACCCCAAGGTTCCACTCTTGGTCCGTGCACATCAGCCTTCCCTGCCCCCCCCCCCCCCCCAATCTGATACTGCTGTTTTGGATTATCGTGTCCCAGATGCATGACTCTCCATTTCTTGGCATTAAATCCCAGCTGCCAAATCTTCAACCACTCTTCAAGCCTTCATTCTCTCTACTCCTTCCGGCATGTCCACTCTGTTGCAGATCTTGGTATCATCCGCAAATAGACAAAACTTTACCTTCTAACCCTTCTGCAATGTCGCTCACAAAGGTATTGAACAGAACCGGTCACAATAATGATCCCTTTGTCACTCCACTTAACCTGGCTCTCTCTTCAGTGTAGGTTCCATTTACCATTACCCGCTGTCTCCTATCAGTCAACCAGTTTGTAATCCACTCCATCACCTTGGTGCTCACTCTAAAGCTTCTCATTTTGTTCACAAGTCTCCTATGTGGAACAGTATCAAAAGCTTTGCTGAAATCCAAATAGACGACATTGAACGCTTTTCCTCAATCAAATTCTTTAGTCACCCAATCAAAAAAATCAATCAGATTTGTCCGACAGGACTTTCCCCTGGTGAATCCATGCTGCCTCAGGTCCAGCAACTTACCAGATTGTAGATAGTTCAGTATCCTTTCTTTCAGCAGCGTTTCCATTAATTTTCCCACCACCAAAGTGAGGGTAACTGGCCTGTAGTTTCCAGCCTCCTCTCTCCTACGACTCTTATGAAGCAGGACCACAACCCGTCTGCTCAATCTCGTAGCACCATTCCCATTTCCAGGAATCTATTGAACAGGTAATTTAGTGAGCCCGCCAGGACATCTCTGAGTTCTCGTCGTGTACTGGGATGTACCTCATCCGGCCCCATGGACTTGTCCACATTCAATTTTCCTAGCCCTTCCCATACATACTCTTCTGTAAAAGGAGTTGTGACTAGCCCATTCCCTTCTACGGTCTTGTCAACCAGCAACGGTCCTTCTCCAACGTCTTCTTTAGTGAACACAGAACTGAAAAATGTGTTTAATATTTCTGCCATTTCCTTGACTGTCTCAGCATGTTGCTCCTCAATTTCACTATACCTCTTCGGGCTTTCCTTCTTTCTCTTCTATATCTGAAAAATGTTTTGTCACATCTCTGTCTCATGGGCAATCCTTTCTTCCGCTTAACCTTCCGCTTTTCTGATTTCTTTCTTCGTCTCCCTCATTTTCACCAGGTATTGATCCCTGTGTTCCTCTTTTTGGGAACCTTTATACTTCTTGAAAGCTGATCTTTTTGCCTTTATGTTTGCAGACACCTCCTTTGAAAACCAAATTGGTTTCTTTTTCCTTGATCTTTTGTTTACTTTTCTAACATATAGATTTGTTGCCTTTGTAGTAGCTCCATTTAATTTAGATCACTGTTGTTCTACTTCGCCCATTTTCTCCCAGTCTTCTAGTTCTTCCTCCAGGTATAGCACAGTTGCTCACCTATAACAGGTGTTCTCATAGCACAGCAGGATGTTAGTCCTCACAGAAGGGTGTTTATCAACAGATGGAGCCCGGCACGGAAAACTTGTCAAAGTTTCTAGAAGCATTGACTGGCACACTGAGCATGCCCAGCATGCCACTTTCCACGTGTCCACATGAGGTTCCCCTTTAGTCTCGTAACATAGCAAAATACAAGTGAAAAAATTAAAATAATAAAACGCAAGAAAAACCCAACTCTGCAGGGTGGCAGGCAGGTTTCCTGAGGTCTAGCATCCTGCTGTTCTAGGAGAACACCTGTTACAGGTAAGCATCTGTGCTTTCTCCTAGGAGAAGCAGGATAGTAGTCCTCACAGATGGGTGAATACCAAACTCCAGGCTGTTCTCAGCAATGGCCAAGACCAACAAGTACTGAACAAGGTGCCAACAGACACAAAACAACTGAGGTACTGTTGGATTGCAGGGAAACAGCCTGGCCTCAACTAGGGGGCCCTAGGAAGGAAGAGTTGGGTTTAAGTCTGGAAAAGATTGTGCAGTACAGATTGGCCAAATTCAAGTCTGGAAAAGATTGTGCAGTACAGATTGGCCAAATTTACCATCATCGAACGAGTGTAGGGAGTGTAAGGAGCTCCATGTCACAGCCCTGCAGATTTCGGTGAGGGGACCGCCTGTAAATGGGCCATCGACATCACCATAGCCCTCACAGAGCGAGCTTGTACTCAGCCTTCCAGTTGAAGGCCCGATTGTGCATAGCAGAATGAGATGCAATCTGCTAGCCAGCTGGATAAGTCTGTTTACCCATCGCGATCCCCAGACTGTTCTTATCGAAAGAAATGACTAGCTGGGTGGACTGTCTATGGCCTGCTGAGCATTCTAAGCAGAAGGCCAGATCTCTCTTGCAATCCAAAGTATGTAAAGCCTGTTCCCCTTGATGGGAATGGGGCCTCGGAAAAAAGTGGGTAACATAATGGACTGATTAAGTGAACCACACGATCTTGAAATAATTTTGTGTATGGTGGGGTATGTCACAAAGGCCTGTAGCTCACTTACCCTATGAGCCAAAGTAATCGCCACCAGGAATAGGACCTTCCAGGTGAGGAATTTCAGCTCACAGGTGCACATAGGCTCAAAAGGAGTATGTATGAGCTATGCCAACACAACGCTGAGATCCCAGGAAAC
The DNA here is from genome assembly GCF_901001135.1 of Rhinatrema bivittatum. Lineage (NCBI taxonomy): Eukaryota > Metazoa > Chordata > Amphibia > Gymnophiona > Rhinatrematidae > Rhinatrema > Rhinatrema bivittatum. The sequence goes on along the minus strand of NC_042618.1, from coordinate 402,898,708 downwards.
CACGGGGGCCACAGAGGGGGCTTTAAGTGAAGGTGGTCTCGCATAAAGCGACCCACTATAGGCTGAACTGAGATGGGTGTGCCAGCAATATCCCGATGTTAAGGTTCAGATGGTGCAGAGCGTCCTGATTCTGTGTTATCAGATCGGGTGCAGTCCCCAGGCTGATGGGATGCCTGATAGACTGGTCCTGAAGGAGAGGTAACCAGACTAGGATCATGGTTCCCTGGTCCTGTTGGAGCTTCAGGAGAGTTTTCATGAGAAGTAGGAGGGTACGCAAACAGAAGACCCATGTCCCAATGAAGGGTGAAGGCATCGGAGGGTGGATGGCCATCTGTCCTAAAGAGGGAGCAAAAACTGCTCAACTTGCAGTTGAATGGGGAGGCGAAAAGGTCCATATCTGGAGTTCCCCACAGGTGGAAAATCCGGGCTGCCACTTTCAGGTCCAGTGACTACTTGTGTGGTTGAAAAGAGCAGCTTAGATGGTCTACCAGCATTTTCAGCATCCTGGGCAAGTACATTGCTCACAGAAACAACCCTTGTGACAGAGCCCAAGTCCAGATTTGCACAGTCTCTTGACAGAGGGAGAATGACCTCATGCCTCCTTGCTTGTTGATGTACCTGATCACAACCTGATTGTCCATTCGCAATAGGACCACTTTGTGAGACAAGCAGTGTCTGAATGCCCAAAGTACATAACGAGTTGCCTGAAGCACCAAGAAGTTTATCTGATACAGAGCTTCCTGAGAGGTCCATTGACCCTGCACGTGGAGGTTGTCCGCATGGGTCCCACAGCCCTGGGGGGGAAGCATCAGTCGTAAGCACTATTTGAAGTGGGGCAGCCTAGAAGGGGATCCCCCGCTCCAGACTAGAGAGATTGTCCCACCAGGATCGAGAGACTCTCAGAGGTTGCATGATGGAGACACTGGCTTTAAGGTCTTGGGATGCCTGTTGCCATTGAGACCACAACGTCCACTGTGCTCTGCGCATGCAGAGATGGGCTAATGGGGTAACATGAACAGAGGCTGCCAAGTGATCCAACAAGCGAAGCAGTAGGTGGGCACTTACGAACTAAGTGTTGCGCACCAAGATTGCCAGTGAGGACAGGGCAAGGGCCAGATCGTGGGGCAAGAATGCTTTTGCCTGAGCCATGTCCAGTCTGGCTCCTATAAAGTCACGTTTGTTGCCATTTTGGAGCTGCGATGTGGAGCCAGGTTTGGCCGTGAATGAGGATAATGCTTGTTCCCCTGAAGAAGGCATAGGTTAATGCCGAAACATTGGCAATGCTGGGTGTTTGAAGTTGAGGTTCCCTAGCGGGCTGGAAAATAAATAGAATATTAAGTACATGTTGGCGAAATTAAAATTAAAAGATAAGTAATTTCAATAATAAAAAATATTATGAATAATACAGTGTAGAACTGGGAAGAAGTAAATGACGTGAATCTAGTGCTCATCTATGATGCTGGCAAAAGCCTGGAGATTGTATTAATAAGAGCACATTTACTCTGATACGGATTCCCATTTTTTAAGTATATATTTTCTTATGATCATGTGGATGTGAGTTTTGTTATTGATTGCATGAGGTGGTTTTGCCATTGTTTGTTGTAAATATTCTATAAAGTCCAGCCAGGGAGGCAGATAGAGGAGGAATTTCGGATAATTGATAACAAAATCCAAAGACTGCAGCACCTGCATTGTCAGGGCCAAAGGCTCCTGCTTGAGAATCGTTTTTGACCAGTCAGTTGTCTAGATAAGGAAAGATGTGCACCACATGGCATCTGAAGTGCGCTGCCACCCATTGCCAGGCATTTGGTGAAGTCATGAGGGGCTGAGGCTAAACCAAATGGCAGTGAGCCTTCCTCACCACAAAGCAAAAATACTTCCTGTGTCTGGTGAAGATGGCAATGAGGTCGAGGGAGCACAGCCAGTCCCTCTTTTTGAGTAGGGGGATCAGAGTATCCTGAGAAACCATTTTGAACTCCTCCCTTCAGTGGAATTTGTTCAAAGCCCTGAGGTTGAGAATGGTGTGCAAGCCTCCAGTTCTCTTGGGTATCAGGAAATACCTCAAATAGAACCCTCGACCCTGCTGGTGATGGGGAACAGGCTCTACCGCTCCTGCCAGTAGGAGGGTGGAGAGCACTGCAAGAAGTATGTTCTATTGGGCGGATGAACCCCCATGATGGACATGGGGAAGAGTCCTTTGGGATTTCTCTGCAATTTATACGATACCCCTGGCAAACAATCATGAGGACTCTTCAGTCCGAGGTAATGATCGACCAACGATGGGCGAAGCAGAGAAGTCTGCCTCCCACTGGAAGATCGTGTGCTGGGGTATGACATGCTGACTCATGCTCCCTCGCCTCCAGTCAAAACCCTGTAGCCAGGGCCTGTTGGGGGGCCAGCTGGGGTCTAGTTCCCTGTTGATGGGAGCTGCCCCTGAAAGCAGGACAGGACGTGCGAGTCTGAGAGGCAGGGGGATAATACTTCTGCTGCCTATAGAAGGACCTCCTAGAACTTGGCCGGGAAGGTTTCCTTATGGAGAATGGCAGGTCCGAAGCAGTTGCGGATAGCTGCTAGAGGTTTTCATGGTGATTCTTCAACTGGGCTACCACATCCCTGATCTTGTCCCCAAAAAGATTCTCTCCTGTACAGGTGAGGTCAACCAACTTCTCCTGGACCTCTGGCCGTAGGTCGGAAGCATGGAGCCAGGGCATCCTATGGGCACTGATGCCCACAGCGGCCACCCTGGCAGCTGTCTTGAAGACATTGTAGGTAGATCTCTCCTCGTGTGTTCCCGCTTAGAGACCTTGCTGTGTGATAGCAGAGAATGACTCCTGCTGCTGTTGCAGTAGGCGCTCCGCAAGTTCTTGGACCTGCTTCCATAGGTTCCGATTGTACCGAGTCATGTACAAATGACAAGAGGTTATCCGTGCGATGAGCATGGCACCTGAAATACCTTCTTACCCAAGGCATCTATGCTCTCACCCTGGAGGGGCAGAGGCATGAGTGCAGGAGCGTTTGACTCTTTTGAGAGCGGACAGCACTACCACAGACTGGTGAGGGAGATGATGCCTCTTGAATCCCAAGGACTGTTGCACCAAATAGATGGCATCCGCCTTCCTATTTACTGGGGAAATGGATATCAGGTATTCCCACATACAACGAAGAAGGTCCTTAAAATGGGAACAACCACTATCTCCTTCAGGGCATCAATGAATTGGAGCTCCTCCATGAGGAGCTGGAAGGAGATGGCCTCAGCCATGGCCCATACAAAGCCCATGAAGGAGAGGTCCTCTGGGGGAGACCAACACCTTTTCTCTGGAGGTGAAGGGTTCAAGAGAGGGTCATCAGAGACCTCGGTGGAAGGCTCAGAAGAGTCTTCTCCCCATGGATCATATGGACCCTCTTGCTCGCTGATGTGAGGTCTGCACAAATCACCGGACCTAGGCACTGAGGGCCTCAATGAAACCGAAGGCACCTATGGAACAGATGGACCCGGCAATAGCAGGAGCACTGGAGGTCTCAAGAGGCCGGATGGCCCGGGCAAAGGCTCAGGGAACTGAGGCCTCAGGACCGCCGCACCGGACGGCGCTGGCAGTCGGTGCGCATCTTCCTCCTTGGAGGACCCAATGATGGGAATCACCCTCAAGGTGGACATCTGTGGCCGCTGGGGAACAGAATTGCGTTGGGAGGGCTCCAAGCAGTACATCCAGACTCTCAAGCAGGGGTACCAAGATAGACTGCATGGGCTCCGGCACAGAAATGGGGGCCGGTGGCAGGGGCGATTCAATGCTCCCTAGGGCTCAGAGTACCGCACACTTCACCCTGCGGTCTAACTCCTCCTGGAAATCCTGTGAGGACAGGACTGTTAGAGGGGGACGAGGCATCACCAGCGCTTCCTTGGAGCTCCAAGGAGGCATGGTGCCTGGCACTGGTATCGGTGGGGAACGTCTGGGACTCCTGGGCCTGTCGGAAGAAGGGGCCTCCGCGCCATGGGGGCGCTTCAGTGGTAGCATGGCAGCCACCTCTGCCGCACTGGGACCGGTGCCATGCATCAATGGCGACCGGTGTCAGTGTTTCCAGGATCTCCATGATGCTCAGCCCGGTGTTTCCCCAGTGCCAAGGAAGCTGAGTATCCCGATGTCCTTGAAAGTGGAGAGACCATAGAAGAGTGGTCACTGTCTCCATGGTCCCTGGACGATGCCGCCGGGGGTATAGAGAGGGAAAGCATATCGAGCAGTTCCCCACCCTGGGGCATTGATGGATGCAGGTATGGATGGAGCAGACTTTTTGGGGCCAAAACGTTTCTCCATTTTATCAGGACGCACACGATGGCCCTTGGGGGTCAACTGATCGCACAGCTGTGATGAACATGGTCCACGGGCACTAGGAGCATCAGCGAAAACCGGACAACACCATGAAAAAGAGCAAGCAACGAGCGGTTGGTGACTGGGGGTCACCGAAAAGCGACGCACTGGGAATCGACTGCAGTGAAGGTAGAAAAGTTAACCTACCGTGCCGAGGAAGGGTTAATGTCTGGACAGAGAAAAACCGGGAAAAACAAGAAAAAAAAATACTCTTGTGAATCTGAGCTCCAAAACCATGAGGCGAGTGCACTGCAGGAAAAAGATACTGAAAGGACACCTCACGTGAACGCGCGGATAGCAGCATGTTGGGCATGCTCAGTGTGCCAGTCAAAGCTTCTAGAAACAAATGTTTTCCGTGCTGGGCTCCATCTGATGATGTCACTCATCTGTGAGGACTACCATCCTGCTTGGCTAGGAGAAATCCCCATTTTGTCAAAGTCTGTATATTTGAAATTCAAAACTCGGGTTTTCCTGTGACTTCTTTGTATCTTATTCGCAATATCAGATCATACCATCTAATGATCACTTGTACTCAGGTGGGCACCTGTCTGGACATTATAGACATTATCCCCATTTGTGAGCACTAGATCCAGGATTATACCGTCCCTTGTGGGATCCATTACTATTTGGTCTTTTTCTGTCAAAAATTCTGTTTCTATGTTTTTATGTCATTTTAAAACCAGAGTATATCCCAAATACCCACCAGAAAGGAAGGTGTTCGTCTCAATCTGGATCTCTTAACTGGTCAATTTAATAAATATGTACGTGTCCAATGCCTGTTTGTCCCTTTGCGTTAACAATCGGCCATGCAATTATGGCATTAAAAAGCAAGAGTCTGAAATTCATAAGTTATTTTTCAGATTAAATAGGTGATAGGGAATTGTAAACAAATGAGATTCAAAGTAAGACAAACTTGGAAACCACAGAGTATAAGCACACAAGCAACCCAACGATCTCCTATTGGCAGTGACTTTTATCACCAGAGGGACAATTTGAATTGTGTGGGAATTTTTTCTGTAGCAATGAAACATTCTTTTTCCTACCTGATATCCTGCTGTGAAGTTAAACTGCAAAACTAGATCTTATTAAATAAACAAAATGATATTTATTCTGACAATGGCTGTCAGGCAGAAATTACATTTCTTCACTCAGCAACTCCAGAAAAAGCAAAGCAACCCCAAAATGTTAAAAAAAAATACAATAAATAAGGGTGATTCATTTTCCTTCTTGGTGCAGAAGCAGGTTATGTTCCTTCAGATAACACAGGCAATGTAACACATGAAAGAGATGAAGGTAGCACTTTTTAACATTGCCAGAAGATTGAATGTATAGAGTAATAATCAAACTGCCCATGTCAGTGCTCTACAAGTACTTTAACTATCTATCTGTATGTTCAATTTTGATTTTTTTTAATTTGTTTGTAATGTGACTTGTTATTGAGTTGCTGGTTGTTACTGATTGTATTTTTGTTGTACGTTATATATTGGAGGGGCGGTTTATCTATCTAAATAAATAAATACATACTATACCTACTTTTTACCTGCAGGATTTGCAGCAATATTCAAAGCAAAACTACATGGATATTTTTGCTTTGATTATTGCCCAAGTAAAAATTGCCTGCAGAGATTTGCAGCCACTTTTCCAGTGGATACTTTTCCTGGTCAAAATTACGTGTGTTTACTCCCCTGACCTACCCCCACCCATGGGAATGCCTCTAAACAATGCAGGTAAAATTCCATTTTTCAGGTAAAAAAAAAAATTTTACCCATGGAAATGACTTTGAAAATGTTCTCATCATATTTAATTCTCTACAGACTGCTATGAAAGTATGCAGATCCATACAAGACTGCACATTTCAGTCTCAACTCTGCAAAATTGAGACTTGTTCAAAAGACTGTGTGCAGCGGTATATCTTGGTGGAAGAAAGCCAAACCCTTCCACCAACAACTCCCAATGCGCACACAAACCCTGAACCAGCCCAAGTATCATCAGCCAAAATTATTCAATTTATTTGACTGCAAAGTTTTGCAGACTTGAGGCCATGGTTAAAATGTCCGTGCCTAAAGACCCTACATTGCAAGTCTGAGATTATAGGGTGTGTCTCTTGTTCAGTCAGAAAGTGATTGGCAGATTTGGGAAATTGAGCTGCAGCTCAATCATAGCTCTATGCCCCAATAGCTAACTTTATTTATAGCAAGGTTGGTCAAATCCGGTCCTACAGGGGCCCCTCTAACCAGTTGAGTTTCCAGAATGTCCCCAATGATTATGTATGAGACAGATTTGTAGCTCACTGCCTCAATTTTATGCAAATTTCATGCATATTCATTAGGGTTATCCTAAAAACCCAACTAGTTAGGGACCCTCCCTGATTTATAACATGTGGCTTCTCATATGCATGGCACTGGCGAAACCAGTGGTTCGTTTTCTGAAATGCCAGGCAGAGAGCATCCATCATCAGGCTCCTTCTCCTTGCACTGCTGAGGCTGGCAGCACTGTTGACGTAGCACTTTCAGCCCCAGTAGGGAAGAGCAAGGACAGCCCACTGTCGGGCCGATTCAGTAAAGTCCGCGGGACAGCGGGCAAACGCCCGCTCTCCTGGCGCACACACAGGCCACTCTCCTATGCGCGCGATTCAGTAAGCTAATTAGGCCCGGCGGTAAAACCAGGTAAAATGAGGCGCTAGGGACATTAGTGCGTCCCTAGCGCCTCCTTTTGGACCGGAGGGGCGGCTGTCAGCGGGTTTGACAGCAGACGCTCAATTTTGCCGGCGTTGGTTCTCGAGCCCGGTGACAGCCACGGGCTCGGAAACCAGGCGCCAGCAAAACTGAGCGTCCATTTTTCGACCCGACAGCCGTGGGCCGACTTCAAATTTTTTATTTTTTTTTTTACTTTTGGCAATTTTCGGGACCTCCGACTTAATATCGCCATGATATTAAGGTGCACAGAAAAGCAGTTTTTACTGCTTTTCTGTGCACTTTCCCGGTGCCCGAAGAAATTAGCGCCTACCTTTGGGTAGGCGCTAATTTCTGAAAGCAAAATGTGCGGCTTGGCTGCACATTTTGTTTTCTGAATCGCGTGGGAATACCTAATAGGGCCATCAACATGCATTTGCATGTTGCTGGCCCTATTAGGTTCGGGGGACTGGACGCGCAGTTTCCGCCCCTTACTGAATAAGGGGTAAGGGAAAACACGCGTCCAATGGTGGGTTAACAGTGTGCTCCGGAGCGCACTGTACTGTATCGGCCCGTGTGTTTTTATACCTCTGTCTACACCTGCAGTTGGTATTTACAGACATTAGCAGAAACTTTATTTGGTTGTAACCTGTTCTGTGGGAAGCCTCCTCCCTCCAAACACCACCCGCAAGTTGCTATTTCAATTGCATAAATGAATATTTAAAGTCCTTAAAATAAAGAGCATCTTTACATGCCAAATTCCTTAAAATTAATATCTTTGGGATATTGATAACCTTTCAAAAAGCTTACTTTAGAACTGATAAGCAAAAGATCCTACAAAGCTAAGCAAACAAAGGGGAGTGTAGTTTCCAGGCTGCAATGTCTCGGAGCAAAGAAATGTTTAAAATCAATTTTTCACTGTCACGGCATATAATACTGGCAGGTACTACATACATGACCCAGCCTATAGCTTCAAACAATGTTTCTTATTTGTCTCTTATATGTTGGAATTTTGCATACCAGCAAAAAAAAAAAAAAAAAAAAAGTGAAAGAGAAAGAGAAACATGACCACCCTTCTCAGCTCTAAACAGCACCACTTCTCCAATAAACAGATTGTTTCACAGCTTATGACCATGTACCCTAACCATTTGCTCTACACTCTACTAGACGCTAGAGTCCTGCTTATAATATGAATACACTTTAATTTGCTCTAAGGTTTTGAATTGTAGAAAAGAACAATCAAATCAGAAATTAGGAAAACAGATTTAAATGTAGAAGTCATTAACTCTTATCGTGTGTCCTTTGTGAAAGTCCAGGAGAACCTGTCCATCCATCCATTCTCGCATGTCCGCCTGTGTGTGAAGCAAACCCAAGAAGCAGAGGAGACACAAAGAACACATTTGGAACTTACTGAGTAAATTCTCAAAGCGGTTCCGCATGTAAAAATAGCATATACGTGCCTGAGTAGCCTGCATTCATGCACATGTTTTATAAACATCTAAACGAGGATGCATATTTTCAGTTTCACACACACATTTTACCAGCACAAAAAAAAAAAAAGGGTAGTTTAGGGCATTCCAGGACAGGGCGAAGACATACATATGGAAGTTAACATTTTATAAGAGAATTTTACACATCTACATCAGCTAACTTATTCGTACAATTTTATATCTACTAATTGACTCGCACAAGTGAAATTGGACTTGTCTGTTGGCTATAATTTTGGGAGGGAGGTATGGGTGAAATGAAGGGAGCTCGGGGTGAGGTGCTAGAGGGTCTCAGTGAACTGGAGACAGACTGGGTGAACTGGTAGAGATGTCAGCCAACTGGTGATTTCAAGTATGCGTGCAAATAATTTCAAAACCGTACAGGTGCAATACTTTATAAAATACCTGCCTCCGCAGGTACTCACGCATACAGGTCACATTTTTTTCTGCGCCTAACTTTATAAGTTAGGGAGAGACATAATGCATTGGAAATATTCACGCCTACTGAAACATACACATGTACTTTCCAAGCATGCTGTTTTGTTTTTTTTTAAACTATGCAGCAACGCATTGCACAGTTTAGAAAATACTAGGATTAAGTCGTTCTCCACACCTCTATCTACCTACGTTTGCAAATAAAATACTGCAAATAGGTTTGAAAGTCAGGCTCCCTGAGCACTCCAAAAAGGCTCGCAGCTTCGTAAACATTTTAGTCGGTATTTGCAAGAACCCCCAACATAAGGCTCTTCAATTCTCTCCAGATCCTATCTGCTTTTACACCTTGCCAACTTTGTTTGGTTTTCATCAAGGAACTGGCTTTGACTAGTTTCTATTTGTAATTTATGTATTTATTTATTTTTAAAGAAGGGCACTGAGTGAACTCATTTGACATTTATAAATATTAAGAAGCCAGGCAGAATCCATGCTGCATTTTTAACATGCTTTTTAAGTTATATAGAACAAATTTATTTCATTAATACTAGTCTAGCCTGCCTTTCTCAATAATATTGTACAAGGGGGAACGTAGAATAAAATATATTTCATCAAAACACAAATTAAGATAGAAACACTCCCTCAAAGAAATGTTCAACCTTGCATGAGCCTAACAGATCAGCTGCACTTTTGACTCTACTATTAAAAGCAGAGGCTAATTATCGCAGATGCTGAATGGAAATGCCTCAGAAAACAAATAGGCCTTTAACCGTAGCCTTAAAATCAAGGCATCAGAAACTTGGTGCGATGAACACCTTAGACTGTTCCACAATACTGGTCCTGTGGCCTGCAAACGATTGTCTTTAACGGAAGGAATGACTTAACTGGTTCTTATTTTAAGCCTAAAGATTCCAAGCAGGCACATAAGGCAATATGGCCTTCTTTAAAGACTCAGAACCACCTTCCTGCAAATTAACCTTGCAGGCTGGAATAATGCACATAAAGTAGAAAGAACCACAAAAGATTACTTCTAAGCATGTAATAACAAGGTAGATAATTCCTACAATATAATATTTCCATCAACAGGATATACATAAGCAGAAACATGATATTTATTTTTTAAATGTCCATGATTTTCTAAGGGATATAGATAGATAGATATTTTAATAATTTATTTTTTTTTTACACAAATGAGATGTGTGGCTTGACTCCCTACCTTATAATACAGGAATTCTGTCTGATTTCTCAACTACTTCAGTATTTAAGGAACTACTTCAGTATTTAAGGAAAAAGGGCTACAAAATTCAAGGTGCATCATTAAAATATGAACTGGTAATTAGATAAAAGGAAAAAAGTCTGAACTGAGCAATCCATGCCACAGGATAACGACAACTGCAACGGGTCAACCAAAAAAAGAAAAAAAATTGATTCTGCATGGAGAGTTGAGCAATTATGCCGTTTGGGCATCGTGACAATTTGAATGCCAAAAGGTGAATCTTGTATTGTCCACACAATTCATGACAGTTTTTAACGTACATTTTAGCAACATTTTCTGGATTATTTTTAGCTAATTGTAGGTTACCCCTGATAAAATCACCCCAAAATGAACAAGTCCGAGAAGGAATGTTACACTGTAAATAAAAAATTAAAAAGGTGAATTTTACAAGCAATGTGCACACATAAAATAGCAGATGGGAGCACAAGTAGACCTTTTTCGCACTACCGCTTATTTTATAAACCTTGCACATACACACAAAAGTACCGGGGCACGAATAACGGCTCGTGTAAAAAAGGGGTGGGTTTGGGGCGGAGGCCGACATTTACACGCATAAATCCCAATTTTATAACCTGCGAATGGGGACGGTAACTTTTAATACCGGCTTGCGGGTGCATGTGTACACGCGTATGCTGGCTCGCGTCCAAAGCCGTGGTCATTCTATAACATATGCACGCCTATGCGCGCATGTTATAAAATAGGCAGAACGCGCGCACGTGTGCACAAACTTTTATATGGACGTGCACATGTGCGCGCGCAAATGTCGCCTCTCCCGCGTAAGTAATGGGGACTTTATTAGAAACGTACGCTGATGCAATTACCAGTTAAACAACTTCTTTCCCAGTTTGCCCAGGTAAGGTATAAGATTTCCTAAACACCCGCCCCCCCCCTCCCCATTTAAATGGCTTTCCTTTTCCCCTCTTAACTCCGACCATTAAAACCCTGCTGACATGGCTATATTTTGTTGTTTTAGGACTTACACGCCATCCATAGCAGAAGTAAAGTTACGCAGTAGGGCACTCCACCATGCGCTTGTGCGCGTAAGTTTTTATGTGCTGGTTTCCTTCATAAATCCAGCAATACCCCGCCCAGACCCTGCCACTTGTTTTGGGAACTTTTCATTTGTGTGCTTACCGGGAGATAGGCAAGTACTCGGGCGGCTTTTAAAATCTGCTCGGCATGCACCAGGACGACATATTCGGGTTACCTCCCGGTTTTGCCGTGCGTCGGGGCTTTTAAAATTCACCTTAAACTGCGCATAGGGCTGTTACCTACACCTATTTACTTCTGCTCTTTATCAACTCTAAGCCAGAATAAGTGAACACGGCTGCCTATTTCTGTTAGGCTTTTATGATGGAGAGGACTCCCCTGGAATGTCTCGGGCCATGCTTTCAAGATAAGTGTTTTTATATGCAATAAAAATATTTTGGAAAAATCTGTTTCAGTAACTTACATTGATTTATTATTCGGTGGACTTTAAATATTTTGGACTGATGATTGAATATTTTGGACTGGTGGGCTGTTTTCTTCTAATGGTTCGCCATTATAGAAGCTTTTGAAGTGTGATATTAGGCTAAGGAGTGTTCTACCACTAATAAAATAACATTATATAGGAAATAGGCTAAATACAGTCGCATTATTCTTACACCAAATACATAGTGATGCAAATTACTTACTGTACTAAATCCTGGTATTGACTGCAGGGTGAATGTTCAACAAAAGTAGAATTTTTATGATCTGTGTTCCAAAGCAAATGAATTTTCGCTTGGTTTAGATTTGCCTTTACATTGCAACAATCATCCCAAGGCAATGAAAACATATACCAAAGGAGATTCTGTGATGGCGGTGCTTTCAGGAAGTGATGTGTTATGTAATGAGAAAGTAAGGTCAAAGCAGGTCTAATGAGATTCCAAGACCATTAAAATGTGGACTTCTTAAAAAAAAAAAAAAATCATTCCAAGTCTGTGGAGAACTTCGTGACAGATCTCTTGAGGAAGGAGATTAATATTATGGGCTAATTTGCAGAAGGGGTTGGTTTAGTGGTTAAATCAGTGAATAAACAGGCATGTGATCCAGTCTGCTTTCTGCTATTGACTGTGACCTTAAGTCACTTTTCAGAGAAGGTAATCATCACATATGGGACCTACCACTATGAATAACTTCAGTAATTGAGTAATAGCTCACAGTAAAGATTAAAGGTGTGAAAATATCTTTAAACTAGGTTTCATAAGACAGTCAACAAATCTGGAAAATGTTGAAGGTTTTTTAGTCAGCTTTCAAATGACCACTCCTTCTCTTTCCTTTTTTTTTTTTTTTTTTAAGAAATATGACAATTCCACCTTAAATTTTCTGAAGATCCAAAGCAGTTTGGGGTTTTTTTTTAAATTTGAATCGACCAGGAAGAATCTAGATGGGTTTCCCCAATGGAGCTGGAGGAAAAAATGTTCTAAATACTCAGGCTTAAATCCAACCCTGTGCATTTCACCTTGAATCACTTGCACATCTCAAAAGGGTGGATCACTGCACTGCATCGGAACATACCACCTTCAAAGTTATTACATGTGCTTCATCTTGTCTAACAGACTCCAGAAAATAATCTGATGATACCTGGTCATCTGCCCATAGACCTCGCTATGCCAAGCACATCAGAACGGCACTTAACAGAAATGCTTCATAAAGCACCAATTATTCCTTTTTTCATTTTTCTTTTTGCATGTAAACAAAATCTTGGGCCTGATTTACTAAGGCTTTTTCCCTCCTCTATTCTGCAGTCTCCCCATGCAGTATGCAGGTACAAACCTGCAAGCTCATTTTCAAAGGGAAACTCCATGGGGAGTTGTTTCCCTTTCCAAATGTAGGCTGGCACACACACTGTGGGCACAAAAATATCCATGGACTTTTACACCTGGTTTACAGCAGACACAAACTACGTGCTGGGAAAGTGCGCAGAGTGAATAAGAAATAAGATAACTGCACTTACATTTCCTCTCCTGACTTAACCAACCCCCCCCCCCCCCACACACACACACACACACACACACACACACACACACACACTGAGGGGGGGTGGATTTTCAAAAGGCATTTCAATGAGGGTAAACAAAATTACCCTCTCTCATACCTATGGGAAAAGGCTTCATGAATGAGGCTCGTAGTCTGACAGATGCCTATGCCAGGAAGCGATATTAAGATTACACCTGAGTAATAACAAGTTATGCTTTTTATGCTGCTGGGGTTTAAATCTCTGCTGCTCCCTTGAACTCTTTCCCTCTGTGCACACACCATGCCAAACTGTTACAAAACAAGCACAATGCAATCAAAGACCAGACAGGCAGAAAATAAGCTCAAATTTGTGCCTTTAATTAAAACTTCTTATGAAGAGTGCAGGATAGAGTCCCTACTGCTGCTCACAGAATTAGGTTGAGGCTTAGATAGCAGCTGTTGAACACTGGGACATCCTTCTATTTCTTTCAACAAGGGACTATTAAAGGTGCCAGTCAGAGCATGATATCTGCACCAGTCTTTTTAAGCACACAAAGCTTGCCCCTGAAGGATATTATGCATTGGCCTAGGTCATACCACCCCCCCCCCCCCCTCCCAAACAGCATTCAGAGCTCTGCTGACTAATTTTCATGACTTATTTTTTATTTATTTTTTGCTAGAATGCTGCTGGTGTGGCTGAAACCTCGGACACAAAGCAAAATACCCAAAATGCTGGAGTTTCCAGCAGGTTGCAGGGGCAAACTCAGTGGCAGCTTCTGCCAAAAGACATGAAGCTTGGAGGTCAGGCACTGCCCCAGTACGCTGTTTCTCAGTACAGTACTGTCTGACTACTGAAGACCACAGGATCCCTTGTCAAGGAATCTTAAACAAGCCTTTACACATTCAGTACCCAAGATCCTAGAACATTTATGGCATGAAGAGGACAAAGAAAACTGTGCTGGACTCATTAACCATTAAATTCATGTAAAATATAAGAATTGCCATGCGGGATTAGACCAAAGTTCATTGAGCCCAGCATCCTATCTCCAATAGTGGCCAATCTGTACCTGGCAGATCCCATAAAGTACATCTAATTCCTGTTACATATTCCCAGGAATAGCAATAACTTTTAGTCTACCTGGCTAATAATATGTTAGCAATTTTTGCTTGCTCTTTTGGTTAATACAAGGACTAGAGGGAACTCCATGAAGTTAGCAAGTAGCACATTTAAAACAAATCAGAGAAAATTCTCTCTCACTCAGTGCACAGTTAAGCTCTGGCATTCGTTGCCAGAAGATGTGGTTAAGGCAGTTAGTGTAGCTGAGTTTAAAAAAGGTTTGGATAAGTTTCTGGAGGAGAAGTCCATAAACTACTATTAATCAATACGGTATAGCCATTGTTGCCGGCATTAGTAGCATGGGATCTACTTAATGTTTGGTTACTTGCCAGGTACTTGTCACTTGGATTGGCCATTGTTAAAAACAAGACACTGGGCTAAATGGACCCTTGGACTGACTTATAGGCCCAAACACCTCTCCTGGGCGTGCGATGCAATATTTAAATGAGGGGTCACGCTAAAAAGGAGGCACTAGGGAAAACTGTGCATCTATAGCGCTTCCTCAGCATCGGGCGCATAGGAAAGGTGGCTGTCAGTGCAGGTTGGGAAAGCAGACGCTCAAAACGAACATCCATTTTCTCTTATTACCGGCACAAAATACACAAACAAGATACACGGCCTGGACCGGTTATCTTTCGCGTGTACATTGGGCCCCCACAATGTTTTTTCCCCCAAGGCTTTTTTTTTTTTTTTTACCTGAATCTGCTTTCTGTGCTTCAATCCTTCTTAGTATCACGATGATACTAATAGGAGGAATTACATAAAGCAGGATTTTTTGGTTTTAATCAATGAGCCCCTTAGCGTGGCATACCTTTTATGCCAGTCCCGGACTGGCATAAAATTTGCCACGCTGAAATGGGCACATTGGCCACATGGGAAATTTTTTGAATTACAGGTATTAGCTAATCCTCTCCAATCCTCATATTGCTTCGGGGGTTTATGGACGCCCGTCCAAGACACATGTCCAATCGCGTGTTAAGCCATGCGCAAGCTGCAGAGCACAGTTTTCAATCGGCTTATTAATATGGAAAATCTTATGTTCGTATGTTCTACAACCTTTCTACTAATTCCAAAATGCTTCCATCATAATGTAGAGAGCAACTAAATATCACTCGACAGGTTTAGGTTGAATACACACTTTTTTGAAGAAATACGCATACTACAACAGTTTCACTCATACAACATATGTAGGTTGTTTTCTCTTTAGAAGTCTGTCCACTGACTGGTTGCCACAACAGTTGGAGGCAGTTTGAGGCACAGAAAATGGCCAATCTGCAACAATTCCGCCTTCCAATCCTGTTTAGTAATTCTTTAAAATTAATAGCCAGATGTACTAAGTATTTGCTGCACAGACACAAAATGGGAGAAGATCCTTTGTATCTCTGGCCCCCAAGTTTGCTATAGCTCTGTCTGCCAATTCGTTGGATAAACTGCTGCACAGTGAGGGGCTATGATTTGCTTTTTAGGGCAGCACAGAGAAGATTATGGCAGAGCCAGGGCTGGAATGGTTCTTAGCTTTATTAAAGCATTCTTCCTCTCCTTCTTATTAACTGGCATATAAATCAATGAATATATTCCACTTAAAAAAGCATTCATTCAGCTTTCTTTCTAACCAAAAATGATAGAAGCCACAGCACTGATGTATAACTCCCCCGTGTCCAAAATGTATCTGCAGCATGAACCACAAGTGAAAGATTCTTCAGCATTTAGTCAATATTACTCATCCCCAAAACAAACCTTCTAATGCAGTGATACGATAGGGCAGAAAGGAGTTCCTGTCTGTGTAACAGGGGCAGCGCAGAATACATCAGCATCTCTGCACATGGAACTTTCTGACAATTACAACACCGTGTTTCTTCCAGGCACCATCCGCCAATGTGAAATATGACTAATCTGCTGAAACATTTAGGACAAGTCGTCTGCACAGCTGAACTAAGCAAGAAAAACGATTCTACAGAAAACATTTACTGTACCTTGGTAGTGCACGCGTTAGCTTTTGACCCAGTAAGCAGAGGGAATTCATACTGCACTGACTTCTTCGTTGTGAAAGCCACAAATCACAGCTACATATAAAGGTCTTAGTAAGCGATGGTTTCCAGAACTGCCTTCACTTCTTACTCCTACTATCTACCTACTCCCAGCGCTATTAATTGGCTGATTTTTTTTTTTCCTTAAAGAACTTCTGCAAATCAAAAGAGAAGAGTATGATTGATCGTTTCTAAACCTGCCAAGTCCCACACTAAACTATGGTTTGGTTCCCATTGCTATTCACATGCAGTACTGCCTCCAATGTAACTTAAGTGTTTGCTGATGCAAAATTTCAATACATATTTGCACACTGAAAATCCGGCAAAGTTTTCCTGTTTAATAAATGTCTGTGTATTAGCAAACTCATAATTTTGGCTGAAAATGATACTGTGACCTTCTCAGGTCAGAACTAAATGAATTCTTTTTTTTTGTTGTTTAAACAGATAATCGTATGCACTCAGAACAAGCAGTCTTGCATATTCACGGCATTCAGAATGCTGTTAAGTGGAAATATTCTACTGACAATCCTGGAAATAAAGGTGACAGGCAGTATCACTGTATAGCTCAAAATGGGTTAAGAACCCTAGATCTCTGGCGAGTCCTTTTTTTTTTTTGTCAGTTCTGCAGTGTTTGATGATTTTGACTTCAGAAATCTTACCATCCTGCATTATTTTACACTTTCCTTTAATTATCCTCATCATAAGGTCACTGATGCAGTGGTCCCGATTTTCCCCAATGACATCGGCGTGTAACTCCGATGCGCACAAGCACGCACTGGGGTCCCTATCCATGCATCTATTTCTGCTGTGGATGGTGTGTAAGTAGAAAAATAAAAAAAATCTAGCCTAGTCAGCAGAGTTATAAGGGTCGGGGCAGGTAGTGGAAAAGAAAGGCAGGCTAGCTAGGGGTGTATGGAAGTCTTATATTTTAACTGGGTAAACTGGGAATGGCCTGGGAAAATGGATATTGGCGTCGCCACGCAGATCTACTAAAATCCCCCCTTAACACTCGAGATGGCATTCGCGCACAGATGTGCGCGTCGATATAAAATTGTGTGCATATGAACGCGCGGGTAGCTGATTTTATAACATACAGGCCGATACAGTACAGTGCGCTCCAACGGAGCGCACTGTTAGCCTGCTCTTGGATGCGCGTTTTCCCTTATCCCTTATTCAGTAAGGGGAGGAAAACGCGTGTCCAACCTGCCGAACCTAATAGCGCCCTCAACATGCAAATGCATGTTGATGGCCCTATTAGGTATACGCGCGGGATACAGAAAGTAAAATGTGCAGCCAAGCCGCACATTTTACTTTCAGAAATTAGCGCCGACCCAAAGGTTGGCGCTAATTTCTTCTGGCACCGGGAAAGTGCACAGAAAAGCAGTAAAAACTACTTTTCTGTGCACCCTCCGATTTAATATCATGGCGATATTAAGTCGGAGGTCCCGAAGAGTAAAAAAAAGTTTAAAAAAAAAAAGAATTTGAATTCGGCCCACGGCTGTCGGGCCGAAAAACGGAAGCTCAATTTTGCCGGCGTCCGGTTTCCGAGCCTGTGGCTGTCAGCGGGCTCGAGAACCGACACCGGCAAAATTGAGCGTCGGCTGTCAAACCCGCTGACAGCCGCCGCTCCTGTCAAAAAGGAGGCGCTAGGGATGCGCAAGTGTCCCTAGCGCCTCCTTTTGCCCGGAACTACTGCCGGACCAATTTAAATACTGCATCGCACGCACCGGTGAGTGTCCAGTGCACGAGCCGGGAGAGCGGGCGAACGCCCGCTCTCCCGCGGACTTTATTGTATCAGCCTGATAGTATGTGAAAAATTGTGAGAATAATAAAGGTTTCTCGGCACAGTCCTGTGAATATCTCTGCATCAGGGAATTGTGAAAACTGCAGCAGAAAACTGAAATGGATTCAAAACTAACTTTGCTTTGGGGTTCTGTGTAGCACACAGACATCCAAATAATTTCAGCTAGACTCTGTTTATGAACATTGGTGAGAAATTAGCTGGCGTGTCAATAGATTAGTCAAGATCATCCAACAAATTTGCAGGTGTCAGCATTTATATTTACAGAAAGATGAATCTGTTCCCAGTCATGGCCATAGCAACCAAATGTGCTTTGGTTAGGTAACTGTCGGTCAACGTATTTATTTATTTATTTAGATGAAAAAATAGTGGAAAAAAATATACATATTTTTCATCTCAGTTCGGCATATATCTTATTTTGAACAAAACCCTTAGACATAATGTAAAATCAATACAATGGCAAATAAATGTTACAGTTCCTTCTTAGTTGGAATTGTTTGCAAGCTGGATGATGATGTTTCACTTCAGCATGGTGTGAAAGACAAAGTATCAACTATGGATTGGGATTTTCTGGGATCTCATTATAGGAGATAATAGAATGCACAGATTTCATTACCAAAAAAAAAAAAAAAAAAACCCAAAATGCAAAGAGGGAAGCTACACTAGGAAAAAGAGGCCAGAAGTCAAACAGAAAAATATACTTACAAAGACAGAAGGTAATTATGACAGAGAAGAACAAGGCAGCACACCTGTGAGAGGACAGAACATACAGGCCACATCATGCCAGGCTGGGGCGGGCGGTTCTATAATGAGGCAGAGTGAGGCGGCCGCCTCAAGCAGCAAAATGTCGAGGCGGCAGAAAGTGCTCCCCTAAAATAGCCCTGCAGTGGCCACATCACTTTGCCTTGCTTAAAGGATAAAGGAAGAAGTGGCGGCACACTTTATGAAGTACTGGCAGAGGTCCTACTCCCCGCCAGCAAGAAGGCCTCACTCGACTCTGGCTCATTCAAATGATGTCCTGGCTGGGGTCCCACTCCCTGCCAGCAAGAAGAATGCCCCGCGTAATGCTGGCGCTTCGATATAAGGTCCCACGCAACACCGGCGCATGACCAGCATGGCCGCTCCATCTTGTGACTGTGGCTAAGAGAAAGAAAAAGGGGGGGGGGGGTTGTCAAAAGAGAAGGAAAGGCAGGAGGAAGGAGGTGAGTGACTGGGAAGGTAAGGGCTGAGTGAGGGGGTGAGTCAAAAAGGAGGGATAGGAAAGGGAGTGAATGACAGAGCAAACAGAAGGGATATGAGAGCGGAAGGAAGGAAAGGAGAACAGTGAGTTAAAAAGGAAATGAGGGGAGGTGGGAATGAGTTAAAAGAGAAGGAAAGGCAGGAGGGTGTGATGAGGAAGTAAGGGAAGGTGGTGAGTGATTGAGAGGGAAAGAAAGAAGTGAGGAAAAGGGACTGAATAAGAGGGAACGACATGAATGGGAAGGTAAGGGGAAAGGAAGGGGAGTGAGTGACAGGAACAGAAAGGTTGTGACAGAGTGGAGGGAAGGGGAGGGGGTGAGTCAAAAGGGAAGTAAAGGGAGAAGGGGTGTGAGTGAGAGAGAGAGAGAGCACGCACATGTGTGAGCGAGAAAGCATATGTGCATGAGAAAGTGAGCATGTGTGAAAGAGAACAAAGTTAGTGGATCACCTGCTCCCTCCACTAATACATGACCAATCTCAGCATGACTGGAAATCAAAAGTTCCCAGGTATGGAGAGTGAGAAACATTTTTTATCCTATTAGTTTGATTATTGGGTATTACTTGATGTGTCTGCTATTTTGAAATATTTTATTGGTTTTGGGGAATTTTGTTTTACAATTTATTTGAGTTTAATTATCAGGTATTATTTTTCAGCGTTTTGACATTTCTTTTTATTAGTGTGGTTTATTATTAGGATTAATGTTTTATATTTCTTGATTTATTTTATGAGGAATATTTGTTCCTCTTTTTTAATTGTTGCGCTGCATACAGAGTCTGGTTTGTGGCTGCCAGTTGAGTTTTTGTCTGCACATTTATGGATTATCATGTTCTCTTTTTCCTGTATTTGTGGGGTTCTATCTATGTTCTGCATTTATAACAGAGGTGAAGTATTCTGCTAGTGTGTAGTTTAGCATGTTCTGTTTTCCTTACAGGAGGTGTATTGGTATTTTAGGGCCCGGTATAATATTTGCAGCACTGTCTTTTCATAGATAGAATTGTTACTGTTTGAGTTCTGGCACATTTATTTATTTAACACTTTTCTATACCGACCTTCATGGTAATAACCATATCAAATCGGTTTACATAGAACGGGGGTAAGAAAACTTTAACAATAAACAATCATTTAACAAAAGAAGTTACAATTAACAAGGAGGATAAAACTTGGAAGCATAGGTAGCCGGAAAAAAGAGTAGAAGGAGGCAAATAACCAAGAGCGTAATATGATTACATATTAGTGGTTTATACGTATTGGATACTTAAAGGTTCCCAGTTCCATAGTTCGTGAATTATGGCTAAGGGCCGTTGGTGTGTTTCGGAGGGTTGCGGGAAGGCTTGACGGAAAAGCCAAGTCTTAAGATTTTTCCTGAATGTTAGATGTTAGATGTAAACTCCCATATCAAAACATAGTGCTGTTTTGATATGGGAGTTTACTATATTATAATAATTTAGTTTACTCATGGCTTAGCGCACACCCAATACACCTTACAATAGGCCTAATACCATATGAGTTCCAAATGAAGTTTTGGGGGGGGGTTCTGACTGAGAACAAGCAGTGCATGTAAATATAAGTGATATTTCTACTTCAAACAACCATATTTGGAATGTCCTTTTTTCATGTAAAATCTTTCTTGCTCAGGGAAGTGGTTGATAAGAAATTTAAAAATGAATACCTAATTTTTAACTGTGTGTGGGGAGGGCCAAGGGAAGGGAAAGGTTAGCTCAAGGCTGTAAGGTTCATCTAGGGCACCTTGCCATGCCCTGGAAAGACTGCATCACACAGAGACCCCCACCATTCACTTATCTCCCACATGCCCGGGGGGCAGATGCTGGGGAAGGGTAGGAGGCAGGTGGTAGGGTTTCTAGGAGTGTGACAGGATTACCAGTTTCCTAGGAATATTATCACTGGCACTCTATCTGCCAATTCTCTGGGAACCCCGACCTCTGCATTCCCCCTTCCAGCATTTCAATTCACCAAAAGGGCCAGACTCCAAGTGGAACCCTCCACCTTGGCGTCCCCGAGGATTTGACCAGTGCCATGCCTCTGGAGGAGGAGAGTGAGCGGACGCCCCCTCTCATCCCCCGCCTCAGGCAGCAGATTGCCTTGAGCTGCCCCTGATGCCAGCATTGACCTTATGATCAGGATGATAGAAGGGAACTTCTAAACTATGCAAAAAACATAAGATATTTGCAATTAAAATAATGAAACATTTTGAAATAAACACAAAGGAACTTAACATTGGTTTTTCACTATCAGCCATAGTCTTGCTGTAATTGCCATTTTTGTTATTAATCATCTTCATATGCCTAAAAAAAAAAAAAGTATCATGGTTGCCAAGTTATATACACAGAAATAAAAGTCAAGAAACAAGTTGTAATTGATATCTTAATACATGAGCTTTTTCTGTATGGACTGATGAAGGGGGCACAACTGTCAAAAGCTAGTCATATTAAGTTAGTCCACTAAAAATGAATCACCAGCTATTTTTACCTTCATTTTACAAAACATAAGATGTGAAATAATGATCAGAATGCAAGTTTACTCAAGTATTGCCTGTAGTCATTATATGTAAGATTTAAACTAAGACAAGAAGTAATTACACAAGGTCTACTGATGAGTTAAAAAAAAACACAAATTTTGAATGAATATGACTGGTTTATCCTAATGGCACTCTATCCCTTCACAGCTTGCCGAGAAGTGGTATCAAAGATTCCACATAATTGTAGGCTGTCAGTTTCCTAATACTGTGAGTGGGGAAGGGTATGGAATCAACGACTAGAAACAAAGATTGGGTTGGGGAGAGAGACAAAAAAAGCATTCTCACAGCAAAGCTAAAATTGGAAGAACTACTTCTCATCATAAATAAATAGTTTTGTTTGTTACTGCCCCCCTAAAAATGTTTACAGGAATTAAAAAATGTGTACAAAATTAGAAAGAAATATTTCAATTTAAGGAAGGACCTGCATCTAGATACACAAACAACAATAGAAGATGTAATCAGATAAGGATCACTTGATCTGCTCAGTCTACAACCGGTATCTTCCTATGACCGTAGACTGTACTCAATCTCCAATCTCCTTTCTCCCTTTCCCCTACCACAAAGCTCCATTTGAGACTGTATTATTTCAGGTGTGAAAAATACAACACATACCTAGCACATGTTTGATTTCTTGCCAACTGTAGGTATGTAAGATCAAATTAACCTGGAGTTTTCTACTGAAAAATCAATATACAAAAGGCATGTGTTATCCCATAGTCCAAATTAAACCAAAATTCAGTACAGTTGGTACTGAATTTTGTAGCAGGAATTTAAAAAATTTAACACCAACAAAATGCAATACTCACCTCAGGTCTGGCCCTGCAGAACTGGATAGATATTCTGAGCCAGGGAGAGAATGTTCTCTTAGAAAAAAGTATCCTGGGCACTTTTGTAAGAGTACATCAAATGAGGACAAATATGTTCACTTATTAAACCAAAGCTTAACGAGCTTTAAAAATAAAGCATTTTTTATTCAAACTTACATTCAGAAGGGAACATCTTGCTTGAGATCTTCCTGGACATCCTGCCACTAGATGCAAAATGGTCTCGATATAGCCATGTTTTAAATAAATATTTCTGCAGAAGGTGCTCCATTTGCAACTAGTTTGAAATGCTCTCCAGATCTGTAAGCACTTGTCTATGATTTTATTCTCCCTTTGGGGATATAACTAAGTTTTTTTTTAAAAAGCAATTTTCCTCACTTTTGGTGTCTTTCATAGTTACCCTATGATCTGCTACAAGGCACTATTAAAAAGAACAGTTTCATAAACATGGCTGGCAAACTAATATTAATCATCACCAGAGAGAGATTTTGTAGTTTTGAGTGCACATTATCTCTGACAAATAAAACTAATAACCTCTTCTATTTTTTTAGCTCACAAGAGTATGTCATGCTATAAAATACTCCATAATACAACACAAAAAGGTGCTATTTATTATTATTTTTGGGAATGATATCAGATTTTTACGTGCCTCAAACTCGTAATCCACAGGTTCTTGTCTACAACGGACTTCAATGTGTATCATTAATAAAGCACACTAGATCACTTCATTTAATTTTTCCTCCAACTACAAAAATTCTGTTGCAAAATCCTTTATTATTTAAATATTTTATTCAATTTTTATCTCTATACTGTTTATTTGTATATGTAGGATCACCCCTTTAATCTCACAACCTTCAAAATGAGGAAGCAAAAAGGTGAAAAACCATTTTTTATACGTATCTATTATTTTATAACTGCTTAAAAATTAAAGACTGAAAGGTCGAGTATTTATTTAATTAATTAAAGAAACCCCAACATTTCCAATGTTTGGGTACCCCAGTGCACCTCCTTCAGGGGACAAAAACTCCCTAACAGCCTCAATGGGCCCTACTCAACTTCCTAAACATGGTGACCTACTATAAAATAATGACAAATACCAGCAGTTCAAGATGGCTGCTTTTTTAAATGGTCACATTGAATTCTGCTTTTGAAAGTCAGTTGCCTTCTCAGAGAAGCCAAACTCACTTTCTCTACTGCTTTATCTAAGAATCTATCAAATAGCTGCATTCAGCGAATTCTCAGTAATCGCAGAGTCAGGATTCTTTAAAACCGAACATCTATCTTCTCAGCCTTGTCTTCAAGACTTAACTTTAAGAATCATATTCAACAAATGTTGAAGTCTGGTTATTATAAACTCAGACTGATGAGACACTTAAATATGTCCTGGATAAGAACGACTTTCGTACAGTGATCCAGGCCTTTGTGTTGACCATTGTCAACTATTGTAATTCTTTGTTTGTTAGATTGCTAACAGCTTCCCTGAGAACAGTATAAGGTCTTCAAAACTCAGCAGCTCACCTTATATCATAAGGGCAGCACTGGAAGCATATTTACATATGTCTGCAGGAATTAACTGGCTTGTTGTGAGGTACTGCACTGAATTTAAAATCCTGGTGTTGATTTTTAAGGTCTTGAAAATGGATGGGCCTTCCTATTTATCAAATTTGTTGGAGTTATATGTTCCTAGCCATACATTATGATGGTAACTTTTAAACAACCCACACAGGCACACATATATCCATGTATGTCTGCTTGTGCCAAAGGACATGCATGGTATAAAATAGGCTGAAGGCTCAGGCATGTGCGCACCATTTTATATGGACATGCGCATATGAATGCAAATGCCACCTTTACCACATAAGTGGAGGAATTTTATAAGGGACGCACGCCGAAGCCATGAAACCTTGGGGTAACCATAGACAAGTCTTACAATGCCCTCTCATATTTCTACCACTGTAAAAAATTCCTTCTTCAAACTTCAAATGTTGAAACGTCTCTGTCCCCTTCTATTTGCCGATGACTTTCGTACTATTTTACAATCTCTTATTCTCACCGGTTTAGAGTATTGCAACACCCTCTATCTTGGGCTTCATGACAATGCACTTCATCCGTTATAACTAATTCAAAACACTACTGTGCATTTTCTAATTGGCACTTCCCGGAAAGAACATATCACTCCAATTCTTTATTCATTACATTGGCTACCAGTTCATTACAGAATCCAATTTAAAGTCCTATCTATCTTACACAACCTAATACACAATGACTCCTCTATATGGCTTTGCTCTCTACTCCATATCTATCAACCTAGCAGGCATTTATTGTCTCTACATAAAAACCTCCTGGAAATTCCATCAGTACGCTTAGCAAGACTAGACATCACTAGAAGGCACGCGCTCTCAGTAGCTGGTCCCACACTCTGAAATTCCATCCCAGATCACTTAAGACAGCTCACTTCACATAAGGAATTCAAAAATAATCTAAAGACCTATCTATTTGCTCTGGCATTCAGATCAATCTCTGACTCTCGGTAGGCAGCTTCAGAGTTTGCTTCATCTTACACAACTCCCTAATATTTGCCAGGCTCCAGACCCTAATCATGCCCTTTTATCTTATAATTTTTAAGTCTTATGTTTTATGGCATGTCTTTTATGTATATTTTATTGTGTATATTATCAATTGTAAACCGTTTTACCCAACATTTGTTGTAAAAGTGGTATATAAACTCTTTTAAATAAATAAATGAACACTAATTTTCCTAGTTTGTTTCTAGATTGGAAGTCCTATCCCTTAACTGGGCAAACTCCCTAGGTTCTTAGCCTCCCTTTTCCCCATTAGCCCCAACCCTTAAAACCCTGAGGACTAGCCTAGTTTTTTTCATTTTATTACTTACCCGCCATCCATAGCAGTAGTAAAAAGTTACGTGGCAGGGGACCCTGGTACACGCACATTTCATGTTAAAGACCCAGATTGCCCATGACCTGCCCTTGCCCCGTCCAGACCACACCTATGCTCCACCCCTTTTTTGGGTTCTCTCACTTGTGCCATACCTGGAGATACAAGCATACATGAGCGCCTTTTAAAATCTGTGCGGTATGCACCGGCCGGACATACTTGCATATCTCCTGGCTTTGGCACACGCCGGGCTTTTAAAATTCATCTATATGGTCACAAGACAAAATTCTTTTGGTTATTCCAACAATTAGGGCAACATGATTACAGGAGACATTTTAACAAGCTTTTTTGTAATAGGGCCAAAATTATGGAATTCTTTGCCTGATACTTTGCATACTATCAATGAAATACACATTTATAAAAAGCAGCTTAAAGCCCACTTGTTTAAGCAAGATTTTATCATGTAAAGTAGGTCCTGTTTTGTTCTAATGATGGCAAGGGAAATGATGTTTTAAGCTGCCTAGCACGAATTTTCGATATAAGCCGAATATAAACATTTTTTTTAAATAAACAAAGAGAAAATTGCAAGAGGACCTTGCAAGACTGAAGACTAGGCATTCAAATGGCTGATGAAATTTAATATGAATAAGTGCAAAGGAAAAGGACCTGGATGTCATAGTGCGCAAGACTTTGAAATCCTCAGTTCAGTGTGTGGCAGCAGTCAAAAAAGCAAACAATGGGCTAGATTCATCAAACTGTTGCATGCAATAGGAAGAGGGGCGTGTTTTATGGTAATAGCCTATTTATAACAGGAAGGAAAGGAATGAAGAATAAAAACCTAATACTTTTGTATTTCTTCATGGTGAGGCCACACCTGGAGAACTGTGTGCAGTTCTGGTCTCTACATCTCAAAAAAAATAAGATATAGTTGCACTGGAAAAAGTACAGAGAAGGACAATGAAATTGATAAATAGGATGGAATGGCTCTCCTATGAGGAAAGGATAAAGAGGTTAGTGCTGTTCAGTTTGGAGAAAAGACGGCTGAGAGGAAATATGACAAAGGTCTATAAAATCATGAGTGGAATAGAACTGGCAAAAGTAAATTGGTTATTTACTTTAAAAAAAAATACAAAGACTAGGGGACACTGAATGAATTCAAGTAGCATATTCAAAACAAATTGGAGGAAATTATTTTCCACTCAACACACAATTAAGTTCTAGAATTCAATGCCAGAGGATGCGGGTAAGGCAGCTCTTGTAGCTGGGTTTAAAAAAAAGGTTTGGACATGTTCCTGTAGGAGAAGTTCATAAACTGTTATTAACCAAGTAGACTCAGCAGGTAATTTTAAAAGGAGTTACAGGTGTAAATGTAACATATCATCATAGCAATTTTAAAAAGCCATTTATGCATGTGACTATCCTATGGACATTCAATGAAATATTGTAGCAATTCTGAAAAGCCCTCTTACACAGGTAAAGTACATTTACATAAGTAAAACCCAATTTAAAACATGTAAATGCTTAAGGAACAGCCACTACTTATCAAGGTGCAATAGCAGCGTGGATCTATTTATTGTTTGGGATCTTGCCAGGAACTTGTGACCTGGATTGGCCAATTTTGGAAACAGGATACTGAACTTTATGGACCCTTGGTCTGACCCAGTATGGTAATTCTTATGTTCTTCTGTTTAAAGTGAAGGAATATGCAGAGAATTAGGAAAAAGCAGAATTCCTTATTGGAGAAGGGTCAGGATTAGGACCACAGAAAACAGACACAAATAGAATTGGAAGTGAAGTAAACCAAATGATTTTCTGAAAACTGTGTCTGTGAGGAGCCAGATAAAATGATGGGGCCAGACAGGATACATTCAAGGGTATTAAGGGAACTTAGAGAAGTTCCAGCAGCTCTGCTGGATGACCATCTCAATAAAGAGTCAGGAGTAGTTCTGGAGATCTGCAGAAGTGGTTTCTCTTCACAACAGTGGAAGTAACTAGGATCCTGGGTACTACAGGCTGGTTAAATCTGACCTCTGTAGGGAGTAAATAAATGGAATCGCTGCTAAAAAAAAAGGACAGTGCGGTTTCTGGAATCCAATTTATCTTTATTGCTTTTCATTATCAGAAACAGGACATGTGAAAAAACGCTAATATTAGTACCCCTATATCCAGAAAGTATCAAAATGGAACAAACAATAATCAGTGTTAGAATTACAACATTAATATTTGATAAAGAAGCAGCTCTCATCACAGCACAAAGAGTTAATTTACACCAATCCAAAAACTGTTCCCTAAATCCCACCCGACGTGACCCCCCACTTTACCTACCTGGAAGCAATTGTCACTCTACCCCACTGCAATTATAACAAACAAAAACAACAACCAATAGGCATAGGATTTAACCAAGCTTATCTCTCATTTCTGCAGGTAACAGAATAAAGAACGGCTCCCAAATGCTGCAGAAACCATGAATAGAATTAAGACGTAAAGGGTCCGCAGATTTATATTCTAGCAAGAATGGTGATCAGAAAAAGGGAGGTGATATTGTCCCTGTACAGGTCTTTGATGAGACCTAATTTGGAATACTATGTACAATTCTGAAGATCACACTTTCAAAAAAATATAAACTGGTTGGAGCTGACCCAGAGGGTAGCTATTAAAATGGTCAATGGTTTTTGCCATAAAGCATATGGGAACAGTCTTAAAGATCTAAACATGCTAAACATGTATCGTCTGAAGGAAATGTGGAATAGGGGAGATATGACATGGCAATTAGAGATGTGATTCGGCCGAACCTTTCGGTTTGGCCTTCGATATCAGCCCACCGCAGGAAATTTCGTTTTCCCACGGTTCGGGCCGATTTTATTTCGGCTGCCCCTGAAACAATACCAGAAACCCGCCCCAACCCTTCAAATTTAATTAGAATGGGGTTGTGAAAAAAAACAAAAACAAAAACACCCAAACCCACCCCAACCCTAATTGCAACCCCCCCCAAAACTTGCCGAAATTTCCTGGTGGTCCAGCGGGGGTCCTGGGAGCAATCTCCCACTCTCGGGCCATCGGCTGCCAGTAATCAAAATGGTGCCGATGGCGTGGGCCATCCATTGCTCCTACCATGTGACAGGGGCTGACCAATGGCACCGAATGCCCCGTCACACGGTAAGGGCAAAGGACCATCGGCGCCATTTTGATTAGTGGCAGCCGACGGCCCGAGAGGGGGAGATTGCTCCCGGGACCCCGCTGGACCACCAGGGTCTTTCGGTAAGTTTGGGGGGGGGGGGGTTGTAATTAATTAAATTTGAAGGGTTGGGGTGGGTTTGGAATTTGTTTGGTTTTTTTTTTTATGTGCCCTTCCCCCCCCCCCAAAATGATAAGAAAACCACACAAAATTTCATGGGTTTTCTTATTTTCGTCACTACCCAACCCCCCCAACCCCCCCCCCCCCCCCCCCCCCCCCCCCGAAACGCAACGAAATAGGGAATATCGTCTCTATTCCCTATTTCGTTGCAAATGAATGCACATCCCTGATGGCAATGAATACTGGCCTCTAAATGGCACTGAAGCCACCTATGTTCAGACTACTCTGGACAAGTGACAGGATCTGAAAATCCCTGCTAGCTGACAACCTCCAAGTTATTCTGCTAAATAATTAGCCAAATAAAACTTAGCCAGATAACTCAGGGGCATTCCAGGGGCATTTCAGGGTAGAGTTAAGTTAGTCTGGTTATGCCATAGAACCATCCTAAAAGTTAGCCAAATAAAGTTATCTAGCTATCTTTGATAGTTTGGTATATTCATTAGTACCACCACATTGCTAAATATCCTGACAGGTAATTTTATTTGGCTAACTTTGCTGACCAGACCAGCGGCTAAAACTTAACTCCTTAAATACCTCTCAGATATCAATGCACAGGAGATGGGCCTCTTTCAACAGAAAGAAAGCTCTGTAAAAGAGGTCATGGGATAAGGTTGAAAGGGAATAGACTCAGGAGTTATCAAAGGAACTAGTTCTTTACAGAAAGGTTGATGGATACAATAAACAGCCTCTCAGTGTTGATGGTGGAGAAGAGGGCAGCATCTGAATTCAAGAAAGCATGGGGGAAACACAGTGATCTCTAAGCGAGTGGTAGGGACTGTAGTGCTGAGCAGCTGGTGTGGATGGACAGACTACATATGGTGTATGGTCTTTTCCAGCCAGCCCCTTTCAATGTTTCTACATCTCTAGACTGTCTCTAACTGTGTGACCAACTTCATCACATGTGCACAAATTAACTTTAATTTCTGTTGAGTGAACCAGGAGTCTACAATGGTTAACAGGAGATACTAAAATAAAACAAATCAGTAATGTCATGATGTGTGCTGGCTATGCTGCTGTGGTATATAAAGATGCCTGAGGACACATGAGCACATTAGCTGCTACAGATGGTTACTATGGAGACCAAATAATATACAGACAGGGTTTATGAAGTATAATGCATGTAATACCAAGTTAAATATTGTTCAAGATAAATGTATTCCTAGCTTTTTTTTTTTTAAGCAATCACTGGGCATTCTTGCAGTATAAATAAATACATGTTATCTAGCTCAGCATTCCCTAACCCTGTCCCGGAGCCACACCTAACTGGTCTGCTTTTCAGGATATCCGTAATGAATATGCATGAGAGATATTTGCATACACTGGAAACCCAGTCTAAGCAGCTGTCTCTCATGCACATTCATTATGGATATTCTGGGAACCAGACTGGTTAGGTGTGCTTCTAGGATTGGGCCGGGAAATACCAATCCAGTTGTTGTGTGGAGTGACTACATTAATATATTAAGCTTGAAATTCTCACTGTGGAAAGCATATCTGACTTGACAAAAAAAAAAAAAGTGAAAATTGGCACGTCAATCATATATTAGTATTGCTGAAAACACTGAGATATTAAGGTAAACTAATGATATATTAGTATTGCTGAAAACACTGAGATATTAAGATACCCATCATCTCTATTCCGATGTGCTTTTTTTTTTGTGTGTGTGCGCGCGCGCCTGGGGATGTAAGAATAAACTAGAAGGAACACATTATACCTCTTGGTCATACAGTAATAATATTACAATATTAACAGCAACCAACATGGAATAAAGCAAGGGAAAAAACAGATGAGTAGGCATTTACAAACAGTATATTTTTCCTTGCAAAGTTCAGGTGAGATTAAAAAAAAAACAGCATTACTGCTGCTGACTAGCAGAATATAGTTTATGGCACTGCTATCTATCATGCTGGATGTGATTAATGGCAGCACACAGCTAACTTTAAGAGAAAAATGTCTTTGACACCTCTTATTATAAAATGGTAGACATATGGAATAGCACTGTGGGTCTCCAGGGTGGTCCAGGTTTAGTTGCCTGACCCAGGTATATAACTGGTCTCCTCTTAAACAAAGGGTAAGACTGGTAAGTGCATCAAGTTTATTTAACCAGCACATTCGTTTGCCCAGAGTCAAATCAGAGAAAATGAACACAAACAGACTTTCTCAGATTTTTAACAAAATGTCCCCTCCTTTCACGTCCCTTTAGGCTGGTCAGTAGGGGATCTGACTCCCTGACCCAAACTTTCAATTTTCTTTTGTTGTCATGGCAAAGACTTGCCTGGTTGGTAGCTCCAGCCCATCCTCCTCTGTCTACCCCTCTCTTCCCACTGGCTTAGGTTTTAACTGGAACAAACCCCTCTTCCCCATTAGTCAGCAATTCAGTGGTTCCATTTAAGGACTGCCCGTGTTCTCTCCCTGGGATTTTGATGTTGGATGGGTTGCTCTATTCATCCCTCTTACACTATGGCAGGGAGCACTTGCTTCAGTTCTCACAATGCTTCCTAGAAGAGTAATTCCGCACTGATATTGTCTTGGTCTGATTTCAGTCTGAATGGCAAAAGGTTACAAAGTAAGGAAGTGTCTCATTATTCAGGTGCTGGAATCATTAGTCTTGTAAGTCATTCTAATGGTTTCGGATCTGTTATCAGTGTGAACCAACGGCCAATAGCAATAGAGTGTCAAGACTCACTTCATCACAAAACCCTCTTCTTCAAACATTGAATATCTAGGTATTAGTTTCCAACTGATATACCTAATCAGGTGTTCTCCACCTTCTCCCTTTTGAATTAGAACTACCTCTAACAATATCTGATGCATCTGTTTCTACATATCAGGCTTTGGAAAAATTGGGACTGTTTAAGATCAATTCTGAGAAGATGATTAGTTTATTTGAGGTTGTAAAAGACTCAATCAGCATCTTTTGACCATTGGACTTTTTCTGAAGTATAAATTAGCTATAATGACAAATTAACCTCAGGAAAAATGGTACTGGTCATTTTGTTTGAGGTATCAGGAGTCAGGTTATGGCCTCCATTTTTCCAGTCTGCAGTTGGACCCATCCTTCATACCCTAGACTAGAGAGTGGACTTTTGATACTTTCAATAAACTTTTGTTGTTTAGCTGTAAGTGAGACTCCTTTAGATGTCAGCAGGACTGCTTGAAGTGGTCCATATATGATGTCCAGTCATCATTGTATCTCACTACATCATCTAAATAGGCTGATATATAATTTAGGTGAATATGGAATACACAATCCATAAGTATCTAGACGGTTGCAGGGCTCCATGCAGATCAAAAGGGAACACTGTAAACTGAAACAAATTCTCTGCTCTGGTAAATGTGTATATTTGGCACTGGCAGTTAAAATCTGCCAAAACCCTTTCATAAGATCAAGGGTGTACGTAAATTTGGCTTCATCATTCTGTGGTATCAGGTATACATCCAATTTAGAGATTTCATTGACTTTTCAAAAGTTTACACAGAATTCAATGTTGGAAACTAGCTCAATAGGGTGAGGACAGGTGCCAGTTGATTCTTCTAGGACTCCAAGTTTTACCATCTACCTGACTTACTAGGAGATAGTTCTCTTCAGGATTCAGGAAACAAGTAAGGTTCATCCATGAGGATGTCATATTGAAGGCCTTGTGTCCCTCTAGCATCCTTTATGGCATCTTAATTCCTATTCATCTTGTCTTTTCTTTTGTAGTCAATTCGACCCCTAAGGTGATCTCCTAGGATGCCTGACAGGAAGGGAGCTTGAGTGCAAATCCATCTTTTTGTCTGGCTGGGATGATAATCCACTGCACCTGGCTTCCCAGTTATTTTGTAGGCACCCGGTTACCTGATTGCTTTCCAAAGAAGTTAGGAGAACCAGGATTCATTACCATTCTGCATGGATCTTGTAGCCACTAACCAAATATAACAGGAAAAGTCAAATCTTCCTTGATGATGTTTTTCTTACTCAGCTACGATGCTCCTGCATTTGTATGATAGTCTACAATATTTCTTCCAGTACTGGATTTCTCCCCATTTCTTTGAAAATGTTCAGAATACCCCATGGTCTTCATCCATAGAGAAGGTTTAAAGGGAAGAAAGATCTTCAACTCTGGGGCACTTCTTGATTGTCCAGAAGAAAATAATGTAGTATATGGTCCTAATATTTTCCATCAATCATGAAAACCCTTTGCAACATCTGTTTCAGGGTCTTGTTGAACTGATCAACAAGGACATCCATTTTGGGATGGTTCATTAATGTTTTAAGAAAGATAACACCTTAGTTGTTATAGACTTGCCTCATAATCTTTAACATAAAGGGATGCCCTGATCTTTTAGAACTTCATTTGAGTATGTCCAAATGTGAGAATACCTCAATCAGTGCAATTACTTTGATCTTGGTTCTCATACTGAGGAGAGAGGTATGGCTTTGGATATCGAATGGCATAGTTTAGAAGTACTAATATATATCATTAGCCATGGGCAGATCTTTCTATTAGCCCCACCATGTCCCTGACAATCCATTCAAATTGAGTTCCAATGATGGGCAAGGTTATCAATGGGGCTACAGATGATTTATATGGAGGTCAACTGGCAGGTGTGCAGGAGCAACAGAAATTTTCTATTTGTTGGTAGATACTCAGCCAGTAGAAATGGAATAGTATCCTCTCCTATTTTGTTGGCCCCTAAATGACATCAGTATATGGTTATGGACTTGTCGTTGGTAAGGATGTGGGATGATCAACTCTCACTATGCCTCTTCCAGATCCCCCAAACTACTCTGAATGATAAATTATTTTTCAGGGAAAAGAACATTAGACTTAAATTCCTCTATCTTTCTAGATTGCTTATTTGTTGTATGTCTCTTAAACAGTTTTAAGGGAAGGATATGATAGAGGTCTTTAAGATCATGAGAGGTCTTGAACAAGTAGATGTGGTTATTTTCACTTTCGAATAATAGAAGGACTAGGGGGCATTCCATGAAGTTAGCAAGTAGCACATTTAAGATTAATCGGAGAAAATTCTTTCACTCAACGCACAATAAAGCTCTGGAATTTGTTGCCAGAGGATGTGGTTAGTGCAGTTAGTGTAGCTGGGTTCAAAAAAGGTTTGGATAAGTTCTTGGAGGAGAAGTCCATTAATGGCTATTAATCAATTTTACTTAGGGAATAGCCACTGCTATTAATTGCATCAGTAGCATGGGATCTTCTTAGTGTTTGGGTAATTGCCAGGTTCTTGTGGCCTGGTTTTGGCCTCTGTTGGAAACAGGATGCTGGGCTTGATGGACCCTTGGTCTGACCCAGCATGGCAATTTCTTATGTTCTTATGTTCCTTTGACCTTACCAAAACACCTCTAAGTTACTCAATTGGTCTCTCTTCTGGTGGAGGGGGGGGGATCAGGTGCCCTTCCTATTCTTGGTTCTTCACTACTGCTCTAACCCTCTCTCTTTTTTATTGCCACTTCTCTTGGCATTGTTCATTCAACAAATTCCATATCATGAAAATCCATGTATAAATAAGGGCCTTCCAATCAAAATTCTTCCATCTCTAGCTCCCTTCCTTGTGTATTGCTGATCATGGTAAAATCCTGTATAGTCCTGTTTGGGGACTTAACACCTTAGCTTCTGAATAACTATTCCATGAGTTTTTCCCCAAAGAAAAACTATAGTCACTTCTTGCTTGTAGGTGAAGTTACTTCTTTTTAGCATACAGATTTAGTCTTTATACTTTCTGACTCCACAACCATGCAGCCCACTCCACTGAGATGTAAGCTGTCTTGCTCAGAAGGTCTTCTTCAGCCAGGCTATAGTACTGGTGGGTAATTTTCAGGTTAGTGTTCATAGACTCACCTAGCTGGAAGGTATAACCAAGGACAATGTGGCCCCCAACCACCACAGTTGTAATATTGAAAAGATTCCAATGCGAATAGGCATCCCCACCACTGGAGACACTGGAGACATCTGTAGGGTCTTAGCATACTCTGCATATCCTGCACTATTTGGGCCAGGGATGTTTGCTGCTGAACCATCCTGTCCTGAAGGCCCTGCTGTTGGGCCCACCGGATCTGGTTGACTGGAGTCATTATTGGCATTCTATGAAGACATGCAACAACCTCTCCATTGTTTCCCTTGCAACTGATCCTCTCTGTGCCCCAAGAGTCAATTTCCAGAGGATGCATAGATAAGGAGAAGGAAATCTTAGGAAACCAGGAAATATTTCTGTTTCCAAACTATGGTGCTGGATAGTTCAGTCCTTCCCCTGCTGAGACCATGCAGATTCAGTTTCTGCCACTGTTTGTAGGCTACTCTGGTGGCCCAGACTTAGAAGGCTGACCCATATAATTGGTCTCTTCTGAAAGGAAAGGCTGGTAGCTGGTTTAAATGTATTTGATCAGTGAGTCTGTTTGTCTAGCAATCTAATCAGAGAAAAGGATAAATAAACAAAAATATACAGGTATCCCCTCACTCAGCAGGTTCTCAATCAAATGTTGCTGGCTTATAAATAGTCCCTTTAGGCTGTCCATTAGGTGGGTCTAGCTCTGTCAGTTCCGGATCCAGCCTTTTAATTCCCTTTTATAGTGGCAGTTCCTTGACTCTTTCTAATTTAGTTCTCTCTAATAGTTCAGTGATTAGAAAATTGTCTTCTCTGACTCTCTCAACTAGTTTGCAAGTGCCCTAGAGCAAGGATTCTCTCTTAAGTATATTTATACAGCACTGCATATGCCTAGCTGGGCTATAGAAATGTTAAGGTAGTAGCTCCTAGCATGATTTTATAGTCATGGCAAAACTTTGGCAGTTTGGTGGCTCCAGTCTATCCTCCTTTCTCTCTGCTTTACTGTCTAGGTGTTATGGTTTTGAAGAATTAGTGAACCCCGGGCCGAGGTGAGGAGTCTCCACCCACAGGGAGGAGCCCTGTGGGCCTCACCATCGGTAGGCATGGTCTCAGCGATGTAGGACACAGCTGTGAGAGAGACTTTATTAAGGAGAGAATAAATGTACATAACCCGAGGAGCAGGAAATGTAATAAAACACAGTCTTTAAGTAAATACTGTAGTCAGGATGATGATGTAGATACAAGGGGCCTGTGGTGGCCCACAGCGCGGGGTACACCCGGGGATTCCTGTAAGCTGATGTAGATACCTCTGAGTGCAGATCCTGTAGAGGCACGCAGCGCAGGGTATGCCGCGGATACTGAACTAGAAGACCGAGGTCGGTGATACAGGAACCAGGTCGTAGACTCTGTATAGATGGTAGTATCCTGAAGCACAGATAGAGTAGCGAAAACAGACTGAAGAACGGTAGTGACCTGAGAAACAGGGTACGCTGTGGAATCTTCAGTAAGGTTGACAGAAGTTGAAGAGTTTACTCACACAAGGAAGTCCCAGCAGAGATACCCAAGGAGCGGGTCAGGAAGTCTCAGGCAGGTCTGCCCTCCAAGGAGCGGATAGCCAAGATGCGAAAGAGCCCCCGAGGAGCGGGTACTCATAGCGTCCGAACGCCAGGAGAGTCTGGAACAGAAGATCCAAATTAGAGCAGATTTAACAAGCGAGAGAACTCCTTGCTAACTCGTCTTAGCAATGGGCCAGTCAGTAGAAGTACACAGCGGTGTTGATGTCATCGGGAGGGGACACCCCCGAGGTTCCCGCCATGACGTATTCATAAGGAGGCCCTGCGCGCAGGTGTCTAAGTGATACCGGAAGGAAGATGGCACCCACGCTGTCCTGGGGACGCCAGAGGAGTCTGTGTTGGTTGGCAGACGCTGCCATTCTCCCAATGATTGACAGTGCAGGGGAAAAAAAAAGAGGTGAGCATGAGAGGTCGCAGACATCTGTGACCGACACGGGAGCAACACTAGGTAGGGTTTTAACTTGTAACAAACCACCTCCCTGTGAGAATCAGCAAATCTATGGTTGCTTTTAAGGTGAGCTGCCCAGGTTCTTTCCCTGGGTGTACCTGTCCCTCCGTTCATCCTATTCTTTATCTTTACAGGCAAATTGTGTTTCAGAAAAGCAGAAATCTAATGCAGCCCTTTATGGGCTTGAAATGGTGCTGTAAGTTTGACCTGTAAAGGCAAACAGTCTTAGAAAGCAATCCGTGCAAAAGTCTTTCATACAGACAAGTATTTAAAAAATATTAAGGTGTGTTAACACCTTCCAGGTACTTGGGTTCTTTACCAAACTACCATCAAGCTACAGGAAAACTACAATTTTGCTTGGAGAACTATTTCACTCAAAACTACTGTGTTACAGAAACTGGAAAACTCGAACTTGTAATAGCTCTTTCCTGTGAAATGTGACATCCACAGAGCTTGTATCACCTTGCTTATTACAACTATTTGGTTCTTTCAATGCTTCTAGAGAAACCTTTTATATCGTGTGCCAATAGGACAGCAATATACAAAATAGG
Source organism: Rhinatrema bivittatum (assembly GCF_901001135.1). Taxonomy (NCBI): domain Eukaryota; kingdom Metazoa; phylum Chordata; class Amphibia; order Gymnophiona; family Rhinatrematidae; genus Rhinatrema; species Rhinatrema bivittatum. Next base: position 402,861,306 of record NC_042618.1, on the reverse strand, counting down.
CTTCATTTAATTTTGCCACAATGTTTTTCAATCCCATTGTAAAATGTATTCCACAATAGTCAAAGAGAAGCCAGAGGTAAAACTCAGCTCGTAAGAAAATTAATGGAGAACTATGCTGTACACTGTTGCCATATTTCCAGTGTTTGACTTCCCATTTGCTGATTTTCTGTGGTTTTCATTCATCAAAACAAATACAAATACTGACAAATTTTCTTCCTGCTTCTCAATCAGGTCCTCCCCAAATGAGCACTGTCACTTAATCACATGAATGTTAAAGTTAATAAGCATTTGACTGAAAATATTTTTGTAATTTGTTTCCTTTGAATGACACTAGCATTAAAAAAGTATTTTCTATGCAGTGTCTAACTTTAAAACAAAGCTCTCTTTAGAATAAATATATCTATATTGAAAACTGTAATCTATACATTCTCACTACAGTACATTTAACTTGGGCAGGACATATAGATATAGAAAATCAAGATTAACTATAAATTCTCATGTACAAATGCAGACATGACAGTTTTTCTGTCCTTAACAGCAAGAGACAAGCAGTCAGAGGAGTTGGGCAATACAGCCATAAGTGAAACTGTGAGCAATCGGCTATAAACTTATCTTAATGACCCCCTTCAACTAGCAAACCGTCTTGCAGGGATGTTGCCCAACATGAGTGGGTTGACATTTGTACAGAAAAGAGAGAGGGGAAATGACTGAATTAGGGAAAAGGCTACCAAGAAGAAGAGTACCAAGCTGGGCATTAGCTCATATTCATACACTGGCACAACATTTTAAGTCAGCCTAAATAGGAATATCAGATGCCACTTTCTTGACTTAGACAAGACCTAGTGCTAAACAAAAAGTTTATTTTCAAATAGCCTACATAGCGATAAAGTCTGCAGGTACTTATTCACATAAATGATGTACACTGCGAAGTGCCAAAAGCAGAATCTAAAAAAGTCTAAATATATAAATAAATAATACATCTGATTTGAAAATTCACGGGTTATCCCGCTACGCACATGGGCATATATGTTCCCAAGCACATGCAACTCTGTACATGTAGATTTACATGAATACTTTTGAAAATCAAAATGCTAAATATTTTAAATAAATACAAAAATACTTTCCCTGCCCCCCATTACTCCTCTTCCACTGCTCACACACAGGCCGATACAGTACAGTGCGCTCCGACGGAGCACACTGTTAACCTGTCATTGGACGCGCGTTTTCCCTTACCGCTTATTCAGTAAGGGGCGGAAAACGCGCGTCCAACCCGCCAAACCTAATAGCACCCTCAACATGCAAATGCATGTTGAGGGCACTATTAGGTATTCGCGCGCGATTCAGAAAGTAAATGTGCAGCCAAGCCGCACATTTTACTTTCAGAAATTAGCGCCTACCCAAAGGTAGGCGCTAATTTCTTCCGGCACCAAGAAAGTGCACAGAAAGCAGTAAAAACTGCTTTTCTGTGCACCCTCCGACTTAATATCATGGCGATATTAAGTCGGAGGTCCCGAAGAGTAAAAAAATGTTTAAAAAAAAGAAAAAAAAAATTTGAAGTCGGCCGGCAGCTGTTGGGTCAAAAAACAGATGTTCAATTTTGCCGGCGTCCGGTTTACGAGCCCTTGGCTGTCAGCAGGCTCGAGAACCGACGCCGGCAAAATTGAGCGTCGGCTGTCAAACCCGCTGACAGCCGCCGCTCCTGTCAAAAAGGAGGCGCTAGGGACGCGCTAGTGTCCCTAGCGCCTCCTTTTGCCCGTTTCTACCGCCAGGCCTCATTTGAATACTGTATCGCGCGCACAGGCGAGTGGCCTGTGTGCACACCGGGAGAGTGGGCGTTCGCCTGCTCTCCCGCGAACTTTACTGAATCGGCCTGACAGTAGGCTCTGGTTGATTTTCTTTTTTTTTTTTTTACAATTTAAATTTTATTGTGGTAAATGTAGAATAGATATATCCAGCAAAACATCCTTAGCGCATAACATAACACACAGTGGGGCAGATTTTAAAAGGGGTACGCGCGTAAGATACGCGCGTACCCCCCGAAAACCTGCCCCAAGCTCCCCCTGCGCGCGCCGAGCCTATGTTGCAAACGCTGCCAACGCGCGCAAAGCCCCGGGACGCGCGTAAGTCCCAGGGCTTTCCTGGGGGCGTGTCGGGGGGGGGGGCGTGTCGCGACCGGCATGCCATCGGGGCATGTGCCGCGGCCGGCGCATCATCGGGGGCGTTCCAGGGGCATGGCCGCGGCCTCCGGACCAGCCCCCGGAGTGGACCATGGCGCGCCGGCAGCCGGCCCGGCGCGCGCAAGTTACGCCTTCCTCAGGTAGGTGTAAATTTTGCGATAAAGGTTTGGGGGGAGAGGAAGGTGCGGGGGGAGGTGGAAGGAAAGTTCCCTCTGAGGCCGCTCCATTTTCGGAGTGGTGTGGCTCAGCGAGCGCAGGCTGCTGATTTTGCACAGCCTTGCGCACGCCGACCCCGAATTTTAAAAGATACACGCGGCTACGCGCATATCTATTAAAATCCGGCGTACTTTTGTTTGTGCTTGGTGCGCGAACAAAAGTACGCGCGGGTGTACTTTTATAAAATCTACCCCAATTAATTTTACATACAGACTGTATCCTCTCATCCCCCTCCCCCCCACCCCGAACAGCAGCAGCATAACATAAGGTATAATAGAAAGCGTATAGGTAACTTCTACCAATAGCAGAATCCTGAACATAAAAGCGGAAGAAAAGCATTTTTATCAACTCCTCGTATTCCATAATCAGCTTTCTGTTGGTCCTTTCAAGCTACATAGAGAAACCACATCACCTCAAAGTTAGACAAAGTATTCTTCCGTAGAGCTGTAGTTTTTTTTAGCCTATACAGTATATCTGATGTAATCTCTTATGAACCTCAGACAGAGGAGGTGCCTCCCTTTGCTTGCAATGGAGTGGAGCCTCAAAATGGGCTGCTAGAATGGGTCTGCTTGGGGGACTGGAATGCCCAGTAGGACACATTTAGGAAAGCTAACATTATCAAAGCCTGTGATAGTTTCTAAGAAGGAAAAGATCTTCTTTCAAGAGCTAATTATTCCCACCAATATGGAAAAAAGTAAATTTGTTCTCTATCTGTGGATACGCTTAATGCAGATGTTCAAGCGATAAGTACCAACATAGCAACACTTTATAGGCATTTTCTACAAGCGCAGATGAAAAAGCGCATTTACCAGTATGAATGAAAGAAAGGTCCCACTCAAATTCTAAGAGGAGTGGGTTGGGGGTTCTTGGAGTTGAAGATTTAACAAGGCATATAGTTTTGAAGTGGTTTCTTTCATGTTAGCTTATGCATTCAACATTTCTAATCACATCTGTTCTCATAAAATACCGTATTTGTGCATAGGAATAGAAGTCCTATGCAGGTAGATCATATTTGTTGGTCAGGGCATCAAAGCTCAAAAACTCCCCTCCTCCCCACAATTGTTCCATCTGGAACACTCCATGATCTCGCCATCTCTCCACTATCACTCCTAATGGTAAGCCCAAAGAAAAAGCAGAGTTATGAAAAAGGCAAGAACTATAAAAATAGTCTCTCTGGCCAACTATCCTTGTACGCCATTGAGACCAGATTCTCAGCTGCTGCGGGGGGAACCAGCTGTAAAGGTCTCCATGTTTTTTTAGGCTGCCATGACAATACAGGCAAGGGCATGGGGCCCAATCAAGTTTGCTCCAATTTCACCCATTGCTTCATCTCTCCCTTTTTGTTCCAATCTACTATTGTACGCAATTGAAAAGCAGCATAATACCATTTTAAGTTGGGCACTCCCAATCCCTCTCTAAGTTTTGGCTAGTATACTGCATTGCGGGATACCCTGGGTGGTCTATGTCACCATATGAAATAATACATTTTCTTTTGCCATAGCTTCAGCATTATATTTGATACCTGCACTGGCATGGTTTGGAATAAATACCCGGCCACGGAAGAACATTCATTTTCACCGTGGCTATTTTCCCCAACCAGGAAAAACCATATTGTTCCCACTTCTCCACATTCTTCAGGATACTATTATCAGCAGAGGTTAGTTCGAGTTGAAGAATTCTTCCACCTGATTATTCAGATACATCCCCAGATACTTTATCTTCTGCCTAGCCCATTTAAAGGCAAATCTCTGCCTTCAGGCCGACACCTGATTCATGGGAACAGTTAAATTTAATATCTCCAATTTGTGGAAATTAATCTTGAAGCCGGTCACTTCACTAAACTTTCCCCATCTCTGCTATTACACCCACCAGTGATTGATCCGGTTTTGCTTGAGTGGAGAGGATATCATCCACAAAAAAAAACACAGCTTACATTGGCTATCACAAATAGAGGCTCACTGAATAATAGGATCCCCCTACTCTTAATTGCAAATGCCTCCAAAAAGAGCAAAAAGCCATGGAGATAAGAGGCAGTCCTGTCTTGTACCACAACCCACTAGAAAATGTTTTCTGAGTAGCCGCCATTCATCTTAGCTCAAGTTCTAGAATGGTCATAAAGCTTTTGAATCCACTCAATAAAGTGGTTCCCGAAATTCATTTTTCCCAAAACGTTTTTAACAGAAAGGGCCAGTTACATGTCCAATACTTTTTCTGCATTAATAGTGAGGAGTGCTGGAATTTTTTTTTTCTTTTTTTCACCCATTATATAATGTCTGCAATTTTATGAACATTAATCAGCAGCCATCCAGGTTGGTATGAAGCTGACCTGATTTCAATGGACCAGGTAGGCCATAACCCCATTGAGTCACTCCGCCAGCACCCTGAGCAAAATCTTGAATCAATATTAGTGAGGGATATAGGCCTATATGATCCGCAATGGGTCGGAGCCCTTCCTGCTTTATCGATGATAGATATTCTTACTACATTAGCTCCAGGAAATAAGGAACCGCCACGTCTGAGATGATTAAACATTTTTGTCAGTGGCCTTATCAAAAGGGGCAAAGTGCTTGTAAAATCTAGCTATGAAGTCATTTAGCCCTGGGACCTTACTGAGTTTAAGTGTTTTGATAACCTGTAACACTTCTAAAGTAGTGATTTCTATATCTAGCAACCTCTGGTGCTCTCCAATTAAGGCTGGTAGCTTTATGGTGCTCAGGTAGCTCTCCATGTCAGCCTCCTTGATATTAATGTTCGCACCATACAAATCTGTGTAAAATTGTGAAAAGCAATTTCTGATATCTGAGGTGGTCGTCAAAAAATCCCCTTCCTTCCCCTTAATTTTGGCCACCTGACTCTGGGTGGTAATCATTTTCAACTTTCACACCTACCTTGTTTCCCCCTTCGTAATGTACTTGGTGAGCCAATTCCATATTTATTTATTTATTTATTTATATTCCACTTTTCACAGTAAACTTCATTCAGGTACTGTAAATATTTTTCTACCTGCAGAAGGCTTACAATCTAAGTTTTTACCTGAGACAATCGAGGGTAAAGTGACTTGCTAAGGTCACAAAGAGCGACAGTGGGACTAGAATCCTGGTCTCCTGGTTCATAGCCTGCTGCTCTATCCACTAGACTACTCCTCCACTCATATTAAGTGTGTCTTTTTATGGGCTGGAACATGTAACACTTAAATCACCCAATTTAAAGATATCAGCTGAGGTTGAAATTAAAGGAGGCCCCCTGCTTGAGGAAGGTCCTCCAGATTGCCATATCATTCAAAGAAGCAGCCTCTCCCCACCCCCGACTGACAATGCAGCCTTTTGCCTTCCTTGCTGCTACCTGGGGTAGTCAACTTGTGCAATTGATGCAGCCTGGGGTGGATGTACGGTGAGGATGGTTGCAAATCCTGCGGCTCTCAAGGTCTCCTCCACCTCAAGTACAGTCCTCACTCTTGACACTTCTTTTATAGAGAAGAGAAGCCCAAACAGGTATACCCACCAGTTGTGGATATTTTCCTCACGCAAGATCACTATCACCCCCTTTTAGCTCCTGACACTTTTGCAGTGTAGTCGGGGATAAATCGGCAAAACTGCTACCCTGCACCTTTCCCATTGCCAGTCAGGCTGTTTTTGTGCAACATTATAAACCTTTTCTTTCACTGCATACCTGTGGAAACAGGCAATGATATCATGCAACCTGTTATTGCTCCCTGCCTCAGTGCTCCAGTTCTATATTCAGATCCTTGTTCCTCTCCTCGCCTGTACAGGTGGCCATAATTGCTTTACAAATGTCAACAATGGTCCTCATATTGAGAAGACTCTAGTACTCCCTGCAGCCTTAAATTACGATGACAGGACCAATTTTAAATGTCCTCATGTTTCTCGACCAATTCTGCTTGCTCAGACACCCAGTCCTGGTACTGCTCCTTTAACTGCTCTATTATTTCAGATTGAGCATCACGGCTCATGCTTTCCTCCATGAGCCTGGCGATCTCCATCATCTCCTCATGAAACTCTGCCATCATTGCCATAATCTATTTTTGTATTATTTTTTTTTTCATTAGTTTTCATGTCTTGCTGAATTTCATAAACTCATTCCCAAAATTTGATTCTAGTGGGTAGATTGCCTCCACTTGGGGCTTGCACAGGCTCAATGCACTATAGGCCTATTTCTGGTTGGACCCGGCTTACCATTTCTGACATACCTGGCTCCTCATTCATCTCACTGACTATTTTGCTAAAAGAAAACTGCATAAGATCTAGCGCTTTTTTATCTTGGCCACCATTCCCAGTATATAAACATAAGAACATAACATATGCCATACTGGGTCAGACCAAGGGTCCATCAAGCCCAGTTTCCTGTTTCCAATCTCAGGTAGTCAATCCAAGTCACAAGTACCTGACAAATACCCAAACATTAGATTAATAAGCAATAGTAGTTTGGGATTTATTGCCGTAATTGCAGTTTATGGATTTTTCCTCTAGGAGCTTCTCCAAATCTTTTTTAAACCCAGTTTAATTCCAGAGCTTAACTATGTGCTGAGTGAAAAAGCGCAGTTGCTTACCTGTGACAGGTGTTTCTCCTAGGACAGCAGGATGATAGTCCCTCACATGTGGATGACATCATCCGATGAGCCCGACATGGAAAATGTTTGTCAAAGTTTTAGAAGCTTTGATCAGCACACTAAGCATACCCAGCACGCCACTATCCGCATATACATGTGAGGTCCCCCTTCAGTCTTGTAACATAGAAGGAAAATTACGAGCGAAAAAAGTAAAACAAACCGGAAGGAGAACCCAATTCCGTGGGGAGGTGGGCAGCATTCCTGAGGACTAACATCCTGTTGTCCTAGGAGAACACCTGTTACAGGTAAGCAACTGCACTTTCTCCTAGGACCAGCAGGATGGTAGTCCTCACATATGGGTGAATACAAAGCTCCAGACTATGCCTGAGACCAACAGCAAATGAACAAGGTGCCAATGGGCACAACACAACTGCGGCGCTGTAGGTCAGTAGGGACTGTCTGTTCCCATGGAAGCATGAAGAGTTGGGTTCAGCCTGGAACAGGTTGCGCTGGATGGAGTGACTAAGAGCACTGTTCCTGACGCCCATCTTTATCAAGCAATAATGAGCCACAAACGTGTGATGAGAACTCCAGGTTGCGGCTCAGCAGATTTTGACGACTAGGACTGCATGTAAATGAGCCACCGACATAGCCATAGCCCGCACAGAGTGAGCCTTTACTCTGCAGGCTAACAGAAGGCCCACCTGTGCATAGCAGAAAGCAATCCGCAAGCCAATTCGACAAGGTTTGTTTATCCACTGCCACTCCCAGCCTGTTGGAATCAAAGGACCACAAACAGCTAAGTGGACTGCTTGTGGTCGGCTGTGCAATCTAGATAGAAAAGCCAAGGCCCTTTTACAGTCCAAAGTGTGAAGAGTCCGTTCCCCTAAGTGGGAGTGGGGCCTTGGAAAGAAGGTGGGTAAAACAATAGACTGATTGATGTGAAAATCAGTGACAACCTTGGGCAGAAACTTAGGATACGTACACAGGACTATACGATCATGGAAAAACCTTGTGTAAGGTGAGCACATGACAAGGGCCTGAAGCTCACTGACCCTACGAGTCGAAGTGATCACCACCAGAATATGACTTTCCAGATGAGGACTTCAAGTCACATGATTGCAACTGCTCAAAGGGGAGGGCGAGTGAGCCACGCCAGGACAACATAAGATCCAAGGAAGCAACCAGGGGCCGCAGAGGGGAAATTCAGCTGGAGGAGGCCCCACATGAAACGGCTTGCTAAAGGCTAGACCGAAACGGGCACGCCAATGACACCCTGATGGTATGCACTAATAGTGCTAAGGTGCACCCTGACAGAGCTGGTCTGAAGCCCAGACTCGGACCGATGCCACAGGTAGCCCAACAGCCAGGGAAGGGGACAAGAGAAAGGATCCAAACCATGTCCCGTTTCCACTTCAGGCTGTAGGACTTTCTGGTGGAAGGTTTCCAAGACACCACCAGGACCTGGGAGACGCAGTCTGAAAGCGCCAAGGGCTGGAGGACTAAGCATTCAACATCCAAGCCATCAGAGCCAAACGCCCAGAGGTTCGGATGGTGCAGGGCGCCCTGATTCTGCGAAATGAGATTGTGCGCCATCCCCAGCCGGATGGGTGCCCACACCAACAGGTCCTGCAGAAGTGGGATCCAAATTTGTCAGGGCCAAGAGGGAGCCAGAGGATCATGGTCCCTCTGTCCTGCTGAAACTTCAGCAGTGTCCTCAAGAGGAGCGGTAGTGGGGGGTACGCATATAGCAGGCCCCTCCCTCAGTGGAGGGAGAAGGCATCATGAGCTGGAGTCCACCCCCCGGCACTAGGGAGCAGAACCTGCTCAACTTGTGGTTGTGAGTGGAGGCAAAGAGGTCCACATCCAGTGACCCCACCAGCGAAATAGTTCGGCATCTACCTCCGGGTTGAGGGACCACTCGTGCGGCTGGAGGAGCTGCTTAAGTGGTCTGCCAGCACATTGAGATGACTGGGTAGGTATGTCACTTGGAGAGACATCCCCTGTGAAAGGGCTCAACTCCACACTTGCACTGCCTGGCCTTCCTGCTTGTTGATATAACCACATCGCTACCCTGGTTGTCGGTCCAGTTGTTATAAAATCAGCACGCACCTTTAAAAATCTACCCCTTACTGTAATGTGCTTGTATCTGTGAACTCTTAGTGCTGAGGTGTGGTTCGTACCGCCTAGCGGGCAAGCCCAATAGTTGCATGTCATAGCTGGCGGATGACTCTGTGTGGGTCAAGTTGGAGCTTCACCTGTACAAGAGCCGCCTCCCCTGCAGGTTGAGCCTTTGGGTTCTGGCAGCTGGCAGGACTTAGGAGATCCCTAGGGCATCCAGGCAGATGAGAATCCAGACACAGATAGAGATCAGGACCGGTGACAGACAGGAGACACTGGAAACAGGCCAGAGATTTGGGGCAGGCAGCAGACAAGGCATAGTCAGATCCAAGGCAGAAGGTCAGGTCCAGGCAGCAATCAAGGAAGGTTCAAGGTCTGAAGCAGAGGTCAGAATCCAGAAAAGTAAGCCATGAGATAGACACAGAGAGACAGAACAAGACCAGACCAAGACACGGGCACAGCAGAACAAGAGGGGCATGGATGATGCAAGGCAAGGGTAGGCAGGAACACAGAACAAGGCAAGAAGGCAGGAAGACCAGAACACTAGAAACATAGGAACAAAAGAAAACAGGAACAAGGCCACATGCATTGAAGACTCAAGGCACAGCAGGAGACCTGCTTCTAAGGGCATCTGAAGCTCCTTTGCCGGGGGTCTTTTATAGGAGAAAGCCAGTGATATAAACTGGGGCACCCAGCCTAACTTCCCCCCACAGGCCTTTTAAAAAAACTGGGATGTTGGACTCACGAGCATCTAGGAAGAGGTGGGGGGTGAAACAGTACGGCAGCGTGCATAGCCTCGCTTAGTTGCATGTAGATGCTGATGCAAGGGCCATTGGTGGCATCCTGTGCTTCAATGGCAACTGGTAATGGGGAAATGGATTCTAACTAACCAACAGGGTCCTGACTTTTATGGTCTGGGAAATTGATAAGCATGGGGGCAACCTGCACAGTGCAGCAAATACTACCATAAGCTTGCTGGGCAAACTGGATGGACCATCTGGTCCTTTCTGCCTTCATTTCTTTGTTTCTATGTTGAGAGCTGGCAGCATTGGCAGCAAGTGAAGTGGCTCAAAGTGCCATCCTACGAGCCTTCAACCATAACATTTACATTACAAGTGGTGGGATTTTTGAAAACTGTCTCCATTGTGAGCTGTTGACAGAAAATAACTGTTTAAAATTCAAATGTGCTGAACCCCAAGTAAATTACCTTTATCAGATAAGTTTATCAATGTTTCGCTCCTATAATGGAGAATCTATCACGTATAATGAAAAAAGATACAAATACTATATTTTAGATCCATCATTTCAAATAGTAAAATCAGAAACATTTTTCTGACATTTATTTATTTTATTTATTTGAGTTTTTTCTATACCGGCATTCACGATGGAATCGAATCATGCCGGTTTACAATTAACAAGGTGTGACAAAAGGAAAATAATAATAACATTAACAGGTGCTAAAGAAAAAGTAGCAGTTACAATAAAACAGGGACGTAATACAACTTGGAACGGTGAAGAGGAGATAGTAATTTAACAGAGAGAATGAAACCTGCCAAACCTGGCAAAGATGTTGATTACCCTGTAGGGTGGTCAGAGTTTAATTAAGGGTGAAATATAGGTTCAGATGGTGTCTGGAAAGGCTTTCATAAACATTTTCATAGACATCATTGTGTCTATGTGGGGGAGGGGAAGGAGGGGGTGTTTACATCACAGATATATGGCCAAAACTGTGTTACACATATAACTTTGAAATTTCAATGAATTTTCAAAAAGGTTTTACATATTAATAGGCTTTGAATATTGCTACGATATATGCTATATATATATATTATGAAGGTTAGGAAACCACTCTCTTCACCCAGGAAGCCCAGCGCAGACAGCGAGGCAATAAGCTAAGTTAAAATAAAAGCTTAAAAAAATCATCTCCGCGCCAAAAATCGCCGCGATCGGAAGCCCCGCCCGCCGAAGCCAGCCTCCAATAGGAGCCAGCCCAGAGGGGCTTATTAAATCTGATTCAGTTCCGGCGCCAGGGGCCTCTTTGTCGCGCTCCTTCGTCTCAGCCCCGAGGAAGCCCCGAGGCTACCTCCCGGTCCACAGTCCGACTCTATTATCCATACCATCCTCATTCTGCCCACCTACCTACATAACATCAGCACCAACAAATCAAAAAGCACAAACATCTCTAAAACGGCTTTAATATTCAAGCCCTAGCTACCTGCAAAGATCTTGCAAACCACACACAGGCAGTGGCTCCCAAGACTCCAAGCTCCAGATCTGCGCAATCCAAGCCATCCTCACAACGAAAGCTCGTGGAAGTACCATAATTTTGCCAGCAACTCCTCAGAGGAACTTTATAGATCCATTAAACGTCCGCCCAATACCATCAGGTTCTGCATTCACTCAACATTCGCCCATCATTCTCCGGACTGCACTCGCCCAATATACACTCATCATTCACCCGCAACGCTTCTAACTACATCCGCCCAGCATTCTTCAAACCGCATTCGTCCAGCACTCATCCGACTGCATTCGCCTTGCACTCCTTCTGACCGTAAGATTTCTTCAGTCTTCCACTTCAACCACCTACATCCTAACATGCACTCCCTCACAATTCCCAATCATCCACAATCCCAAATGGAGAACACCAAAGCCCCCTACCCCCCCCCCCCCCATCACAATCGTCAACAGAGGCTCAGGCCCATCTTGCTGACAACCGGTCACTCAATTCCTTGGACTAACTCTCTTCTCACTCACATTGGTTAATGCGCAATCGATCTCTAAGAAAGTCATATATTCAACGACTACCTATCCGATACAAAACCTGATATCTGTGCTATCACAGAAACCTGGTTAAAACCCTCTGACACTGCTCTAATAAATCAGCTTCCCATCCAGGATTACGATGTTCTCTCTATTCCCAGACCCAAAAAAAGAGGAGGTGGACTTCTCCTTGCAGCCAAAAAAACGCTGGGTCTGACATTGCAGACTTCCAATATCATATCAAAGATTGAATTTGCCCTATTCAACTCAAAACATCTGACGATCGGCCTAATTTATGCTCCCCCCGGATTACTGGAAGCAGACCCATCCTATATCATAGAGCTTACAGCAAAACACCTAAATTCCAGTAAACCTACCATCCTTTTGGGAGATTTTAATCTGCACGTAGATATCCAACCTCATTCTACCAACTGTAAAACTCTTCTCTCCTCTCTCAACAATATGGGTTTCAGACAAATAGTGACTGAACCAACTCACAAAGCAGGCCATACGCTGGACCTTATCTTCATAAATGAAGGAATCACAACCCACACCACTCCAACTTGCACTCCGATACCGTGGTCAGACCACCGAATCATATCATCGGTGTTAAAAATAAAAGAACTTCCACCACAATCCACTCAACCAATAACTATATCGTTCAGGAAACAGTGCTCAGGAGACCAACTCAGTGAACACCTTGCTAAGGAACTAGAGCACCTAGACCTCTCCGACGCAAACTCAGCAACTTCATCATGGACCAACATCACTAAAAAGGTTGCAGATCAAATATGCCCCATGACAACTAAATCTATCAATCCAAACAAAGACAACAGGAGACCCTGGTTCACACCGGAGCTAAAAAAAACATAAACACGAGTTGAGATGCAAGGAACAAAATTGGCGAAAAAATCCATCTTCAACCACCCTCCTCATCTACAAATCATGCCTTAATTCATACAGAAACAACATCACACACAAAGAGAATATTCTTCTCCAAAAAAATCCACCACCTCATTTTCGATTCAAGAGCTCTTTTCTCCTATGTATCATCCCTCACAAAACCCCCGGCGACTACCATTCCAGACGATCAAGCACTAAATAAAGCGAACGAGCTGGCAGACTTCTTTGACAACAAAATCACCTCACTCCTAGCCCCCCTCAAGGGACCATCTACACATCCAAACCACGTATTTGGTTTACAACCACTACTCCCAATAGATCAACAACCATCGCAACCAACCGTCCAACAACTTAACACCTCACTAACAATACTCAACACTTTTGAGCCCACATCCACATTAGAAATAGAGAATATCCTCAAGAAGATAAAACCATCCTCCCATCCATCAGACCATATTCCATCCAACAAACTGAGTCTGATCACCAACACCATAGCCAAACCTTTAGCAGATATCATTAACTGCTCTCTCACCCAAGGACATGTCCCGAACCAACTTAAGTTAGCCATTCTCAAACCGCTTCTCAAAAAACCCAACTTGCCCACCTCAGACCCAGCTAACTTTAGACCCATAGCAAACCTCCCTATGATTGCCAAAGTTATGGAGAAAGTTGTCAACAAACAACTTACAGAATTTCTTGACGAAAACAATATCCTCACCTCAAACCAATTTGGCTTTCGTAAGTCTATGAATACCGAATCGCTATTAACATCATTATCAGACACTATCATCTTCAACCTAGAAAAGGGCCAACCTTGCCTCCTCGCTCTCCTGGATCTCTCATCAGCATTTGATACCGTAAACCACACGTACCTCCTGCAACGCCTAATAGACATCGGCATTACAGGAGCAGCTCTTAACTGGTTCAAATCATTTTTGGAGAACAGATCATACAAGGTCAAGATAAATAACAAAGAGTCCCACACCATCGAATCCAAGAGGGGGGTACCAAGGATCATCCCTCTCTCCGACTCTTTTCAATATTTATCTGCTCCCGCTCTGTCAACTACTCACTAACCTTAAACTAAGGCATTACCTATACGCGGATGATATTCAAATCCTCATCCCTATAGAAGATTCCCTACACAAAGCCATATCATTCTGGAATAAATGTCTGTCAGCTATCAACAATCTACTCACCAGCCTCAACTTGGTTCTAAAAACAAAAACAAAACCGAAATCCTCATTATAGCACCGGAAAACTATACCCCCTCCTCACATTCTAACACTAACCAACATCCGGACACCGCAGGGCTCTCCACCACGCAACAAGTTAGAGACCTGGGAGTCATCATAGACAGCAGACTCAGTCTCAACAAATTCGTCAACAACACAACAAAAGAATGTTTCTTTAAACTTCAAACAATAAAGAAACTCAAACCACTCCTCCTTTACAGAGACTTCCGCATGGTTTTACAAGCCATCATACTCCCAAAGCTGGATTACTGTAACTCTCTCCTCCTAGGCCTACCAGCATGCACCACCAAACCACTTCAGATGGTCCTGAACGCCTCCGCAAGAATTCTCTCAAATGCCAAAAAAAGAGATCATATCACCCCAATCCTCCACCACCTCCACTGGCTTCCGATTAAATACAGGATCCAGTTCAAGTCTTTAATGATGATACATAAGGCCTTACACAACATCACACCTCTCAACTTAACATTTCAAATTCAACTACACTCATCCGTGAAACCAACCAGAAGCGCTTATCAGAACAGACTAATCACACAACCGGCGAAATCCGCTCTGAGGAAACGTGCACTATCCACAGCGGGCCCTTCACTTTGGAACTCTCTCCCTCCAGACCTGCGTCTAGAACCATGCCACACTACATTTAAAAAGAAACTTAAGACTTGGTTGTTCAAACAAGCTTTCCCCTTGAGCCAATGATCAGGAAGAAAAGTATTTTCACTCCCACATGCCATGTTATTTATTGATTTATTTATTTTCACTCCCACATGCCATGTTATTTATTGATTTATTTAACTGCATGTTTATTAACGGTCTAATATTATACACTATTTGCTTACTTTGATTAGTTTTTGTTATATGTTAAAACTTGTTCACTTCGTTTGTTCAATGGAAAAACTTGCTTACTTCATTTGTTCAATTGTAAAAACGTTTTTCCTAATTCTGTTCTATGTAAACCGCTAAATGTAGCGATAGTTACTGTTCCTTGTAAACCGGGGTGATATGTATATTATACAGGAACCTCCGGTATATAAATTATATAAATAAATAAATAAATAAATATGCTACTTTCACACACGTTTAAATCATTTTGAAAATTACTTCCGCTATGTGTGAATGCTCTAGATAACTTTCAGGCCTATCCAGTACCGAGCGGTAGGAAGAGCTGCGTTAGTGCCTACGGCACCCGCGGTTACCGCCCGCACAGTGCAGCTCACCTACCGCTCGATCCTGAAGCCTAATTGTATGTAAATGTAAGCCGCGTCCGAAAAGCCTTAGGCCCGCGCAACCCAGGATACTGGATAGAGCGCCTATACAGGATCCTGGGTGCGCGGGCCTAAGGCTTCACGCCACGCTGGTATCTGTCATTTCAAATGTCATTTGAAATGACAGATACCAGGAAGCAACGGCGGCGACAGCGCAGAAGCAACGGCGAAACGACTTGTCAGTGTCCCCCCTCCTCTCGGAGCAGGGCGCGAAAAGCCGCCTTGCTCTGGGAGGAGGGGGGACACTGACAGCGACGAAGCAACGGCGAAGACAGCGCGCGAAACGACTTGTCAGTGTCCCCCCTCCTCCGGAGCAGGGCGGATTTTCCGCCCTGCTCCGAGAGGAGGGGGGACACTGACAACGGCGAAGCTTTCCCCCAGCCCGGACACCGGCAAAAAACTTTTCAGCGGCAAAACTTACTGTTTTGTAGCCAGCAGCCCTGAGCAGGAACACGATCTGCCTCCCGTAGCTCCTCCGAAGACAAAGATGGCCGCCTGCACGGGGAAAGCGTACAATTGGCCGCTCAAGACGTGACATCGTGACGTCACGTCTTGAGCGGCCAATTGCGCGCTTTCCCCATGCAGGCGGCCATCTTGTCGGGAGGAGCTACGGAGCCAGGTCGTGTCACTGATGATGGCTGCAAAAAAGTAAGTTGTGCAGGCGTCCGAAAGCGACTTACTTTTGGGATCTTGACAGATCCCAAAAGTAAGTCGCTTTTGGAAAAAAACCAAAATTGTCAATTTTGAAAAAAAAAAATTGCTTTTCTTTTTTTTTTTAGCTTCACCGCTCAGTTTCGTCGTTCAGTTTCGCCGCTTGTCTCTTCTCCCCCCTCCCTCCGGGAGGGGGAGAAGAGACAAGCTTTTGTTTTTTTTTTTAGTTTGGCCGCTGTCATCTCTTCCTCCCTCCCGGAGCAGGCGCGAAAAGCAGCCTTGCTCCGGGAGGAGGGAGAACAGACTGACAGCGGTCAGGTCGGGTCCGGGATTCGCCGGGTCGGGTTCGGGCTTCGCTGCTCAGTTTCGCCGCTTGTCTCTTCTCCCCCCCCTCCGGGAGGGGGGAGAAGAGACAAGCGGCGAAACAACTTACGGGGAAAGCGGTCTCCGTGGCAGACCCAGTCCTCTCCCCTCCTCCCGAAGGAGGAGGGGAGAGGACTTCGGGGGCTTCGGGAGCAGGGGAGAGGACTGGGGCTGCCACGGAGACCGGCACCCATGATCGCGGCCGGGGCAGGTGAGCGGGGGCTGGGGGAAAGCTTGCCACCTACCCTTACCCATGCCTCTACCGCCTGGGTCAGGGTAGGCGGTAAGTTTGCAGGTTAAACGCGACAAAATGGCAGGGAAAGGTAGCGTTAGTCGGGGCGCGGGTTACGGGATGCTAGGGGAATAGCTAATTGGCTCGTTTGCATGCAATATCGAGCTAATTCGCTCGTTTGCATGCAATATACATGCCGCGGGCGGAAGGGGTTACCCAGGGAATTTAGGACGCGGTAGGAGTAGGTTAAAGGGGATTCGGGATCGCAGGAAGGGCTAACGCGGCCGGAACGTGAGTTAGAAGCGGCTTAGGAGCAGGGTAAACGCGGCCGCACTTTACAGGATAGGCCTGACTGGTAGCAAGTTCAGCACTACCTGACGGAAATGGCTGAACTGGCCAACCAGGAAGTGGCACCTTGAAAAGCTCAGCAAGGCATTACAGAGAAGCAAAGCAAGGTCCTAAGATTAACGGGGAAACTACCTTTCAATATTATTTTAAACGCTGCTTTTCAAACACTATTATGCAGCTTCAAGTGGTACGGCAATCAAATTTCAGGTTGGCTGCATTGAAGTTCTTCATCTTCTCTGTCCCCAGTCTTAGCGCAGGTCATAAGCTCTCAGGGATGGGTGCTTGTAATTATCCGATTTATTTGGTGTAACATGATGGTGTTTAACAGCGCTTTCTCTACCCTTCCTTGTGCAATGTAACGCTATCATCTTTTCTTTTCCCATTTGTTTTCCAAACTGTTATTCTTTAGACAGGAGAAAGGGCCAAGTGAAAAATCGACTGCAGAATGACTCCAAAATAAAAGTAAATATATTTTCACTGCTTTAA